>NC_089250.1:121810154-122490733 GCF_963930625.1 Muntiacus reevesi | reverse complement strand
TCAGTTCTACAAAGTTTTGTCCTTAAGCTTCACTCGTTCTTGGTTTTATCTTCCTGTCTCACTGTCCCTTTTTCACCTCTTGCTGTGGCTGCTTGGTTTGATTTCAGCCTCAGTGGGCTGTGAGGAACGAGGGCCTTTATGTGGGCTGCGGCTCTGCTGAGAGTTGTCAGAAGGAGCTCAGTGATGGCGAGCCTCAGACCCTTTGTATCCTAACTTCTAAACTTTCAGTTGCCTTTAGTCTTCCTCTCCCTTCTGATGTTGAACTCTAAGAAGCGGGGCCGTGTCCCACAGGGTTTTGTTTGCATTTCCTTGGTATATCTCTAATGGTTCCCATGTACTTAATTCTCAGTGCCAGTCTAGGTTTTGGCCATACTCTCCTAGTGGAAAATGTCACTGCTGTCAGCCCACTGTCACATAGCAACCCCCAAATAAATGTTAGGTCTGAAGTTTAGTTTTTAAGTTTAGTTGCTCAGTCATGTCTGACTCTCTGTGACCCCATGGACTGTACCCACCAGGCTCCTCTGTCCATAGGATTTTTCCAGGCAGAGTACTGGAGTGGGTTGCCATTTCCTTCTGCAGTTAGGTCTGAAACCACCTGTCTACTTCCTGTTCCTTTCTTTCCCTGACAGTGGTGTGATAGTCCTGCAATCTGTTTCTTTTCTAATATTTATGCCGAAGACACACGACTAAACACCATTATTAGGACTTCCCAGTGTTAAAGAATCTGTGTGCCATGTAGGAGACCCCGGTTCTATCCCTGGGTTGGGAAGATTTCCTGGAAAAGGAAATGGCAAGCCACTTCCATTATCAGGCAAGCCTGATAATGTTATTTACTCTCGCTAAGCCACAGTTCTGTCATCTGTAGGTTGGGGTTAGTAAGGACCCTGTCCTTTCTCAGAGGTTCTGTGAGCCCCCCGTCCGTGCTGAGCCTCGGGTGGGGCGCTCTGCTGTCTGCCCTAGTGCCGAGTGTGGCGTCCTCAGCCCCCTGCTCCCACCAGGCAAAGGGACCACGTTCTTATAGTGACAGCACCCCTGCACCAGCTGGATGTGGCATGCCATTGCTAGGCCATCTCCTGCTAGTTTATTTTTTGTCCTTGCCTGTCTAAAGGTGGAATTTATTTTTTTCTGGCAAGCATGACTGCTAATTTGGATCACTGCAGAATTCCAGAGTCTTTGCTTTCTTCTTAGAATTATGGAAAGATTTTCCCTTTGCTCTCTGACATTTTTAGTGTTATAGAAAAGATAGTCAACACAGGTAGAGTCCTTTTCTTCTGAAGGGAATCTTTTTAAAAAAATCTGTTTTGTTCTAATTAGAAGCTACAGCATCTCTCTTGTCTTTATTTTTGGAATTCAGACATCTAGTTGGTATATGTCTAGGTGTGTGGCTTTTTCATTGTGTCCGCCTGACACTCAGGAGTGTTTTGCTCCATGGACTCCAGGCTCTTCTCAGAATTTTTGGTATCATTTTAAAAAATCACTTCTTTTAATCTCTTGTACTCTGTCCTCCTTGAATTCATGTTACACATCATTAGAGCCCCTGGATTTGTCCTTCTTGTCGCCTTGACTTTTCCTTCATTTTCTTGCTTTTGTTTTAAAATAATAAATCATTTTTCATCTACCTTGTTGTTTTAAGTTTAATATGAAAGTGAAAAGTGAAAGTGAAGTTGCTCAGTCGTGTCTGATTCTTTGTGACCCCATGGATGGTAGCCTGCCAGGCTCCTCCATCCATGGGATTTTCCAGGCAAGAATACTGGAGTGGGTTGCCATTTCCTTTTCCAGGGGATCTTCCCAACCCAGGGATTGAACCCAGGTCTCCCGCACTGTGGGCAGACTCTACTGTCTGAGCCATCAGGGAAGCCCAGTTTAAAGTGGAAGGAAGTTTAGTATGGATTAACACAAAGGGTATTTTTAAAAAATAAAATTTGGGCAAGTGTTTACATGTTACATCTTTTTCTGGTTTTCTTTGACTCTCTTCCCCCACAATAGTGAAATAGTATCAGCATTTACAACTTACAGATTAATGAAACGTAAAGTAGATTTCCAGTGTGATAATACATAACTAGGTTGTATGTATTATGTTTATGTTTATGTATATGTTTATAAAGTGCCTTATATTGTATCATGGTTGAAAGGTTGATTTTAAGAGTCATGCTTGGGATGGGAGGGGGAGGGGGGTTTAAGAAGGAGGGGATATGTGTGTGTGTATATATATATATATAAAATTATGGCTGATTCACATTGTACGGCAGAAACCAACACAACATGTAAAACAATTATCCTCCAATTAAAAAAAAAAGAATTGAAAAAACAGTCATGTTCATTTAACTTATTTAAAACCGGCTTTGCCATTTTGTCATTGTTTTAGGAGAAACTAGTTCGAGACATTGCTCATTGTCACGGGATTTTGATCACTTCTTACTCCTACATTCGACTGATGCAAGATGATATTAGCAGGCATGACTGGCACTATGTGATCTTGGACGAGGGACACAAAATTCGAAATCCCAATGCTGCCATCACCCTTGCTTGCAAACAGGTGTGACCTCTTATAACAAGGGGGTTTCCAGGTGGATAATATTTCATTGAGAATAAACTCTCTGCTTTTAATAACACAGTTAGGGATTCTTTCCTTGTGCTTTTGCATAAGGAGTTTGAAATACATGTTTTGCCTTAATGCTGAACACTTTTTGTTCTTACCCTTAATCATGTTTTCTCAGATTCTAATTGTTGATATTACTGAATGTCTCTTATACAGATCAGTTATTAGAGTGTAACCACATCCAACTCTATCCATAGTCTTCAACTTGAACAATAAGAAAAATTCTTCCATATATACACATTATCTATGTATGTATATTTTTTATCTATGTGTAATTGAAGAATTGAAGTTGCATAAAATGCCTACATTTTAGAGGAGACCAAAATGATATGTAGTTGTGTTAAATGACAGGATTGCATGGGAGTGTTTTTGGGTAGGGTTGGTGATCATGTGTTAAAAGGTGAATTTAATAGAAAAGTCCTTTCTTTACGGTAATAGTTCCGCACGCCTCATCGCATCATCCTGTCTGGCTCACCAATGCAGAATAACCTCTCCGAGAACTGTGGTCTCTCTTTGACTTCATCTTCCCGGGAAAGCTGGGTACATTGCCTGTGTTCATGGAGCAGTTCTCAGTCCCCATCACTATGGGGGGTTATTCAAACGCCTCCCCGGTACAGGTAATGTATTGGCCAGGTAACACTTCTGACATTTTAATACTTAAAACAGTCCTACTAAATACTGTAGTTTGTAGCCAAGTCTTTAACAGTGTAAGGCGAATGGCCCAGCCTATAAAAATCACAAAGTTGTTTTTGCTCAAAAGCACATAATTTTTCATATGAGTTTTTAAAAAATCATGTAAAATATTCAAGAGCAGTCAGAATTATGAGACAAGAGTGATTTCGTTCTGGAGAGCATATAATGGTGCAAATTGGAGTAGTGCATCTTATAAAGTAGTGTAAAAGCTTAGAAAAGGGGAAACCAGGAAAGATTTAAGAAGACATATATCTTTTAACCTGATTCTGGCAAAACAGGCTGGAAAGAGTGGCACATTCTAGGTTAGAGCGACCATATGCATCAGCTACTCTGTATGGCCATGGGCAATGAAGATACATGCTTGACTCAACTAGAGATGCTTGTGAGGGAGTTGCAGGAAAGCTGTGGATGGGGTATTGAAGGGAGGCAGAAATGCTTAGGGAAAAGCCCCTGAAGGTGTCTGAGCAGGAGGCTGGGAACAGCTGTGCTCGGAGGGTTACTCAGGCTGCAGGTAGTTGTGGGAGGGAGGAGGGAGGCTGGCTTTGAGGGACCTGCTGGAGTTGTTGGGAGTGAGGGTGAGGAGAGCCTGGACCTGGTTGTGGGTGGTGATCCTGAGAAAAGAAGTTGGAGAGCAAGAGTCCCAGGTGGCGTTTTCTCGACAGAACAAGCAAGATGTGGAGGTGGATAAGAAAACTGATAAAGGAAATTGGGTGGGGGGAGACTGGACAAGCTAGCTGCAGCTTACCTCTGAGGTTTCAGGCCCGGGTGACTGATAGAGCGGGATTGTCACACACAGAAACATCGGGAGGTAAGGCCAGCTGGAGGGCATTTTGTGGCATTTGGGGGCAAGGTCCCTGCACAGCCCTCAGGCTGGGCTTGTACCTGCCAGGTTATAACAGAAGTAAAGCCTGCCACCAAAAGAGGTGGTCATATATTTTGAAATATTAAAACTAGAAAAAGGATATTAGATCTTTAAAATTGGAGGACTATCGAAAACCAATTTAATACCTTTAAAATTTTGAGATTAAATGAGTTTTGATCTTCAGTTAACTTTTATAAGAGCTCTCTTCCTCCATTGAGTCCCCATTATCCTTTAGATATTCTGATTTTTGTTTTTTTCCCTAACTTTTTATTTTGGGATAATTTCAAACTTAAGATAAAGTTACAATAATTGTAAAAAGAACCCCTGTATACTCTTCACCCAGATTCCCTGGTTTTTAGCATTTTGCTGACATTTTGCCATATTTGCTTTTCTTTCCTTCCCACCCTCTCCCCTACCTCTCACACACGCACACAAAGTTTTTCTTTTTTTTTTTTTCTGAGTCATGTGAGTAAGTTGCAGACACTATACCCCTTTCCTCTACATCCTTCAGTTGTATTTACTAAGAACAGAGGTGTCTTACATAACCGTAGTGTAACATCCACATCAGGAGACAGTCTGTAGCAGTGATGTAATTCTGTTATTTAATCTGTATGTCATTCACATTGTGTTAGTTGTTCCATTGATTCCCATGTCTCTTCAGTTTCCTTTCATCTGACACAGTTCCTCTAAACTTTCTTTTGCCTGCATGACCTGACATTTTTGAAGACTGCAGGCTTATTATTTTGTGGAATGTGCCTTACCTTGGGTTTGTCTTTCCATTCTTCACTATTGGAATCAGGTTACACATTATTGGCAAGAATATCCCAGAAATGACGTTTCTTAGTGTTCCATTCCTATCTGGAGGCACGTGCTGTGGGTTTATCCCTTCATTGGTGCTGATCTGATTACTGGGGTAGGGTGATAAGTGTGCCAGATTTCTAAACTCTGAAGTTAGTTGATAAGTCATGGGGGAATACTTTGAGATGATGTAAATGTAGTGTTGTTTCTTACTTGAAGTCTTTGTTTCAGAAATTTGTGCACTTGTCTTTTTTCCTTTTTTAGATTGTAAAGTCCTTGGGAGCAAGGGTGTTGCTATTATTTGCTCCTTTTTGTTTAACACCATCAGTTCAGTTCAGTTGATCAGTCGTGTCTGACTCTTTGTGAACCCACGGACTGCAACACGCCAGGCTTCCCTTTCCATCACCAACTCCTGGAGCTTGCTCAAACTTACGTCCATCGAGTCGGTGATGCCATAGTTGCCATTCTTGGGTAGCTCAGATGGTAAACAACTCACCTATCAATGCAGGAGACATAAGAGAAACAGGTTTGATCCCTGGGTTGGGAAGATCCTTTGGAGTAGGGTATGGTAACCCACTCCAGTATTCTTGCCTGGAGAATTCCATGGACAGAGGAGCCTGCGGGCTACAATCCATAGGGTTTCTAAGAGGAGTTGGACATGACTGAATCGATTTAGCGCACATACAGACATGAGTGAGGTGTTCTTAGGATGTTTTGAAGTGTTTTCTTTTCTACCATGTTAATTTTTTAACATGAATTTTTCTGTATTAATATATTACGGTCAAGTTCTTTTTTTTATTCATTTTGCCGGTAACTTCTTTAAGTTTAAGCTTTCGTTGGAGATTTTCTTGTTCCATTAACTAGTATATAGTAGGTTGTTAAGCCTATTTAGACTTTTTTAAGTATCAATAATTTATTGAATTCTTTGTTTGCCTTTAAGTAAATTGCAGGGGGAGTGGTTTCCTGTGCTGTGGGTCTTTGTTTTTCTCTGGACAGTTAATACCCATCTCATGTGGCCGTGCTCCATTACAGAGCCATATGCTGCATTTTAGGCTGGAGTGACCTTTCATTTCTGGGATCATAGGGCTTTCTTTGAATTATGCTCCGAATCTCCTGTGGGCAGTAATCTCTGCTTATTATCTGCTGTTTCCCTTGCTGCCGCGTTTCCCTAGAGTTAGTGTTTGATCTTCAGTTTTGTGAAGTAGCAGCCCCTTTGTGGCCATTGGAGAATATAAGATTATAAACTGAGATTTGTTTGAAAGCAGTTTTTTCCTTGTGGGGGGATGGGGTCAAGCACTGAATAAATCTCTACTTTAGGGTTTAAGTATATAACAGTAATTAAATAGAGGGGGAAGAGGGCACAAAATTACCTAGTTGCTCTTTTGTATATTTTTGGTTAATGAGTTTTTTTGTTTGTTTATTTGTTTTTACTGATCATCTTATGAAAGGTATTTCATCCTGGAATGTATGGAACTTAAAATTTTCCAAACCATTTTCCAATAGTTTTGTACAACCATCCATCATTCTTTTTTAAAAATGAATTTAAACTTCGGAATCAATTGTGAGGTAAGAGCAAATGCATTCCTTAGACAGGGTAATTGTTTCCCCTTTTCTCTTACTAAAGGTTAAAACTGCTTATAAGTGTGCGTGCGTCTTACGAGATACCATAAATCCATACTTACTGCGGAGAATGAAGTCGGATGTCAAAATGAGCCTTTCTTTGCCAGATAAAAACGAACAGGTCTGTAAAACCAGGAATTATCAAAACATTCCTAAAGCACAATGTACCTGTCATTCTTTCTGCTTTTCACATATAGAATTGGTGAGGCTAACAGGTATGGTTGCTGGTGCTATGGGGCAGGTGGGTCTACTGTGTACACCTGCCTGTGACATGTGAGCCTTCTGGGCTCAGGAGTGACTAGAAGGCAAGAAGAGGTGGTCACTGCGCACATTCTTTCAGGGAGTTTTTCCCCTTGGATTTTGGAGTATCTAAGGCATGGAGCACTGACCTGATGAGGATGAGTAGGTTTTTGGATCTAGTACAAAGATGGAAGGGTTGTCCTGGACCTCACGAAGGGGCCTGTTCTGAAAATAAAGGAAAATAACCACATGTGGCAGATGAAGAAGTATCGATCGATTATTTTTGAGACTAATCAGGCCTGATAGCTTCAGTTTCTATTTTTGTTGTTTTTGTTGGATTTAAAAAAATTATTTTATTTATTTTAATTGGAGGATAATTTACAATATTGTGATGGTTTTTGCCACACATCAACATGAATCAGAGGTTGAGACAGAGGCAGCAGCGTGGAGTAGTGGGTGCAGTTGGCCGGCCGGCAGGGTAGGGGTTGTTGTCAGAGACCAGTCTGGTAAATCTTGTGTGTGGCTTAGAACTCAGGAAAGGGGGTGCCAGGCAACGTTTTGGAGCCTGGTTGGACTTGCTGAAGTGAAGTCTGGGTTGAGGGGCTTGCGAGCTGAGAGGGTCTGAGCCCTTGGAGGCTGGCATGGAGGAAGGGCTGTGAACCTGGTCCTGAACTTCCTTGGGAGCAGGAAGCCAGGCTTCAGAGACTCAGAGAAAGTGGGGTGGGGACCATGGGGCATGGGGATCACAAGGTGGATAGATGATGGAGATGGAGGGGCTGTGAAGGAGGGACCTGTTCATTGTTCAGCTCTAAGATGTATTTTTGCTTTGTTTTGTTTTTAATAAGAGGCACACTGTGAAAATTATATACATCATGCTTGTTTTGATTAGTTGATTTTGTTATTTTAGTATTTTGTACTGTTAAGTTTTTTTAAGTCTTTATTTTTTTTATTCTCCGTCTAGGTCTTGTTTTGCCGTCTTACAGATGAACAACATAAAGTCTACCAAAATTTCATTGATTCCAAAGAAGTTTACAGGATTCTCAATGGAGAGATGCAGGTCAGCCAAATAATATTAATAAAAGCTGGAGAGAAAGAGCTGTGGACCAAGGGACATGGGGGAGGAAAGGGGACTAGTACTAGTCAGAGATTCACTAGCGTTACCGTCTTGAAAACGTTTGGGTGTGAACCTTTACTTCCTTTGAAGCCCTTCCAGAAGTAAGAGAACACGCGGTTTGAGAATGCTGCCTTTTTATCTGTACGGCAGCACTGTTAACATTTGAACCCAGCACTGTGAGGTCTAGTGGAAAAATGCACTAGACCATGGGGTCTGTGACGGTGGGTCCTACAGGGATTGCCAGCCCTATGTAGAAAGTCCGGAGCAGCCCAGGGCTGCTGGGTGCATGGAGGAAGAATTATTATATGCATTTTTGTATAAGTAATAGCATTTTAGTTATTGGCCATACTCAGCAATACATGTGTGTAAATGTCTCTTTATTAAGCCTACGTAGTAAGTTTATCATCAGGTTTAGTCAGAAGCTCCATGTAAACTCTTCAACTTCTTTGTGTTTCAGTATCTTAAAGTGTGAACTATATTTTATTTATTTATTTATTTGACATGTAAAATTCCTTAGTCTTTGGTTCGTCCTCGTTGGAGGCACAGCTGAGGAGCAGGGGATGCTCTGAAATTCACTGTCCTGCCCTTACATGGAGGCAGATGGAGATGAATATGGGTGACAAGGTTTCCTGTGTCCCATGATATCTACCTGTTTTTTCTTCCAGCTCAAGTCATTTTTGTTCTTTTAACCATCTCTTAACAGTTTATTTCATCTATCATTGGCATCTTTAGGGGGTTTCTAAACCATTCACATTTATTCATCTCTCCTGTGTGTCCCCTGACTTATCTTCACATGCCTCCAAATTGTGAAGCCTTAGGTGGGTAGGATCAGCACTGACCATTGGATAGAGAATACAAGCTATGTGTGTGATTTTAAATTTTCTAATGGTCACATTAAAAAAGGTGAAAAGCATAACAGGTACAATCAGCTTTAATAAGATATTTTATTTAACCTGACATATCTAAAATATCATTTTAGTATGTAATCAAAAACTTTAAATTACTGAGATATTTTGCTCTTCTTTTTTTGTACTGAGTCTTCAGAGTTGGGTGTTTTACATGGGTAGCACATCTTAGTTTGGGCTTGCCACACTTCATGTGTTCAGTGGCCACACGTGGCTCATGACTGCTGTGTTGGACAGCAGAGATCTCAAGGAAGAAAGATCAGTTACAGATGACTCTGGGGAGTGCTGACGGTGTTCCTGCTTTGTTCAGATCGTGTGTTGTTTATCTGTTTACTAGTTAGAACAACCATACTCTCTGATCATTGCTCAATTTGTGGTTTATCTTTTCCACTTGAACTTTTATACTGGTGAGTGTGACTTGAGTCACGGGCCGAAAGATGTAGAAGGTGCCTGCTTGCTTTTGGGTAGCTAGGTGGGCTCTCTCACTCTGGGGCTCCTAAGTCCTCTGCCTTGTGAACCATCCCACACATTGTTTCCATCTGTGTATTTTCCATGTGGCATGTTTTCTGATATACTATTGTAAAAGTCAGTGGAACTTCAACCTCTGACTCACATAGTAAACTATAGAACTTCTAGTGAGGTACTTAGGAGTATAATATTTAAATGCATTTGCTAAGTTACATGGCAGATTTCCCTAAATTTTAGTCACTCCAATTCAGTTCAGTCGCTCACTCGTGTCCGACTCTTTGTGACCCCATGGACCACAGCACACCAGGCCTCCCTGTCCATCGCCAACTCCTGGAGTCTATCCAAACTCACCATTGAGTTGGTGATGCCATCCAACCATCTCACCCTCTGTTGTCCCCTTCTTCTTCTGCCTTCAGTCTTTCCCAGCATCAGGGTCTTTTCCAATGAGTCAGCTCCTTGCATCAAATGGCCAAAGTATTGGAGCTTCAGCTTCAACATCAGTCTTTCCAGTGAACACCCAGGACTGATCTCCTTTAGGATGGACTGGTTGAATCTCCTTGCAGTCCAAGGGGCTCTCAAGAGTCTTTTCCCACACCACAGTTCAAAAGCGTCAATTCTTCAGTGCTCAGCTTTCTTTATAGTTCAACTCTCACATCCGTGCATGACTACTGGAAAAACCATAGCCTTGACTAAATGGACCTTTGTTGAAAAAGTAATGTCTCTGCTTTTTAATATGCTGTCTAGGTTAGTCATAACTTTCCTTCTAAGGAGTAAGCTCTTTTAATTTCATGGCTGCAGTCACTATCTGCAGTGATTTTGGAGCCCCCAAAAATAGTCAGCCACTGTTTCCACTGTTTCCCCATCTGTTTGCCATGAAGTGATGGGACCAGATGCCATGGTCTTAGTTTTCTGAATGTTGAGTTTTAAGCCAACTTTTTCACTCTCCTCTTTCACTTTCATCAAGAGGCTTTTTAGTTCTTCACTTTCTGCCATAAGGGGTGGTGTCATCTGTGTATCTGAGGTTATTGGTATTTCTCCCGGCAATCTTAATTCCACCTTGTGCTTCTTCCAGCCCAGCGTTTCTCATGATGTACTCTGCATATAAGTCAAATAAGCAGGGTGACAATATATAGCCTCGATGTACTCCTTTTCCTATTTGGGACCCCTCAATCATGTCCAGCTCCTTGAGACCCCATGGACTATAATCTGCCAGGCTCCTCTGTCCATGGAATTCTCCAGGCAAGAATACTGGAGTGAGTTGCTATTCCCTTCTCCAAGGGATCTTGCTATAACCCAGGGATTGAACCCAGGTCTCCTGCATTGTAGTCAGATTGTTTACTGTCTGAGCCACCAGGGAAGCCCAGATTTCCATTGAGAATGGGCATGATATTTCTTATTTATGTTTAAAATGTGAACCAGTTTTTTATATACTGTGAACCTTTTTTGCTAGAGGGAGAATCATCAGCAATTGAATATGACCCCAGTAGATATGTTTGGTCCAACAGGACTTTGTTTTTAGAGAACTTGCCCTTTCAGGAAAAGATGTGTAAAGGTTCTTCCCATTCCTAATATGCTGTGATTGGGGAGAAAACTAAAAAGCTGATGAAGGATTACTTCTTAATCTGTGTTATGTATTGAACAGCCTCCTTCCTTTCCTTCTTGAGTGAATATTATTTTACATGGGGTGATCTGAGTGGACATAATTCTTTTGTACCATAGATTTTCTCTGGACTTGTAGCCCTAAGAAAAATCTGCAACCACCCTGATCTCTTTTCTGGAGGCCCCAAGAATCTTAAAGGCATTCCAGACGAGGAACTAGGGGAAGATCAGTTTGGATACTGGAAACGTTCTGGGAAAATGATAGTTGTGGAGTCCTTGCTGAAAATATGGCACAAGCAGGGCCAACGAGTGTTGCTGTTTTCTCAGTCCAGACAGGTGCGTATACAAGCCTCATGCAAGAAGCAAGTTGGTTCTTTATGACTTATAACCAATAAATTTAAAAAAAAAATGGGATATGGTTTAAAATGATCCTAAAGGCAAATCCACCCACTGATACTGAAGTGGCAAGCTGCAAAGCTCTTCAGGAGGTGGATCTTTATTTAGAGTTGGTGCCCAGAAGATGGCTTTTTTAAAAAGAGACCTTAATACCATGTGATTTTGGGGTGCAGGTGAGTTTTGTCTGAACTCAGATGTCCTGCTTTTTACAAAATTTGTAAGGACAGTATGGAAATACCAAAAATACTCTTGTAGTAGTTTTATTTATCCGCCTCAAACCAAGAAACCCCTTTTAATTTAAGCCTGTTGGGGAAGGTGTGATCCTGTTTATATGAGTGTTGCATACTCACTGGAGGCGTATCTTTGATTTTTAAACTCTTATATCCTCCACCCCTTCTCCCAAACAGATGTTAGACATCCTTGAAGTATTTCTCAGAGCCCAAAACTATTCCTATCTCAAGATGGATGGCACCACGGCGATAGCTTCCAGACAACCACTGATTACAAGATACAATGAGGTAACAAGTGAACAGAACCATGAAGTCACATGATGCCACTGTGCAGAGGGGACGGAAGGAGAGGTCTGCACCCACAGTGCCTACGTCTGGGATTGGGCAGCTTTAACTAGATGCATTTCTAGGTTAATGGGATGTGTGTGTGTGTTTAAACAAAGAACCTGTATTCCTTTTTAAAAATCCAGTTTTCAAACATTGATAATATAATTGCTATGAAAAGCAGAAGCTGTGAGTTGGGATCTTGACTGACCAAAGGTCTCTACGGCATAATCCATTGCTTGTACTGCAACCAGGCTTCCATGTGTAGAACATGTGAAGGCTGAGGTGAACAGCTGTAACTGACTTTCCATGTGCATACCGAGTGTCATATGTCTCACCTCTAGGACACATCCATATTTGTGTTTCTTCTGACCACTCGGGTGGGTGGCCTAGGAGTCAACCTGACGGGCGCAAACCGCGTCATCATCTATGATCCCGACTGGAACCCAAGCACAGACACGCAGGTCTGTTTATTTTCTTAAAGGACTGTGTTGGTGACTCACTGTCTGATGGCTTACACTCAGGAGCATCCCCCCATGCCATGTTAGCCTCAGCGTAGAGCTCACATCCTGGCTGTGTCTTGTCTTCTGCTTGGAGGGAGGGTCTTCTCAGTTTACCCGTAGCATCCACACCCAACGTGGGTGAAGAGAGGACGTGGGAGGAAACTGACACCGTTGTTTTTCAGGTAGAGCTGGCTTGGTCTGTTTTGTCGCCTGCCCATTTGTCTTCCTTAACAGGCCTTGGGTGTATTTAGCCTCATTAGCCAAAGTTCTGATTTGGGGAGTGGAAGGAAGTGACTGGCTGTTAGTCAGCACTTGTTGCTGAGAAGGGCCCTTGTTGAGCCGCATTTCTCTGCTGTATCCTGGAGAAGGAAATGGCAACCCACTCCAGTATTCTTGCCTGGAAAATCCCATGGACAGAGGAGCCTGGTAGGCTACAGTCC
Organism: Muntiacus reevesi; assembly: GCF_963930625.1. Classification (NCBI taxonomy): domain Eukaryota; kingdom Metazoa; phylum Chordata; class Mammalia; order Artiodactyla; family Cervidae; genus Muntiacus; species Muntiacus reevesi. The sequence goes on along the minus strand of NC_089250.1, from coordinate 122,477,942 downwards.
GTGGGGTCGCAGAGTCGGACACGACTGAGCAACTTCACTTTCTTTTTTTCCTTTTTTTCTCTGCTGTAGGCCCGGGAGCGAGCATGGAGGATAGGCCAGAAGAAGCAGGTGACGGTGTATAGGCTTCTAACCGCAGGCACCATTGAAGAAAAGATTTACCACCGGTCAGTACCCTCAGCTGCGCCCCTTGACCAGAAGCTGCTTTCCAGGCTGTGGGTGTGTAAGAGGGAGAGGCATGCCACCAGGTTTTGGAGCAGGGAATTTTTAAGGAGCATTACTTCAAGAAATCATGCCATCTCAGAGAAACAGTTGCTGTAATTTGAGAGAGATATGTTTTTTTTTTTAATAATTTCTCGTATTTTTTGTTTCTCATTAAAATAAGCTTAGATGGCTTATTGTGTGTGCTTTTTTTTTTAATGTCTTTGATGAATCTGATTGTTTTTAACCTTATTAATAAACAGTTGCTATAAGTTTAGAATCCTGAGGTACAGCCAAACATTGTTTCATGCCAGCTTAATTTTTATCTTTTTAGACAAATCTTCAAGCAGTTTTTGACAAATAGAGTGCTAAAAGATCCAAAGCAAAGACGATTTTTCAAGTCCAATGATCTTTATGAGCTGTTTACTCTGAGTAGTCCTGATACATCCCAGAGCACTGAAACAAGTGCTATTTTTGCAGGTATTCCATGAAATAATTTAACTTAAAGTAATGAAATATGTAAGGATTATGCAGTGTGACATTAGCATGTTTTTCTCTTTCATAGGAACTGGTTCAGATGTTCAGACACCCAAACGCCATTTAAAAAGAAGACCTCAGCCGGCCTGTGGAACAGACCAGAATGTCCCAGTGGGCAAAAAGTTCCCTGATTGTAAGACATCTGCAAATGATGCCATGTCATTGGAAGAGACATCTGTAGGGTCAGGCGCTGAAGTAAATGCAGTAACTTCTGACCAAGGCATTCCTTTGAATGATGCCGCTCAGATACCTCATAGTCTAACCAGCAGTGAGAGGCTTGGAGAAGAGACAGATACAGTCTCCAGGCCACAGGAGTCCTTAGCGAGTCATGAAAACGGGGACAGTTCGGATTCTCCAGGAATCAGCAGAACGTGTGGGACGTCTGGTGAGGAAAGCATCAATGAAAAGGAGAGTCTTTCTGATAAAAGAGAAAGCTGCCAGGTTCAGGGAGAACCTCTTTGGGAGAATGAGCAAACGGAAAATAATTTTTATAAACACAAATCGAAAATGAAACATCACGTGGCAGAAGAGACCATGGAGAAACACCTGGGGCCGAATCAAAAGCCGAAGAGCTCTAAGCACCACAGAGATGCCAAGTTTGAGGGAACTCGAATTCCACACCTGGTGAAGAAGAGGCAGTACCGGAGGCGAGACAATGAAAATGAGAGCGAGGCCAAGGAACGCAGCCATGATGACTACGTCCTGGCAAAGCTTTTCAGAAAATCAGGTACTCCTTTGGCTGAACTTGCCACGGGTGTGCTAGGGGTAGAACCGAGGGGCTGCTTCTGTGGGAGCAGGCATCCCTGACAGAGTGGAATGCACACTCAACTGGAAGTAGTTTTCCTTCTAGAAGTCAGGTTTGAAGTGTTCCGACATTTTCAGAAATAATTTTATTTATTTATTTATGTTTGGCTGAGCTGAGTCTTCCTTGCTGGGCAGGCTTTTCTCTGGTTGTGGTGAGCAGGGGCTCCCCTCTAGTTGCGGCATGCAGGCTTCGCACTGCGGCGGCCTCCTGTTGAGGAACACAGGCTCTCGGGCGCACGGGCTTCAGCAGTTGTGGGCTCAGTAGTCGCTGCCCGAGGGCTGGAGAGCACAGGGTCAATAGTTGTGGCGTACGGGCTTCGCTGCGCCAAGGCATGTGGGATATTCCTGGACCAGGGATCGAACCTGTCTCTGCCGCATTAGCAGGCAGACTCTCTACCACTGACCAGCGGAGCCCTGTACTGACATCTTTAAAAGTCATTTTCACCTCTTTGCTAGGGGAGTTTGAACCTTGAGCGAACAGTGGGACCTGACTTCTTTTTTCTTTTTTTTTCAGTGGGTTTTGTCATACACTGACATGAATCAGCCATAGAGTTACACGTATTCCCCATCCCGATGCCCCCTCCCATCTCCCTCCTCACCCGACGTGACCTGACTTCTAACCACATGCAGGAGGGGTGCAATGCTTAAGATAGATTTGTACTACCTGAACATTCATAGAATATTTCTCTGCGTGCTCTGTATATCTGATTTTCCAGTCACAGGAGAGTCAAGTGACAGATCACGGGGAGAGGAAGGGGCATGGCCAGAGGCAGGCACTCTGGAAGGAGGAGAGCTGATAGCTAATATCAAGGGAGAAACATCAGGAAAGCAGATTTAACAGTTGCTCAGGACGCTGTAGGACAGGCCAGCCTGCACAGCTGCATCATCTCTGGGACTGTCTTGCTCAGGCCTCACAGGTCATTGTGTTCCCAGGGTGACGGTCTTGAGTTACCTGAGGTCTCCGAATGGGTCTCTGTTCAGGAAAGCAGGCTTACGTACAGTGTCCCAGAAGGAAAAGCCTCTGGGCTTGCTGCTTTCTTGTAAGGTAGTTCATTGGTAACTTTCTCTGTTTTTTCCTACAGTTCCTGATCTGCTTTCTTAAGAAATTATGTATGTTATTTAATTTTCAAGTTTATTTGCATGGAGGTGTAGAAAATACTCATAATAATTTTTTAAAATTGACTATTTCAAGATTATTTCCCCCTTGTCATTTGCAATTTTTGTCTGTTTCCCTCTTTGTTCCTTGATCAGGTTAAACCAGTAGGTTGTTTCGTGATTTGTTTTTTCAATAAACCAGGAGTTTGATTAATTAATTAGATCCATGGTTGTTCTCTGCCTCTGTAATTTTTGATTTTATCTTCAGTACTTTCTTCCTTTTTGTTTTTGTTGTTGTTTTAATGTTTTTGGTCCTAATTTTTATAAAACTGGCTTGAAATTCAGTTCACTTAATTTTGTTCTTTCATTTTTATTAATATAAATATTTAGGTCTATGAATTTTCCACCTGTGACTGTATTGAATTCTTCTGGTGTGTAGTGTTTCTGTGATCATTACTTTTTAGAAATTATGTAATTTTTGTTTATACTTTTATATTTTCCCCCTTCAATAGAGGATACATTAGTAGAAGGTTTTAAAATTTTCCAGATAGCAGGGAAGAGCTTGTGGAAGTGTGGTAATTAAAGCATTATGCTTTGATGATACAACGCAGTGATAGTTGACAGCCCTTCCCTCATTGGGTAGAGATGCAGGTGAAGATCCGCAACGTTTGTAAAAGTTTGTGGGTCCTGGTGGTCGTGGGTGAACAGCAGCCAAAAATGTTGATGCTTCTTTTCTCTACCCGGAACACACTAGCCTGGACAGAGGAGAACGTGTGATTGTGTCTGAGCTGAAATAGCGTGTTCACAGTTTCCTTTGCTCTTGCCAGTGGGCGTGCACAGTGTCATGAAGCACGACGCCATCATGGATGGAGCCAGTCCAGACTATGTCCTGGTGGAGGCGGAGGCCAACCGCGTGGCTCAGGATGCCCTCAAAGCACTGAGACTCTCTCGGCAGCAGTGTCTGGGAGCAGCGTCTGGTGTTCCCACTTGGACTGGCCACAGAGGGCTTGCTGGTGCACCAGCAGGAAAAAAGTAAGAGGTCGCCACCCTGACATGCTCGTGAGGAGGCCAAACTGGCCAGGCTGGAAATAAAGTCAGGACAGACGGAGGCACTCCTGCTATTTATCTGTAGGAGGAGCAAATCCCTCAGGGAGGGATTGGGCCAGCCAGATGTGCATAACTTAAGAGAAATACACATCATCTTACCTTCTTTGCTTTCATTCCTTCCTTTCCAGAGCTAATTTTCTGGGGAAAGGAGAAATCTCTTTTGCTTAAGAGGTGATATTATAAAATAGTAAGAGTTATAGAATAACAATTAAACTTTAATAAGATGATTAGCTATGTTTCAGCAATCAATAATTACTCTGCTCTTTTAGAGTAGTTTTCCTACCTAGAATTTGAGGGTGATTTCCACTGTGACTTGAGCAAGGATATTGAGTGGTTCTTACCTTGAGATGCAGTAGTAATTTCCAAGAAGAGTAAAAATAGGAATCTGATATGGGTTTGGGTGGACTCCGGGAGTTGATGATGGACAGGGAGGCCTGGCGTGCTGCGGTTCATGGGGTCGCAGAGTCAGACACGACTGAGCGACTGAACTGAACTGAAGTGGGCAGAGCAGAAGCATCACAGCTATGAGAGAATAACCATGCAGAAGAGAATTTCTCCAAGAGTTTAGGTGTTGGAAGTACATTCTCATCTCTAAGTCACAAAGTAACATTTTATCAACTATGACTCTTCCTTACTTAGGAGCAGATTCGGTCAGAAAAGGAACTCCAGTTTCTCTGTGCAGCATCCCTCTTCAGCATCTCCAAAGGAAAAATGCCAGGTAATCTTACTTTCCCGCTTTTATTCACAAGATTTACTTGATTGAACTGCCATGGAAATCTCACTCAATTCCACATGTGAAGGACATCACTGGCATAATGACATCTACTATTTGTATTTCATGCACTTTCGTGCATTTATGAAGCACTTTTGTGTGAATTTAAAAGGGCTAGCTAACTTCCTAGAAAAGACAAAGCCTTTAACCCAAGATTCGTAGTAGAATCTCTGTTTTGTCCTCCAGAAGTTCACACAGGGTAGGTGATACGTGTTGCTCCCCATACTGCCTGCCCCATTTGGAGGTGAAGTGCTAACTCGAGGCACCACTACTGTCTAGAATAAAGATCTAGAAAATCACCTGAGTATTGTTTGTAATTTACAAGCTGCCAAAGCATCACATCTGTCTCTCCCCCTCCTGCAACCCCCTAAATGCCTTGAGTGCTTCACTGAAAGTAAGTAGTAGGCCATATTCTTATTGTTTAATACTTTTTTTTTCTGTTTAAGGGTTGTGTTGTTTATGAAATTTGAAAACTCCGAGGTTCAGACTCCTACTTTTAGATTAATTTGAACACATTTAGTAGTAGAGAAACTTTTTTTGACTTCCCGTGTTACGTTCTTTTAGCAGTAGGAAAACGAAGAAAAACTAGATTTCTGTTGCTGTTCTGAGGAAACTCACGTGAGGTGTACAGTAGTAAAAGATTTAAAAGTGAAGAAAAAGAAGTACAACTCTGATACTGTTCCTTATCCCATGGTGCTCAGATAAGGGAAACTTTGGGAGGAAGAACAGGAAAAGCCCACAGAGCCCGTACCTCCTGGAGACAGTTTTCCTAGAAGTCTTCTCTGGAAGCCTGGCCCTCCCTCCATGCTCACCACTTAAGATGGTGATGAAGTAGATAGTGTAGTTTGGGGGCTTTTTTAGGAAATGTTCTCTAAGAGCAGGTGAATTTAGACACTTAATTCCCCTCCTTTCCGTTTGCATCAGACGGTGTCTCATTCGTTCCCCATCAGCCTCAGCACTCTGGGCACATGTGTTATCTTATGGCCCCTTAGAGCCTTTGGAGAAATAAGTGGGAGCATAAATAGGGGATTAAATATATCCATGCCCTGGTCTTCTTTCTCCAGGACGGTGCTGTGAAGAGGGATGGAAAAGATCACGCTTCAGAGCATTTTAGTGGAAAAGCTGAAGACACAGAGTCTACATCCGGGGTCCTCGCTTCATCCTCACTCTTGGCTAAAATGAGAGCTAGAAACCACCTGATTTTGCCAGAGCGCTTAGAAAGTGAAAGCGGGCACCTCCCAGAAGCTGCTGCTCCGTCGCACTGCAGCACAGAACACGATGACCTTCTGGTGGAAATGAGAAACTTCATTGCCTTTCAGGCCCAAGTTGATGGCCAGGCCAGCACCCGGGAGATACTGCAGGAGTTTGAGTCCAAGTTATCAGCATCACAGTCTTGTGTCTTTAGAGAACTCTTGAGAAGTCTGTGCACTTTTCATAGAACTTCTGCTGGCGAAGGCATTTGGAAACTCAAGCCAGAATACTGCTGAGCAACATTACTTTCTGGACTTCTAGTTGACTTTTTTCTGGTGAAAATGTTATTTATTTAATTATCATGTTTGTCAGTGGAAGTTGGCTGTATTTGATGTTTACTTTGAATGATTGCTACCTCATAAACAAAACTTTAGGGAAGTAGACATTCTTCTGCAAAACTTAAGTTTTAAAAATACCTGGGTTGACTTTTTTTCTTTTTTTCCGAAATGAATTATGTTATAAAATCAGGGACCTAACCGTTAATCCTTGGAACACACTTGTTCTTTTACCCAGAAGATGCTATCAGGGAAGACATTACTTACTGCTCATTGCAAGTTTATAGACTCGAACTTGCAAAAATTCTTGTTATTGGTGCTAAAAACATGTCTTACATTCAGTTAGACCTGTTCAGATAATCAAGTTCATCAGTAGCTATTAACAGTATCATTTGGGTACCTCATTTTTAAATGCTTAAACTGATCATTTGCCACTCAAAAAAAAGATCACATTTGTTACCTTTTGAATCCTATCGATTGCCTTTAAACAGTCTTCCATTAAGGTACTGTTAAATTGGCAAGTTATTTATTTGTAAAGCATGGAATAGTTTGGTAATAAATGATGAGATGTGTATTTGCAGAAGGCTATAGTTTTCTCAGTTTAAAGTTGCTTTATTTTAAGCAAAGGGCACATTTTTCCTCCTACACCGACTCTTGGTTTTAGGAAAATGAAATGTGTTATCTTTAAAAAGCAAAAAGCTCAAGGTTAACCAAAAGTAAGTACAGGTAAAACCACCAACACATACCCATGCATAGAAACATCACTCCAGAGCACACCCAGATATACCATTGTCACCACATGGTGACCACCATTCCAGCCTTTCTCTGCTTCCATGCTGGGAGGGAACCTTGAACATTTTTTCCTTAACTCACTGTCTTCCTTTCTGAGGATGCTGGTAACTTTCTGTCTGGCTTCACTGTTCTCTTTCCTCTGTCTAGTCATTTTTGTCTCTCTTTTCCCTTTGCATTCACCGTGACTCTTAGAGGTTTGGTTTTCATCTGCGTCTGTTTCTGGTTGTTTATATGTTTAGAGTTCTGTTACGGTGGCGTTTCAATCCTTAGTTTGTTTTCTTACCCTTGTTTTTCTTTCCTTCTCACTGTTATTTTTATCATCTCAGCTCTGAAGTCTTGTTTTCTTAAATTGACCGGATTTCTTAAGTGTCTTCTAGAACTGTTATGGTCCAGTTTGTTTGTTTCTTAGATTTGTTTTCTCTGGCTTGCTGTTTTCCCTCTTTCTGATTTTTCTGTATTGTGTTTGCCTTCCTCCCATCTAGCTCATGCTGAAAGTGAGCAGCTGGGTCCAGCTCTCTTGTGTGCTTTTCTCCACCACTCAAAGAGGAGCGCTCTGGGTTTCAGAGTCAAGGAGAGGCTCTACTAGGCAACATGAAGCTTTTAATTGAAGACTTGGGTTTTAGTTATGTTTTCTGAGATTTTGTTAAATAGCTTGGCCCGTGACTCCCTCCCTTTAGACAGGAGATGTCATAGGCAGTCATAATTTCCAGCAGGATTTTCTGCTTCTTTTTCTGGATTCTGGCTTGTTCATTTCATTCAGTTTTTAGAGTGGTTTATTATTAGAGGAAGAGGATCCTATCATCTTCATTCTGCCACCATTGTCTAGAAATAATAGACTTTTACACGGGTCAGTACATCCTAGACTTGACTACTTGACTCAGAAGGGAGTCAAAACTCATGAATTTTGTTTCTGGGAAGTTCTTTTTTTGTTGTTGTTATCTTAAACCTATAAGAAAATTGCATCCCTCTTGTTCTCAGATTAAAGTACTGATGCTGTTCACGAGTATGAAGTGCTTGGGCATCGTACCTCTGTTGTCTGAAATCTAAAGTCTACTAAGCAAGGGAAGTTGTAGCCTTCTCTTTAAGTAGAAAATGCTGGCAAAAGTTATGATGCGGTCACAGGGCGATGGTCTTCACTCCCAGCCTGTCTCAGCCCTACTACCAGCTGAGACCCTGGGTAGTCACTGCCTTGCCCGTGTCTCAGTTTGGATATTGGTAAACTTTGTCATCATGCCTCTGGGTGGAGACACTTAGGGGCAAATGCTCCAAGTATCATAGTTTTAACAACGTAGAATAACTTATTCATTTAGATGAAAAATAATTTTTGGACCTTTAAATCTTTGTACAATGTAAATAGATTTAATGTATTTAACATGTTATATTGGTATTAAGCTACAATAAAGGATTTTAAAATTTTGTGAAGTGTGAAAAATTCCTTAGTTAAAACATGATCACTGTTTAAAACATTTCAAGCAATACTCTGCCTCCCACTCCTCTTGCTCCTGTTCCAGAGATAAGTACTATATTTGGTGTATATTCTTCCAAGCTGTTTTCTATGCCTTTGCAGATACATGTGGCAGCAACTGCTGCTATAATGTCCATTTTTCCCTTCTCCTTTCCTGCTAAGACTCCTGCCTTTTACCTGAACACAGGCTGCTCACTTAACACTCTGCTAAATGGTTAATTGTGACCACGTGACAGGCAGTGGGATGTGAAGAGAACATCCAGACTGTGCACTGAAATAAGAAATTGGGTATCCACTTCGCTCAAAATTCCCTTCTCGTGCTGGCCAGCGTGGCTTTGGGAGCTGAAGCAGTGACACAAAAGGGTCAGAGTTGTGTGCTGAGGATGGAGATTCTGGCCTGCCAGTCTCAAACTGCTTCCTTTTCACCTGTTACTTAAGAGCAAAATAAATTCCTGACTTGTTTAAACCACTATCTTTGGAGTCTCTTTGTTACAGTAGTTTGTTTTGTTTTACATGTGATTTTACAAAAATGCAATTATTATCATCCTAGTTATTTAGCAACTAACTTCTCATTTAATATATGCTAGACACTTTTTCATTTTTCTAAGTGTAATTCAACCTTCATGGAATTGCTGGACTTAAAAATTAGGTGGATTTTTAAATTTATTGGATGTTGTGGAACTACCTCCTTCAATTCACACCCCATAAAAGAACTAATTTCTCCACACTCTTGCAAACAGTAGCCCATGTCAATCTCAGGAGTTTGTTTTCCGAGCCAGTGTTGTGGTTGAAAATACCTTGTTTTACCTTGAATTTTTCTGATTACTTATAAAACAAACATTTCCATTTGTAGATCCTCCTTTACAAGTTCCCTGTTCATGTTATATTTACCTAGTTTTACTATAGATTCTTTTCTGTCTCAGAGGTGTCTCTAAGACAGAAAGGCCATTGTTCCTACTATTATTGAATAGTCCAATCTTTTCTCCGACCATTTGAAAAATGCCGGATTTATCATATGCTCACTTGTCTGTTTCTGGGTAGTGGATCTAGATTCTGTTCCCATGACCACACACTTCCGTGTCTGACTTCGTACAGTGTTGTGCTATCTGTAGGCCAGTTTCCTTTCCTTCCCCACCACCGTTGTCTTATTCTTGTGCATTTTCTGTTTCCTGTGAAACTTAGAATCAGTTTATTAAGTTCCACTAAAATTGTGTTGTTCTTTTGATTGAGATTGTATTAGTTTATACATTAATTTGAGGATAATAGACTTTTTTTTTTTTTTTTAAATATTATTTTATTAGTTGGAGGCCAATCACTTTACAACATTTCAGTGGGTTTTGTCATACATTGACATGAATCAGCCATACAGTTACACGTATTCCCCATCCCGATCCCCCCTCCCACCTCCCTCTCCACCCGACTCCTCAGGGTCCTCCCAGTGCACCAGGCCCGAGCACCTGACTCGTATCCCACCTGGGCTGGTGGTCCGTTTCACCATAGATAATATACATGCTGTTCTTTCAAAACATCCCACCCTCACGTTCTCCCCCAGAGTTCAAAAGTCTGTTCTGTACTTCTGTGTCACTTTTTCAGTTTTGCATATAGGGTTATCGCCACCATCTATCTAAATTCCGTATATATGTGTTAGTATACTGTAATGTTCTTTATCTTTCTGGCTTACTTCACTCTGTATAATGGGCTCCAGTTTCATCCATCTCATTAGAACTGATTCAAATGAATTCTTTTTAACAGCTGAGTAATATTCCATGGTGTATATGTACCACAGCTTCCTTATCCATTCATCTGCTGATGGGCATCTGGGTTGCTTCCATGTCCTGGCTATTATAAACAGTGCTGCGATGAACATTGGGGTGCACGTGTCTCTTTCAGATCTGGATTCCTCAGTGTGTATGCCTAGAAGTGGTATTGCTGGGTCATATGGCAGTTCTATTTCCAGTTTTTTAAGAAATCTCCACACTGTTTTCCATAGTGGCTGTACTAGTTTGCATTCCCACCAACAGTGTAAGAGGGTTCCCTTTTCTCCACACCCTCTCCAGCATTTGTTGCTTGTAGACTTTTGGATAGCAGCCATCCTGACTGGCGTGTAATGGTACCTCATTGTGGTTTTGATTTGCATTTCTCTGATGATGAGTGATGTTGAGCATCTTTTCATGTGTTTGTTAGCCATCTGTATGTCTTCTTTGGAGAAATGTCTGTTTAGTTCTTTGGCCCATTTTTTGATTGGGTCGTTTATTTTTCTGGAATTGAGCTTCAGGAGTTGCTTGTATATTTTTGAGATTAATCCTTTGTCTGTTTCCTCATTTGTTATTATTTTCTCCCAATCTGAGGGCTGTCTTTTCACCTTACTTATAGTTTCCTTTGTTGTGCAAAAGCTTTTAATTTTCATTAGGTCCCATTTGTTTATTTTTGCTTTTATTTCCAATATTCTGGGAGGTGGGTCATAGAAGATCTTGCTGTGATTTATGTCGGAGAGTGTTTTGCCTATGTTCTCCTCTAGGAGTTTTATAGTTTCTGGTCTTACATTTAGATCTTTAATCCATTTTGAGTTTATTTTTGTGTATGGTGTTAGAAAGTGTTCTAGTTTCATTCTTTTACAAGTGGTTGACCAGTTTTCCCAGCACCACTTGTTAAAGAGATTGTCTTTTTTCCATTGTATATCCTTGCCTCCTTTGTCAAAGATGAGGTGTCCATAGGTTCGTGGATTTATCTCTGGGCTTTCTATTCTATTCCATTGATCTATATTTCTGTCTTTGTGCCAGTACCATACTGTCTTGATGACTGTGGCTTTGTAGTAGAGTCTGAAGTCAGGCAGGTTGATTCCTCCAGTTCCATTCTTCTTTCTCAAGATTACTTTGGCTATTCGAGGTTTTTTGTATTTCCATACAAATTGTGAAATTATTTGTTCTAGTTCTGTGAAAAATACCGTTGGTAGCTTGATAGGGATTGCATTGAATCTATAGATTGCTTTGGGTAGAATAGCCATTTTGACAATATTGATTCTTCCAATCCATGAACACGGTATGTTTCTCCATCTGTTTGTGTCCTCTTTGATTTCTTTCATCAGTGTTTTATAGTTTTCTATGTATAGGTCTTTCGTTTCTTTAGGTAGATATACTCCTAAGTATTTTATTCTTTTTGTTGCAATGGTGAATGGTATTGTTTCCTTAATTCCTCTTTCTGTTTTTTCATTGTTAGTGTATAGGAATGCAAGGGATTTCTGTGTGTTAATTTTATATCCTGCAACTTTACTATATTCATTGATTAGCTCTAGTAATTTTCTGGAAGAGTCTTTAGGGTTTTCTATGTAGAGGATCATGTCATCTGCAAAGAGCGAGAGTTTCACTTCTTCTTTTCCTATCTGGATTCCTTTTATGTCTTTTTCTGCTCTGATTGCTGTGGCCAAAACTTCCAACACTATGTTGAATAGTAGTGGTGAGAGTGGGCATCCTTGTCTTGTTCCTGATTTCAGAGGAAATGCTTTCAATTTTTCACCATTGAGGGTGATGCTTGCTGTGGGTTTGTCATATATAGCTTTTATTATGTTGAGGTATGTTCCTTCTATTCCTGCTTTCTGGAGAGTTTTAATCATAAATGAGTGTTGAATTTTGTCAAAGGCTTTCTCTGCATCTATTGAGATAATCATATGGTTTTTATCTTTCAATTTGTTAATGTGGTGTATTACGTTGATTGATTTGCGGATATTAAAGAATCCTTGCATTCCTGGGATAAAGCCCACTTGGTCATGGTGTATGATTTTTTTAATATGTTGTTGGATTCTGTTTGCTAGAATTTTGTTAAGGATTTTTGCATCTATGTTCATCAGTGATATTGGCCTGTAGTTTTCTTTTTTTGTGGCATCTTTGTCTGGTTTTGGAATTAGGGTGATGGTGGCCTCATAGAATGAGTTTGGAAGTTTACCTTCTTCTGCAATTTTCTGGAAGAGTTTGAGTAAGATAGGTGTTAGCTCTTCTCTAAATTTTTGGTAGAATTCAGCTGTGAAGCCATCTGGTCCTGGGCTTTTGTTTGCTGGAAGATTTCTGATTACAGTTTCGATTTCCTTGCTTGTGATGACTCTGTTAAGATCTTCTATTTCTTCCTGGTTCAGTTTTGGAAAGTTATACTTTTCTAAGAATTTGTCCATTTCATCCAAGTTGTCCATTTTATTGGCATAGAGCTGCTGGTAGTAGTCTCTTATGATCCTTTGGATTTCAGTGTTGTCTGTTGTGATCTCACCCTTTTCATTTCTTATTTTGTTAATTTGGTTCTTCTCTCTTTGTTTCTTAATGAGTCTTGCTAATGGTTTGTCAATTTTAAATAATACAATTTTTGCCATTAGTATCATGATAGGCTTCATTTTATTAGAGTAATTTTAATAACTTTCTTCATGAAGGTTTTGCACAGTTCATATTAGGTCGATTCCTAGCTATTTTATAGATGTTCCTAACTATTTTATAGATGTTTTGTTAGGGATTTTTTAACTTCTACATAAAGATATGGAGAATTAGAACAGAGGACTTTATGATATTATACAGAAGTTTTTAAATATAGTCAAATCCAGTTTAATTTTGTTTCCTTGAGAACCCTTTTCCTAACTAAAGCCATGATTACATTCTCATAAATTCTCTTGTAAACTCCATGTGGATAGTTACTTTTTCTAGCACCTTTAAAAACCGTATTTCATCCTTTCCCTCCTGATTTATAAGCCTTCATCTATCATTATATCTAATTTCCATGTAATTACGGGAATATTTCTGGTCTCTGTACTCATGCTAAATTGGTCTACTTACTTAATTTTGCCAATAACCCACTATTTTAATCATTGTAGCTTTATAATTGGCAATCATAATATAGTAGAATGATTACCCTCATCTTCTAAGAAATTTCTTGGACCTTTGTTCCTAAGTTTTGGAATCAGCTTGTCACATTTGGATCTTGTTTTTGAAATTGTAATGACTGTACAGGTTGCTTCCGGAGGATTGTTTACTGAGTTTCTCAACTATGAATAGAACACGTCACTCTATTTGTGATACATATTATAAAGACATAATTCCATTGTGTCTTTCACTTACATCTTACAAGGTCATGCACATCTTACATTTATTCCTAATTCCACAGTTTTGGTTGCTATCATAACACTTTAAATATTCCATTTTTTAGTTTATAAACTGGAGTATGGTTGAATTTTACATATTGGTCTTGTATTTAGCAACCTTGCTGAACTCTTTTATTAAATCCAATAAGTCTATAAATTGTCCTGGATGTAACAATCTTGTCAGCTGCAAGTAATGACAATTGTATTTCTTTCATTTCAGTACTTAAACTACATATTGCCAATATGATAATATATTTGACAGTGATTGGCATCCTTGACTTATTCCTGACACTGAAGATTAAATTTACAAAGTTTTACCATTAAACACGTGGTTGCTTCTATTTTCTGGCAAATGATTTTTATCAGTTAAAGAAATGCTCTTTCCAGTTCTGGATCCAGTGCTGAATTTTATTAAATGCTTTTTCTGCATCTATTGATTTAATTGTGTTGTCTTTCCCCTTTAAATCTCTTAGTGTTGTAAAGTTCACAGTAATTTTCCAACATTAAAACATCTTTTAGACTCCTAGAATGGCAGTGTGAAGGGCTCTCCAGAAGTGCAAACCAGAAAAGGACTGTAACTGGATGAAATTCCAGAAGACAAACACCCCTCCCCTCCCTGGAAAATTTAATGTTTTTGGAAATAATCCTAAGGGTATATTGTAAATAAGAGACAGTCAAGAAATCTGCTAAATATTGGTGAGAACAGCTAAAATCTGTGACTCCTGACAGACTATTCCTTCCCTGCTTCCTCCCCGTCTCAGTGTGATGACAGATTTATAATCCAGGTAATCTGTAATCCAAGAAAATGGGGTTCTGTCTGTCAGGTTCCAGTCAAGGAATATAGTATCTCATGGGAGAGGGCCATGCATTAAAAGCATTCTGGCTTGGCTCTGCTTAGGCAGAAAACCATAACTTGCTCATTTGGTTTGTCTTATAGGGAACTGGTCTGTATTAAATTTACTTATCTCAACAGCTTACTTCTAAGTCTCAGATTCTTTATATGTAAGATAGGAATAAATACAGCACCTACTTTATGGAGTTACTGTGAAGACTGGTTTCAGATAATGCAAAATATCAAGTGTCTGGCATGTAGAATGTTCCCAATAAATGCTAACCACTGGGGGAAAAAAGCACTCAGCTGATAAGAGCCAGAGTTTGGACCCAGGTTGTATGGCTGCAGGGCCATCCTGTTTGACTCCTGTTTGGATCCTGGCATCTCCAGGTGTCTGTCTGGATCTGGATGAAGGCCTCGGCCGGCAGCTTTCTGTTCTTTGTGGTCCCGACTGCAAACAAAGTGGGCATGTTGCAGAAGGACAGCTATGGCAAGGTCAACTGGAGGTGGCCAGGGAAGAGAACACGAACCCCCTGCTTGTCATCTACACCAACAACAGGGGCAAGGAGCCCCCCCGGGGGACTACCCAGCCCTGCCCGATGGTGAGGATGGCTTCACACTCAGCCCCAGAGAGCGAGGGCTCTGTTGACAGTGCACTGAGTGTCTCAGTCCCTCTGACAGGCAGGGGGGACATTAGAGATGAAAGCTGTCTGGAACTAGCCCTTTGCACGCTGAGAATTTAGTCAGAACCCTGAATGAGCAGGACCAAAGCATCGGTATGCAGGCCACTGGCCCAGATGGAGTAGAAGCTGATGCAGAGTCCTTCCCCAGCCTTCGCTGGACTCTGACCCTCCCCTCTCTCCTGATCACTTCCCCCGCAGGGTCCTACCTGGCTGGCCAGCATGAGGCTGCTCAGGCTCCACTCCTGCCACAACGACCTGAGCCCAGTGGCCCAGGTTCCAGTCCTGGCTGTTTTTCCATCAGTCCATCGTGATGGAGTTGGAGTTGGGGTGGGGGTGTGGGGACTGGCAAGGCCTCATTCTGCCCCAGCTCAGTCCCTCCCTGGCTCTGAGGTTTTATCCTCCTCTCTCACCTTTTGTGGGGCTGGAACCTGCAGAGCCACTCGGCAGTCACAGACCCTGGATCATGAGTCCCCCAGCTCCCAAATATCCATAGCCCCATCGCAGACAGAAGCTTTATCATTTTGCAGTAAAACCCAACTGCATAGACCCATGTCTTTGGGAACACTGGCTGTCTGGAGATCCATATGGGAACGGATTCTTTAGGTCTGCAGAGCCTTCTGCTGTTTTGCTATGGACGTGCCCTGACAGCAGGACAGCTCTGGGTGTGTCTGGGCCCCTCTAGCCTGGCAACAGTTTGTTGACTGAAAAGATGAAAGCACACCCATACCCACTTTCTTCAAATAATCCCCTGTCTGTAGTTGGCGGCGGGCAGACAAGCCTCCCTCATGCCTCTGTTCCCCTCCATGTTTTTATGTGACCAGAACCAGGGTCAGGCTGAGCCAGGAAATCCCATGCAAGGTGGGTATCTGCACCTTCCTCCCAGGGCTTCAGCTCTTGCAATGGTCAGGGGCAGTTTGTGAGTGACCAGATGTGGCTCTGCAGGCAGAGTGTCACCTGAGGGAGGCCTCAGCTGTTTCCAAGGTCCATCCACCTTCTCTGCAGCTGACACTACCTGCCCAAATTCCTCCATCAGACACTCCTTTGAGGGGGCGGCAGATGCTGAAAGCAGTCCTCACTCATCCTGCTCCTAGACTGACCCTGACTTTAGAAGGTGAACACGACAAGCAAGGCAAGCCGTCACGCAGGGAGCCTTCAGGCTCCTCTGTGTGTGGTTTTTCTGGATAGTTCCTTTCCCCTGAACTCTCTCAGTGGTGCTCCAAGGCTGTCTTTTCCTTCCCCTGTCCCCTCCTAAGCAGAAACAAACATTTGATGGGTCCAGGAGCCTAAATGTAACACTAGAATAGAGGGAGTGTCTGGGAAAGCAGGGAAGCGGGTGTGCATGGTGGAGGGAAAGTGATGTAGGTGATGGTGAGAATGAGGTCCTCCTGGGTGCTGGGGAGGACGGTGTCCCTTCCTGAGTAGCCAGAGAACCAATGCCTTAAGGAGGAACAAGGGCTCTGCCTCCCCCGACTCATCTCAAGGGCAGTGAGAGGACAACCTTGCTTCACTGAGTTGAAAGCCCAGAGCAGGTGGGATTGTCCTGGGTAGACACACAGCCACTGCCGCACAATAAACTAAGAATATATACAACACAGATGACAAACAAGGGGAAAATCTTACTGTATTTAAAGCTCTTGCAAATCATCAGTCCTCCAGTAGGAATCATGAACCTTCCAATAGGAAAGTAAGCATGGAATACTCAGACCCCCCTAAAAAAACCCCAAAGAAATACATTATAGTAGAAGCAATATAGGGTTCTCTGGGGGCTCGGCAGTAAGGAATAAGCTTGCAATGCAGGAGATGCTGGTTCAATCCCTGGAGAGGGAAATGACAACCCATTCCAGTATTCTTGCCTGGAGAACCCCAGGGACAGCAGAGCCCTGAGGACTACAGTCCATAGGATCGCAAAAAGTGGGACATGACTTAGCCACTAAACAACAAACAGAATATATGTACAATAAACTGTTTAACCACCTAAAAATGAAAAAAAAAAAAAAGATAAAACAAGATACCATTTTTGTTTGAGGCTTATCAGACTGTCAGAAAGTATTTAAAAAGTTGTCTGCTGCCTCCATGAGTATGGGGAGCAAGCCAGGCACCCGGCCTGTGGGAGCTTCCATTGTCCCCGTGGGTTGTGACTGCTCTCCATCAGGCAGAGAGGCAGCCATGCAGCTGCAAATGAAACTTCAGGTAAGGCTCTCACTCACCAACACCTCCGCACTGGCCTCCCCTAAATGATCTCCTTTCGTGCACCCTCGCCATAGTCTCACTATGGCTCATTAAACAGTGATAATTAAAACAAAATATATTAGATTTGTGTATCCTGGACTTTGTAAGGGAATGAAGTTTGCAGTGGTGCTGGTGCAGAGCTAGGACTGCAGGACCTAAAATCAGCAGAGTAATTAAGGGGACGTTGCCTATTGTTGTGCAATGTGCACTTCTTAGGGGTAATGAGCTCACCCTGGGGGTGGGAGTCCTGGCTGGGGTGGGGGAGGGGACCAGAGCCTGCTGGAAGCTGGTCCAGCCAGGGGAAGAGCTTTGAGTTTGTTCGGTTAGCAGAATGCTGTGTGCCAGGGGCAGTTCTAGACACTAAGATGCTCCACTGGGCTTGCATGCTAGCTGGGAGGTGGACCAATAAAATGTGGGACAGTGTTGATGGCTAAGAAGGAAATTAAAGCAGGAGAAGAGCTGAGAGTTGGGGACGTGGGGAGAGTTCTGTGGTGGCCCTGGGAGTCTTCTCTTGAAGAGATGACTTTGAGCTGGGAATGAATAACGGGAAGGCCTGAGCTTTGAAGGTGGGAAGGCTGCGCTGGGGACTGGGTACAGGAAGGGTTTCTCTGATCGCCCTGGGTGAGACCATTAGGATACTCCCAGTGACCTCTTGCTCTTCAACCTCCCACCCCCTTCACACCCCTCCCTATAAGCAGGTAAACCACCAATTTGTATAATAAAGACCCTTTGCCCTGTCTGTGGGCCCACATGGAGCCAGAGGCAGAAGCATCGGGAAAGGCCCGTTCTTGACCTAGAGCTACCTGTGAGGCCCAGGGTTGACCCCAGCTTCATCTGCAGTGCCCACCTGGAGGAGAAGACATGCCCAGGTCTTGCAGGAGATATCAGCTCTATCCACTCATCCATTCGTCCATCCGTCCGTCTGTCCTGCAACCAGAAGACATTCACACATTCTGAGTCCCCACTCTGTGCCAGGGCTTTGATGGGAGCAGGCAACACCCCAGATAAATCAGCGGGGGCTTCAGTTTTCTATGGGAAGCTGTTTGTGCCGGACTTCCTGCTGAAGAGGAAGGAGCGAGTGTCTTTGCAGTTTGGTGCCACCTAGTGGCGAGTCATTGGCTCTGGCTTAAATCAATAGGGGTGACTCTGGGTTGGGGGAGCGCCTTGGGACGTCAGGATAACAGCAGCAGTCTCAGAAGCTTAGCCAGTGGGTAACACTTCTTCGCCAGCCCAGTCTGAGGAAACTGGGCTGAGCCAACTGGGGACAGAGAGAGCCCTCCCCCTTCCCCTTTTCTGGTCCCCAAGATGGGGTTACCCAAGGTTTTCCTTCCTGCCTTCCTCCCACTTCCCCTCTTCTCGTTTTAATCTGAGCTCACATTTTCATCAAGTCACCAGTGCTGACCTGTGACCCAGGATGTATGGCCATTCTGTCGGGGTGTGAACAGAGGCCCCATCTGCTGGTGGCGGCCCTGGTGGTGGAGGAGCCGAGGAGATTTGGGGAGTCCTGAGGACCACGGTTTATGCCCCTGCTCTAGGGAGAAGTTAGCCAGCAGGCTAGAGTGCTAGAGTCCCGACTCCCCTGGTATTTGACCTGTGACTATCTTCCTCCTTAGCCGGGGAAAGAAAGCCCTGACCTCATGCCTCTCCCAGAACCTGCCTACACCTCCTTCCAGCTCCCACCCCAGTGTCCCCTGGCTTTGGGCTTCCTGACTGTGTCCGCAGTCAGCCTCCCAAGGGTCTGTTTAGGGGATCAGGGTCTTCCATCCAGATTGTCCCCTGGTCTGTGAGTCTTTCCATCTGACTTTCTGGGCTGTCCCTGAGACTCTGTCTGGTTTCAATGTTGCCACCCAAGACTAGAGAGGGGCTGATGCAGGCTTGTGAGATCTGTGTTACAGTTTTCAGTTTGGGGTGGTGGTCACTGATGTCTACCATTCATGCGGGCTGGTCTCCTTGGTAAAGGATGGAGAGTTGAAGGGTGCTCAAGGTAGTGAAAGTGAAAGCTGCTCAGTCATGTCCAACTCTTTGCGACCCCATGGACTATACAGTTCATGGAATTCTCCAGGGCATAATACTGGAGTGGGTAGCCTTTCCCTTCCCCAGGGGATCTTCCCAACCCAGGGATGGAACCCAGGTTACCTGCATTGCAGGCGGATTCTTAACCAGCTGAGTCACAAAGGAAGCTCGCTCAAGGTAGAAGGGAAGTCAAAAAGAAAAATATTTAAGTGGGCATAGACTTTCACAGATTTGGGAACAAGTACAAAAGACTCGGGCTTTCCAGGAGGCTCAGTGGTAAAAGAATCCTCCTGCCACTGCAGGAGATGCAGGTTTGGTCCCTGAATTGGGGAGATGCCCTGGAGAAGGAAATGGCAGCCCACTCCAGTATTCTTGCCTGGCAAATCCTATGGACAGAGAAATCTGGTGGGCTACAGACCATGGGGTCACAAAGAGTTGGACATAGCTTAGTGATTGAAAAGGCATGAATGACTCTCAGGAATCTTCAATATGTTTATTGCTTGTTCAAGCAGTTTGTCTACTGGAAAATTTATCTTAAGAGAAAAACAATGGCTGCACGAATGTTCCACAACAGTCCCTCAGTGAAACAGCACTGTGGCAGATACTGACAGTTGTCCCCCAGTGTTCATCTCCTTTCTCCCAGGATAACAGACCCTGTGATATTCATCTGGGCACAGGGATGTCTCCCTACCAGGTGGGTGGGGACATGCTCCCGGCCACAGGGATGCAAGCCGAGGTAGCATGTGTACCGTCCAGATGCTGGAAGGACTGTGTCCTCCACTGAAGGGTGTGCTACCAACCCTCCTTCTCTACCCTCCCTGCTGGCTGTGAGGCAGATGTGCAGAGGGTCCTCTGGGCCAGGTGGCCAAGGGCCACACTTGAGGGATGGTGGAGAAAGCAGATTAAAGGGAGTCCTGCCACTTCAGAGAGGAGAGCCATCAAAGCAGAGTGGACACCCACACAAGAGGGAAATTCACTGTCTCGTTTAAGTCACTGTTAAAGGTCTCTATCCCAACAACTGAACATATATCCTAACTGTGTGTAGAACCACTAAGAATATTGTGGAAGAACATTTAATGACACAGAAAGACATTCACAATATATTGTGAAGTAAGTAAGACACAGGTAGTGTTACGGTCCCACTTTTGTTCTTTAAAAAGTATACATAAAACAAATTCATATAAAACATCTGTAAGCTCGACAATAAAATGTTAATAATGGTTCTTTTAGGTTGTAACATTGTGGATGTTTTAAATTTCATTGTCCTATGTGCTTTTTAAAAATTATCTTCACATTCATTGATTTTTCCTTTAAACTCTTTTTTCTGAGGAGCAGAATAAAAGGAACCTACCACTCCAAAAAAATCTATTCACTTAAAAAATCTTAGAATCTGTTATAAGTTCAGATGCCCCCAGATGTCAGGGAGAAATGATCTTTGTGTAGAGACCAGTGTTACAAACAGGCAGGCTGTGGACCTTGGTCAGTGGTGTTCTGTACAATCATCTTCACATTTCAAATGTAATAAAACAAAGCCAATATCGATTTTGGTTAAACAACAACGCAACAAAACTTTCACCACAATAGCCAGGACACCCCTCCAAAATTAAAAATTGAGGATCTTCTCCCTCTCCCCCATTTCTTCACTGGTACCTCCCCCCATCCGAACTCTATTTCTTGGTTAAAGGGGAGAAGGTGGTGAGAGATCAGAGCCCACATAGACAATCTTGGGAGAGCTAAGGTAGATAGGGCATCCCTTAGATAGGACAGAATTTAGCACAAGCTTTGCAGGTTAGGGGCTGGACCAGACAGAGGACACTGAGGGAGAGGGAGGGAGGGAGGGAACAGGGAGAGAGACAGAGAAGACGCAAAAGCAGAGAGACTATTACCCATTCCCCAAACCCACCACTCTTCAGGGATGGGGCCTCACACATGCTAACCTCCACCACCACATCTATGGAGCCTTTTATCATATCATAAAGCACTTCTTCTGAGATGGGAATCATTTATCTGTTGCAGATGAGGAGATGATGTTCAGGAGCTGGAGAGTAGCCTGGGGATTTCAGACATGAAACACCACGTATATTCTAGTACTGCGGGCTGTGAAGTGGGGAGAGAGAAAGCTCTCAAATGATTTGTGAGTCAAGTTGGGCAACACAGCCTAGGACAAGTGCTTTCCTCCTGTAAGACTGCACCATGTGCCCACTTTGCTCACGATTATCTCAGAAGTGACTGCTTGTGCCTATTCAAAAGCCCTCTGCAACAATTAGTAAGAGATACAGGAGAGAGGAGACTATTGGTTAGCCCTTGATTCATGTACTTATTTGTGCCCTGGCTTATCCCAGGGAACACGAAAGACACAGACCAGCACTGCAGGGAGAGGCATTGGTCGCCAAATGCTCTACTGATGTCCATGTCCTCCTGAACTTGAGCCCGTAGATCTTGTCTCATTCTTATGTGTTCTATATTACATGTCTAGTAGTAGGTACTAGGCATTGGGCTAAGGGCAGAGAATGTCATGATGAGCCAACTCTGACCTGTTCTCTACCTTCAAGACTTTTAGTCTACTTGGGGAGACAATATTAGAAAAAAAATCACGCAAATAAACAAAATTAAAAGATTTTAAGCATAGTGAAAGAAAAGCCATCTCTTGCATAACATGGCTCTTGGTGAGCAACTGTTGGAGGAGTGAGAGGTGAAGAAGAGGAAAATTGGAGCTCCAGCATGGCATCAGGGAAGTTTTGTGGGAGCCCCCCACCTCCCCAGCAAAGCTGAGCCTTATCCATCGCTGCTTCAGCTGCTCCCCTGCAGCAGCTGGGCTCAGCCTCTCTGGCCGGGACTCTGGACCACGCAGCTGGGGGCTTGGGAGGGGGCAGACTTGGGGAGCAGGGGTCCACCCTTCCAGGGTACAGCCTGTCACTGGAACCTGGACTCTAGTGAGCTCTGCTACAATGGTTATGAGAAGCTTTCCTGACACACCAACCTCCTTGATCCCTGCGGGTCTTGTGTACATGTGCATCCCCTGAATGCACCTGGCACACAACTGGAACTCCACAGCTGTTTGTGGAATGAATGAAAAAACACATGGATAGCAAGGTACATGGAGGATGTCCCCAGTGTGTATCAGGATGTCAAGCTGAGCCTTGCCACTCACCAGGCTGGCCTGTGGGGCGCTGTGGGCTGATTGGTGATGGGGCAGAGTGGAGGAAATTGCCTGCACCAGCCTTGCTCAGAATCAGTCAGGTTCATTCAATAAATATTTATGTTGAGATTTAAATGGGTTCTGAGAGGCTCCCACTGAGTGAGGCCAGCAGGGTGGGAGGGAGGCAGAATGGACCCTACTCTTGGAGTGTGCTGAGAAGTTCTGCTACATACACACAGGGCCGGTCCATGCTGGGCAAGATGATGGTGAACCGAGTCACAAAGGCAGAACCAGAGAGTATGAGCAGAACTGTGAACTGGGTGTGGGTCAGGGAGAGTAGGTTGGAAGAGGTGGGGTCTAACCACAGACAGGAGTGGGTTGGTCAGAAGAGAAGGGGGAAGGTCCTCTAAATCCAGGTTTGCAAGCATGTCACAGAGAAGTCACAGTTCTGAAGCACCTACTGGGTGTGTGTATGTGAGTGTGTGTGTGTGTATGAGACAGAGAGAGAGAATAAGGTACTGATGTTCTGATGTACTGATGGCCAGCCAGCTACTGAAAGGCAGGCATTGTCAATCCTGCTTTGTAGACAAGAAAGGGGTTTAAGAAAGTTAACCCCAAGTCTGTGTGATTACAGACCTACTCCCATCTCACCGTAGATGTTTACATAATTCGAGTCTGTTAGAAATTAGAAAGCTTTTATTGTGCTTACTAATATTCATGTTGCAAACATTTCATTTCTTTAATAGTCATTTCAATTAAATTCTGCACATTTACTGAACACTTAGCATGGACAATTGACTGTGTGTTTTGTTTCAGGAGAAACATGTCTTATTAAAGAGGGCCAGTCAAGAGCACATGGCTTGTGGCTGGGAGATGGACTCCAGTCCCGCTTCTATTGTCAACCAGTTTGTCCAGGTGTCACCTCCCCATTCCCCCTTAACTTTCAGCAACTCTGTTATTTTATTCTTATGGGGAGAACTGTTTTACACTGAAGGGTTGACCTTGAAAGTTATTTGTCCTAGAGGTTTATTGGTGAGATCATTTAGATTTGGAGATAGATCTTTCTTCTATTTTAGGCTGGATCCTATTTGAGATTTCCTTGGATTGATTTCATTTTCTTTTCAACAACTTATTATGATGTCTTTAATAATAGCCAGCTACAATTAACAACTAAATGTTGCTAAAATGATTTTGCTCCAAGTCAGTAACTCCAGTAGATCCAGCAGAGTAGTCCTGGATGTTGGGATCTTAGAAATTGATTCCTGTAGGTTCAGCTTTAGGACATATCCCAGACTATGGTCCAGCTCCCTGAGACTTTCCCTGCAGCAGAAATTGGGAAGCAAGAGGCTGAGGGCTGATACTGAGCCTTGTCAAGACCCTTGGGCTCTGGTGTGATGGCCAGGACACTGAGGACTGAGGGGAGACTTGGTTGTGCGCTCTGGGCAGAGAGGGTGCTTCTCCATCTGAAGCTGCAAAAGGATGCAGGAGCATCCTGGGAACCCCTCCCCCAGCAGGAGGTGGTCTATATTACGAAAGCTGCCCTTCTAGACAGCTCTCTAGGGCAGAAGAGAGAAGACCAGTGAAGCCAGTGCCTTTCAGAGTGGTACCAGATGGTGCCAGTTTCCCTTCTCCCTGCTCCCTCCCATTTCCTTTCCTATCCAAAATCTCTAGAGAGTGACTCCTGTGGCCAGACATCAGGTCTGTGTCTCCTGCTCCTAGCACAGAGGGGTTGCTAGATAAATATTTACAGAAGTGGACTGAACTAGACTCTGAACCTCCAGGGACTGTGAACTCTGTCTTCCTCTATATACCCCTTTCCCATCCTAGTATTTGATAAGAATGCATTAACAGTCTGGAAATTATGCTAGACTCACACAGAATTTATGTCAGAGGTAGGAAAGTCAAATGTCTGCAAGAACCTGGTGGGTCACACAAATATGAGAGGCGACCTGGAGGAAAGTAGAGTGGAATAGTGGGGGTTGTAGGCAAGTAGAGTTGACACACCCAGTCTAAAGGCACTCAATTTGAATTTCTAAAAGATTTCTGTTGGCCAAGTAAAACACCTCTGATACAGCTTAAAGGGTCTTGGTTTAGGTTTTCTAGCCAAATAGGTGTGTGCTGAGTAATACTCAACAAAGCAAGCAAAGAAGCATGAGGGGAAAAATGTAAGGAAACAAGCTTGGTAGACTGGCAGATGGAGTAGGAAAAGGTGCCAAAGAGGAACTCTCCCCACGGTGCTGCTTCAGCCCAAGGTGGACTCCTCTTGGAGACAGCCAGAAGAGGCATGTGCCATCTCTAAGTATCCAGAGCAGCTCAGAGTAGCATCTCTCCAAAAATGTGGCCCCCTAGTGGATCATAGTAGTGGCAAGAAAACAATAACAATAATGATAGTATAACAGTTGTAGCAAATGAGTGGTTGTTACATGCTGGGCATTGTTTTCAGCATTTCTCCCCTCCCCTTAATTGAAAAAGATAGACTTTATTTTTTTAGAGCAATTTTTTATGCATAGCCTCCCCATTATCAGCACCCCCATCAGATGTTACAGTCAGTGAATCTACACATACATCATAATCACCCAGAGCTAGGAGTTTATATTAGGGTTCATTCTTGGTGTTGTACAGTCTTTGGGTTGTAACAAAAGTATAGTGACATGTATCCATCACTGTAATATGCAGGATATTTTCAGTGCCCTAAGCCCTTTAGTACTGTTTTTAATCTTCCCACCAGAACTTGAAATAGGTGTTTTTATTACCTCTTTGTGTAGAAAGTCATGGGGGTCTTGAAAGGGCATGTGACCTGCTCAAGCTCACCTTGCTCATGAGGACTGGAGCTTGCTTGAATGACAAGTATGCCCAGACTCTTCAGGCAGCGGGCAATGCTTTCTCACCTTGTGAGGATTAGACAGACTAGAGCCAGCTTTGAGAGCCCCCAAGAACCTTTGTCCTGCAGTCATTGCAGGTGAAGTTATTGGAAGCTGGTTTGTATTTAAGTCGCTGCTCTTACTTTTACATGACAATAAAACTAATGAATGATAGGAAATTTCCAAGATAACAAAATGCCTATCTTTTACTTGGCGTGTGTGTGTGTGTGTGTGTGTGTGTGTGTGTGTGTGTGTATCCTGTTCATAGTACCCTGTTCACCTGGAATTTCAATTAGCTGCTATTTCCCCCACATATTCCATCATGTTTGGCAAACCAAACTTTCTTGACTGGCCATTTCCAAAACTACAAATGACAATAGATTTGCAGAGGATGTATGGGGTCCCTACTGAGCACACATGTGCTGCACTTTCTGTCTTGGGAAAGCTGTGTGGCCACAGGGAGCTCCACCTGAGAGGCTTTAAAAAATTTAAACAGTGAAACAATATTACAGATCATCTGGACACTTTGAAAACTTGTAAACAGGAATTCAGTGTGTTCTTTTTTCTTCCCTGAAAACTGAAATATTTTTATCTGCTTGATCCCATTGTTATGGTTTTAAACTGTGTTTACTGAAATTTTTTTCTGCAAAAGAAAGTTTTGAAAGGGAGGTTGGAAAAATCTCTTCTGAGTACAGCTGAAAAGTCAAATCCAACACAGTGCATTCGGACTCAAAAGATGTTGACAGTGGTGTCTCCAAATGTTTTTCCATTTTCCTAAAACAGAGCAAATGGTAAGAAATAAATACCATGTGTGATGTTGGAGACACTGACCTGGCATTTCAACCCCCTACATTTTTTAAGGATTTGGAATTCTTTTCAGGAATCAATTAAAAATAACTCATAATTCAACAGAAGGACAATTTAGGACTTCAAAGTATAGATGTTCCAATTTCCAGCATTTTATTGCTGCTCTCAGTATTTTTGCAATGATAGTTCTCTCTTCACAGAGAACAAGCTTAAAATTAGAAAAATCAAGCACCCATTAGAGAAAGCAGATTTACTCTCCTGTTAATTGATATGGAGATGGAAAACTACCCTCACCCAGACGGGGAGCCCAGCGCATCCCCTGCAGACATTCTCAGGGGCCAGAGCCTGGGTCAGCAACTGCCCACTCGGCCCAAGCCGAAGTTGTCTGTCTTTTAAGAGCGGAGGCTTGAATTTTCAGTGGTAGGGATGCGCTGCACTAGGGGCACCGCTCTGTAACAGCTGCACACAAATCTTAGGGTGTGTGGTACTGTCTTCCCACTTGATTTTATTTTTTTAAGTGAACAACCTTGAACGTTGAACTCACTACTCTCTTCCAGCTTCTCTCTGCTCTGCTGGACAGGAGGTAAGGTAGCATGCCTGTTTAGTAGCTAGAAAATGATTCTTCGAGAGAATGAAGTCTGTGGCTGCTGGGTATTGAATACGGAGAAGGAGCCTTTGAGGACCAACCACACAGTTGCATCCTTCTAGAGCCTGGAAGCAACCCAGGTGGGAGAGGGGAAGGCTGGCGCTGATAGAAACTGTTGAAATATGACCCGTGGTGGTTTTAACTTTAAATAAGCATTTCCGTCCTAATAGAAGCCCCCTCTAATGTCTCCTGCAGCTTTGATTTTGGAACACGTCACATTCCTCATTAAAGCAATCACTGTTAAAACATAAAGCAACACAGGATTTATTTCTTCATTAAACTGATGATCCGTATATGAAGCCAATTAACATTATGAGTCTGGTGAACATCAAGTGTAAAGAGGTTAGAGAAAATTAAAAGCAGTCACCTTGGTCTTTAGATAAAGAAAGTACACTTTTAGGTTGTAAATTATCAGAGTGTCCAAGCGGGACAGATCGGTGAATTTGGTTAATTGGAAAATACATTTTACCGCACAGGAATTAAGAAAAAAAAAATAACCTTTTCGTTACCGAAGCTCTTTTTTAGAGGGGAGGGAAATGGTAGCAATAGGCGTGAGTCACCTCTTTCCGGTCCTGGCCCGGAGGGTCGGAGACAATCCGAGGAAAAAAAGAGGGCCCGCGTCGTCATCAAAGTTTGCTGTAGCCTTTCCTTTCCGTGATTGCTTGGTTAGTTGTTTATTCACTGTTTTGCCAACAGGAACGAGCCCGGCCTCGAGGCTGGGGGAGAGGAACTTCGGGGAAACGAGACCGAGGGTCCCGCTGGCTCTGAGCCCCGCTCTGGGTGAGTGTTTTGCGGGAGCCGGGCTAAGTGTCCCACCGGGGAGACAGCCAGGCTCGGGAGCGGGACGCTGGGAAGGCCGGGACTACGGAGAGCGGCAGTGGGACGCTTCCCGGCTGGGGCCGCGGGACAGAAGTTGGGCGTTGGGCTGAGGAACGGAGGGTTCAGCCCCTGCTGCGAGCACTGAGCGAGCGTCCCGAATAACTTTCTCGTTTTGGACAAGAAGAGGATTGGGATCGGCTCCCAACACCCAGAATCTGGCGGGATGCGTCCCGCCGCCGCGGAGCACAGGGCCGCAGAGGGGACCTTGTGACTGGTCGCTTCCCTTAGCATCCGGGCAGAATTAGGTGCCGCTGTCCAGGGTTCTGACCTACAGGGAGGCTCGGGGAGCGCCCTGCCCGCAGACCCAGGACAAACCCGTCCAGTGCCCAGGACGTCTCTGGGCCTTGACAGGGAACTGCTTCGGCCGATGTCAGAAAAGGGGACCTGAGACGGGCTTGGACCTCGTTGGTTTTTGGGGCCAACGCGGCGCTGGGCGCCTGGTTCCTAGGGTTCCTACACAGATACTCAGGTACTCCTTGGAACATCTTGTGGAGCCAGCCCAGATGTTTTCCTCACCTCGCTTCATAGGTACTCGGCTCCGGAGCGCGCAGGGTGCTTGCAGGAGG
This sequence comes from Muntiacus reevesi, assembly GCF_963930625.1. Taxonomy (NCBI): domain Eukaryota; kingdom Metazoa; phylum Chordata; class Mammalia; order Artiodactyla; family Cervidae; genus Muntiacus; species Muntiacus reevesi. Next base: position 122,449,878 of record NC_089250.1, on the reverse strand, counting down.
CCGCCTAGGGTAGGTAGGAGTTTGAGGGGGCTTTTGGCAGACTCAGGCACTCAAGGGAAGACCCTGGCTCTTGAAAAGAACTCCAGAGAGCACGGGTGCTCTGAGGGAGACAAGGAGAGAGAGCGCGCTGAGCTTCCTGGCCTGGGCTGAAATAGGGTCGGTTCTCAGGGCTCTAGCTCTTTCCGGATGGAGTGGAAATGGCTCTCTCACTGCCCCGCCAGCCCAGCTTGCTATTGCACCCGCCGCCCAGACCTGCAGGCATGCTCCCCGCCGGCGGGTCGCCTGGACTCCTGGAGTCGGTGGCCCTGGCGAAGCTGGCGCCGCGGGCTCTCTCCGCTCAGAATCCAGTCATCGTTTCCAGTGGTTTCTTCTTTGAGACGGGGTCGGCTTTCTGCGCCTGGGCGGGCTGAGCCCAGGAGGGGCCGCTGAAGTGTAGCGGCCCCGATTTGTCTCTGCCAAAGTGGTCCTGCTTCTTCCTCCTAGCGGTTTTCAGAGGGTCATCCACGAGTGGTCAAAGGCCCTGGCAGGCACTCTGCCCTCCCGCTCGATGCACCTTCCTTGCGGTGGATGTCCACGTGTGGGCCGCCAGGCCTTTTGTTTTCCACTCACTGTGTCTTTAAGATCAAGGCTGGATCCCAGGCGATGCAGGGACCCGACCTACTGCCTCGCCAGGGATCCTGAACGCAGCATTAGAATGTTTATAAAATATTCAATTTATGCAGTCTGTCCAAGAAGCCATCGTCCCAAAATAAAATCAGCAGTCTAGACGGAACAGACACCAGAACTTATCAACAGTTGTCTGACTTGCATCTTCTGATGCATCTTGAGTGGGTCATAATACCAACTTTATTTTCAGTGGTGCATAAATTAATTACACGCATTTAATAACCAAAATATCATTATATTCCCCCTTTAATATCATAAAGGCTTTCCGCCAGGGAAGCACTTAATAGTGCAGGGGGCCGTAACGGGCTATTATCCTAGTGTAATGCTATTACAGAACCAATTATGCGCCATTAGACTTGCTTTTTTTGCAGTTTATGTGATTTGATCCAATCCCGCGCCCCTGACTTGAAAATTTCAGCCCGGTACTTTAGAGTTTAATTTTCACCCAGGCAGAGGGAAGGGCGGTCTCTCTCTGCTGAGTGTCTGCCTCGGATGCATTTTAAAAGTAATTGCGAAGGGTCCCACCGCATATCATTTGCATGGAGAAGCGAACATAAATTCAGGGACCCCTTGCTGAGAACAAAATCAAACTTTCCTTTTGTACGATCGCTTGGAAAGGGAAGCCGTGTGCAAAGAGTCCCCCCAAAACCCATCCGGTGGCGACAATTAGCAGCTCTTTGTCAATTCGCAGCCCGGGAGTCACCAGGCCTCTGACAAGGGGAGACTAAAGTCAAGCTCCGGCGGAGAAAAAAGGTTTGAGGCAGAGGGAACTCGGAGTGGGGGTGGGGTGGAGTGGTCAGAGGATAATGCCTTTAGGGGTGGTGGTAGTGGTGATGTTTCAACCTTCTAAAAGAAAAGAGGAAAGACATTCCTGATGTTTGCTAAGAAATGACGGATTTTTTTTTTCTACACCACGTGGGCCATTTGTAAGGCCCAGTAGACCTATCCAAGTTACTCGCTGTAGACAGCGCTGGAAATAATCAGATTAAGGCCAATTATGCGTGAGATTATAAAGGCGAGTGCTGAGCGGCGGCGCGCGCTGTAGACAGACAGCAAGACATCTGGCCACTTCCCGAGTCACTTTTCTGGTCCTGCGGGCGCCAGCCGCGCGGAGCCCCGCCCGCTGCCAGTCGAGCCCGGCGAGCGAACCAGAGGCGGTCGCGCTCTGGCCTTCCTCTCCCGCCTCCCGCCGAGGTACGCGGGGCTCCCCACCCACACCCCGAGCCCGGTGCGCCGGCCTTGGGGCTGCCTTCCTGGCGGCGGCTGGCTTTGGCGCTGATGCCCTGGCGCGCTCGCCGACTCGGCGGAGGTGGCTTGGGAGCAGGGATTGCGGTGGGGACCCCTGAGAGCCGGGAACCAGACTGCGTAGGCTTGGTGTTGGGGCCGAGGCTGGGGGACGTCTGTCCGGGTGGTGGACCCGAACGGAAGGGCTGCCCGCAGGGTCCCCGGCTTACGACGGCACTCCGCCTCCCCTCCAGTCCCCATAGTGGGTTGAAGGCGTTGGGAGGGATTTTCCCGGAGGGGAGCGCCCAGTGCGCTCCCGGGCCGGGTGGAGGCTAAGGCAGAGGGAGACTTAGACTCTGTCGCTGTTTGCTCTTCAGCCGGGCCAGATCGACGCGTACGCGTGCCTTGGCGATCCAGCGGTCACCCTCCCGAGTCCTGGCCGTGCAGTCGATCGGGCCGTCGGCGATGTTTTACTTCCACTGTCCACCACAGCTAGAGGGTGAGTAAGCGCCGAGCCGAAGCTGCTCCAAAAGGCCGGTGCCGGCCAGAAAGGACCCTAGCGGCAGCTGGGGCTGGTTAGGTTAGGTCCCAGCTCGGAGAAGGGCGCAGCCACCGGCAGTTGGGTAGAGGCCCCCTAGACCCCTCCCCACATCGCGCTCCAGCCTTCCGCCCCCGTCACCACCTGCTCCTACCTCCCCCATCCCTGCCTGGGCTGGTCGGCCCCAGGCAATGTGCGCTGCCGGTACCAGCGGACCCTCCTAGCACAGATGCTGGTGTCACGCCTCTAATCGAGACTCCCCTGCCCAGGGGGCTGCATCAATCTTTCACGGTGGACTAGGTGGCTTGCATGGCCCTGGGCCCGAAAGGAGCGGGAGCCACCCTCTGCCAGGCTGCTCTCACTCCCTGCCCAAGGCAGTCTTGCACAGGGTCCTCAAGGTCTGCTCCAGGACAACGTGGCCCTCAGGAGTCCGGTGGCCTTGCCCACCAAGTGCCCTGGCATGGCTCCTCCTCTGTGATTCACTGGTTTTCTGAACCCAAATGCTAACCAGTTCCCACTCCCGGGGCATTCCATGGCCAGGGTTTGGGTCTTTGAGGGTCTCCAGTTCTTAGAATAAATTTCCTTTCAGGATCCTTGGCATGGTCCCTGCAGTGGATTGTTAGGTGGGGATAAGTTGGTGAGAGGGGAGAGCTTGGATCACTGGTCTTGAGGACTCCCCAGGGGTGGGCCCGCCACAAACAGAGGAGATTACTAATGCCTCAGGCAAATGCAAAGCCACACACTCTGGCCCTTTAACAGCGCCTTCCTCAGACCAGTAGTCTCAGCCTTGGGCTATCAGGACGTATGTGAAGTGAAGTGAAGTTGCTCAGTCGTGTCCGACTCTTTGCGACCCCATGGAATGTAGCCTATCATACTGGGAGCAATACCAAGACTTGGTTTTGGCAACCTACGCCTCTATTTGGGGATGGGGGAGGTGAGTGAATTTTGGACATAAAGAAATCAAAGGCATGGGGCAGGGCAAAAGGTAGTGAGACCCTGGAGAACCTGAAATATCAGAGCATGCTCCTTCACCTTGCCCTGGTTACCTGGAGCAGTAGCTGGCTTCAGCTGGGCCATGCACAAGGGATTTCAGAAAGTTTGTTTTGTTTTTTTCCATAGAAGCTTTTAAGAGTTCAGTAAGATTTTCTAAAGCAGGCTAAGGAAGACCAGTGTTTAAGCCCTGCCAGCTTGATCAGCATTCCTAAGAAGGGAAGGACAGACACGTGACTGCATTTTACCTCCTTTTGCTCCCAAGGACCCGTGCTGATGGGCTTTATAAAGGTCTGAGAGGTTCATCCCCTGACCTAGGACTGCAGGGAGAGCCTCTGCTTTTGCACTAGATACACCTTTTCTGCATATCTGAATCTCGGGTTTGGACTGATTGGTATTCGGCAGCCCACCTCTCCAGTTAAAATGGGATGGTTGAGGTTTGGGCATTTAGCACATGGTGGGCTGCCAGGGTGGCTGAAGGGGAAAGTCCAGTCTGCAGAGTGGGTTGCAGAAGTCACCTGGGGAGAGCCTTGGCCAGCCTGTTGTGGCCCCAGAGCACTGAGCTGCTGCTACCCTCAGCTCAACTCATCTTTCTTTCCTGCATCTGGGCACATCCCACCTCGATGGTGATCATGATTTCTGTGACCAGAAGAAAAGGAGATGGAATTTTAAGAACTTTTGCAGATGTGTTTCAAAGCCAGCTTTACAGAAAGGGGTGTTTTATTTTAGTTTAGTCTTGCTGGGGAGGAGGTGACTGCTGCGGATGGAAAGGCTGAGGACAGATCTTTGGAATCTGACATCTCGCTATTGCCTACTGGCTTTTTAATTTTTATTAATCTAGAAAGTCATACAGGAGAAAGCAAACATGGCTCAAAATCTTACTTCTCAGTTAATTTTGCTGAAGTTAAATTAAAAAGTACTACATCTACCTGCTCAGAAAATTCTAATAGAACAGAAACTTGTACACTGAAAAGTGAGATCCTCCTCTATCTCTTTTTCTAAAGATATTCACTATTGTTGGTTTCTTGTGATTCCTTCAAGAAAAATGTGTTTTTACCTGCTTTTACCCTCATTTATGTATTTTTTTCCTGTATATGTTATGCCTTCTTTGTACCGAGATTGTACTGCCACATCGTTCAGTACTTGGTTTTTCCTCTTCATAATACAGATTTTGGTGATTTTTCTGTGTTAATGTATGCAGATCTACTGGCTTATTTTAAACAGCTGTGTAGTATTCCATTATATGTCTTACAGAAAATATTCACCACTGGGGACTTTGGTTGTTTCTATTTTTTTCTGTTATCATGTTACCAGGAACAATATTCTCTCTCTATTTTGGCACACTTTTAAAGTATATTTATAGACTAAATACCTGTACATACACTTAAAATTTTGGGCAGATATTGTCAAATTATCCTCTAATAAGTCTTCACCAATTCGTGCTCTTACAAATGGTGAAGAGTGTGTACAACTCATTATGTTTTTATCTGTACTGGTTATAATTGTGCATCTTATTTTTTTTTGCAAAAATGTTTTGTTAATTATTTAAAGATTTAAAATTTCATAACATTATCAACCATTCTATTTATTTTTAAGTAAAAAACATGTTCTCATATTTTCCTCTTTTCTATTAGATTGTCAGTCTTTGTTCTTATTAATTTGATCAACTGTCAGCCTTTTTTAGGATCCAGTATGACATAAAGGGTTTCATTTAAAGATATTATATGTACACTTTGTGATACAATTTGGGACAAGCAAGCAGAAATTTGTGAAGCTGATTGTGATTGGAGAGTCTTAGAAGTTGCATTTCATCTTCACCAGTCAGATGTTTTGTTTTAAAAGGAGACAATTTGGTTTCTCACAAAATAGTGGGAATAAGACTGTTTAGAGTCTGTCTCTTTGAAGTTTCCAATGAGCTAGAGAAAAATATTTTGAGGATTTCAGGGAAGAAAGCAATTTGGATGAGACAATGGAAGGAGAAGTCTTCACCAGGGAGTGGAGGTCTTGTGGCATAGGATGAGGGGAGTAGCGTAATGAGTAGTACATAGAATTTTAGTACACAGAATTTTAAAAAGCCCAAAGGACCTTGCTACTTTGGGCCTGAGGTCCTTCAGCGGGATAATGCCTGGGCAGTGTGACTTGTCAGCTCCTAATGCCGATCATGCAGTGATTCTGAGACCAGAGTCCGTGGCAGGTACAGCATTCATTGGCTAATGGGAACTTGCTCATTTGTTTTGTTAAGAAGTCTTTGTGGACTGTCAAGTAAATGACGCACATTTGGAAAATGATCTGAGTGCACGTTTGGGGCCAAACTCTGTTCCGGCTTAATACGAGCTTTGAAGGCTGCCAGGGAGGACTGTGGAAAGAATGCCTTTCTTTTCAGAGAATCAGGAGCAGTAGGTCTTTTATGAGCCTGGCCAGAGGCTGGGATGCCCTTTGAGAATGGTTCTGTTGAAGTCTGCTTGCAATTCAGGACAGTCACTATTAGAGCAGATTTCTTGTTAATTGACATCTATGTAACAGATCCACTGTGGTGCCGATGAGCTGTGACCCATGGTATTAATATTCACTTATAAACTTCTTACTTGCTCATGCCCTGAAGTTCTAGGAGAAGAGTACTGGGGACATCTGTTGGAGATGTCTTTCTTTTCCCTTTTCCAGCCTTTAATCCTTATTGTTTATAGAAACAAGGAAAAGTAAAGTAACAGGTGACCAAAAGGGAAACTTTAAGGCTTCTATTAAAAGATCAGAAATAGAAGGGATGAGCTGAAGGTGTAGAGATGCAGCTGGAGCCAGAAAGCTGATGAAGGCTCCATCTCAAGTCAGTGACCCTTCCTGACTCAGAGGGTCCAGAATTTCACAAGTGGACTCGGCTGTCTGGGGGAGCAAGGTTGCCATCATCCTATGAAATAGGCATAGTTGAGCTTAAAGTCAGAGATTACTGGGACAGAAAGAGAGAGAGCGCGCGTGAGAGAGTGGAAAAGAGGGAACCTTGACAATAGGAGCAAAGAAAAACACTTTTGGCCAGACAAGGTTCTGTCTGGAGGGGACAGGCCGCTGCCTCCCAGGAGGGTGCATAGCAGGGGCTCTGCGTGAGGACTGTGGGGTGGGGCTGTGTTCAGACTGATCCAGTTTGCTCATCGCAGGCACTGCACCCTTCGGCAACCATTCTACGGGAGATTTCGACGATGGATTTCTGCGGAGAAAACAGCGCCGTAACCGGACCACATTCACTCTTCAGCAGGTGATGACGTCCCCCTTTGAAAGCCAGCCACTTCCTGCCTCCAAAAAACTCAGAGTTTGAGCAGCTCTTCTTTGTCTTTTAAAATAAGGCTACTTGAAAAAATAAAATAAAATAAGGCTGCTGACTAATTATGTTAAACCGCTCTTTCTGCTTTCTTGAACAATTTGTGTGTCAAGGAATCTGTTTGGAGAGAGGGCAGAGGATGGTGACCTTGTTGTGATCCCAGATAGTAAATGAAGAGGCAGTGATGCTGGCGCCCATTTGTGTCAGGTTGATAATCTCGGAGACAGGTTCACATCAGTGATGTAGCAATATCGTTTCAACCTTGAAATAACCTTCTGAGGAAGGAAGGTCAGGTATTCTCATCTCCAGCAGATAGATTAGAAAGCCCAAGAGGTTGAGGGAATTGTAGAAGGTATTGTTGTCCATCGGTGGAAGGACTACAACTGGAACCTTGATAGTGTGTTTCCAGGGCCCTTAAACCTGTCATTCTCCCAGAGCGCCCTGGAGCAGAAAGCCTAGGCGGTTTCCGTGGAACTGACACAGTGAGGGCTTGTGCAAGTTGCTTCTATCCTTCCAAGCCCTACAGTGACAGCCACTTGGGCTGCACTTTAAATGTAAAGGCATATACATTTTAGTTCCTCTCTCCTTCTACCTCTTGGCATAGCCCTGAGGTTGTTAGTGAGTCTTCGCTCCTAAGTCATTCGCGGTTGAAATTTTAATTCTGTGGGATCTTTTCTAAGAGCTCTCTTCTTTCTCTTCCTCCCCTATTTGATCTGTGAAATGACTTCCTCACCACTCATAGAAAATTTGAAATATGCATCTGTTTCCTCTCACCTAGCCGCAACCTCTCACCAGTAAATATTTTTTCCTTTTACCAGCTAGAAGCTCTGGAGGCAGTTTTTGCCCAAACACACTATCCCGATGTCTTTACCAGAGAAGAGCTAGCCATGAAAATCAACCTCACAGAAGCCAGAGTGCAGGTAAACCTTCTTTTTAATTATTTAACTCTCTAATATTAAAACTGGCAAACTTTTTTTTTTTTTTTTGACATCATGACTGCATAGTGCACATTTGGCCAAAGAAAGCAAATGAAGACTATCTGTCATTTTCATGATGCACTTTAATAACATCAACATAATGTGGAATATTAGATTAGGTTGATTAATCGGTCATTCATAATTAACTAGTGATAATGTTCTACACTAATTTGTCCGCGTCTCTAAGGTACTAAATTACATCAATGCACATCCATTTCCTTGCTTTGGAAAAAAAAAAAAAGAGCTGAGATGCTATTCTCAAAGCAGTTCTGACCGCTCTGGGGTAAGGCCGGTCAATTGCAGAGAACTATGTTTTCATATGGGAACAGGGTAAAATCTGCTTTCCAGAAATTGCATCATGTCCAACTTTTCTCCAGTGTGTGGACTCTTTCAGCGAAGTGGATATGAAGAACATGGGCAATTTAAAAATCTTTAAACGGCAGCATCGAAGGGCTGCCTCTGAGCTGAGCGTGGCCCGCGGTGACCGTCTCTAAGCAGGATTTCTTTTTAGAAGCTCCATGGTGATTACATTTAAGTGCAGAAGCCCGTCGAGCCCAGCAGATGTGCCCGAATGCAGGAGGAATAGATTCTCAGCACCGCCTCTCTGGGAGAGCTATTCTTTGAGCACAATTATATATTCATTTTATTTATGGGGTTTCCTCCATGCTGTTTCTGTTCTTTTTTATGTAGGGGCTTGGGGTTAAGACTATGCAAAGATCTAATTGTAGGAAATATAATAGTTTGCTTTTGGTTCCCCTGGGTCATGTTAGTATCTCTTAAAAACCAATGGCTGAAGAGAGATAATGGAATTCTGAGCAGTAAATTGGGGGTTGTAAACAAATTATTTCCCCTATAATCAGATTATGTGATCCTGATTATTAAATCTGAACATGAATCATTGGTCATATGCGGGCAAATTAAACTGATTATTATTTGGAAATGAAAATCTCCTTTGGCCAGGATGCTGTTTATCCTTTCTTTTTTTAATGCCAGCTTGCCAATAGCTGCCTAAAGACTGAACTGCAAATTGAGATAAATGACACAATTATTGAGCATTCAGAAGTGGAAGATCATAACTTCTCCCTGAAAGGTGCAAGGGTGAGATAGGGGTGGTGACAATTAAAGCTGGGGATTGTTGTTCGGGCTATTGTTGGCTATTATGCAAACAGACAATGGTTGTGAAGCATTTGTTTAGTGAGCCTCCGTGTGGGGACATGGGTTTGCTGGCGGGAAGGGAGATGTGTTTACATTTATACCCCTTGCTCATTCAAATATGATTAATGTTCTATAAAGCAGGGTCTTAATCGAAGCTGATGTTGTCAAACAATAACTAAATAGGGAAATAAACGACTCCATCATGCTCTTTCCTCAGAAGCAGGCGAACTGTCAGTGCAAAGTCATTAAAATATGATAATGAAAAATAGCTCAATTAAATGTTGTTATAGCTGTGACCTTCATTCAATTAAGACGCCAGAAAGTGTCTGCATTTTGCTTTGCATTTAACTGCCCTAAATTTAGAATATAGATAAAATCATTATTCAATGGTTGCTGATATGTGCAATTAAAAACCAACTAGATTAAAAAAGAAAGAAACCCAGTTAAAAGAGAATGAAAATTTGGAGGTGGGGTGAGCCTCAACTCCCAGGCTGTCTCCTGGGCCAGTCTGTCGACAGGAGGATGAGAGGATGCCCAGGGGAATAGGAGCGGGGTCTAGCCAAGCCTGTTTTTTTTTTTTTTCAAACCAGGACTAATATCCCAGGAAAGATGGGAAAGAGGTTTAGCTGCATAGAGTTAAGAACTGCAGGATTTCACTGACCTCTGGGGCTACCTTGGGCCCGGTCTGCCTGGCTGCCCTGAGGCTGTCCTACAAACACAGGCTTAGTTCCCAGGCGTTAAAGAACTTCACACCCGTCTCTAAGAAGGCACTCAGAGCAGGTGAATCATAAGCTGCCTCCTAACCTGAAGATGGTGCAGATAATAACACTGGCCCACGTTCCCTGCGTGATTAATTGCTCTGTGCCAGGCACTGTGCTCGGTGTTCTTCATCCGTCTCTGTTCATTTTCCTGACAATGCCTGTGGGGTTGGGGGCACACTATTATTACTCCCAAACAATTTGGATCATGGTCTGCAGCTAAGCCACTGGGCTTAGAATTGTGGATCTGCCACATAGCACTTGAATCATCTTGGACAAGTTAAACACTTTGTGTTTAGTTTTCTTATCTGTAAAATGGGGGTAGAAGAGCCACCTGCCTGAAAAGATGGCAGTGGATTCTGAATTAGAGTCACTGGGATCCAGGATTCTAAGCCGGAGCCGACTCCAGAGTCAGTGTTCCTACTGGGTGCACAAGTGATGTACTTGTCATGATGTGATGATGTGTAGGGATTAAATCACATGCATGAGTCCAGACACACTCAGGCCAAACCTGCTAGAAGAGAGAATGAGTATTTTGCATGAGGAAACCGCAGGGCAGTGTTTTACAAATTGCTTTGATGATGAATCCCCCCTTCTCCCCATAGGAAACACATTTCACATCAAATAAATGAACTTGCATGCACTGAGAATTTCCACAAGAGGGTACATTTACCCTTACTCTGGGCAGTGCATTTGGATACTTGCTGTGATTTGATACTCATTTAAAAATGCCTTCCCTGGTGGTCCAGTGGTTAAGACTTAGTCTTCCAGTGCAAGGGGATGTGGATTTGATCCCTAATCAGTAAGCTAAGATCCCACATGCCTCTAGGCCAAAAAACCAAAACATAAAGCAGAAGCAATATTATAACAAATTCAATAGAGACTTTAAAAATGGTCCACATTAAAAAAAAAATCTTAAAAATGCCTGTCACATTTTCTACACTGGTTTTCTGACCCACCTGTAGGTCTGAAACTGTAATTCAGGGAGCATCGCTTTGCTAAATCTCTGGAGAGAGGAGGCTGTGCTCCCACACGCCTGCTGTTAGGTGCCTATGGGCCCAGGCATGGGGAGCAGGCATTTGGGTTTAGGTTCTGGTTGCTTTCTTCTGTCTGATTTTCTGCCTTCTCTGGGTGTATGTGTGTTTCCTTCACGGACTCAGGTTTGGTTCCAGAACCGAAGAGCCAAATGGAGGAAAACGGAGAGAGGGGCCTCTGACCAGGAGCCAGGAGCCAAGGAACCCATGGCAGAGGTGACACCTCCACCGGTGAGAAACCTCAACTCCCCGCCCCCGGGGGACCAGGCCCGGAGCAAGAAGGAGGCCCTGGAGGCCCAGCAGAGGTGAGGCTGGCTGAACTCGGGCCTGGGGGGCGGGGGCTGGTGGGAATGCCGGGTTGAGAACTCACCCTGTGATTTTCTTTCTCTGCCAGCCTGGGACGCACTGTGGGTCCCACAGGGCCGTTCTTCCCCTCGTGCTTGCCGGGAACCCTCCTGAATACGGCCACCTATGCCCAGGCCCTGTCACACGTCGCCTCCCTGAAAGGTGAGTCTGGACTCTGCAGGTCTGCACCTCCTCCCCCGGGGATTGTGGAGACTGTTCTTGGTCTGGCCCTTCCTTGCACCTGGGGCGGGTGCAGCTCCTTTTCTCCTTCTTTCAGGCTCAGCCAGGGTTGCAAACAGCATTCTCTTGCACACATGCTGTCTTGTTTGATTTCTATATGTCTTGAGAATACAGGTGAATGTCATTAAGTTTAAGTGCACTGGCCAAAGGACTGGCCGAGAGGTGGCTGTTTCAGAAGGGGCCACTGCATTGGTACTGATTTTATTTTATTTTTTAATTGAAAAAAAACTTTTTTTAATTGGAGGAAAATTGTTTTACAGTGCTGTGTTGGTTTTTGCCATACAACAATTCGAAACAGTCATAATTATATATATATACATATATCCCCTCCTTCTTGAGCCTCCTCCCCTCCTCATACCCTACCCTTCTAGGTTATCACAGAGCACCAGGCTGAGCTGCCTGGGCTGCATAGCAGCTTCCCACCAGGTATCTATTTTACCTGGTGGGCTGCCGTCTATGGGGTCGCACAGAGTCGGACATGACTGAAGTGACTTAGCAGCAGCAGTATCAGTGTATATATGTCAATGCTACTTTCTCAATTCATCCCACCCTATCTTTCCCCGCTACAAGTTGACCAGTGTTAGGTGCTAGCCTGCAGCTCATGGGTGAGGCCTGCAGTGGACAGTTGTCCCACCTTGAGAGGACCGTCTCCATGCGTGCAGCTCACCCACCAGCCTTCCCCGGGGCCTCCTGATGTCAGAGATCACCATGCCTGCCCAGTTGTATCTGACTCTTTGCGACCCCGTGGACTGTAGCCCGCCAGACTCCTCTGCCCTTGGGATTTTCCAGGCAAGAATACTGGAGTGGGTTGCTATTTCCTACTCCAGGTCAGCGGTCTGAACTGTTAGAGCTTGTGGTCTTCTCAGATTTGCTCTCTTTTTAAAGGCTGCTATTGTTTGAAGGGTGGAAACCATCTGGGCCATTTTTGTCAGGCCAACAGAGAGGGGCTCTGATGGGACTGTCCGTCGGGGGATTCTGGGGCAACCCACTGGATGAATGGGTCCATCCAGTGTCTTTTAGTTCTTGGCCCCAAACCCACTCTGTGAGGAAGCCAGGCAGCTGTACTGGCCGGGAGCAGGGCTGGGCCCAGAGTGGGTGTGGGGCAGCAAGTGTTAGTGTTGGGGATTGTCTGTCACAGTGGGTCTGGGAGGTGGAGGTGCAGGTGTGGGCTATGTCCTTTAGTAGTGGGAGATTCCCCCCTAGCGTGTTTCCTGTGTTCTCTTTTGGTCTGGGGTCTCCTGGCCTCAAGGGGGGTCTCCCTCCAGCAAGTTCTTCACACACACTCACACACACACACACACATATCATGGCAATCTGCATTGCACATGTAGTTTCTGGAGTCTGAATGAGGGCATGATGGAGCCTCCCTGGAGAATCTCCTAAAGGGCGAGAAGGGGAGAAGGGTGTTCTAGGCACAGGGAACAGGCGTGCAGAGCAGCAGGGAGGAGATCCAGGCTTGTCTGGAGAATGGCCCGTATGTTGGGTGCTCACGGGATGGGGTCAAGAGATAAGGTGCAGGGCCAGAGCTTGCAGGCCCTGAATACCGCACTCTCACAGTGGGATTTTTCACTGTCGGAAGTGGGGGCCTGAGGCCTGGAGCCACTTCTGAGTGGTCCAGGCAGCTGGGTAAATCCTGGTGTGGGGGGCTGAGACTCAGCTCCATCCATCTCTGGATCCCATGCCCTCCTGGTGCTTCCTTCAGCTCCAGGGGCCACGTAGAGGCCCTCTACAGAGTGGCCTTGGGACACAGTCACAGACTAATAGACTGACAGGGTGCTGAGAATGAAGGTGGGGATCTCAATTACAAGGAGGTTCCGGAAAGAGATTACCAGTGGGATGTAGGTATCATTCAGGGAGCTTGTCCAGACAGAGGAGCAATCCTGTGTCTGTCTGTTGAATCATCTCTGCTTCAGTGAGGGCCAACTCAGCTCCTGGGAGTGACTGTCTATTTTATAAACATTCTCTGCTTGCCCCACTCCAGCCTCATGAGTGGAAGGTGAATCCCACATTTCTTTGCTGGGACAGCCTTTGGGGGATCTGTGGCAAGCTGAGGTCCTGGAGGAGGCCTGTGGTGGCTGAAGGAGGGGAGAGAGGCCCGGACTGCTGGCAGGGAGCAGGGGAGACTGCCTGCCTGTCACTGAGAGGCCGAAGGCAGTGGTGAGAGGGGGACACAGGACGGATCAGGAGGAGGCAGGGCTGGGAGGAGGGACAGGCGAATCGTCATCCTCTTCTTCCTCTGCTTTTAGGTACTCCCTCCAACCCCAGTACACCCTTGGGGCCTGCCCTGAACTTGTCTTGCTGGAAACAGACTTTCCTTTGGTGGAGGGGAAGGCTTGAGGTGTGCAGAGCTCTGCAGAGGTGATGGGAATCACAGTGTGCATACAAAACCAGGGCACATCCTTGTGCCTTGCGGTGACACTTGCTTGGGAAGCCTGGGCATCCTCACTGGAAGGCCTTCCTGGCTACAGTCAGGGACACAAGGTGTGCTGGGGCAGGCGGCACCCTCCACGTTTACAGAGAGAGGCAGGCAGTAAGCGAAGTGAGTGTGTGAGGCTTTGCCTTCGCTCCCCCAGATACAAATGAGCTTTTCTTGATCATTTGAAATTCGCAACCTTCTCAGTCTGTGCGTCTTTCTCCCACTTTTGAGCAAGGGGTGGGCAAAAGGCACGCTTCTCTACCGTCAGCAGTTCTGCAAGGATCATGCTAAGGGGCCCCTTGCGATTCAGCAGAACCGGGTGGGGGTGGAGGGTGGGCTGGGGAGCATTTTCCCACTGAAGTGTCAACTGCCATTCAAGTCAACCCCTGGTAGGCAAATGGATATATGGAACCAACATTGCCAGAACGACTAAAATTTCAGGAGAAGCTAGAAATCCAGATTTCTATTTAGAATAACCCCATCTTTTAAATGTGGTTTCCAATTCTTTGGGCCAAATGGGCACATCCTTGGTCAGACCAGCCTATGGCCTGCCTTCCTATGGGGGACAATTTTACTCCACCCCTCCCATCTCTGCTTTCTGAATTCTCCCTGTGGTCGTGGCTCCTCCTCAGTTCTGCCCTCCCTGGCAAAGTTCCCCTCTTGCTGCTCATCCTTACCCCTTACCCATCATGGTCCTTACTATCTGGTCTCTCTGAGCAGCTGGCTTGTTAGTCTCTGCAAGCTAAGTTGTGTCGGAAAGGCAGGAAGTGAGTGATTATTGAAAACCTTTTCTGTGCTCTGCCTGGTGGTGGGAGTTGTTAAGTTGCCAAGTCAGGTTCAACTCTTTGCAACCCCATGGACTGCAGCATGCCAGGCTTCTCTGTCTCTCACTATCTCCCAGAGTTTGCCTAAGTTCATATCAAATGAATTGGTGATACCATCCAACCACCTCATTCTCTGTCACCCTTTCCTCCTGCTTCCAATCTTTCCCACCATCAGGGTCTTTTCCAATCAGTCAGCTGTTCGCATCAGGTGGCCAGAGTACTGGAGCTTCAGCTTCAGCATCAGTTCTTCCAAAGAGTATTCAGAATTGATTTCCTTTAAGATTGACTGGTTTGATCTCCTTGCTGTCCAAGGGACTCTCAAAGAGTCTTCATCACCACGGTTCGAAAGCATCAATTCTGCTGTGCTATGTCTGTTTTCTTCTTTCTGGAGGAGGGAATGGCAAACCACGCCAGTATTCTAGCTGTGAGAACCCCATGAACTGTTTAAAACTGTCTCACATTTGGCCCATTTAATTCTCACATAGGGTTGTGGAGTCAGTGATGTATCAGGGAGACTCTAGAGCTGCACAAGAGGTCAGTGGGGCTGGGATGGCTCTGAGATTACAGCTGGCATTAGCTGGGTACTTTTGCATTCTAAAAGTGCCTGACCCTGTGAGGTGGCACTGCCGGCAGTGGGGCTTTTTGAGCTAGAAGTCTCCACCAAGTCAGCTGATCAGCACAGCTTTGCTGCAGTCCCGGTGGGCTTGGCCGTCCCTGGAGATGTGCTTGGCAGACTTGCTTCTGCCTCCGGACCTGGGGTAACAAGTGTGTACCTGAAGGTCAGGTTCTGGATGCCATGGGGTTCAACCCTTGATTGTTTTGTGGAACGTTTGTTCATTGGTTTGAGGCCTATGACCCATAGACTCTTACAGCCAATGTCTCCTTCTATCAGGATTCCTCGAGCTACAGCAGTTAAGTGCATGGCCCAGTCTGGACCCAAGAGAGAAGCGATCCCAATTTTCTAGGCCTGGCTCAGTGGCAGGACCTCTGGGATGTCACCCAGCCACCCTCTCCTGAGTTTACCCGCACAAGTGGCTGGGCAGCCAGGTGCTGGCAAGGCTGGTGCCCTGATCTCTGCTTCTCAGGGGCTTCTGGCCAACAAGGGGGCGCCCTCATGTTGGGGACTTGATGCATGTGGGTGCTAGAAGGTATACATCTGGGCTTCCATGCCCATCTCTCTTTTCATAAACAAGAAATTGAGGTTCCAGGAAGGAAAACCACTTGCTCACATGTCATTTATATCAGCAAGGCCTCCCCTTTCAGATCAGGGCTGATCTCCGTGGGTCCTGATGTGCTCTTTCCTCCAGACACGATGTATTCATTCATTCCTTTGGGTGTGCACCTGCTTGTAGGGGCTTTGGACCCCATCCCGCCCCACCCCCTACCTCTTCTCCCTGGCAAGTGAGAGCAGCTATGAGTCCATTGGGTATGAGCCCTGCTGGGGGAATCTGGACTCACCCACAGACCAGGACCACTGTCAGCTGAGCACCACAGCCCAGAGATCCTAGCCCACTCCTCCAGGCCTGAGACAACTTGCAAATGACCCACAGGAAAGGAATCAAAGGGAATTTAAGCTTCTTGACTCAGACCAGTGCTCATGTCTCCTTCCCCAGACTTTGTGGTCCTGGTGGGATCATATAGCCCTGGACCAAAGACAGCACTGTGCTGACCCTGCCCTGGATGGCACTCTTGGTGTCACTCATAAGACTCCAGGCTAGGGCCTGAGGATCCAAGCCAAAGATGCACCAAAATGCCTGGCCTAAGTGTGAGGGGAATGTGGGCTCCCAGTGCCTGGGCAGGATCAATTCCCTGGAGGCACATGGAGCCCTCCTCGGCCAGTGGTTCTAGAACTGACTACCTGCAGAGCATTCTCTATAAAGTTGAGGGACTCTTAGTAGGAAGTCTTGGTCCCCTGATTCTAGGTGTTGTTGTGACAGATGTGAAGTCTTTGCCTGGGGAACATTGAGAGAGCTTCCAGGAGTGTTTGTGGGGGAGCTTGGAGGTTGGCAAGGTACAGGGTGCTGAGTTGCTTTAGGAGTTGGTCCTTGAAGTCCTTAGGTCCTTTAAGTAACTGTTGAACTCACTTTCCTGGCAACACTGGCTTTGAATGTGCTCTGAGAACAAGAGCGTTCTTGAAAAATTGACTATCTCCACCCGGAGTGGATGGCACTGGAGGAGAAAAAGACAAGCAGGAGTGGATCCAGTTACAGAGGGACTGTGCTCGGTGGGGGTGCCAGAGCACAGAGCTGTGGGGTGTCCCCAAGCCCTGCCTCCAATATGAATGGGTGGACTGGCTGAGTGCTGGCAGCTCTTTGACTGTGGCTTAGCACATGCCGGGTGCATCTAGATTCTGCTTTTAATTTTTTTATTAAGGGCGAATGTGGTCCAGAAAAGATGAAGGGGAACAGGTCTCCCAGCTGCTTTGCAGAGCTTTAGTACCCAGACTGAGAAGTCAGTAGCAGAAAACTCTGGATTATAGTTTTCTTAGGAAATTAGAGGCCCTCATTTTCATTGCATGGAGAGACGTGTTGGGGGTAGGGTCCTGGGGTTCAGAAGCAGCTGGAGAGCTGGGAAAACCAAGATGAAGCTGGAAAGGACCCCTGGCTTTGGAAAATCTGCGCAACTCAGAACTGGCGTGGCACACACTGGGCTGGCTTGGTGGACTTGCCTCAGGCCAGGGGCTGGGGGCAGAGACCTCCTGGAGTCCTGTCCCTGCCACGTCCTGGGCTGGGTGACTCTGCCCTGCTTGCTGCCAGGCCCCAGGAGGCTGGGGGGCAGCTCTGGGGTTGGAGCACTGGGGACACCCATTCAGCAGGTTCAGCGTTGGGGTGTATGGAGGGGTTTTCATGGAGGGATGTATCTAGATGGGTCAGCAAGTCTGCGCAAGCGATCAGGAGCCCAGGAAACATGAGAGGTGGGGTTGGTTCCCTTGAAGGACAGGAGATTATGAACCCTCTGGGTGGGCTGGTTAAACAGAGAGCCTATATGTGTAAGTGTGGCAGACTAGCCTGTAGTCTCTGCTGGGCAGGCCCCTGGATGGGCACTGGGCTGAGTCTCAGGGGCCAGGAGACTCTCCACTGGTGATAGAGCCAGGTAGTTGAAAACCACACATTTGTGAAAGTTTTGTGCTTTAATTATCAAGCAGCTGACAAGCGCAGTAGCTTTAAGCAAGGGCTCTGGGTGGCCTGCCTGATGAGAATCATCATGCTTGCATTCTTTAGCCATGTTAATCTTTTAATTTTTATTGATGTTTATTTATTTATTTTAATTAATTGATTTATTTTTCTGGGTTGGCTCTTAGTTTTGGCATGCAGGCTCTCTAGTTGTGGCTCATGGGCTTAGTCGCCCTGTGACATGTGAGATCTTGTTTCCCAACCAGGGATCGAACCTGTGTCCCCTGCACTGGAAGGCAGATTCTTAACTACTGGGCCACCAGGGAAGTTCCTAGCCATGCACATCTTGAGTAAAGTACTGGGAATCTCTACCTCTGCTTCCTCATCTGTAAATTTGGGGATCTTGGACATTATAGGACTGAATTTACAGGAATAAATGGGGGGAGCGTGAGTTAGAATATCTGAGGCTTCTAGACCAGTGGGAGGTGTGAGTTAACAATATCGTTATTAACTAGATTCTTCCATTCTCATTTCCAAGTCACTGGGTCCCACTCATATTTCTAAGATCCAATAAAACATCTTTTCTTCCAAGCTTCTACTCTTTCTGTGAACTTTATGACTTCCATCCAGACGTGCTAAGTCGCTTCAGTCCTGTCTGACTCCGCAACCCTATGGACTGTATGTAGCCTGCCAGGTTCCTCTGTCCATGGGATTCTCCAGGCAAGAATACTGGAGTGGGTTGCCATGCCCTCCTCCAGGGGATCTTCCCGACCCAGGGTTCAAACCCGCTTGTCTCTTGTGTCTCCTGCATTGGCAAGTGGGTTCTTTACCACTAGTGCCACATGGGAAGCCCTTATCACTGCTGGCATTCACCTATTTCCTGTAACCCCCCATTGTTCTGATTTTTGGCAGTGATGGTGGCTCCTTCCCACCCCTGGTAAGATTTGCTGGTCAGGGCACTCATTCCTTCCCTGGGGTTTCATGCAGCCAGTGATGTGCTTTGTATTCCGGGGTGCTCAGAGAGGGCCCATCCTGACCGGGCAGGCAGTCAGTGTATTTCTGTATTGGATGTCCTATGGAAACTGGAAAAGAAAGAGGCAGCAGGACCCTATCCCATGAAGCCAGGGTTTGCATATCAATAGTGAGTGTCTAGAGAAAAAGCCTTTGCAACACAAAGAGTCTTCTTGCACTGTGTTAATGGCCAGCCTTATGTTCACAATTCATTAATGCAGAGGAGGTTATTAATGGCCGAGGGAAGTGCTTGGGTTTGTTCCGGGGAAGTGCTGGCCGCAGGACAGGCCACCGTCAGTGGAGGCCCTCTCTCTTGTGTACTTAGCCTGGCTGTATCTAACCTGTGATTCGGAGAGCTGGGTGTGAGGTGGAAACTCCTTACAGCTGCCAGGGGAGAGCTTTCATAACTTAGCTGTGGAGCCACTCTCCCTGGCTAGACGAGGCATCACAGCTGACCGTCCTCAACAAGATGGGGACCAGAGGGAGGATGAGCAGCCTGCGAGGCAAGGCAGGTCTGTGGGGACTCTCGGTGTCTCCTATGGACCCCTGGAGTCAGGCCTAAGTTGAGAGAACCGTAGCAGAGCTGAGGAAGGAGGTCTGACCTCCTCTTACGTTCCCCTCTCCACCTGCTCCAGGTGAGGCCTTGGTCCCATGTGAGGCCTAGGTGGGGAGGAGCCCAGAGGCAGCCAGAACTGGTCCCAACCCTGTAGCCTAGCTCCATCCCTCCAGGTCCCTCCAGATGAGGGTTTTCTGACATGCAGTGGGTGCTCAGTTGATGCTGCAATCAGAATAGCCGTCCTGAGCCTACATCACATGTGTGAGGATGAGGAGAGAGGCGAGAGGCAAGGGGCAGGGCATCCAGTGCTGGGAAAGGGTCTGGCCATGTCCTTCCTGGGAACAAAGCCCCATAGTTACCCCAGAATGTGCCCTCCCGACTTGGCCTTGGGCTTCCAAGCCAAGGTAAAGTGTCCAGAGTCTAAGACTGGGAGGGCTTTACTGGCCAATAAGTGTTTCCCCAGCAGGGTTAAACTCAGAGCTGGAGGCAGCCTCTTCCTCTTTCAAGCCCCTGGAAACGTTTTCCCCCTAATTCTCTTAATCACTTTTTCCTCCGTGTTGTGATTTTTAAAGAAAAAATCACAATCTTAGTAAGCAGTTAAAATTATTTTGTTATGAACTGTGATAATCAGGAAAATTCAGAAAATATGCATTTAGAACTTACTGAATAATTTAAAGCACTCATGTGCCACCCTTCTTCTGGAACTCTGCCTGGACCCCAGAAGCCCCTGAATCCCCATGCCCCATTCTTCTCATATCACTTTTCTTGCCCCTAAAAAAAACCATTATGCTGACTGTAATGGTAACGCGGTTTTGCCAGCCACCTGAGTAGGCATTCTGAAATGCTACTGTCTAGTCTGAATTTTTTTGAATGGTACATGTGTATACATATAAATAGAATCATATGGGATGTGTTTTTTATGCTTGGTTCCTTTGACTCAGCATATGTGGGGGATTTATCCATGTAATTAGGTTTAGTTGTCAATTTTTTTATGATATTCTCTGTTCACGATCAGATCATCTGTAGATAACGACAATATGTCTCTCCCTTTCCACCTTATACAGTCACCCCTCGGTATCCACAGGGATTGGTTCCAGGGTGACCTTCCCCACCTGCCATACTGAAACCTGCCCATCCCTTATACAAAATGTTGCAATATAATGAGTATAGTTGGTCTTTTATATCTGAGGGTTTCACATCTCTGTATTCAACCAGTTGGAGGGTTGATTTCAATTGGTTGGTTGAATCTGAGGATGTAAAACCTGGGGATACAGAAGGGCAGACTGCATTTATTTCTCTTTTTCTTGTCTAGCTGTGCTGGCCAGAACCTCTAGTACAGTATTGAATAGAAGTGGTGATAATAGGCATCCTTGCCTTGTTCTTTTTTTCAGTAGCAGCTTTATCGAAATACAATTCACATACCATGCAATGCACCCATTAAAATGAACAACTCAGTGATTTTTTTGTATAGACAAGGGTTGTGAAACCATCATACGATCGACTTTAGAAAGTTTTCATCACCCCAGACCTATTAGCAGTCAGTCACTGTTTCTCCCAACCTTCCCTGCCCCATGTTACCACTAATATTTCTGTCTCTACAGATTGTGGACTTTCTGTTATTGCCACTGCGGATATTTCACTGAGTGGAATCGTATCATACAATAGCTGGTCTTTGTGACTGATACTGGCTTTATGCCCTTATTCTTGATCTCAGGGGAAAGCTCTCACAACCTCATGGAGGTTTCACCATCATGTTTGCTGCCTGCCTTTTTATTTTTAACATATACTTTATCAAGTAAAGATATTTTTCTCTTGCCCTAGTTTTCTAAGAGTTTTATTTTAATTATTATTTTAAAAAATCATGAATATGAAGGGATGTTGAATTTCATGGAATACTTTTTCCTGCTGCTGTTGAGACAACCACAGGAATTTTCTTTCTCAAATATTAATACAGTAAATTGCATTGGTTGATTGTTTAATGTTAAACCAATTATGCATTCCTGGAATTAACCCAAAATTAGAGGTGACATGTTATTCTTTTTATATATAGATGGACTGGTTGATATTTTGTTTAGGGCTTTTTTGTCTATGATCATGAAGAAATTGGCTCGTAATTTTTTCCCCTGATAGCCTCTATCCTGATTTTCGGTACTGTTTTACCTTACCCCCCAACTTAGTATTATAATAAAAGCGGCAGCAGGACTGCCCAGCTGTTTTATTGTCTCTCCCAATTCCCAGGACGGGCTGGGCTCAGCCGGGTGGTTCTGTTGCTGCTTTTGCCTAGAGTGTCTCATGAGGTTGCAGTCAGATGGTGGCTGGGGCTGATACATGCAGGATGGCAACGCCTCTGTGCCTGGTGCCCTGGCAGGGATGCTGAGAGTGCCCTGTCTTTCTCTCTCTCTCTCTTTGGTGGGAGTTGGATGGTGGTTGGATCCTGAGATTATAAATGCAGAAGATGCCAGGTCTTGTTAAAGACTTCTATTCAGAACAGGCACAGTGTTACTTCTGCTGAATTCTATCGATGGAAGCTGCTCACAGAGCCAGCTCAGATACAAGTGGAGGGAATTGCACACAGGTGTGAACACTGGGAGCGTGGTTCATCGAAGGCCCTCTGTGGAGACTGACTGCACAGGTATTGAGGATACTCTGGACTTGTGATGTGAGTTGGGATTTAAACAAATATTTATTTATTTATTTGACCTCACCAGGTTTTAGTTGCAGCATGTGGGAATTTAGTTGTGGCATGTGGGATCTAGTTCTCTGACCAGGGATCAAACCTGGGCCCCCTGCATTGGGAGTGCAAAGTCTTAGCCAGTGGACCACCAGGGAAGTCCTGAGAGGTTTGTTTTTGAACTCACCTAACTTCCCAGTCCTGACTATAAGTGCTTTAAGGGCACTGTCCTTATCTGAATCACCTCTAGATCCTTCCAAGGCATTCACCTCTACCCTTAACACAGAGGCTGGTGCAGAGTAGGAGGTAGTGAAGTCTGACTAGGGCAGAGGATCCCACTTCCTGCAGAGTTCACCACTCAATGGGAGAGGCTCCTGGCCTAAGGTCTGCAGTGTGTGCAGCTTCAGGAAAGCAGTACAGCCTTGCAGGACCCTGGCTTACTTCCGAAGGTGCAGGTGTTGGGGAAACAGGGCACCTGAGGGCTGGAGCATGATCTGTCCTCGTGGGGGATGTGGTTGGGTCAGCCCTAGATCCTCTGTGACTAGCCGATGTCACGAAGACAGGGGTGAAGAATGCCAGCACTTAACATTTGGAAGGAATCTCCTTGATGAGTATGTTACCACCACTTCTCCAGGATACTGTAGGAGAAACTGAGGCTCAGAGGTGGATAGGACTGCCCAAGGTCACATAGTGTGTCTGCCAGAGGTAAGACAGGCCAGGGACCCAAGTGTCCCATTGTCCAGTTCCCTATACCCCATATTGATTCTGTTCCTTTTACAGGCCCCTGCTGTCATTCTCTGGCTTTAAAAACTGCAACTCACTTTCCAGAAGCCATTTCCTATGGGTGCTGATGGGTTTGCCCTTCCTGCTAATCAATGGGGCCCTGGAGTGCAGAGCTGAGCAGAGGGCTCCTGGCTTATGCCCAGAGGCAGCAGGGGACTGCTGGAAGGAGGGAGAGTGGCAATCACTGGCATCAGATCACCTAGAGTGTGTGTCCATGTTGCTCCCCTGATGAGCAGGGTTCTTGAATCTGGGTGCTGTCATCATTTGCTTGCCCCCTCAAAGGCATCTAAGCAGAAACAGGACATTGATCCTGGCCCCAGACTGGGTCACAGCACAAGGAGTGGTTGGTTGAGCTGACTCCCATCAGAGAGCATTTGCTGAGTGAATAAACAAATATCGGGACAGTGCATGCACACGTGGGACTGACGGGGAGGGATTTAGCGTCTACTCCCCCAGGGTAGGGGCTTCCCTTGTAGCTCAGTTGGTAAAGAATCTGCCTGCAGTGCAGGAGACCTGGGTTTGATTGCTGGGTCAGGAAGATTCCCTGGAGAAGGAAATAGCTACCCACTCCAGTGTTCTTTCCTGGAGAATCCCATGGACAGAGTAGCCTGGCAGGATACAGTCCATGGGGTCGCAAGAGTCAGACACGACTTAGCAACTAAACCACCCCAGGGCAACCTGCCAAATGAACCTGGGGATTTTGGCATTAATCAGGTTGGGTAGCTTTGTGGTGACCATAGGTTTTCTTTTCATGGGGTATTGAGGAAGAGTAGGACCTGGGAGATGGCAACTTTGAGGAATCAAAATATGCTCCCTAGATCAGGAAAGATAGACTTCCCCTTCCTTCCTCCCTCCCCCAAATATAATAAAGTGTTTTCTTTGTATCCAGCATGGACATTTTAGCTCTAGAATCAGGGCTGTTTTACCCTGCAAATTTGGGAGGTGAGGTGGGTATAAAAACTCCTGTTAAAGAGGCAATAAAAACTGTAACACAGAGACTGAGAAAGCAGTTTGGGAGTTCTGTGATAGAAGTCACCTGGGAGTGAATTGGACCCCTGTTGTATATTTGTTTATAGGTGAACACAGTTAGCCATGGCATTGAATAATCTCTGCTTAAATATAGGTGTCTGCCAACATTGTTACCCCCACACTCCTTGCAAACTGTAAGGAACTGGTATTAGGAATCACAGAACATGTTTATTCTATTTTGTTATGAAGTAAAAAAGAAATGAACTATATGTATATGAAAAGTTTTCTAAATTCACTTATGCACTTACTTGCTCAATATTCTTACCCTTAACGTGACCATTTAGCAAAAAATCGGTGTGCAAGAGCTCTACTTGTAACCGAAATTGTTGTTCTTGTGCCTTTATATGATGAAAATGTGCTATTGGCAAAGACGAGACAGAACTAACTTAATTTTTCCTGTCAGTCTCTGTAGTAGATCAATTAAACTGCCGAGGAGATCAAATACTTCAGACTGTATTTATTACATTAAGTATTTATGTTCAGGCCAAGCCTTTAAAGCATGATGTCATATAGGAATGTAGGCCGATTAAATCAATTCAGCAGAATTTGCTGTAACTTAATGGAAATCTAATTGTGCGTTTTAATTTAGTGTCCAGGAGGTAGTAAGTTCTCCAAACAAAATAACTTTCAGCCTGCATTTGGGAAGCGGGAGGCTCTTGCACGGGCTTGGGTGATGCGCTTGTGGTAGGTGAGAGGGAAGAAGTCCTGGCCTTGTAGGGGCTTTGCTGGCCGGCAGGTTGGGTTGCATCCCATGCGAGGGATCACTGACTTCGATCCCCACCAAACAGGAAATCGATGAAATGTTCCTGGTGGGTCCTCCACGGCCAGTCCTTAGGTCCACGTTTGCCAGTCAATAGCTCCAGTGCAGACTGAGGCCATTAGCAGTCATGGAGTCTCGGCCGGGTGCTGAGGACACAGTTGTTACTCCTTAGAAACCTCAGTGGATCTCTCTTCTAAAGGAGAGCGTCTCTCCCATCATCAGAATGAAAGGAGATGGGAAATCACGAGTCACGAGAAAGACACACTTATTGTGAGAGTAATACTCGGTCAGTTTAGAAAAAGCGGAAGATACAACAAAGCACAAAGAAAAATATAAAGCTTATCTTAGCATCCAGAATCAACCATGATGAATATTTGTGACTGGTACATTTGTTTCCTTCCCATTTATAAATATGTATCTCCAATAAATTTATGTATTTTGAAACTTATTTAGAATTAAAAAATCAATGTTTAAATCTATAAATATTTTCTATTTCTAAATAGTATTGTTTCCTATATATACCTGTGACCATATATTGATATGGTATATAGCTGTATGTGTGCATATACACATATGTACTATGTATATATGTATTATTGTGTATACAGATATATATATATATACATTCACACACACACACACAAAATGGGATAATTTTGACTTACTGTTTTTTTAACCTACTTTTAAAATTTAGTATTTTACTATTACTATATTTTTGCACCAAATATCCTCTTACAATATAATTTTGTCATAGCTTTAGTGCATTCAATAAGGTGATTATAATTTATTCAGTCAATTCTCTAGAATTGGGTGGTTAGTTTCTTCATAATTTTTTGTTGCTATCTGCCACACGGGAATGACTTCCTTTGTACCTAATTTAATTTCTAGACCGCTCATGATTTTAGCTTTTTGACAGATATAAAAACAAAAGAAAACTAGAGCCCCAAGTATGGAAATCCAGACATGAAAAGATGAGACTTTTAAAGTTTGTTGGCTTACTCCTCAAGATTCTATTGGCAGAATTAATTATTCTGCTTTTCGATCTGATGGGAACGGGCTCATCAAGGAAGCCACACAGCTGTGCAAACCACGGAGGGCCTGTGTAAGGCAGGGGGAAGGATGCTCACAACACAGCCGCGCATCTGGAGGAGGATCTCACTGTTCATTCTGTGTGTCCTCCCGGGGATGCTCAGAGCAAGTCTAGATTTTTGCTGGTCACTGAATTGAACTGGTAACTAGAACAAGCTGTGCACTGGAACTTACTCTTGCCCTTTATTTTGTATGTGGTCGTGGAAATAATAATTGTTGGAGGACTTAGTACTGGGTGCTTTATAGAGGTAGATATATTATCTCTTCTTATAGATGAAGAAGCTGGAGCTTGGAAAGATGGTGTGAAGTCCCATGACCAGTTAACGGTGGAACCAGGAATCAAACTTCAAAGGCCATTTCCTCCTCCTTTGCAGGCTGCATCTGGCTTTCAGACCCCAGAGGTGTCCTGTCACCATTCTCATTTTATAGAATGTTGATAAATATGACTCGGTTTGGGCGTAGATATTTGCGAAAGTATCTGCTACCACCCTGACATAGTAAAGAGGAGGACAGTCTCTTTCATGGCCGACTCCTCGTCACCCCATCACTAGCAGACACAGACTTGGTGTGGTTTTCAAAGCCCTTTCAAACATTTTCTCTTGCGGTGGTTCCTGTGGCCAGGGACCGGCAGCTTCAGGCCATTCTAAAGCTTGCCACTTTGCTTGCCTTGTACTAAATGGCTTCAGGTTACTATGTGTGTTGAATTTTTTGGCTGTTTTATAAATTTTTTGTCTTTTATCTCAGTATTACCCATCAGTGTTTCTGCTATTAACAGCCTCATTGCTTTCTAGTTTGTGGAAACCTTGTAAGACAGAAAAGTTATGTTAGCCGTGCATTTGGAAGTCTTCAAGTATGTGGTGAGGGCCTTGAGCCTACTTTTTGTGGGCAAAATGCATGTGTTTTGGAATCTGGGTTTTCACTTGGTTTAACCATGGGTTTATCTGCTGCCTTGAGCATTGCAAAGGGTGCATTCATATTTTGCTATTTCTGTTGTCAACAGTGCTCCAGGTTGATGAAGTTGTTCGGGCGGGAGAACACTTGGAGAAATCTCATATTACTATTGGTACTGTGAAATCATGGAGAAATCAAGAGTTAGGTCTAAAAGGATCCTATTTGTAGAAATCATTTTCCCCCTGTGTTAAAAAGTGGTTATGGGAATTAAGGGAGATGCTGGTTTTTGGACAATTTAAGTTCAATTGAAATCAGTTGAAATTCTGAAAGCATGTTTAAGTTGGAAGGAAGACATAGCTTTATAATTCACATCCCATTCTAAAACCAGTCATTTTTTGTTGAAAGGGATTTAAAAATGTGTCTGTTAACCCATAATGTGCCTGAAGATTCTCTACAACATCCTGTCAAGGGGTCTTCAGTGTCCCATGACCAGAAACCCATCACCCCCAGAGAGAGACCACCATATACATGATGGTAAAGAAAAGAAAACCCCTCTTTCTCTCCCTCCATCTACTGATTCTGCTATACCCTAAACCAGGGAGAGGTAGTTACCTAGTATCCACTGTGCCTAAATGGCCCTCGTTCCTTTACTTTTCACTCCTCCCCACAACTCCCTCCCTCTGGCCTGATGGTCTGACTGTGACTTTACCCTCCCTTTTTTCTGCAGGTTCTGCCTCTGTTAAGGCAACCCACAACCATGTGGTGTCACAGTGAACTTACTGTGAAGTCATACCGACCACATGCTCTACTGCTGAGATCCATCCCCCTCTCGATAGTTGGATCTTTGGGCACAGATCACAGACTTTACCCATTTCCCTGATAAATATCATTGCATTAGATTTGTTTCTGTGTTTGCCTTTGAGCTTGTCTGTTGTTCAGATGGCCTCTCTTGGTCTTGTCTGTATCTGCCTTGTGTATCGGTATGTCTTCCGTGTTCTCATCCAGGGAGGGCAGGGCAGAGCAGAGAGGAGGCGATTCCCAGTGGTTTATTTTTTTAGCATTCCTCCATGTGGCTTTCAGACATTTATGTCTTCACCAAAGAGCCACCCTTGTGGCTCAGCTGGTAAAGACTCCGCCTGCAATGCGGGAGACCTGGGTTTGATCCCTGGATTGGGAAGATCCCCTGGAGAAGGGAAAGGCTATCCACTCTGGTATTCTGGCCTGGAGAATTCCATGGACTATATAGTCTATGGGGTCACAAAGAGTCAGACAAGACTGAGCGACTTTCACTTCACAAAGAGCATCGCCCCCCTTTGATAGACACTCAGTTGCTGTTCAGACTTGGGGTGTTGGTGAGGAAAGAGGGAGACATCTGTGACAGGCTTCATGCCAAAGACTTTTGTTGGTCTGGGTACATCTCTCAGGGTCTGCTGTCCTGCTTTGGGAATCCCCACCTGACCGGTACTGTATAGTCAAGGGCCAGAGAAAGGGCTCAAGGGAGGTGTGCACACCTCGTGATGCTTCCTTGGCCAGAGATGTGGTGGGTTGGGTGGGTTGAGGGTGCTGCTCATGGATATATGTGTGGGGGTGGCCTGAGACACTCTGGGGGTCCTCACCCACTGGAGAAGCAATAAGGAGTCCCAGTCTTGAGCGGTCTTCATCTTCTTGAGGACCTTGACCTCACTTTCCCTCGGCTCTTACAGTTTTTTTTTGAAGAATTTATTTTTAATTATGGTGAAATACACATATGATAAAATTTCTATCTTAACCATGTCTAAGTGTGTAGTTCAGGAGTGTTTAAATATGTGCTTATTATTGTACAACCATCATCACCATCCATCTACAGAACCCTGTTATCTTTCCAAACTGAACTGTGTACCTATTACACCTCACCCCTGACTCTCATCCCCTCAGCCTCTGGCAACCACCATTCTACTTCCTGTCTCTATGAATGTGACTATACTAGGTACCTCATACAAATGGAATCAAACAGAATTTCTGTTTCTTCTGACTGTCCTAGTTCACTTAAGATAATGTCCTTGAGGTTCATCCATGTTGTAGCCTATGTTGGTATTTCCTTTTTTTTAAAAGGCCGTAGGCATAGCCCTTACAGTTTATAAAGCAGAGTTTCCCAGAGTCGTTGGGTTCATCTGGTCCTCAGTTTCCCCATGTCTAGTGTAGGGGGTGAAGTAGGTAAGCCATATAGACTCTCTCCCTCCCTCCATTCCATGAATTAACTTATATCTTCCACCTCTGAATCTGGGTTTTGTGGGCCAGGAATGTAGTTACTGGCGACTTTAATGGGGACTTGCCTGTTGCAGGTGTGAACTAGCAGGAGTAGACTGTGGATCCAGGAGGTTGTGTCTTGTCCAAGTGGCACTTCTTCATCTTGCAGGTGATGTGTTCATCACCGAGTCACAGCCTAATTAACGCCCTCTCTGATGCTTTATCAGAGTAAGGCCTTGCCGGGGATGAGAACCAGCCCAAGACACATATGCTGAGCCTGCCCCTCTGGGACTTGTCTGACATGGGATTGGCTGCCCAGGCCTGGGTCTGGGGACTGTGGCCCCTTCAGGGTCCCCCGCAGCCCACAGCCCCAGCCCAGCTCCCCTCAGACCCCCAGCCCCTCGTGGCCCCTCCCCAAATGTGCTGAGGATAGGGGTCTAATATCAGTCTTCCTTCTTTTGAGCATTCGTTTAAAATCAAACTTATGTGTTTAAAAGAAATGCACAGATATTGTAGCAAAATGAGAAAAGCTCTAAGCAGGCACAGAAAGGAAAATCATCGGGATTTCCATTGCTGAGAGGGTTCACTGTGTTCTGTCTTCTGTTCGCTTGGCTTCCCGCTTCCCTCCCCAGGGGAGGGATCTGCAGGGGAGGAAGACCTCCCCTGGGTGAGTCCTGGGTGAGTCCTGGGTGAGTTCTGGCCCTCGGGGTGGCTCCTGGGCTCAGGGCACAGGCGCTGTTCCCACCCAAGATCGCGACGGGTCTCAGAGAGGCCGGACTGCTGTCAGTATGTGGCTGGCTGCGAGCACGCGGGAGAAGCGGAACCAGCGGGATGTGGAATTTGAACCCTTTAACTTTTCATTTGCTTCCTGCTGTCACTGGAAACGCGACCAGGCGAAAGCCAGCTAGGGGTGCGAGTTGTGGAACGGGCTCTCCGAGTTCTGTGTGTAAACTGGGCACTTGTGATTCCTCTCACGCTCATCCTGCCTTCTGCTGCCTGCTGTATCGGCCCCTCCATCAGAATTGAGGCAGGAAGTGATGGCTGCATTTTAACCTCCTATTATACTCGAGGAGCAGGGGACGACCTGCAGGAGAAGGCCCCCTTCTGTAATAAACTGTGTGGACCTGGGCAGTTTCTGGAGCCTTGTTTCCTTGTCTGGAATGTGGGGCTGAGTGATGCCCTCCCCTCAGGGCGGCCAGCATGATGACAAGAGACCACAGTGGGTGCTGGTAAGGGTGAGTTTCCTTTTGCTTCTGAGCAGGCTTGGAGAGGAAGAGAAAGATGCCCAAATGTGCTTCCGGGGAGAGAAAGGAGCCTGACTCCCATACAGGGAAGCCTGTCCCCGGGAAAGGAGGCTGGGGATGCCCCAGCTGTGGGCATAGTTGGTGCTGCTGAGGCTGCTTCCTGAAGGCTGATCCCACAAGTGGGTGTCAGGCCTGGGTGCCCCTCCCTGTCTCCCTCCTGCCTGCCACAGCTATTTCTCAAGGGCCTGGCCCTTTCCAGGTGCTGTGCTGAGGGTTGGGGACAGAGTAGTGATTTAGGCCCCCTTGGGGGTGTGTGGGGCAGATGGACAGCAAACCAGTCACAAACCATTAACGACCCACCTACTATTTGTGGCCAGTGCCGTGAAGACATGAGCATGAGGCTCTGATGGAGCGTATAACCCGGGAACCTGCTTTGGATGGGAGGTCCCAAGGGGCTCCCCGAGGACATGGTGGTCAAATGGAGCCCTGAAAAGAGACAAGAGCCCCGAGTCAGGAGGAAAAATCTCTTCACTCCCAGGCAGAGCCTGATGAAGGGTCCAAGGTGGAGGAAAGAGTGTGTCCTCTCTCCAGACAGAGGGACATAGTTGTTAAGGAGCCAGTCCTCTGCCTAGTGTGAGGTCCAGCTCTGCCACTTGTTATTTCACCTCAGCTCCCTCATCTGCCAAAGGGGATAGAGCCTGCTGCCTAGGATTGTTCCAAAGCTGAGATGCGCAAAGTCACTGTGCTTAGAACTGTGGTGCTGGTACATACAAGGGCTTGCTCCAGTGAGCGCAGCTCCCGTGTAGGGCTTCACTATGACGGTGGTTTGAACATCTGTAAGGAAGCCTGGATAGCATATGACAAGGACGAGGAGAGGGCAGTGGGGGCCCCAGCACTCAAGGTCTTAAAGACCACAGGGAGGAATTTCGATTACATTCAACAGATAAGGATTTTGGTCCAAAGCTACTCCCTATTTGCAATGCTACTTCTTCCAAAGCTGGTGAGCCCTTTTAGAAGAGCCAGAGGGGCTGGCTTTGCTGCCCCCTCCTAGGTCTCAGGCCTCAGGGACAGGCTCTGACTCCCATGTCCTTGGCAGGGCCTCAGTGCCCCATCTCCTGCTCCCCTGGTGGGATAGTCTCTGGAGCTGGCCCAGACTGGCTGGGGCAGAGGCTGTGGCGATACTCGATGCTCATCTCCTGCAAGAAACAAATGTGGTGGGTGGGGGGGGGGGAGGGGGCATCATCTGACCTGTCCAGAGGCTCAGGAAATCTCTCAAATCATGTTATGCCGGCAGCGGAGTCCACCCACCCAGTCTGGATGCAGGTCTGTGTGTCTCCTGCCCGCACACCTGCCCTCGTGGAGGTGCCAGCATGGTTCAGCTGTGTTCACAGAGCTTGGATGGACATTAGGACCTCAGGATTCCATAGCTACACTCTCCATGTCCTCACACACACACACACACACACACACACACACACACACACTCACACACACACACACGAACACCCCTTTCTCTCTGTTGGTCCCCATCTTGGAAATGGCACCTCCATTCATTCATTCAAACCCAGGGGTCATCTGTGAATTCTTTTTTCCATCACCCTCCACCTAAAGGCTGTGAGCAATGTGCATCGGTGCTCGCCTTGAGCATAAATCCAGAATCTGGCCATCTCTCACCACCTCCCCTCTAGCCACCTTGAGCTAAGACCGCCATCAGCTGGGACTGCATCATCGCAGCAGCCTCCCCATCCTCTCCTCAAGGAAGTTACGCTCCAGACACTTGACTCAAGTCTGCTGAAGCTTCCTCTCCCTGCGTCCTGCCTGGCCCTGGTGACTCCTTGACTCCTTGACTGTCCTCCTCCCCTGCAGCCCCTGGCTTTGGTCACTCTGAATACCTGTTGCAGGTGACTTCTGTCGCCACTTCAGTGCCATTGCTCTGGTCTTCTCTCCTGGGTGTTCCTGTCCCTGTTTCTTTGACATTGCACTCAGCTATCTACCAAGCATCACACTCCATTCACTCCATCACACTCCATTCACTCAAATAGCACTCACCACTGCCTGCCTTCACATGAAGCATGCCTAGACTACACCGTACCTCTGCACTGGAACTGTGCTCCATGATGCCAGGGATCTTGCTGCCTTATTCCTGCTGAGTGGTCACTAGGGTCAAGAACAGTGCCAGGTGCTCATGAGACAGCCATTGGATAAGTGCACAGTTGAGGGTGACACGTGAAAAGAAAGGTCTCCTCCAGCCCTGGGCCTGGAGAGGTTCATGCAGTGCTGGCCAGCAGCCTTGGGGCCAGACAATTGTTCCTAAGCCCCATTCCACACTTTGAACCTGTATGAGTCCTTTCCAAACCAAGACCTTCAGAACTTCTCGAACTTTAGCTCACGGTGCCCTGAGTGCCCCTTGAACCTCAGGTTAATGTTTCATGTCTCTCTTGGGCTATAAAAAATACCTACGGTTCTGTTCATTAGATGGTTAGGTCCAAGCAACTCAGTAAGTGTTTCTGTCCCAAAAGCTTAGTAGTCATTTGAAAATAACACATGTAAATTGAATGAAAGATAATAGTTTTCTTTTATTCTTAAAGAGTTACCATTACTTTCTAATTAGAAGTACATCAGTGAGCTCTGCATGACTTCTCTAAACTTGGAATCACATTGGATGCCATCGCTTCTCATTTCATGTTCTGTGTGGATTATTTGTGCGGTGTTTGCAAAATCTGACTTCATGGAAATACGACATCCTTAAAAGGAGTGCAGCAAGATCTCCTGTTGAAGCTGTGAGCTCCCTTGTGCAGCAGCTCACATGGCATCTGATAGATGTGGCTGGCTTCCGCCTGCCCTTGAAAATTTAAAATATCCCTGCAGGGCCCTTGTGAGTTCTTGCAGATGCTTTGGCACATCGTTTGGAGAGTGTGGCATTACTTTATTGGATCCTCATAATGATCCTGTGAGGTGGGGATCATTTCATTTCATAGAAGGACAGGCCCAGGCTCAGAGAAGTCAAGATACTAGCCTAAGGCCACACAGCCTGTTGGTAAGGAAACCAAGACTGGTCGGTTCTCCCTGACGCTCTGGTGGTAATCCCTTGTACTATCAATTGGATCTCTTGACTTGTGCATCTTTGGGGTCCTGAGCTCTTGTCAGCTTTCCCTAAAGTGTTTGGAAAGAAACAGCATCAATCAACCCCTTGCCCCCAACCCTAGGTCTGAGAGACTGAAATGTGGACAGTGATGGCAGCCTGTTGTTCTTCCTTCTTCCAGGGGGCCCCTTGTGCTCGTGCTGTGTCCCCGACCCCATGGGACTTTCCTTCCTCCCCACCTATGGCTGCCAGACTAACCGCACGGCCAGCGTGGCTGCCCTGCGCATGAAGGCCCGTGAGCACTCGGAGGCCGTCCTGCAGTCGGCCAACCTCCTGCCATCCACCAGCAGCAGCCCCAGCCCCGTGGCCAAGCCGGCACTCACCGACAGCAGCCAGGACAAGACCCCTCCCAGCAAGGAACAGAGCGAGGGCGAGAAGAGCGTATGAGGGGCCCGAGTGCCCAAGCCCGCCGTGCCCTCCCCCCTTGCTTCTCCCAGCCTCGTCCCCCACGGAAAACTCTCCAAAGAGTGAGGAAGAAGCCTGCTGCCCTGCGCCTCCTCTCAGACTCAGGAAAGGAAGCGAGAACCACAGCTCCCCCAGTGAATGGAGAGTGCCTCTGGAGTCCCCTCCATGGGGCCGTTCTGTCCCGGCCT
This sequence comes from Muntiacus reevesi, assembly GCF_963930625.1. Taxonomy (NCBI): domain Eukaryota; kingdom Metazoa; phylum Chordata; class Mammalia; order Artiodactyla; family Cervidae; genus Muntiacus; species Muntiacus reevesi. Next base: position 122,416,296 of record NC_089250.1, on the reverse strand, counting down.
CTTTGGTGCCGGGTCTCGATGGTACTCGTGGGTACCAGAGTCTGCTTTGTGGTGAGACCCCTGGGGTTTCCATCTTGGCCCAGAAGTCTGGAGAGAAGGCGAGTTGTTCACCTCTTCATTTACCTGTCCCTCTCCTGGACCGCTTTTGGAGGTCTTGTCAACCCAAAGAACTGTGGCATGGGCCATCTATGGGAGATGCCCAGGGCTCAGTCTTATGTTATGAAATGGGACCGTCCGCCTGACATTAAGAACCAGGAAATTGGTGAAATCCCAACCAACTCTGTTCCTTCCAGCAAGACTGGCAGCAATGCCCTCTTGTCCCACGCTGGTTGTGGGCTTGGTTGGGTTAGAAGGTGAGAAGATGTGGAGCAGGGAGGGGTCAGCAGGACAGAGCCTGTCCTGGGGGGTACATGGTGGCTCTGCCACTGGGCACTGCTGGTCAATCACACAATCTTGGCCGTCAACTCCAAGAACTGGGGCTGCTATCTTGACACTGAAGGTCCAGAGCGTGTGTGGTCCCCATAACAGCAGCACCCACCTACAGCCCCTGCCTCTCTGGACTAGATCTCTAGGTTGGTGGGACGTTGACCAACTGGAAAGCAGTGCTCTGGTCCAGGAGATATTAAGAGTCCTCAGAGGAGGAAGAGTCCCCAGGAATGCCTCTGAAAAAGTACGAGTCTGGATGAACTACCTGTCTGCAGGTCTCTGGCACATAGAAGGGGCTCCCTAGTTGCTTCTTCTTTTTTTAAATGGAAGGGAAAACGAGTAGGAAACGAAACAAGAATGGCGTATATGCAGAAGTGGAGCATGGGGAAGAGGGCTTCCTTTTGGTGTGCAGAGAATTAATTCCAAAGGGCCAAATTTCCTAGAACTTTCAATTTTGGTTGGGCGTGTCTGTTTTTTCTTGTGTGGTTCGTGAACTTGAAGAGATCAAAGGGGAAATGTGCAATAGCGTGGGTTCTGTCGCTCCCTGGCAGGGATATCTGTTCCCAGAAAGGTTGCAGTCTCTGATGGCTTGCTGATGGTGTTTCCATGCAAACCGTTATTGCTTTTATGATTGTTTTCCTTTCAGTGATTATAATCAAAGGTTCTACCTTCAGATCACCCTGCCCCCTTTTTTACCTTCCCCCCAGAAGCCCCCCCAAATAATACTCTTAATGTATTGTGCCTCGTTCTCCGATTACCACAAAGAGTTTGATAAAATACACTGTCTCCTTAAAAAAAAAAAAATCAAGTCCTTCCTGCTGTATTTTGCTTGTTGAGTACAAAGATGAAACGATTTGCCAAAAAGCGGCAAAGTCGCTTCCGTTTCTCTGTAATTACGAATGTTCTGTTGAACGATGTAAGCTCAAGCCCTTATGTACACTAACTCTTCAATCTAATTGTTTGATTAAACTCGTATTTCCTCCAGAAAGGTACATAAATAAGTGAACTGTTGAGCAAATTAAGAATACTTAACAGCATTGCTTCTGAAAAGTAGTTACGCTGATTAAATTTTGTGTCCTTGAGGACTTTCAGGAAATTACTTTTGATCGTCAATAACACAATTAAGTAAACTACACACACATTAGCATGAATAATTGATAAGAAATTATGTATTACCACGAAGCACTGATTTAATAATTCATGATGCGACACTCTAGTGACTGTGCAAAACTGGATAACATCGAAAAGTCTGCCTGATATTACTGAAAGAAAGGAAAAAAAAAAGCACCAAGCCTCTGCAGAGATATGGAGTACTTAGTTTTGTTGTACAAAGGCGAAAATCACCTTGCATGTTGTCGTTTCTGTTTGTTTAAATACCTGAATAAATTTAGAAGAGTTAAAAAGAAAGATGTAAAGAGCTCAGGTTCTCTCTTTGTTTCTCCTGGCCTTCCTGGCTGCAGGCCTGTGCAGGGCGAGCTTCTCCACTTTGGCCAGCTTGCAAATGGAGTCCTTTCGAAACTCCCAGGGGAGGGCTTAGAGGCCTTGGCTCAGGAAACTTTTAGCAGATTCTGGGACAAGACAGGCCTCTGTATAGTCAGAACCTCCCTGGTGCCGGTGCACGTAGGAGTCAGCTCTTGTGGATGGATGGTTGGACGGACATGGTCTCACTGGATACCCTCGCTGGCCATCCTTGGTGAGAACTGTCCTTTGGGGCAGTGAGAACAGCCGTTGATGGAGCCCCTGTTGTTCTTTAGTCACTAAGTTGTGTCCAACTTTTGCGACCCCATGTACTGTAGCCTGCCAGACTCCTCAGTCCATGAGATTTTCCAGGCAAGAATACCCCACTGGAGCGGGTCTGCATTGCAAATGGGTTCTTCACCACTAAGCCACCCAGTAAAACTGGAGCCCCTGTAGGTTGTCTAATCTGCAGGGTTTCATAATGTCACTCTAAAAAGGCAGCTGGGCTCATGCTGGGAAGGAGGTGCAGGCCCCTGGGGTTGAGTGACTGATAATTATTATTATCCATCTATTGGTTGAAGCCCTCTGAAGAGTTTTCCTTAATGCACTCTAGGTTATGGGAAAGGAATCTGGAGTCATGATGGGGTCGGTGGCCCAGTCTTGTTGGGGATGATGACCTGTGGGGACCCAGCACCAGTAGGAGTGACAAGGAATCAGAGGCAGGTGGCCCAGGCATAGGACATTGGCTTCTATGGAACTCAGGGCTCCCTTCTCCATCTTTTAGATTTAGTACTTGATTTAGGAATACCCAGTGTTTGGTCTCTCCGTTGGGTAGAAGGATGTCTCTTAATAAATAATTCCCTTTATTAAGACTCTGCCACTCTCTCATTGTCTGGGAACTTTACAGAGGCTAGTTCATTTAATCTCACAACTCACAAGGTAAGCATTACTACTCCATTTCACAGATAGGGAAACTGGGGAACAGCGAGGTTGGGCAACTTCTGCAAAGTTGCATGGATGGTAGCCTTCAGTGGGAAGAGGGAGAGCTTGGCCTCATTGCCTGTCACCCAGAGAGGGCTGAATACATGAGTTCATGAGAATAACTGGGCTTAGTCTTTGGACCCCAAGAGGACAATGAAGGTGTAATGAGGGCCAGTTTGACAGGTGGAGTGAGTGAGTGAAGTGAAAGTCGCTCATTCGTGTCCAACTCTTTGCAACCCCATGGACTATACAGTCCATGGAATTCTCCAGGCCAGAATACTGGAGTGGGTAGCTGTTCCCTTCTCCAGGGGATCTTCCCAACCCAGGGATTGAACCCAGGTCTCCTGCACTGCAGGTGGATTCTTTACCTTCTGAGACACCAGGGAAGCAGGTGACAGGTGGAGAGTTGGGGTAACTACTTTGCATTTTTCACCATTTATGGACTCTGTCCAGGTGGGACTAGCCTGTGGAGAGGAGGACATGCCATCCCAGTTTCTCCCCCTCCTGGGTCCAGTCTGGCAAGGCAGAGGTGAGCCTGAACCCATTTTATCTGACCCTTGGCTAGCACACTTGGCCTTTGCATCATGTCTACCTGTCCAAGGGCCCGCCCGCCCAGCAGGGATTGCGGCTGTTGATGGTGCCTGGAGCCACTGGACCCCTCCAGTGGCTTTTCCAGGGAGAGGAACACCTAGAAGGGGCCCACCACTCCACATCACAGACCCTCACTCTCTCTTCTTAGTTTCCTGGCTTCACCAGGAAAAGTGGAACTCTGATGAATTCAGAACCTGACTGACGTGGTTAAGAGCTTGTTTTACCTGTTCAAAATCCCAGCTCTTACTGACTGTGTGACTCTAAACAAGTCACTTAACTTCTCTGTGCTTTGGTTCTCTCCTGTAAAGTGGGGAAAATTATGGTACCAACGTCGTAGGGTTCTTTGAAGTTTACATGCGTCGACTGCTAAGTGCTGCCTGGCACAGAAGCGCAGGGTAAACACCAGTTCTTCTTTGACCAAGCCTCACATGTTTCAAGGGTTTGAAGACCTTTTGGGGGTAAAAACCTCATGTTCTCAAGAAGGAAACCTGGTTGGTTGGCTCTCAGAGCCTGAGGACGTGCCTTCTCCTAGAGGTCATGCCCTCCCACAGCTCACATAATTTTCCTAGGAAGTGGGGGTGGCAAACCCCAACTCCTCTGCAGGCTCACATCCATGGCTGAGAGCCTGGTATCTTGCCATCTGGATCTTGGGATCCCAGAGCTTGAATGGGAGCCTGGAGTAAGAGCTGGGCTGCTGAGAGTCAGGTGTGGGGGGTTTAGGGGAGAGGAAAAGAGAATGGCTTGGGTGTCCACCTCTGGTCCTATCAGATATCAATTGTCGTGGTCCTGGCCTTGCCCTGGGACATGCCATCTGGGTGGACACTGGAAATATGCCCACTCCTTGGAGACCACACCAGTGGTATAGCAGGGTTCAGATATGAAAAAACCAACTCATTTAGGCACTTTAAACTCAAGGAGGATATTTATGCTCTTTAGAGAGAGGTGCTATAAAGGACTTATAATATTCTTTAAAAAAATGATAGCTCCATTTCTGGGCTCCACTCCTGGACATAGCCAGACTTCAGAGAATCCAACATTTGATGAGTTTTCTCTGGGACTTGGCTAAGCACCTTGTTGGTGAACTTGTGTACAAACATAAAGATGGAGGTGTGCCCAGCCCTGCTCCCAAGGAGGTCATGGATCCTGGGGTTGTGGCATGTTAGGTGTCCCCTTGAGCCATCCTCACTGCCTGTCCTTGTCTAGAACCCCCTCCTGATGATAATAAAGCTCAGAGTTGATTCAGAATTTAGACTCCCTGGTAGTATAGATGGTAAAGAATTTGCCTGCAATGCAGGAGACCCAGGTTCCATCCCTGGGTTGGGAAGATCCTCAGGAGAAGGGCATGGCAACCCACTCGAGTATTCTTGCCGGGAGAATTCCATGGACAGAGGAACCTGGTGGTCCTTGGCCGGTGGGGGGCACAAAGAGTTGGACACGACTAAGCGACTTTCACTTCATGGTCCCAGCACCACTTACTGCTGTCTAAGGAGGGTAGTGAGCTAAGTGCTGGTGGGGTCCCGGGGTTCTTCTTCTGTCTGTCTGAAGAGCAGCATCTTTTCCCTAGCAGGAGCTGTTCCTCCTGAACAAGCCAGGCCCACATGCTTCCTTAGTCCTGTGGCAGGAGGCAGGGTGACATGTTTGGATAAACCAGAATCTTTCCTCTTACTCACCAGGAAGCGCATTTTAGAGAAAAGTTCTATACCCAACCTGGACGGGTATTTATAAGCCACCTTTTTCTGAGTCCCTTCAGGGCAAAGCGAGGCATTTTAGTGGAGGGCAGCATCATCCAAGAGCATACATACCCAACACCCTAGGGTGTTCTCTTTGCACTCTGTCAGAGGGGTCACTGGAGGCTGGGCCTCAGGATTGAGCCTTCTCTTGCTGCCGCTGTCTGCCATCTGCTCTCGGGCCTCTGGGCTGGGAGGACGGTCTCAGCAGAGCAAAGCTCCTTGTTTTCTGAGCCTGCTCTGTGCACTAGATGGGCCATTGCTCTTTAGAGCTCTTCCTTTGGACGTGGGCACTCCCTCCTCCCACTGGTCACTGGTTGCTTGACTCTGCTGGGTGCATCCTGGCTGTAGTGCAGGGTCAGGGGCCCAGAGGCACTGTCAGACAGTGCCGAGGCTGCGGCTCTGGCTGTGGAGCCCTGGTCTGGATCAGCTGGGGGCCTCAGATGTCACAGCAACCTCGGTGCAGGGAAGCTTGTGCTGCTGGAGGGAAGAGGAGGTTTGCCAGCTGTCAAATGACTGCACCATGCGGGTGGTGGGGGCACTCATCCAGCTTGAACAAAAGGTTCAGAGAGTGTGGGAGGTATAGGATGAAATGACCAAGCCAGGGGACCTCCAGGGCAAGGGCTGCCCGGGTTCTGCCAATGGGGAAGTTGCTGCTCGGGGGCAAAGCTGTGACTCTGGCAGCCTGATTCCTCTGCTTGGCAGACAGAACCCTTGTCCTATCCCCTGGCCCTGGAGACCCTGCTTTGAGGCTGTTTAAGCTCCCCATCCATGGGAACACCCCCACAGGATCACGGCAATGTGTGGTGGACGAAGCACCACAGATCTTGGAGTCAGAGGCCTGAGGTCAAGCCCTTCTATTAGCTTGATGACCTTGGGCAAGCTGTTTAACTTTTCTGTGCCTCATTTCTTAACTGTACAGTGGGAATAATTATCCTAATTTTGACTTCATAGGGTTCTGGTGAGGATCAAGGGAGATGATGCACATGAAGGCGGTTTGTGAACAACTCTCAGGATAGCAAGGTCATTTGCAGCACATTGAAACCATGCTGTCTGAAGCTGTCTCTTGCTGCAGCAACGTGGGCTGGGCAAAATGCAGCCTAAGAGCAGCAAGGGAGGTGGGTGGCCAGAAAGTGAATCCTGTGGACCCTCCCCTGGGCTTTGCCTGCTTCAAGGCCCCCTCCCCTGCAAAGGTCTGGATGGGGCAGGGAGAGGGGCTAAGTGATTGTGTAATGGCCACATCTGTCAGTCCTGGCCAAATGGTTTTTCCAGGAGTCAGCGAGCTAATGGCCCCACAGCCGGGAGAGAGCTTCTCCTAAGTGGAGCACTTTATTTAACTGGGAACATAAGAGCTACATGGCCCCAGGCCACCAGGACTCAGAGAACAGCTGCTCTGCCCACATCCTTGAATTAGCACCCTGTCCCCATCGGGTTGCCTCGCACCTGCTGCCAGAGGCCAGTCTGCAGGTGGCAGCTGAGGTGGCCCGTAAGGGGGTACAGGAGGCCAGTTAGGGGATGGCTTTGAATCCACCCACTGCCTGAGGGACCTTGGCAAAGCCTCTTGTCATCTCTAAGCCTCAGTGGCCTCATCTGTACAATGGAGACAATGGGGCTTAGCTGTGGGGGCACTGTGCCTGGCACACGGGGGTTACTGCTGCCCAGGAGGGCTGTGAGATCTCCCAGAAAATGCTGACAAAGAGGGCGGGACAACCCTACGGGCCGAGGGAGAAGGCCCTATAGGTGGAAGGGACAAGGGACGCAAGAGCGCAATGAACCAGGACATCCAACATGCGGGGTAGACAGGCTTTGTTTCTCCCTGAGTCACATGCAAGTCCTGTGGACAGAGGTCCAGCTGCAACTTACCTCTTAGAAAGTAGGTTCTGTCTCTGGAGAGCTACAAAATATCACCCATTCTCCAAATACCGGATACATAATTTAAAAAAAACCCTTTTCTTTTTGTACGGATGGAGCTTGTTTGCAAAGTAGAAAAAGAGACACAGATATAGAGAAGAAACTTATGGACACCAAGGGGGGTCACAGGGAGTGGGATGAATTGGGAGATTGGGACTGAAATATATATATGTATATACTACTTTGTATAAAATAGATAGCTAATGAGAACCTACTACATAGCACAGGGAACTCTACCTAATGCTCTCTGGTGACCTAAAAGGGAAGGAAATCCAAAAGGAGGGGATATTAGGATATGTAAGGCTGATTCGCTTTGCCGTACAGCAGAAAATGACACAACATTGCAAAGCAACGATACTCCAAAAAAATTGCTTTAAAATCATGAGGAAAAAAAAAAGTCTTTATAGTATTAAATAATTTTAGACTCACGTGCATGTTGCAAACACAGTACAGAGCTTTCTTGTCCCTGTCACCGTTTCTGCCAGAGAAAATGTTGATATAACCCTTGTACAGTGATCAAAGCCAGGACATTGACATTGGGATAATACTCGAAAATACAGACCTGATTTGGGTTTTACATGTTTCTACATATGCTGACTTATGGGGAAGGATATTGGCATTTTATCGCATGTATATTTTTGTGTAAACATCTCCTACAATCAGAATACAGAACTCACCATCACCTCTAAAAGACTCTCCCTCAACCCTAACCTGGCAACCACTGTCTGTTCACCATCCTTATACTTCTGTTCACTGTCATTTCAGGCTGTTCTATATCTGGGATCATAGAGTGGCTATATGTTTTTTAAAAATCGAGCGTTCCACATGATGTGCTAGTCATCATGATTTAAAACATTAACTAGAGGAAGTGAGTAAACATTAACTGGGTTTCCCTGATGGCTCAGCGGTAAAGAATCTTCCTGGCAAAGCAGGAGACTTGGGTTCTATTCCTGGGTCGGGAAAATCCTCTGGAGGAGGAAATGGCAACCCGCTCCAGTTTTCTTGCCTGTGAAATCCCATGGATAGAGGAGCCTGGCAGACTACAGTCCACGGGGTCATGAAAGTGTCGGACACGACTTAGCTACTAAACAATAAACATTAACTATATGTAATGTAACTTTTAAGGGGCTCTGTCAGATAATCACTTTGATGTTTATAAGACAGAGGAAATTTATTTTATTTTCGATTGTAGTTAAGTACACACAACATGAAATTTATTATCTTAAACTTTTTAAATGTACAGTTCAGTAATGTTAAGTAAATTCACATATTCTTAACATAATACTTGTGCAAACTGTCTGCAGAAGTTTTTCATTTTGCATGACTGAGACTCTACCCATTCAACAACCCCCCATTTCTCTCTCCCCCTAGACCACCATTCTATCTTCTGTTTCTATGAGTTTGACTACTCAAAGTATCTCATGTAAGTGGAATCATGCAGTATTTATCCTTTTGTAACTGGCTTATTTCACCTAGCATAATTTCTTCAAAGTTCATCCATGTTGTAGTGTCAGAGTTTATTTCCTTTTTAAGGCTGAACATTGTTCCACTGTATGTATAGACCATGTCTTACTTATCCCAATGGACACTTGAGTTGCTTCCACTTTTTGGCTACTATGAATATGGCTGCTATGAATACGGGTGTGAAAATGTCTTTTTTAGACCCTTCTTTCAATTCTTTTGAGTACATACTCAATATTTACATTTCCCTAGAAGTATCAATAACCTCAGATAGCAGATGACACCACCCTATGGCAGAAAGTGAAGAGGAACTAAAAAGCCTCTTGATGAAAGTGAAAGAGGAGAGTGAAAAAGTTGGCCTAAAACTTAACATTTAGAAAACTAAGATCATGGCATCTGGTCCCATCACCTCATGGGATATAGATGGGGAGATAGTGGAAGCAGTGTCAGACTTTTATTTTTTTGGGCTCCAAAATCACTGCAGATGGTGGCTGCAGTCATGAAATTAAAAGATGCTTACTCCTTGGAAGGAAAGTTATGACCAACCTAGATAGCATATTAAAAAGCAGAGACATTACTTTGCCAACAAAGGTCCGTCTGGTCAAGGCTATGGTTTTTCCAGTGGTCATGTATGGATGTGAGAGTTGGACTGTGAAGAAAGCTGAGCGCCGAAAAATTGATGCTTTAGAACTTTGGTGTTGGAGAAGACTTTTGAGAGTCCCTTGGACTGCAAGGAGAGCCAACCAGTCCATCCTAAAGGAAATCAGTCCTGGGTGTTCATTGGAAGGACTGATGCTGAAGCTGAAACTCCAGTACTTTGGCCACCTCATTCGAAGAGTTGACTCATTGGAAAAGACCCTGATGCTGGGAGGGATTGGGGGCAGGAGGAGAAGGGGACGACAGAGGATGAGATGGCTGGATGGCATCACTGACCCGATGGGCATGAGTTTGAGTAAACTCCGGGAGTTGGTGATGGACAGGGAATCCTGGCGTGCTGCGATTCATGGGGTCGCAAAGAGTCGGACACGACTGAGCGACTGAACTGAACTGAACTGAATGATTAGTGGTGTTGAACATTTTTTCATGAGTCTGCTGAACATCTTTTAATGTGAAAAAGTCTTGCTGATAGGGATTCTGGAAAGGGATGAGTAGAAGTGAAGTTGACTTTGGTGATGTCTTAATCACTTTTTGAAGTAATTTGTCAAGAGGAGATGGAATGCCAGCCTGTTTGTCTTGGCTAAGAAATCTATGGCCAGCTATAAACAGAACATATGAATGCATGAATTTTCTATGCATATGAATCATTATAACCTACAATCACATGGTAACAAAAAAAAATAAATGGGGTAAATTATATCTTCTTCCCTCTGGTTTCTCTATGTAGAGATGCCCTCTGCTATCAGATTCTTTATATCTGTCCAGAGATATTAATATGTATGTATCCTCTTGTCATATAAGTAGCAGCATACCATACATACTGTTTGATATTTGCTTTTTTCTCTTAAGTATATATTTTGGGGAACATTCCATATTAGGATATATGGTTCTGCTTCTGGAATATTCTTCTGAAGCTAATTCTCAATCCACATGCCTGCGTTTCCTCCACTGAGGCACTTAGCCTCTAGAAGCTTCTCTCCATGGTTCCTCTCAGTATTTAGCAAATGCACTTCAACTGGTTTATTCCTTACACACATGAGCACCCAATGTCCAGATTGGCCCAATGAACCCCAGTGTGAAAGCACAGCATTGTTGGTGGCAGTATGCCTAATGATTTTGATCATTTCCTGCTTTAATTCTACTTGATCTCCATTACAACTTGGTCTCCATTACACTTTTTTTTTTAAGATAATAAAAGCCAATAGTCTGTATAACACAAACACTGCTGTATGGATAAATATGTGGATACTAAACCCTTGACTAACTTAAACTGTCCATTCATCAGTTGATGTTCCAATGTCTTAGCATGAGAAATTTGATTTAGAGGCTTTAGTATAATGGATGGAAATTCTGCCTGTGGGAAAGTTGATGTCTTCACGTCAAGAGTCAGTGCAGACCCAAGTGAGAAGAGCAAAGCCTTGGAGGACTGGGGTGGAGGGAGAGGAGTGGGGAACATAGGTTGAGGACAGGCAGGAGGGCCCATGTGAGCCAGGGTCAGCTCCACCCTCTAGGAGATGCACCGTGGTACCAGAATATGAAGGGCTGTTGGGTTGACTTTATCTTTTATTATAAAAATAGTGATAATTAATGGATATTGTCCATGTGCCAGGCATTCCATCAGATGCTTCTCACTTATTATTTCTGATGCTTATGTAAATTTACTATTGTTTTTCTAATTTTCCATCAGAAAAAAGTGAGGCTCAGAGATTTAAGTAACAACCAGAGTGAAACGGCTAGTGATTGGTGGGGCTGGAATTTTTACGTGGGGTCCTCTGATGGCAAAGCCCTGGCTCTGCCTTTTGCTACACTTCCTTCCCTACTACTATGGTCTCCAAGTAGAGGTATGTCCTCTGGTGACCTCCAAAGTGTTGTGAACCCTCCTGCCTTGTTGGAAGTGTCCAACAAGGAAGCAGGAAGCAGGAAGCAGTACGTTTGGTGGAAGCAGGAAGCAGGAAGCAGGAAGAGCGTCCTGCTGAAGCAGTATGGGTCAGCAGATTGGACACTGCGCCTTCTCTAGGCTTCCTCAGCCCTGCCCACTCCAAGGCAGACAACTTGATTCCCTGTGTGGTGACATGGGAACCAGGCACCCCACTTCCCATTTCTTCAAGGCCTCTGCAGGCATCATGCCCCTCCCTGTGAGCAGACTGGTATTCCAAGCATGGAGCTACAGAGAGTTCCCTGGAATTTTCGCTGCCCACCGAGGTAACTAGACACTCCCACACAGCCATCAAATACCCCATGTGGCTCAGCCCATGGCCCCCATTCCAGGGCCTTCCTCCTATTCTGTCTGGTTATAACCCCGCCTGATCTCCATCAGCTCCCATATTTTGTCTGATTCCAGCCCATCTCCATTAGTCAGGGCCCAGCTGGCATCCTTCCATGGGTGATGGAGGAGACCTGAGGAGAGGGGCTGTTTTCAAGCATGTAGGTGTGATAAAAGAAGGCCAACAAGAGGTGGTGAAAGACCTCAAGGGCTGGTAACAGTGAAGAGCCATTCCCACCCCTGGGCCTGATGAGAGGGAGCTGCAACTAATGGGCTCTGTTTTCACCTACAGGGGCCTGATGAACAGGAGCACTGGTCCTCGGGGGAGGGATCCAGCCACTGGCACCCCGCAGTCTCCTGGAAAGAGAGCCAGGGGAATAGTTATTCCTCCCCCACTTCCTCTTGCTTCCCGGTTGCCTGCCTGTTCTCCATCGCCTGGGCGGAAGGCAGAGGGCAGGGGAGACCGTCAGCAGAGCAGAGCGGGCTGGAGGACATGGAGCAGGATGCTGGAGGCTGGCTGGGAAGCAGACAGCATACCACCCCGCTGGGGCCTTTGGCACTTGGGTCTGATCCAGTCTTGCCGCCTGCCTGAGCTGGTTCTCCTGCTATTCCAGCACGGTGAGGAAAACGTCCTTGGAGGTGTGTGGGCAGGTGGTGAAAGGAGGATAAGATGTGGAAGGAAGTGTGAGCAGTTACCAGGGCTTTCGGGATCCTTCCATCCCATCTTTGGGGTCCACTGAGCAGTGTGCCATCCTGGCTCTGCTAGTTTCTGGAGCCCCGGCTCTGCCCTTCCTTCACAGATTAAGTGGTCATCAATTACTCATGGAAATGGGTAGTGCATCCATTCTCTTGCTTCCAATAATGTCCGTATCTCCTTCTCTAGAGGTCTATTCTGAGCTGTCCCCAGTGCTTGTCCTTCTGAGCTCCTTCCTCCCAGGAACCAGGCAGAGCAACAGTGTGATGGAGCCCTGAGGGCAGAGGGGGCCCTTGGCCATCACACTGGGCTGGCTTGTTCCTGTCCTGAAAAGATTCTCTCTTGCTGGGTTCCTGTTTCTCCATGGGCCACCCCTTCTCGTGGGGGCAGGGGTGCTGGGCATGGGTGGAGGAGTGCTGAGAGAGAAGAGAGTGGGTGCAGGACAGCCAGAACAGGACTGCTGCCACACACCACTGCCCCACTTTCTGCAAGGATCCTCTTCACCTTCCCTATTTTTTGTATCTGCATCACTATGTTTAATGGGGGAAATAAGGAGCCAGTGTGGGGTTGACATGAATCCCCAAATTCCTTGTCACTTTCTCAGCATTTTGTACTGCTGGAGGAGATGCAAACATAGCTTGGAGGAAACCATTTCCCCTCCTTCCTCCCTCCCTCCCTCCCTCCTTTCCTTCCTTCCTTCCCTCCTTCCTTCGTTTCACCTTCTTTGGCTCTGACTTCCTCTGAACTGACAGGCCCCTCTGCCCCTCAGTTCCATCTTGTCACCATCCTCTCACAACCACTCACCCACATGGATGAGATATGGCAAGCACTTTATGAATGCCCCCTAGTGACCTGTGAAAGTGAAAGTGTTAGTCACTCAGTTTTGTCTGACTGTTTGTGACCCTATGGACCGCAGCCCACCAGGCTCCTCCATCCATGGGATTCTCTAGGCAAGAATACTGGAGTCAGTTGCCATTCCCTTTTCCAGAGGAGCTTCTCAACCCCGGTATCAAACCTGGGTCTCCTGCGTTGCAGGCAGATTCTTTACCATCTGAGCCACCAGGGAAGCCCAGTGATCCCTGCCTCCTGTGTAATCCCCTTCCTTGGGGTGTGGACTGCATACACTAACTCGTTTCAAAAGAATAAGAGAAGTTGTGGGGTGTGGCTTCCCAGGTTAGGCTGTGAAAAGACGGCAGCTCCCATCTCGGGGGCTGCTGACTGTGGGGCCTTGGGAATGCCAGGGAGGGAATGGTGGGCCACCCTGTGAAGAGGGCCATGTGGTGAGAAACCAGGAGAGGCCAACAGCTGGGAGGACCAGAGGCCCCCACCCCCACCCCCGGACGAGTTTGGAGAAACCTGTCCCCAGCAGTCATCAGATGAGACTGCTGCCCTGGCCGAAGCTTGATGGCAACCTTGAGCCAGATGCCAGTCAAGCCGGGCCAATTCTTAACTCACGGAATTTTGAAATAGTAAATGTTTTAAGTTGCTTAATTTGTTATGTAACAAGTGAAAGTCTTAAAAGTGTTAGTTACTCTCTCGTGTCTGACTTTTTGCCACCCCATGATCTGTAACCTGTCAGGCTCCTCTGTCATGGGATTTCCCAGGCAAGATTACTGGAGTGGGTTGCCATTTCCTTCTCCAGGGGCTCTTCCCAACCCAGGGATCGAACCCAGGTCTCCTGCATTGTAGGTGGATTCTTTACCGTTGAGCCACCAGGGAAGCCCATATAGGAGGGGAGATATTGAAACATGGAATGGAGGAGCTGGATCCAGGTATAAGTCGGCAGTAGAAACTGAGGGAGCCGTGTCTGTGCCCAGGACAGGAAGAAGCACAGAGCACGCCTTCCCCAGGCTGGGGCATCGTCTGACAGCCTCACCAGACTCAGGGAGCTCATGATACTTAGAGCTCGTTGCTAAGGTTGAGGGGTGGTGGGAGACTTTACTGGGGTGGGGGAGGCTGGGGTCTCCTTTCCTTTCATTATCTACTGAGCTCAATGTCTATTTTATTAATAATACATGCCTCGTGGTGATGTCTGTGAATGAATGCTTGTCTCCCAAGCCTAATTGTTCTGTTGGGCAGCCCTCTTGTAGATTTATCATTGTCTTTCGTCTTTATTTAGCAGTTTTATTGCCAGTGATTAGTAATGGCAGCAGTTGGAGTCCCTCTTTATGGGGATGATTCCTCTCTGTTTACTGGTGGGATGAATTTGGAAAGAGGAGGTTTCTGGGTATAGGAGCCTCTCCGCTCCTTGGCCCGCCTCACCCAGCAGGCCAGGTCCCCTGGTGCCTCCACCACCTTGGGTTGCCACCCTTCCTAGCTCAGACACTCCTACAGGCTCAGCTCAGCCTCATCGATACCAGGGACTCTGGAGAAGGGAATATGGGAATCTCTTCACGCTTTCCTCTCCCCCTATCCCACTTAGGGAAACTTAGCATCCTGTCACCCTCTGAGCATCCCTCTCTGCCTAATCCCAGCACCATCTTCAAGCCCCACATTCTTAGGAGGCTTTGGAAGCTGGGGAGAGGCCCTGTAGCAGACCTGGGGGTAAGGGTCATTGGCTGCATAGGCAGCCCCACAGTCTAAGGCTCCTCATTGCCTGTCTCGTTATTGCTGCCCACCCAACTCAGGTCCCAGGAGTGGAGCTTTCTAACTTTGGGTGAGCCTGACCTTCTGTTGCAGTGTCCCTAGATGACAGCTCTGCCTCTGGGCCTTGCCCGAAGCCTACAGATCCCAAGACTAAGCCCCAAGCTGTGGGACTCTCATCTGCAGTATAGCCTGCTGAGGCACAGGGCATCTCTGTGCCTGTTCTCTGTCTGACTGCTGAGAGCTAAACAGACCGTAAAGTGAGCCCCTCTTGTTCCTTTGAAGGTCTGTGTAGGGCTGCAGGGATGAGGCTGGTGGGCAGGGATAGGTTTGTGGGGAGGAGCATGTTTCTGTGGATGGATGGAGTTACTTCTGCTTAGGAGAGGGAGTGGAGGAGCCAGGTTGGGGTGCTCTGCTTTCAGGACCCTTCCCCACCCCTCCCGTACCCTTGCAGGCTGGACAGTGTGGTTGGGCTCTCCCTTGGGGATCCATGGTGTTGGCAAAGCAGCTCTTTGTAGTGGGCTTTGCAGGAGCACAGACCTGGGGTTTGGATCCCAGCTCTGCTCTGTGTGTGTGTGTGTGTCCTGAGCTGTCTGGCTTCGGGTTTTTCTTCAGTGCAATGGTGAACATAATATCCTACCTGAAAGGCACTCACCAGGCTCCTAAAAAGTGAGCCCAGCCCTTTGAAGTAAGGAGGACTGGCTGGCCAGAGCTTGTACCCTGCCAGGCTTCCTTTCTGCTCTTTTCCTGACCAGCCACCTCCTCCACGCTGGGCCCGAGGGGTCTGTCTCCTTTAACCCAAGCAGAGCATTCCATCTTCCTGTTCTCTCTAGCACAATGGAGCACAGAGGATCCCAGCTGGAAGTTTCCATTGTTTTGGTGATCTCTTGCTGAGTGACAAATCACCTTAAAATTAGTGACTTAAGATACTGATGCTTTATTACATCTCATGGGTTCAGTGGGTCAGTAAATTGAGAACAGCTTGACTGGTGGCTCTGGCTCTGGATTTTTCATGTGGTTTCCCTGGGACAGGGGCTGTGGCTGGAAAGACCCGCATTTTCCCCCATGATTGACATCAGGAAAGCGCCTCGACTTAGAAATATCTGTTGTCATCATAGGCATTCAGACTGACTCTGTGGCCTCCCCCACTGGCCAGCCAGGGGGCGGTGGTCCAGCAGGGATGCAGCTTCATCCTGAGGCCCCACAGAGGGTGCTGAACCTCCTGTCTGACCAGTCCATGGGCAAGAGCAGTGACAGGAAGTTCTCATTCCTTTGTCCTTCTGACAGTTCCTCCACAGACCCTGCGGAGGTCCCAGCCTTTCTTTTTCCACCCGGCTGTGACTGTGACCGTCCCATCCTGCCCAGGGCTGGCTGGCTGCAAGCCCTGCTGGCCTGTTAAGCTGCCCTGATCTCTATTTTGGACTGCAAGGCGCCTTGGACTTTGCTTTGTGGTTGGAGGTCTACCTCCTGATGTTCATATCCATACTCCTGTCTGTTACTTCCTGTGTGCTTTTGGGAGCTTTGTCACTTCCCTCAGTCCTGTCCCTCTTGGTGTGGGGGCTTTGGACAGGCTCTGACAGGTCTCTGTTCTCAGGGAGAGGGTCATCCTGATTGTGCCCATGGGCCCAGGCCAGGACTCCAAGCAGACAAGCCTTCACTTTCCTCCTTCATTCCCAGAGGCCATGACAATTCCTACCAGGCTTGCTTCTAGGATTCTGAACTTGGACTTGGCACAAGGAGGGAGGAGCAACTTTTTTCCAATTAAGCTGTATTTGCTTTGTCAACTGAATCCAATTCCCCTTTAGTCCCTCAGTCTAGGAATTATCCTTTATTAAACTTGGGCCTGAACTGCAGCTGCAGCAAAATCAGGAGCCGTCCCCCAGGTACCACGAGGCCCTGCGTTCCTGGAGGTTTTCCTCTTGCAGCTTTTTCAGGCCTGCTTGGTGAGAGGAAACCCACAAACAATGACATCCTCAGCATTCAGGAATGGGAGATGTGGTGTGGTGAGGAAGAGCCCTTACCCAGCCTGGAACTGGCTACTGCCAAGCCCTGAGTCTGTAAGTCCACTCACAGACCTCTACTAAGCAGTGAGGGGCTGTGGCCCAGGGAACCAGGCTGATGAGCACTTAGTGGGTGTTGGGCAATGGGCTAAGTGCTTTCTGCATACTAAAGTACCCAATCTTCATTACCATCATAGGAATCTGGAATTAGAATGGTCTCCACTTTACAGATAAAGATACTGAGGGTCAGAGTGGACTGCTCAGTGACTAAATGTGAAAAAAGGGAAAAATGAAGTAGCACCTCCGTGGTCACAACATAAAAGAGAGATGATTAACCATGATCTCTTGTTATCAGCATACCTAAGAAACCTCAGATGAGGAAGCAGCCTGCTAATGACTTTCTTGCTGTCCACCTGTGCAGATGCTTTGAGGGACCAGAATAACCCACCAGTGAACTTTGGATGTCACAGGCTAAAAATCTGCCACATGTAACGCACAGAACCCTCCTGAATGTGTACTGTGTCCCATGAAGAGACAGGAAAAACAGTCATGCCTGCACAGAGGACTCTTGCAACTTCCCTTTACCCCTCCAAGAGGCATTGCTTAGCTCCGACTCCCTCCTATTCCCGCGATAAATACCCTCCTCAAAAAGCTGATGGGAAAGACAGAGCTAAGCTTTGCCTCCTGTCTCCTTGCTTGGTCTCCCTGTAACAAAGGCTTTCGTCTCTACAAAAGACGGTTGTTTCGGTGTTTGGTCTTTCTGTTATGAGCCCACTTCCCAGATTACAAGTGGGCCAGTGGGCGTGTGAACGCTGATTCCAGGCCTGGGCCTTAGCTCTGGACAGATGGGGGCCTCTTCTCAGCAGTGCCTGGGAGGTGCCTCTGTGGGGTGGGGACAGGAGGTGGTTTGCTCCTCTGCTTGTGTGGGTGGCAGGTCTGTAAGGGCCCCCTTTCCTGGGAAGGGAGTGGGAGCAGGTATCTTCCATCTTCCCTCAGACTACTTGACTGAGGAAGGCCAGATGCATACAGCTCATGGGACATCTTGACTCAGTGTCAAGGGGGACATTGAGCCACTCCCACATTCCTGACCCACAATATCACAAAAAAATAAAGGTTTATTGTTTTAAACTGTTAATTTTCTAAAAAGCTTTGTTTTGTGTTATTTTATTATACAATAATGGATAACTAATACTGTGTTTGTACTGAGTTCTAGTCTCACAAGCAGTGTGTGTGGATTCTCATTGCACTGTATCCTTGGTAACACTTGGGATTGTCAGAATGTTTAATTTTGTCCATCTGTTGGGTAATGCGACCCATTACCCATTTCACTGTGGCTCTGTTATTAGACTCATAGAGTTAGGATCATTATGTCTTCTTGATAAATTGGCCCCTTCATCATTATGAAGTGTCTCTATTTACTCCTTATTCTAATTTGATTGATAATAACCAATTCAGTTTCATTTAAATATTTTTCTTCTATGGCTTGATTTTATTGCTGTGAATATTTAGTCAGTAAGAGTCTTCTGTGTTTCTATGTGTAGTTTAAGTTTATTCATACTTCTTTCTATATGATATTCAGTTATAGGAATATTTCACATTTTATTGTTCAATTGATTGAACTTTAATTTAGTTCAGTTGATATATTGAACTCTATTATAACTCTATTGGTTTATAATTTATTTTATTTTACCCTAATTTTTGCCTCTATGAAGACCTTTTTTTTGGTACTAAGAGAAGACAGAGGTCTCCAATGTCCTTGGAGGGACACATATTTTCTGATTTGCTGGTTTCCCTGCTCAAGCAGTAAAGAGAAGGGAGTTGCACTGAGAGTTACTTTAGACCAAGGCCACCAATATGAGCTCAGATTTACTCAGAAAAACCCTTTCTCTTAGCATCTCCTGCCAATAGCCTGGAGGATTCAGATTAGATTCAAGTATGCTGCAGACATTTTTGGAGAGGATTGAATATGACTTCTCTTTCCCTCCTGGCTTCTGGTGGATTTTGCCCTGTCCCCCTCTCCATCTGCCATGCCAAGAATAAGACCTAAAGGTCTCCCCCAGGGGTGGATTCCCCGTCAGCAAAGATAATGTGGTCAGGGTTCCTTTAGCAAATGTGCTTCACTGGGATCAGCTAGTATTAACTTTTTGAAGCCCCAAGAACATGCTCAAAAGGAAGCTGCTGGAACTCTTGGGAATATGAAAAATCTCTTCCTGGCTGCTTTGACTTCCTATCAACCTTCAGAGTTACCTTGTTTCAAAAACTCATAGAGAAATTCACCGAGAAGTGACGATGTCAAACAATGTCTCCTCCAGAATTTTCTAAAGCTCTTCCATGCTTGGTAATTTTCAAATTCTACTTACAGAGTTAAAACGGATGTGTGGACACCTTAGGTGGTGATGCTGTTTATCTTTTGGAGCCATTTTATTTTCTTGTAATAGTATTACTTTCTCTGTCTATGGAACTACAGTTAGTTTCATTGGATTGAGGGGAAATAAGAAGAAAGATAACCAGCTGAAACTATCCTTCTTGTCTTGAAGGAGAGCACCTTTTTTTTTTTTTAGGTGACTTATGGGTTAAACCCACATCTGTACTAACCTGGCCTTACCACTTGGCAGTCAGACATGATGAAATACTTCAGAAGACTGTGGTCTGATGCCGAGTCCTCCCTGTGTCAAAAAAATAGAATTCAGGAACACTCACCACTTTTAGTTAATGAGGTTTCTCTAATGTCCTCATCACTTTAGTGTCACGAGACCAGAGAATAACTTGGTTCTGACTTGGGCTTTGGATGTTGTTGTCAGTCCTGGACAAGCCTTTTGGCCTCCTTTTGTTGGCTGGCCTGGAATTTCTCATCAAAGAACATTAGCTAATTGTGAATGCCAACTTATGTATTACATTGTGGAGCATCTGTTCCTGGGCCTTGGGGGCCTGAGACCCCATTTGTGGGGCCACAGCCTCCTTCCTTGGCTGCCCATATCACAGGAGAGGGGCCGCAGAATGCCTGCTCTGGTGTGGTAGTGGCTTAACTCATCTAGATGGTATTAACAATTTGGAAAGTGAGGAAAGAAGATCAAAATGGCATTGATTGCATCTCCCAAAATATTCTTAATAGAATTTTGAAGAAGAATTCCAAGGAGTTTCAGTGATGTTTACCTGTGGCCTACCTTGGACCTGGCACCATGCTAGCTAGCTGCTGGGGATGCAGTGAGAATATGGATAGGCAAGATCCCTCCCTCTAAACCTGGTGGTTGGGTGGGCAAGGAAGACAGTCAGACAGGCAATTATAATATGGGCTGTGGTGGGGAAGTACAACATGCTCATGAACTTGGAAAATGAGGTGCATGGCCAGGAGCTGGGGCACCAAGAGTGTCCTTCTAGAGAAGAAGGGGTCTAGGGGCAGACCTTAGGGCAGGAGTGGACAAGGGCAGGTTGGTGGGGAGGGGCTGAGGGTCCAGCGGGCCCAGGGAGAGGGAGAGGGAAGGGAGGCTGGGAGAGAGGGCTCCAGCTGTCTGTTGCTGTGTAATAAGCTACTCTGAAACTTAGAGGCTCCAAACGGCAGCACTCACTATTTCAGTATCTTTCCCAGTTTTGTCTGTCGGGAATCTGGGAATGACTTCGTAAGGTGGTTCTGGCTTGGACACCCAGAGGCTGGAGCTGAAACAGGAGGGTGGGTGTCTCTCTCTCTCTTCCTATATCATCTCAGGGTCTTTCTAAGCCATCTCGATGTGGGCCAGGGTGGGCTTTTCGATAGCAGAGTGACCCAGTATGTGGACTGCTCTGTGGCAGCTGGGGACGCACAGAGCGCTCGTTCCAGGGGAGCTATGGACGTGGCATGGCACCCTCTGAGTTGGCCTTGAACTTACACACCAATTCCACTCTGCTGGGCAGAGGTCGGTGGGTGGGGTCAAAGAGTGTGCAGAGGGGCTGGAAATGGCCCATATGGCCAACTCAAAGAAGCTCAAGGTAGTGGGAGTCCAAGGGAGAGGTAGGAACAGGCAGGAGATGAAACCGGGAAGGACTGGGGTCCTGCAGCATGGGGTAGCCTTGCACACCCTCCTCTGGAGCCTGACTCTTTATTGGGGTGAGCAGGGAGCCCTGGGGTATTAGGGGGGATCTTGGACTACCTGAGGGGAGTGGTGGTTTGGAAGGGAGTCGTGTTGGGAGTGGGGGCAGTGAGGGGACTCTGAGTGGGGGTGATGGGTGGTGGGGTGCAGATGGCTGATGCACTGATAGATATCTGGAGATAGAATCAACAGATCTGGGATCTGGCTGAATTGGGAACAGGAGATTGAGAGCAGCAGGGATGGTGACCAGAACTGTGGCTTAGCCACCAGGGGACACGTGGGCTGCTGAGAGTGGGAGCCAGGAAGATGAGGACCTGGTTTGGGAGGCAGGACCCAGGAGCTTCCTCTTCCTCCATCTTCTTCAGTGGAGTCACGTGTAAGTGGCTCCGCCAACTCCAACCCCGCGCTGGGGCCTCAGGGTTAGTGGGATGTTTGTGCTGGTCAATAGCATTTTTTTGGTTTTGTTTTCCAAAATTTACATACCATAAGATTTACTGTTTTAACCACTTTTAAGTGTACATTAAGTATACTCACCACCATTCAACTCTAGCCATTTTTGACCTTTTCCAACCAGAACTCTGTACCCATTAAACATCAGCTCCCCACCCATCCCACCCTCTCCCCAGTCCCTGGCAACCGGCATTCTACTTTCTGTCTCTATGAGTTTGACTACTCAGGTGCCTCATAAAGGTGTGATCATGAAGAGTTTGTCTTACTGGATCATTGCACTCAGCTTAATGTCCTCAAGGTTTATCCAAGTTGTAGCATGTGTCAGGATTTCCCTCCTTTTAAAGGCTGAATAATACTCAGTTGTATGTATATACCACATTTTGTTTGTGCATCTGGTGACTAACATTTGACTAATATTCACTTTTTGGACAATGTGAATAATGCTGCTATGAATCCAGGTATACAAATATCTCTTTGAGATCTGTATACTTTCAATTCTTTTGTATAGGGGAATGAAATTTTCAGATGACATAGTAATTCTGTTTAACTTTTTGAGGACTTGCCTTAACTTTTTTTCACATCAGCTGCACAATTTTACATTGCCACCAGTGACACATAAAGTTTTGAATTTTTCCACATCCTCATCAACACTTGTTTTCTGTTTTTTTTCAACTTTTAATTTTATAGTCACTCTCCTAATAGGTCTAAAGTGACACCACATTATGGCTTTGGTTTGAATGTCCCCAGTGATTAGTGCCTCTTGAGAAAGCTGTATACAGGTCAGGAATCAACAGTTAGAACTGGACATGGAAAAACAGACTGGTTCCACATAGGAAAAGGAGAACATCAAGGCTGTATATTGTCACCCTGCTTATTTAACTTATATGCAGAGTACATCATGAGAAATGCTGGGCTGGAGGAAGCACAAGCTGGAATCAAGATTGCCAGAAGTAATATTAATAACCTCAGATATGCAGATGACACCACCTTTATGGCAGAAAGTGAAGAAGAATTAAAGAGCCTCTTGATGAAAGAGGAGAGTGAAAAAGTTGGCTTAAAGCTCAACATTCAGAAAACTAAGATCATGGCATCTGGTCCCACCACTTCATGGCAAATAGATGGGGAAACAGTGGAACCAGTGGCTGACTTTATTTTTCTGGGCTCCAAAATCACTGCAGATGGTGATTGCAGCCATGAAATTAAAAGATGCTTGATCCTTGGAAGGAAAATTATGACCAACCTAGACAGCATATTAAAAAGCAGAGCCATTACTTTACCAACAAAGATCCATCTAGTCAAGGCTATGGTTTCCCAGTAGTCATTTATGTATGTGAGAGTTGGACTATAAAGAAAGTTGAGTGCAGAAGAATTGATGCCCTTGAACTGTGGTGTTGGAGAAGACTCTTGAGAGTCCGTTGGACTGCAAGGAGATTCAACCAGTCCATCCTAAAAGAGATCAGTCCTGGGTGTTCATTGGAAGGACTGATGTTGAAGCTGAAACTCCAATACTTTAGCCACCTGATGCGAAGAGCTGATTCATTTGAGAAGACCCTGATGCTGGGAAAGATTGAAGGCGGGAGGAGAAGGGGACGACAGAGGATGAGATGGTTGGATGGCATCACTGTCACAATGGACATGATTCTAGGTGGACTCCGGGGGTTGGTGATGGACAGGGAGGCCTGGCGTGCTGCGGTTCATGGGGTCGCAAAGAGTCGGACATGACTGAGCGACTGAACTGAACTGAATGATTAGTGATATCAAACATTGGTCAAAAGGTTTTCAACCAAAAGGATCCATCCTCTGGGAAGTTAGCAGCATTGGCAGTGGAAGTGTGGTTAACATGTGTGGATCAGGACAGATGCGGAGACCTTTTGAAATCACACTTCCCTGTGTAGTGGGTCACCTTGCTGGATGGAGGGCTCTCAGATATATTCCTAACATAGATACATGACAGGATATCAGTGCAAGGAAAACCAGAGACGGAGCTTCACTGATGCCAGTGATATGGAAGGACCACATGAGACAATTGTGTCCGGTGAGAGGGTGTTTGTTATATGGGTCAAAAGATTTTCCATGTGCATAGAGTTCAGATTTTGCCTTGAGCTCCCCTCATTTATATGCAATTATTTCACTCATTTGAAAGAATTCATATGAGTGAAAGAATCCTTTCATGTGGCCAACCTCTGCGTAGACTTTGGATTCATGACACTGGCATGCTGCAGCCCCACATATAATTGGGGGTCTCAAAAGCTGGCATTAGGTCCCTTTTGACTTCTGCATCCATCCCAGTCTTGGGAGAGGGATCATCAGCTTCTACTGCACATCTCTAGTAGCAGAGAGCTTAGTTCTCCCCAAGCCACTCATGCCAAATGTGGAGACAGCTGTCGTCATTAGAGACGCCTTTCTCACAGTCACTGTGAATCAGCACCCCCACAACTCCCACCCAGACAGGTAACTTTCTCTTCCCTCACCCATAGTTGTATTGAAAGACAAGAAGATATCAACTTGTTTCCCCTAAATCTTCTCCTTTCCAGGCCAAACAGGGGCTGCTAGCACTTCTCAAAGTCTGACGTGCAAACAAATTCCTAGGGAACCTTTTGAAGATGCAGATGGAGATTCTGGATTTCTAACAAGTTCCCTGGTCATGTGGAGGCTCCTGGTCCAGGGACCACACTTAGAGACACGTGACTGAGGGTTTGAGTGCCCAGCCCGAAGCGAGAGACTTGACCTTGTGAGTGGGCTCCTCACTCAGTGACTGCTGACTGTGGGAAGTTACTCCTCATCTCAGTGCTCTGCTTCCTTTTCACTCACATGAAGCTAGTGAAGGTGCTTCCGTAGGTTTGTGGTGAGGTCTGAGGCCAGGCTCCAGTCTCCTCTGTCGGGGGCTGGCATAGCCTGTGTGACGGACATTGTGAGCTCTTGGTCATTCTCCACTGAAGAGCCCTAGGACCTTCGATCTTTCCCTCAAGCTGCTCTGCACTCTTATTCCTCCCCTGGAGAGACCTGGAAGAGCTGTCAGTCGTAGTAAAGGGGCAACTCACTAAACTGAAGATGCAGGCATGGCCTTTACCTGCAGCTTTCATAAACACTATGCTCACCATTCTCTCCACTATTCTATTAAACATGATGGTAGAAATAGTGGGTTTTCTGGGCAACTCAGGTGAGTGAAACATCAACTCAGAAGCTGATGAACATATCAGTTCAGTTCAGTTGCTCAGTCATGTCCTACTCTTTGTGATCCCATGGACTGCACCACAGCAGGCTTCCCTGTCCATCACCAACTCCTGGAGTTTACTCAAACTCATGTCCATCAAGTCAGCAATGCCATCCAACTATCTCAGGATATGCTAGACATATCAGCAAAGGTCTATTCTACCAGGCTACACTTGGTTCGATGCTCATGCTGATTAGAAATGCTAGTGAACAAATAGCTAAGCCAGTACATTTTGATATGGCAAGACAGATGGATTAGTATTTAATACATGTCATCTTTGATAGATCAAAGATGGGGAAATTCTTGCTTCCTCATAAGCTGATACACCACTTTGTACTTCCTGGCTCAGATCAGGTGTCATTCCCACAGAAGTCCCCTTTTCCCTCCAGGCTGAGCCAGATGCCCTCCAGACCACCATACTAAATCCCTTATTATGTGGGCTTGTCTTTCTTCTCTGTCAGATTTGAATTCCCTGGGCACAGAGATCAGATCTCATTATCACGGTATCTTTGGTGCCCAGTGAATCACCTGGCACAGAGCAGGAACTCTGGAAATGTAAAGAGAGGGAGGAAAGAAAAGAAAAAAAAAAGGGTAAGAGGGAGGAATGGGGGGAGGAAGGAAGGAGGCATTAATAACTGCCCCCAACCCCAAACAGACACAGAAAGAAATCTATTTGCAAATGAGTTGGTCTTCAGTGACTTCTGTCTCTGGAGGCATTATCTGCTTCTAAGGAACTTAGGTACTTTGCTGTGAGTGATGAAGGCCTTTCATCCGGCTGACTTGCTGGGGGGCTAGATGTCCAAGGAAGGAATCCTCACTCTAGACTTGTGAATGGATGCTGCATTCTGCCAGATACCCTTTCCTCTTTTACATCCACAGGGGCAGAGGACTGGGGAGCTGATCTTGATCTCCAAGTATCTATCTTTATGTTTTTGGCTCCATCAATGGCCCTGCTCACATTGCTCCTCAAACAGAAGGTGACTGGTGTCCAAACATGTGTTTGTGTTCAGTTGCTTTAGTTGTGTTCAACCCCTTTGACCCTACAGACTGTAGCCCACAAGCCTCCTCTGTGCATGGGATTCTTCAGGCAAGAATACTGGAGTGGGTTGCCATGCCCTCCTCTAGAGGATCTTCTCAACCCAGGGATCAAACCAGCATCTCCTACATCTCCTGCATGGCAGGTGGATTCTTTACCACTGAGCCACTGGGGAAGCCTGGTGCCCAAACTTGAACTCTCCTTATATAAAGTATATTTTTCCTTGTGGGGACATGGTTACTGTAACTATGGTTATATTTTAACTGGGGGACTCTTGTTAGGTAATTCTTTTCCTGGGTCCTAAGAATTTTGAAATGAGATACTATCTTTCCTATTTAAGTAAGATGATAACAAGTGAGAGGATGCTTGGTGATTTGTTGGCAGAGCCAAGATTACAACTTTGTTCTCTTCATTGGCATCCAGTGACTCTTGGGAACCGGATTTCTCAGACAATGGCCCGCCTGAGTTCCTGGCTAACCAACCCGCTGACTCACCAGGTGTAGACAAGGCTCCTGGCATTGGGCTGGGGCCGGGGGCCTTGTGGAGCATTTTCACAGTGAAATTCAGGTGCAGTTGCACTTTTGTGGAAAACAAGCAGGTATATAAAACTCTGAATCTAAATCATAACTCAGAATATGTTTAAAGCCCCAGTTTCTGTGTGAGTCTGGGACACGGTGAGCTGGGGGCCTCCCCGTCTTCCCAGCCTAGAAATGGCATGTTTGCTAAAAGGTCCAGGGCAATGCAGTCTGTGTGGTCCCCTGGGACGTGAGCAGCGCAGTCCTGACAGCTGTCTCGACAGCTGCCCCTTCTAAACGAGGACGAATGCACTCTAGCCCCCGTCTTTCCCACAGTGCAAAAATTAAGAAGCTTCCACGGAAGCCCCGGGTAGAGGCCCGAGAAGCTGGCCTGCTTCTTTCCCAACACGTTGTCCACAGTGGGCATCAGCTCACAGACCCTCACTGCTCTCAGCGGTGCAGAGGTGGTCACTGCACCCTGTTGCCCTGAATTGATTCAGATTCTTTCCTCCACATCCCAGAGGGACTTGGGAGAAGTGTGATTTCCTTTTGAGCACACGGCACAGGTACCAGTGATTACATCGGGACTGTCAGGGCCTGACTTGGGTCCCAGTCATCCTTGATGACGGCTAGGGTCTCCCTCATCTTTGCTGCCCCAGTGCTAGTAGAGAGCCTGGCCTGAGAAGGCAGGGACACTGGGATTGTGGTGGGTGAGTGCCGAGGCCACTCTGCTCTGAGTGGAGACCGTGGGTAGCCGCCCAATCGTGATGGCAGACCTGGAGGGTACAACTCTTTACTCACCAGCACAGACCCGTCACTGCCCACAGAAGATAAGAGTCCAGGGACAACACCTCATCTGCAAACTTGTTTCACTTTTTACAAGGTGATCAGAAAATAGCCTTCAGAGGAAACTTTCATCAGTAAAGAAAACCCATTCTATTCAAATAAATATTTCTGCAAGATTGCCTTGGGTTGCTCCTCAGCCGTTTCCCCCCTAAGGTGAGCCGGAAGGGCTGCTGGGTCTGAGCGAAGGTGGGGTGGCCCCTGTGTGACCTGACCTAGAAGGGGATGTGCTGGGTGGTATGCTTGCCAGCCAGGGCTCAGCAGGGCACAGCTTTTCTGGGGCCTTAGTTGTGCTCAGGGTGTGAGCCAGCCCTTGAGGAGGAGTGGGTGGGATGCTGAGGGGAAGGCTTGTTAGGAATCAGGCTGGACACACATGGGTTCCAGGGTCAGGGGAGAAGGACAGGGAGGCAGGGAGGGAAGGAGTAAGGAAGAGGAGTGGGTCCGGGATCCAGGAGCTCTGAAGGGATTCTGTTTATGTGAGCAGAGCAGCGCCCTCCCAGGGAGACGAGCCCCTCAGGATCCTGGCTTCCTCACAAATTTTAGGGATCTCAAACGGCTGAGTATGAGTTGATGTGTGTATGTGTGTGTGTGATTGTTCAGGGGGAGAGGGAAGTAGCTTTTCTGGGTTTGTTGTGGGGTCAGGGGCCGGTTTGCCCACTATGATTCTCAAGAAATGCCTTCTGTGGCAAAGTCCTCTAGGTCATTGGTGGAGATGATGCCCAGGCTTGGAGCATCACCCCCCTCCTGCCCTGCACTCTGGGAAGGCCCCTCGGGGCGCTGGCCTGCAGAGGGCTGGGTGGGGTTGCCAGGAGCCTCAGAGGGCAGCTGCAGGACCACATCGTGGACGCTCTGGGGCCTGAGGCCGGCCGCCTCGGCGGTGTGAGGGCGCTGCCTTAGGAAGGTGGGGGCAGAGAGCTGAGAGGAGCAGCGCAGGGGCATCAGAGCCGTCACGGGCAGGGGCCGGAAGCCAGGGTACAGCACGTAGGGAGCAGCAAGGGCGTCCGGCGGGGTTGGCTCAGGGGAACCCCCCTCAGAGGATGGGATGGAGACCTTGACGTATTTGCCTGTCTCTGGGTCATAGAAGGTCTTGATTTTCACCTGGAGTGGCAGATCGAAGACGAAGTACTCTCCAGACTGGGGGTCTTGGAGGACCTTCTGGGTGGCAGGGTAAGGGGGCTGGGGTGTCAGGGACTGGGACCCCACAGGCCTCCTCTGGACTGACTCTGAAAAGGCGGACACCGAGTGGCGATGCAGGGGAGGGGGCAAGGAGCGGACCACGGGGAACCTGGGACGGGGCCTCTCTCTGGGGGACAGTGGCCTGTGCTCTGAGTCCTCGGGATTCAGCTTTTCTTCCCGGCATTCCCCATGCTTTTCCTGTGGCTGGTCGATCTTTCTCCTCTTGCTTGCCAGCTTCTTTGCCCGCCGTAGGGCCTTCTCTGTTTTGGGTGGAACGGCAGGTGGCTTGCCAGCCGCCCTCTCCAGCTGAGCAGGAGGCTCTGGCTTCTCCAGGAGGCCGGCTGAGCTGGTGGCCACGTCCAGCAGAGAGCCTCTCGGAGAAAGCGTCCTGAGGTCTCCCGCTGACAGCTCCAGCTGGGGGTCAGAGCCAGGTTCCCACGTGAGGGCGTGTGTCAGGTCCTCCCTCCGGGCCACCCTACCAGGGCTGGGGCTGACCCAGGGGCTGCTGCGGGGAGGCTCCCCTGGCAGCAGGCCAGGCTCACTAGGGGCCTGGGAAGCATCGTCCCAAATGCTGCTGGCAGTCGGGGAACATGCACTGCTCTCCTCCAGCGAGCTGGCATTGGGGGAACCCGCCACCTCACCGGTGACCCATCTTCTCCCTGGGGGCCCTGCTCTGGGGGCAGACAAAAAGTGACTATTGAAGCCTTGCACCTGCTCTTCCCAAAAGGTTCCCAGCTGCTGTGGGGGTAGCTGGTCTTCTGGGTCATCTTCCGGCAAAGTTATGGTAGGGATGCACCTTGGAGCATCCAGCTTCACCGGGTCTGTTGAACCGCTCTTGCCATTGTTCACCATAACTTTCTGTGTGGCCTCTTGGGGTGGCTTCAGCCCCTGGCCCTCTCCTGTGAGCGGAGAAGATGGAACATACCACTTTGGGGCTGCCTGGGAGGTCTCCGACCTGGCGGCGCTGGGCTCCCACTCATGGCCCTCCAGCCCCTCACTGGCCACGCCCTTCACGTGTGTGCGCCGTGCACTGGTGGGTGTCAGCGTGCTGGGCATTTCCTGGCTCTCAGGAGCACAGGGACCAGCATCCCCGCCCCAGCCTGGCCTTGGCAGCTCTTCCTCTTTGTAGCCACTGCCCAGTGGGGACTCCGAGGACATGGACCTCAGGAGGGGCAGCATGATGGGTTTGATCACGGGGGTGGCCCTCAGGGTGTTGTCTTTAATTGCGAAGAGTATGTGCTTGTTTGAAGTGGAAGCTGGTGAAGGGGCTAGGCCTTTGGCATGTGAAAGAGCTTTATCTGACTTACTTCCCCCGGTCCCAGTGCCTCTGAAATTAGCTTCCTCCCTTGGCGCCTTCCTGGGGCTACCTCCCGGCAAACTTTCTTCTGGCAAGGATTCCCGCTTGCTGTGCTCCTCCACGCATGCGTTCCCGTTACTCACGACACCGTACTCTAGCTCATCTTCCTCCATCACTTTCTCCTGCTCATCCTTCCGACCGCCACCTGCACTCATGTCGTTCCTGCCATCTTCCTGCTGGGTCTCCGTGAACCACGTCTTCTGCTGATCCTCGAACGAGGCAAAGGACTGATCTGAAGAGCTGGTGCTGAATTTGGCCTTACTTTTGAGGCCTGGCATAAAATCAGACTGGCTGTCGCTATAAAACACATCTTCTTCCTCGGGAGAAAGGGGCCCTGGGGAGAATTTCGGATTGAAGTTTGGATTCTGAAGTCCTGCCTCTCTCTCGGGTTCTGTCTCTTGAGAGATGGATCTCAAGAATCCATTCTCTAGGCCGGGGGTCTTTGGGGTCTCTGCAGCCCTCCCTGCCTCAGGATCGTCGCTGCAAATCTTCAGAGACAGATGCTTCCTGCGGCGGCGTTGCCTGGAGTCCGGACGCCAGCCAGGCCTGGCGTCACCCATCTCCGATTCTCCATTGGTATCGTCCTTCTCATAGTTGTTCCCATTGGCAGCCTCCCCGTTGACACAGAAGGGGGCTTTGGTGATAGTTGATGGTGAGGTGGGAGTTAGGTAGTTGTCTGCAGAGGCTGTATCAGGGTCAGCTTTGGGGTCCTTCTGGGTACTGATGAGTGGCACAGAAGGGTCGTCATCTGGGGTCTCCTTAGAGAGCTCATCCGGAGGGCTTTCCTCGAGCCCGTTGGGAAGGAGTCCGCCGTTGCTCAGGGATTCTTGCTTGTCTCTGATTTTCTCATCCAGGCCTTTCACGAGAGGCGAGGGACTGTATGTGCTTTTTACACGCTTCCGCACATCTTTGAGGTTAAACAGCAGGCTGGGGGCTTTGGATTTGTAGCTGTCCCGGGACTGACATTCACTGGGCTCCTTCTCTTGGTATCCATTTAGCTGTCCTGGGGGTGAAGGGGTTATCTCCGCTGGCTGGCTGTCAGATGACTCCAGGACCTGTTTGGTGGGTATGACGGGGGTCAGAAGCTTACTGATGTTGAAAGGAGGATCGTAATGCTCGTGGGGCTCCACAGGCACGTCAAGAGCATCCTGTTCTGGAAACTGTGCCTGGGGATTGTGCTTTGTATACAAGGCTGGGCCTCTCCAGTTGGTCTGTTTCTTCTCTTCCGAAGCATCTTGTAGACTGTCTTTCCCTCCCCTGCCAGACTTTGGTTTCCTCCAGGGGGCATGGGTCGGTTTCAATGGAGGAGGGTCAGGCTGTGAGCTGGAAGTTTTTTCTTCTATAGCAAATACCTGGGCTCCCAAATCCCTCGACACCCAGGTTCCAGATGTGGAGAGCGTCCCTGCAGCCATCTTGTTCTCTTCCTGACCGCAGTTGGCCCGGACATGGCAGGGGGAGGTTTTGTGCTCAGGGGCCGGGGGCTCTCTTAACAAGGTTGTGTCCTCATAATGCTTGAGAGCCTTGCTTTCTGGGACAGCGTCAGCGGCGTCCTTCCTCTCGGGTAGCCTTGGCTGGTGGGCATTCCATGACTCAAAAGCACTGTTCTCACTATGGAGAAAGGTCCCTTTGCGAGTCCACTCCTGGCTCCTTCCAGGCTCACCAGTGGCTGCCTTGTGGGCAGGAGAGGGAAACTTCGGCTCGAATGAATTGGCTGCATGTTCAGGTGTTGGGAGGAAGCTGCTGGGGCCGTGACTGGCCATTTCGGGGTTCTTGGGGGCTTCCTGCTCTCCGTGCTTCCGGCCAGACTGATGGCTGGTCTGATGGGTGCTGGAGACTTCGGCAGGCACCCTCCTGACAGTCAAAAAGGCAGAATCGAAACAGAAGTTGACGCCGCTTTCCGGAAGAGGAGCAAATTTGGGGGGATTTTTGAGAGCTGGAGGCTTGCTGGCAGGAGGCCTGCTGTCGCAGCGCTGGCTCTCGGTCCTGTCGAAAGATTTTATCAGAGACGACACTTTGGAAATAGGCTTGTTGCTGCTCCTCAGGCCAGAAACTGGCACTTCTAGTCTCCTCTGGGCTGGTGTCAGTGGGGGGCTGCTTTTGGGGTACTTCTCCTCCCCTTGAACGTACTTGGGCAGCTGTTGGAATGTGGCTGCCCAGCCTGCATGCTCAGTACCTTGGGATGGTAACTGACTCCAGATGCCGCTTTTCCTGTGTGTGTGGCTCACCGTTCCCTGGTGAAAATTCCCGAACACCTGGCGGGTGATATCTGGGGACAGGGCCAGGTCGGAGTCATGGAAGGATGCGTCCTCTGAGATGCACAAGCTCCGGAACGCGCGGTCCGTGAGGCTGCTCACCTCCTTGTCTGCATCATCCAGCACACTGCCAATGCTTGAGGAGTCACTGAAGCCATCCGTGCACTTCTTACTCCCCTGCATCGTCTGTCAGCCAGGAAGCCTGTCCCTGTCAGCCAGTGGGTGCCTCTGGGTAATGGTTTCAGAAGGGTTGGATGCAACTCTCTTCCCACAAAACTAGAGCTTCCTGATGATCAGATGCAATTGCAAAGTGGGAATTTCTTTTTCTCTGTAAAGGGAAGAAGTGCAGAGTATGAATATGATATCCAACTTAGCGGCATCATATAAGGTAACATGCTGCTGTGGATGGGTAAGGGTGCCTGTGATGGTTGATTTTACGTGTCAGCCTGGCTGGACCACAGTGCCCAGGTTTTGGCCAAATGCCAGTAAAGCAGTTTATACTCCACAGTGTGAGTGGGCCTTGTCCACAAGGCTCAGAAACCCTGAGCAATAGGCAATCCTACTTCTAGTCTTTGGACTGGACTTGCACCATCATCTCCCACTTGGGTGTCCAGCGTGTTGGCCTGCCTGAAGATATTAGACTTGCCAGCCCCATTGTGACATGAGCCAGTTCCTTACAATAATCTCCTTCTCCCTCCATGTACATATACATACACACACACACACACACACACACACACACACACACACACACACACACACGGGTGTATATATATATATATAACAATAGGATATATCTCTGTGTGTGTGTGTATATGTGTGTGTATATGTATGTGTATATGTGTGTATATATTGATTCTGTTCCTCTGGAGAACCCTGACTAATACAGTGCCTCAAGTCCAGATGTGTCATTTTTGCAGAGAGAACTTCTCCGGCATTCCATGGGGGTGTTTCGTCCTTATTGTCTGTCACAGTGCCTGGTTCATTTCCTTTGTGGTCCTGAGCACAATCTAAAATAAAATGTACTTCTTTCTTGACTAGCCTCTCCTTAGCCTATAAGAACCAGGTGCTCAGGAGCCACTAGACTGTCTGCTTGCTGACTGCCCTGGTCCCAGAGCCACCCCAAGAGGACACAGATGCTACAGCCTGCCTCGCCTGCGATCTTTCACTCTCTGACTTGCCCTTGGGTGTGGCCAGCGGGAGGTGCTGGTAGGAGCCTGGACTGAGGGGGACCCAGCATGCCAGGCATTTCTGTCCCTCTGCTTGCTTCCTGCTCTGACTGTGGGTGGGGTCTGGGCAAGACTGCAGTCTTCTCTAACCATGGCCCCTGCCCTGGGCTCTGATTCTCCCTGCTGCCCTTACCCTGGCTGTCACTTCCTGAGTGACTCCACCTCCTGCGGTCTCCCCATTTCTGCCTATACTTCTGTTATAGCCCCTTCATTACATTCTTTTCTTCTTCCTTTTAAAATTGTGGTGACATACACAGGACACAAAATTTACTCTTCACCATTTTAAGTATATGTTTCAATAGCATTAAGTGCATTCATACTGTTGTGCAGTCATCACCACCATCCATCTCCAGAACTTTTTCATCTTGCAAAACTGAACTCTGTACCCATTGAATAATAACCCCCATCCTCTCCTCCCCAAGACCCTAGAAACTACCATTCTTCTTTCTATATCTATGAATTTGACTACTCTGAGGTACCTTATTTGCGTGGACTCAGATAGTATTTGTCTTTTTGTGACCAATTTATTCACTTAGCATCATGTCAGGATCACCCATGCTGTAACAAGTGTCAGAATTTCCTTCCTTTTCAAGATAACGTTGCATTGTATGTATATGTCACAGTTTGTTTATCCATTCATCTGTCAGTCGACACTGAGGTCACTTCCACTTTTTGGCTATTGTGAATAATGCTGCTATGAACATGGGTGTCTGAATATCTGCTCAAGATCCTGCTTTCAATTTTGGGGGGCACATACTCAGAGATGGAATTGATGGGTTGCATGGTCGTTCTAGTTTTAATTTTTTGAGGAGTCAGTATACTATTTTCCACACCAGCTGTGTCATTTTATACACCTGCCAACAGTGCACACGAGTTCCAATTTCTGTTTTTGGTTTTTTTCCGACAGTTGTGGCTGTGGTTGTTCAGCCACTCAGTTATGTCCCACTCTTTGCAACTCCATGGATATAGCACGTCAGGCTTCCCTGTCCTTCACTCTCTCCTGGAGTTTGCTCAAACTCATGTCCACTGAATCGATGATGTCGTCGATTTTTTTACAGTAGCCATCATAACTACTGATGTGTGAGGTGGTTCATTGCATTCCCTTCTGGATTCTTTCTGAGGATGCTGCTTCCTGACTGGGAGCCTGATCACTACTAGTGGGTACATACCTCTGATGTCTAGAGCAGGCCTGGCCAGGGCTGGGGATAAGCATGTGAAAAGTTAGATAAAATAGCAGGTATAGACCCTAGACTTGGCTCAAGTGGGGGGCATTTGGGACAGTGAACTTCTAGCAGGGTGTTGTGAGCCTCAGCTGCCATTTGAAACACTCACACAGCCTTCCCATTCATGTTATCAGAAGAAGCTGGAGAGGCGGCATGCCCCTGCTAGGCTGGCTTGCCTGCACAGTAAGCATAGGGGCCTGAACTGGTCTGCTAGGGATGGAGAATAAAGATGCTCCACCAGGGTGGTAGGGCCACATGTCGGGAGTCCCAAATCCCATCCTGGCTCCTCATAGAAGGTCACCTAAAGGTGTCCCACAATGGCCCGATGCCACCATGCTAGCAGCACTGATCTAATCCCAGAGGTCAGCCTTCCTCAGAGTTTTCTGCTTCCTGTCTCTTGACCACAGCACTCTGGGAGGCTTCTGCTGATTTGTTGGCAGGTTGACTTCTTTTTATGAATGAAAGGGCTGAGTTGGGGCTGCCAGAGAAAGCAAAGGACCTCAAGTTCTAGTAAACTGGATGAACTGATGAGGCACCACTGACTGGCCCTGGAAAAGACTGTCTTTACGTGCCTTGAAAATTGGTGCTCTTGCTCTCCAGAAAGAACAGTAAGTACCATTTAGAAGGCACATGAAAGGGAAGAGCAGCCGCCTAGCCCCCGCACCTGGCCCACCTCACCCCATCGCCACCCCCTCTTCCCTCTTCTGCTTTGGCTCAAAAACCTGCAGAGGCTAATGCTCATGATCTCAGACCCCCACACAACTAGTTCTGACCACAGGGGTGGAAGCATTCAGATGTCTGGGGAAATGATTGCCTTTCTGATCAAAGGAACAATCCCCATTGTCTCCACTCTCTTAGTGCCCCTTCTTCATGCTTTATTGCACTCAAGAAGCCTGAAACTGTCTGTATTTGTTTGCTCCCCTGGAGTAGGAAAGAGCAGCCCACTCCAGTATTCTTGACTGGAGGATTTCATGGACAGACGAGCCTGATAGGTTACAGTCCATGGGATTGCAGAGTGTTGGACAGCACTGAGCGACTGAGTGCACACACATACACACATGCACGCACACACACACAATTCAACTTGTAACACTGAGGTGTTCACTTTGCAGCCCTGAGGGAGAAACAATGCTGACTCAAGGTCAATTTGCTGAGGACCGCCTGGCG
The DNA here is from genome assembly GCF_963930625.1 of Muntiacus reevesi. Taxonomy (NCBI): domain Eukaryota; kingdom Metazoa; phylum Chordata; class Mammalia; order Artiodactyla; family Cervidae; genus Muntiacus; species Muntiacus reevesi. The sequence continues at coordinate 122,381,018 of NC_089250.1, read as the reverse complement.
GACAGAAGAACATTCCTGAGTCCTTGATGACCCTGCAGGGCTGTGAGCCTGGGCCAGAACCACCCCCTCCTCTGGTATCTGTGTTATTGGGGTAATTTGGGGGCCCTCCGTAGCTTCAGCCACTGTAAGTCAAGCTTTCTGTATCTTGAGGTCTTAACGATAGAGTCAGGGAGTCTTCTGGTATCCTGAATGCTGGGGTTTTGACCTCAACAATGACTGAACTCAGTAACACTGGGGCTTCTCTACTTCCACAATGACACGGAAATAGGATACTTGGGGATCTAAATTAGAATCTTAGAGTTAAGTATATACCCCCAGTCAATTAAATACCACCTACTACTAGCAGATATTTATTATTTTTTAAACACTCATCTTCCATCCCCTCATTTGAGTAAGAACACTTGATACCTTTGGGGAAGTTTCCTCCCCTCTTGGCCTTCAGTCTTCATGGGGCTGAAAGTCAAGGAGCCTGCAGAGACCTCTCAGGGCCAAGGGTACATATGAGACCCAGAGAAGCCTATGGCACTGTTTCTCCTGGAGCGATGTGAGGATGAAGCCTCCCTGCCCATCTTTGTCAGCAGCAGCACCTTCTTTTTGTTTCCTTTCTCGGCTTGGAACTTCAGGCTTCACCTTGAGTCTACAAGAGTTCCCATTTCCTTTTAATACTTATCTGTTTCTGATTTATTTGTCTAGTTTCTGTTTCTGTTGCATGGACCAAAAAACCCAAACTGATCTAGGATTTATGTCAGAATTCCAAACAGTTAACAAAAGCTGATCACTGGTATTTAGATTATTCAGAAAATAACCAGGAAGAAGAGAGACCTCCCTCTTGCTGGCTTCATTCAGATACATTCTTCCACTCTTACTTGACTGACTTGGGTTCAATGGGATGATCATAAAGTTGGCTTCAGCTTCCCCACTCCCACCCCCTAATCTCCCAGATACTCGGTGGAACCTTCAGCAGAGTAACTCAAACTGAAGGGGTTTCCAGGGCCTGGCTCTTGAATTAGTTCCATACCTGTTACAGGAGTGGGGGCTGCAGGTGCCTGCCTTGTTGGGTTTTAGGATCTGTAGTTTTAAAACTTCTTTTCACGCTGACATTTGCTGACATTGCTGCCCATCTAGAGAGAAGAAGAAAAGTAATCTTGTTAGAACCCCTCAGGCCAAAAAACCAAGCAGGCATTCAATGCAAAAGATACCTTTAAATGTCAGCAATACAATTGGTTTTCAATTTTGTTTTAATTTCACATTTGAACTCAACAAAATTCCAAATATAGGCAAGGTAGTTTTATATCCCTTCCAATGTTTATGAATTTGTGTCTGGCCCAAGAAACCTTAAGAAACCTGTTTCAAGCCTTTGGGATTTTTACTATGATTGGCTTAGTTGTGAAATCACTTTTTGCTAGTGATTTGCTTTGGGCCTTTGGCCCAAAGGCCCTTTTCCCGTGTGAAATAACTACTCAGGTTTTGCAGTAAAGAGAACTAGAGTGGTTGAACTTGAATCCACTCACAAGGAAGAAGTGTTCAATTTATTGTTGGCAGAAGCCTTGGGTATCTGTTTGGACAGCTAAAAGAACCCAAAAGCAGCCCAGGAGAATTTTAAGAGTATTCAGAATGAAGTGTGAACTAGTTAAAATAAATTCACTGTGCACACTATAAATGCAGACCACTGGAGCTTCCAGAAGACTGTCTTCATCTTGTAGCTCCTGGATATTAATTCAGTCCACAGTAGCTTATTAATAATATCAATAATCACAATAGCTCAAATTTGTAGACTGCATTTCTTTGGAGATGCCCAGAGGCACTTTGTGCTGCTCACTATTTGGCTAGCCGCCTCCCTGACACCTGAGGCTATCCTTTGTGTCCTGACCATGAGCTGGGTTCACCTTTTCCATGGCTCATGCCATATTGTCACACATCATAATCCAGGTGTCATAGGAACTGATGGTTGCTTCATTCGCTCCTCAATTAGAAAATTCCACGAGTTCAGGAAGGGAGTCTTATTTGCCCTCATATACCAAACATACCAACACAGAAGCCGGATAAATGTTTGTGGCAACACTCTGAATTGGGTGTCTTCAATTTGAATTTTAATGGAAGGCTAACAGATACAGAAAAGAAGCAAGAGAGAGAAGTTCTATTGAGCAGGACCCCTGACCTTGGGTCTTAAGGTGACTTAGAAAGTTCAGATTTGTGTCACTAACGAGAGAGCACACTCCTCTGTCTGCAGCTTCCCCTGGGTACAACTTCGGGATGAGGGTGAAATCAGTGCCTGTCACATATGGACAAGACAGAGGTGCAGAAGGCCATGCTGCCATTTATGCTGTGGACATTTAGGGAGTCATCACTCTGTGCTGGGGGTCACAGACTCACTGTCATTGCTGCTGAAGCATGTTTTTCAGAGGCCAGCACAAAACCCTCCTGCTCCATGCTTTCTATTGTTTGAAGGAAGCCAACCTCAATGACTGAAAAGTCTGCCTCATAAGAGCATTTTTCAGGTGAAAGAGTGCAGTTTCCCTCAGGCAACACGAATGAGGCAAAACAGCATACTGTCAAGTCATGCTGTAAACAAGACCTTGGAATCTGCCTTGATGAAAATTTAGAAACAAGAATGAATATTTATTCATGGTGTGGTAAGTTCCTATTTATGTCTATGCCTTCAAAATCAATTCGTTCTTTTAAATGCTTCCTGACTCCTCGCCCTCTATTATACCCTTGACTCATTTACTCTGCCTTTAGTCTCCCCTCCCCCAGGGGATTGCCCAAGGGGGAGCTTGGCTCCTCATCTGACTTAACTTCTAAGGTGCAATCAAGACTGGTGGCCACTATCTTCCTGGAAAGCTCTCCCATCTTGATTTGGGAGATGTACACACTTTACATCTCAGCCTAATGGTTCATCCCTTATCTTCCTCTCTTGGACGGTTGGATTTCCTCTGCACCTGGTCCTGGGACCTCTTCTCCTCTCCCTTGATGGGCTCCCCAGGAGATTTTACCCACACTCGAGCTTCCATGCACTGATGACATGTCCAGGCCAGGTCACTTGTTTTGTCCCAGCCTCTGTCTCCATCTGTCCCCTGAACAGTTCCACAAACTCACACATTTAATGTGGAACCCATGACCTTCCCATAGGCCAGTTTTTCCTTTGAGGGTCCCAGAAATCTGACTCACTGTGACTGCTCCCTCTCCCTCTTCCATGCCTTCCCTAAACCAAACCATTTCCAGGTCCCACAAGTATCATCTTTGAAAGGTCTCTTACCCCCCTGTACACTATTTCCATCTCCACGGTCACTGTGTGGCCCCAGCTGCTGTCATGTCTCTCTTGGGTGATGGCAGGAGCCCATTGTCATTCTCTGCACCATACCCAGAAGCAGCTTTTAAAGAACAAATCTGTTCATGTCAACCTCTTGTTTAGAATTGCCTAATAACTTCCCAGTTTGAAAGAATGAAAATCAATCTCCTTAAACAAGTCTCCCTTTCCATCCTTATCTTGGACTATTTTTCTCTTCATGCTTGGCTTTCCAGCCACCCTGGACTTTTACCAGCTTCTTCGATATGCCATGCTACCTCCTGCCTCAGGGTCTTTGCACAGGTTGTTCCCTCTGCTTAGAGTTCTTTGACTCTACCTTTCTCCTGTTAACTGCTTAACTCCTATGTATACTTCAGAACCCAGTTCACAAGCCCCTTCAATAAGGCAGATTCCTCAGGCTAAGTTTCTCTGTTGTCTGCTTTCACACCATGCTATACCTGTTTCCTTTGAAGTACTTACTTTAATTGTAATTAAGTGTTTAACTGGATTACTGTGGAATGCTTGTCTTTCCTGCCAGGCTGGATTCCTCCCTGTGGCAGGGGCCCATGTCTATCTGGCTCTCCAGGCCATCTCCCCTTGTGGCATGGTGCATAGCACAAGAAATAGCTGTTTACAAACTAGCAAACCCCTCAACTTCTGTCATGATATTATTCACACTATTGACTAGCTTAGTGGGACTTTATTTAAGTGACTTATAATCCAGTAGTTCTAGAATTATCACAAATTTCAAATTAGTGAATTTGAACCCAGGTGACTTTAATTTTTCCTTTTGATTCCAAGCCCTAAAAGATATAAAATCTGCCTGTGGTGGGAGCTGGAAGCAGGTTGAACAGATCATCCTTATGCTGGCCCACAGGCTGGCTGGCAGAAGGTGTTCACTCACACCATGGCATATACCAGTTAAGTTAGGGTTGAGTTTTAGGCTGAATATATGCTAGCATTTACATCAGGGAGAAATAAGTGACTTCACGACTTTGCCATTTTCCTGTTTGTCTCTCTAACGGCACTCAGGACTCCATGTTGGGGAATGGTTTTGAATCTCTCTGGAGGGCTAGTGTCCAGAAAATAATTGCTGCATATGTTAACTGTGGTGTTGATTACAGACACATTGCAAATGGTCATTAGCTGAGATGATACCTAAATTATGGGTGTCAGCAGGTGAAGTGTTGGCATCTGCCCTTATACAGACAACCCTGGAGCCTAGACAGACTTCTGAGAACTGCTCTCCCAACACTCCATCTGCAGATGCTGGACGCTGGGCAAGGGTCCTGCAAAGCACCAGAGTGCACAAGGGGAAATGGGGTCCCCAGCAGGAATGCATAGACAGGGTTTTCCAATTCAGCCTTCAGGGAGGGGCCAAAGGTGATACAACCATAGAGAAGACATGCATGGGGCACACTGGGGCATGCATGCACTGCTGCTGTAGCCAGAGGCAGGGAGAATTATACTTGAAGAAGTGTTTTGTCTTTTTTTCATTATCAGGATCATCTTTTTGAATTAAAATATGTCAAACAAGCCAGATCTGTGGGAGCATCCCCATGAGTCAGCTTTTTCTCACCATGAGCAATGACATAGCCTTTGCATGGTTGTTACTAAATTCTGACTCTTCCAAAATGTTTTCTCACATGATGCTTTTCCCCATATCATCCTGAACAATGCAGTTGAACTACTGTGGACTGGAATAAGTTATTTTGTGCAGGTATTTTTTTTTCTCTTTTGTTCTTTCTCGAATGTCTCACGTTCAAGGCTCTCTAGTTGGGGGAGCAGCAGTTCCCTCACACCCGTTCCTGCTTGGCCTGCGGGGCCCTGGACTTACTTCCTTGGGGTGGGTCCTGGCTTACTTCCTTGGGGTGGTAGTCTCTCTGCCTGGAATGTGTCTCTCTGTTCCCCAGTCACCAGTTCCTGACCACTTCCTCCTCTCTTCACCTATTCCTTATAGAATTCTAAAAAAAATTAAAAAAAAAAAATTCCACTTTAGCTGCTATGAATCCATCTTCCCAACAAAGCTTTGAGCTCCTTGGGGGTGAGGTCTCCGGCTGGTTCATCTCTGACTGACAGGATGCCTATGGCACGGTGGCCATTCGTCAAGGCTTTCAGCTGCCATTGCTGAGTACGCTTCTTGGGCCATAAGGATGTGATGACAGAGGTTTGCGGCGAGTGTGCGGCCTGGGAAGGCAGAGACGAAAGCTTTGGTGCCTCACGTTCTCCTGGTCTCTCGCGGGACTCCTGGCCAGCTGCCCGCCCAGGCCTGACAGGTCAGGCAGTCCCACCCTACACCCCACCAGGCTCTGAGGACAGGAAGTGTCCGGAGAAGGGGACCTGCTGGCGCCCCCTGCAGACCCTGATCCAGTGTGGCGGGTCCATAGAACCTGAGCAGACTTGTGCCCCTGGGAGACCCCAGCTCCTTACTCCTTCATGTGGCTGCACACTGTCAGTTCTGAGAGGAGATAACAGAACCTCGGGATACTCCGTGTTGCATCGTTGCTGAGTGACAGAGGTGGGCTTGGGACCCCAGCCTGGCTGGTCTTGGAGTCGAGAAGCAGCAAGGGAGGTTGCAGTCGGTGGTCTGGCATGGCTGGGTTGCCAGATTGAGCAAATTAAAAATACAGGACACTCAGAGAAATCAGAATTTCAGATCAAACAACGAACATATTTTAGTATAAGTATGTCCTATATTTGGGCCATTCTTTATATTAGTCAAATTTCTCTATAAAATTAATCATCCCATGTTTATGTTAAAAATAGGTACCCAGTGTTTATCTGAAATTCAGATTGCACTGCACGTCTTGTTTTTTCATCTGGCAACCTGAGGTCCTCACCAGCTTTTAGGACCCAAAGTGGATCACAGTCAGAGGAAGCCAGTCCTGTGAGTCAATCCTGGGATGACTCATAGCTGCGTGTTACTCTGCAGTTCAGGACACACTCTGGGATCCATTATCACGTTTGATTCTTGTGACCCTGATGGAGTGGGTTCAGCAGGTCTTTATTAGCACCATTTTCTAGGTAGAGAAAGAAAGGCGCGGAGAGGCACAGAGTATTGCTCAGTGTCACCCAGCATGTAAAAAAGAGAACTGGGGTTGGGATTCAGCTCGGCTTCACCACTTGACCACCCCACACTTTCTCCAGCATGAAGCCCTGACCCCTCTGATCACTGCGCTCAGGCATAGAAGGGTGTGTCCCAGCTCCTGGACTGGAGCTCAAGGGAGAATTGAGGCTCCATGGAGAAAAGGATGGTTTATCATTCTGTTCACCTCCTAAGAACTTCACAGCTCCGTTTCTCATGACAACAACAGAAGCAGAAGTGACGATTCGGCCAGTTGGCACACGGTCCCTCCTGTCTGGGGAGGCTCTGGTGGCTGGTCCTTGAGAGCTGGGAGGGATGCTCTCTGGCTGCTAGGCAGGCCCTTCCCTTCTCCTTGTGTTCCTCCCGTGTTTGCACAGGAAGCCGCTGGGGTTTGCTTGGCTGCTGGGTTTGACCACTTGCCTGTAGTGTGGTTTTTGAGCTTGAGCTCTTTGGGTGGATTTAATTACCTTAATTGAATGGTGTTTTCGCTTTTCAGTAAAGGAGGAAGCAGGAAGCCAGTGGAAATGACAGGGGTTGGCTTTATCACACCCAGAAGGCCCTAACAGATAGGAATTGATTCTTCTCGATCTTTCTGGGTGGTTTTTTGAGACACTGACTTGGGGTTGCCTTGAGGAGCAGTTCGGTGTAGTGAACCATGACAGTTGACTTTTTCCAGCTTGTGAATGCACAGATGTTGTACACACAGCCTCCACCACTTCACACTGGGCAGGTGCCCTGCTGGTCATTCTTGGGGCAAGCTCTTGACCTCTCTGTGTATTTTCCAGCAGTCTTCCTGTTTCAGAGGAATGTCCTTGCCTATGTCCTAGGTTTTACATGGTAAAATCAACTTCCTCAGCTGGAAAGGAGTGTAGATATGTGTCAAGTGTCTATAGGGTGACAGGCCCACTGCTCCCATCTTCCTGCCTTCTTTTATTCCTTATGGCCAGGAAACTGAGGCTCCCTGGGTAGCTTGTCCCATACAGATTGCTGGAGCTGGATCACACCTGCCTTTGGCTCCAGGGCCCTGCAGTCTGGCCTTTGGTGATTCCTCCCTAGCTAGTTCCCAATGCAATGATCGCTCTCTCCTTATAACTCCTTTCTACTTTTGGAAATCAGAAACTTCAAGATCATTTATATTCTAATAGAGGTCGACATGGACTCTCAGAAGCCACATTTGAAGCTTATTCCCACTTCCATTCACTCAGTACTTGTTCACTCCTCTGGGTTCTAGTGCTGAAGATCCAGCCGAGGCAGGGCTGACCTGTGCCATCTCCTTGCAGAGCTGGGATGAACCGAGGGATGGCGCTAGGCTGCACTTAGACGGCTTTAGACTGGTTTCCATTGGGCAGTGCCTCTTAACCATGTAAAATGCACCTTTGATTTGCACACAGGTCATCGCACACCTGATTTGACAATTTGGGTCCACTGGTGTGGCTCTTGGCACTCCAGGGTAGGGGGTTCTGCTTGCATCCTGGCCCAGCCTGCCTTAAATAAAACCCCAACCTAGGGGCTAGACTGGGAAAACCAAGGGTTCTCACATGAACACTGAGGCTTCTGTGTGTTGGGAGAGGACAGGGCCAGCTTCATCCAACCCCAGGAACATGGTTGGTTGGCACTGGGGGTCCCAGCAGCAGTGCCTATTTGGCATGCATCTAAATCCTTCCTGAATCCATCACGTGTACAGGGGGCCTAAAAGTTCTGCAGCATGTAGAAGTCCAGGGAATCCTATGGATGTAACTGAAGAAACCAGCTCACCTGGGCTTGCCAGGTGCAAGGAGCTGGCTGTGACCACAGATCACAGGCCACTGTGGGTGTTCTCCTGCCCTTGGGAGAGAGCTGGGGAGCAGAGATGCTTTCTGTCTGGGACTCAGCGCCTGACTCCCACTTCCGGCCACTGGTCCACTGTGTCTGGATGGGATGCTTCCTCAGGAGCCTCTGAGCATTGCTCAGACCTGGGGCCATGTCTGGAGTTGGAGGCACAAGGAAGATTGGGTCTGATCCAACCAGCGCTCCCCACGAAAGGAGGGTGCCAGCACCTGGCATCACACACCCGGGGGCATCCAGTTGCAGGAGATAAGCAGAGAAGCAAGACACAGAGGCAGGGAGAGGAGGAGAAAGACGAAGAGATGGGCTGGGTTCCAGCAACCTGCTTTTCAGTTCTGTTTCTGTTTCCTGATTGCGTGACCAGGGCGGGCAGAGCAATGTTTTGCTCTCTGGGGCAAAAGCCCTGCTTTGTAACGCTGACTGATTTTCCATGGCTGATTTCTGCTATGACCTGGCGTCTGAGGCAGAGTTGGGGCGAGGCATGAACATGGTCTTGTGGAGCCTCTGAATCCTGCAGGCTCCCATCGGATTTGCAGTTGCTGTTATATCCTTGGGCAGGGCTCTCACTCCACAAAGGCTAACAGAAGCACTGTTTCTGATCGTTCCTAATGGCTGGCATTGCTGAGGATCACTCCTTAAAGCTCTTGGTGGCCAGATGGGTTGACTCAGTCAGTGCAGTCTTTGGACCCTCCCCTCCACCGGAAGGAGCTCAAGTCCAGCACTGGCTCGTTTTTTGGCATGGCTCCCCTGAGAGCTCTCGGCAGACACTGGGGGACCAGCCTTGGTGACCAGATGCTCCTTGGGTGAGGGGTACTGGGCTCTCTTGTGAGCTCAGAGGTGCCCCAGTTTACCTTTATAGGAGTGACTATGCTGCCATCAAAGGTAAAAGTAGGGGCAGAAGAGACCTGAGCCTAAACAACTGCCCTTGCCTCCTTCGTGCCTTCCCAGAGAGGGGGATCAATGCCAGCCACGTGCCACTGCCAGAGGGGGGCGTAGGGGGGTTGATGGATCTGTAAAAGGCTAAGAAATGAGAAAGGGCCAAACTGGTAGAAATGGTTTTGATGCTGAGCCCAGTGACCGTTTGGCCTCCTTGTTAGATGCAACCCAAAGTCCAGGGGCCACACCACTGCCAGGCCAGGGCAGGGCAGCTGCCAGAAGGGGGCATACAGCTCTTCCAGAAATACAGGGACCACCGAAATGCTGAGGCCACCTGGCATCTGGGCCAGATCCCAATGCTACTCTGCATTTGCTGACTACTTTGGCTTTTTTTTTTTTTTAACAGCGAGTCTGTGAGCCTCAGCCTTCTTGTCTGTAAAATGGAGCTAATGAACTGTCCTGTGTATTAAAAATAGGGTTTCTCAGCCTCTGTACCACTGACTTTGCCAAGGCCCCTGGGGCAAGATCACTGCCGGCTGAGAGAGAACTGCTTTACAGAAGAAAGGAGAAGAACATTAGTAAAGCCTTTGGAGCATCCTTTGTTAGTTCATTCGTTCATTCCTTCCTTCCTTCCACCTTTCCCAGGAACATCCTGTCCTGTATTCTGGAAACGGTAGGAAGTGACATAAGATAGGAATAGACTAGGCTCTTCTGGGCAGCAGAAGGAGCTGGAGGCCAGGGCGAGGTCCTATTCCAAAGCAGTGTCATTTCGGGCAAGTCACTTCACCTCTGCCTACACTTGTGAAACTGGGACAATAAAAAACTTCAGTTCTGCCCACCCCCCCACCCTGGTCAGCGGGGTGCAGCTTCGTATGCTGGAGCAGGCTGAGGAAAGGAATGGTTATGAAAGTAGCCCCCGAGGCAGCCACTGCTTGAGAGTCTCCAGATGCTCAGAGCCACCAGACTCACCAGGTCCTGGTCCTCCACCAGCCCGGGCGCTACCTACATGGAAGAAGACCTACTGAGTCCTGTGAGTCCCAGCCGTCCTGTCCGTGAACTTCACCCACATGCAGGCTACTGGGCAACAGGGAATATGTGCACAGTCTTTCTCTGCGTATGTTCCAGGAGCAGAGGTTTCCCACTCGTTTTTCCCTCAACACACAGCAAGAAATACATATACGTTACAGCATACAATCAGCTCAGAGACATATAATTATACAAAACAAGGAAAATTCATCAAGCAAAACTTACTTTGCTTACGTGGACCACTCTGCTTTTTTCATCCTATTCCATAGTAGTCTTTCATTAAAAAAAAAAAAAAAAAACTACATGCAATTTTGGTAAGTGATTTGAGGGCTCAATAACGAGTTATAGTCTGTAGTGTTTTTTTTCTTTTAAGCTGTCCTAGACCAGAATCTGATCATTCCTGATGAGGCTCTGTTTGGAGTTGCCCAGCTTATCGTGATGCTAGGTTCTCATTTGGATGGAGAAATAGAGATCCAAGGCCCAAACACAGTGACTGTTAGGGTCTGACCAGATTCATGCTGTTGGGGAGAGGAGAAGACCATCCGGGTAGTAGGTCCATGAGCCAGGCCTTGCCTTTCTGCTTCACTGCTGCCTCCCCAGTTCTGTACAGCACCTGAGTCTAACAGAGGGTCATTCATTTGTTAAGCAAATGAATAAATGAGTAAAAGAAATCCCCATATACAGAGCACCTGGCATGAGCTAGGCACTTTATATACTATATTGTTGCTTACTACTTATTATGTAATTAGGAAGCAGTTCTGTGAGATAGAAATTACTGCTTTTTACAGAGGAAGACCTTGAAACCAGAGATGTTTAATACTTGGTGGTGCAGATCTTGAACCTGGGGCTGCTGGAGAGGGAGAGGATCTCTGCATCCTACATTTAAAGAGGCACCTCCAGGAGCTTCTGATGCAGGCTGATAAACTGTGCTTGGCATCACCCCACCCCACCCCTGGGCACCCTCTAGTTCCCCACTCATGGTTCTCACCCTCAGGGTTCCCTGGAGCTCATCTCAAGACCCACAGCCACCCTATCCCCTGTCTTCTATCCTGTGTACCCCTTTCCACCTGGGAGTCCAGCTTTGGCAGGCCACCCAGCAAGGCTTTCAGTAGATGGACAAGTGACTGTTCACTTAAGAGCTGCGGAATCAGACTTTGAACACGTCCCTCAATCTGAGCCTCAGCCTTGTTTTTGTAACCTGGGGCTGATGGGAAGGTATAGCCTGGTCCTTGAGGAAGCCTCTATGGACTATGAAGTGGGTGTTACAGGGGTAATTGTAACTCCACTCTGGAGAACCTTGTCCAGAGAGGAGGCTGCTTCAGAGACTCTCAGAGGAAGAGGCGTGTGGGTTTGCTGGGATTGGGGTGTCCCTCAGGCAACCACCCTCTCTCCAGCCCCTGGGAAGAGAGCCAGGCCATATGAGAGGACACCCCTGGAAAGTAGCCCTGAGAGGAGTCTCAGGCTTGGGCAGAGAGAAATTCCAGGAAGAGCTCCTGGAACCACAAAGAGGACAGAGGGGCACAGGGTTCTCCTCACCATCTGCAGACTTCATTTCCCCATCTATAAATTGGTGCCACAGGCTGGGTGGCAAAGGCAGAGAAGCAGAGCTGCAAGAGCCACCACAGCTTACCCAGCTCCTCCTAACTGCCAAGAAGTTCACATCTGCCATCTTTCTCAGGGGTCACAACCACTGGCCAACTTAGACTGGACCTGTGTCAAAGGAATCTGAGGTGAAGAAGCCAAGAATCAGAGAGGTTGAGCAACTTGCCCAAGATCACACAGCCAGGCAGTGGCGGAGCTGGGATTCAGACCCAAATCTCTGTGCCAAGCGGTTTTGCCCTCCTTGAGCAGCCAATGTAGAGAAGGTTATGGGGTGGGTGTCTCCCTCTGCCATGGTGTCCCCCCAGGGTAAGAAAGGGTGGAGGTCTTTCTTGTAGCACTTTCTCTTCCCATGCCCTCCTCTTCCCACCAGAGAGCATTTGCTTTACTAAAGCTAGAGAAGGCAACTGCTGGACATGGCCGTCCCGTAGGAGCAGCCAGCAGGGTGCCCTCTTCCTGGTCCCTGAACTGTCAGGAAGATATGAGTATTGGGACTGGGGGAGGGGTGTCCCACAGAGCCCTTGGGAATCTCTAACCCCTCCCCAACCCCATAGACACATCAGAGCCCCACTGTCCCTGGCCTTCTCCTCACTTCCTGCTGGAGGCTAGGACACAGAAGGGAAATGGCTGGTTGGTAAGTGACAGCTGTGAGACCAGCTCTTCCAGGGAAAGAAAGAGAACTTGTCTGCTTTGGGGACACAGTCATGGAACTGACAAGCATCCCTCCTTCTTCACAGAATTCCTTATGAAGTGCTCAGAGTGATGAGACGAAGAATTTGCCATCCAGGCGATCCTTCTGAAACAATTGAACAGTGCTCTTTACACCGACAGGATTATTTAAAACAATGACTTGAGTTGAAGTGGAAAAAGTCAGTTTCTTGGAGTTCTCCTTGTTGAGATCAACAAGGAATCTTTTCTCTTTCTCTTTCATGAGACAGTGGTCCTCACTTCTCAGAATGCCCTGTAGGGCTTGTTAAACAGATTTCTGGGCCCACCACAGAGATGCTCTCTCAAGATGTTGGGGCAGGGCTAGAGCATCCAGGGACACTTGGGATCACACTTGGAACACCGCTGCCCTAAGCCTTGAGCTATTGGAGGTTGGACCTCTTTTTGGGAGGTTGTACTGATGAGTCATATGCTCTTGGGCCACTTGGGGTGCCTGGGGGTCAATGACTGGTTCGGCTTGTGTCTGCCTGGCTCTAGGCTTGGCTCTGGGCAGGCTGTGCATATGCAGGGTATAGAGATGAATCAGAAATGCTTCCCTCTCCAAGGGACAGTTGCCTTTGGGGGGAGAACAGGCAGAGATCAGTGCCAGCTGCAGGGTTCAGGATGTGGGAAGAGGGTGGTCTCTCCAGGCAGTGCTTGCTTGAAGGCAGCTTGGAAGGAGATATGCTGCCAGTCTGTGTGCAGGCACCCAGCTGGCTCCAGCCTCAGCACGCAGCAGAGGGGAGTGGAAATATTAGAGTCAGACTATGTCCCATTTCCTAGGTCTGTGCAACCTGGGCAAGTTCCCTCCACCTCTCTGAGCCTCCCTTCATTCTCTGCAGCTGTCCTCACCTCTGTGGGTGATGGTGAAGGGTAGAGATGGAAAAGCGTCAAGGGCCCAGAAGAGACCTACACAGAATAATGATTCAGTAAATGGAAGCTTACAGCACTAGAGAGCTTGGGTTTTTTGCAACAGACCTCCCTCAGAAGGAATTAATATCTATCATTGTGGTGCAAACACCCGCCAGCAGGATTGCAGGGTGAGCTCTGGCATGTGAAGACTCCAGTAGGTGCTCAGTAAATGCCGCTTGCCACACTTCTAACCTTCCAGACGGGGGCGCTATAACACAGTGCGAAGGGCGTGGACTCAGGCCAGACCTCCTAGGGCATGGTTCTTGGCTGTGCTGGTTGTGAGTGGCCCTAGGGAAATTACAAAACCTCTTTCTGCTTCAGTTTCCTCATCTGCAAAATGAGACGAAAGTAATACCTGCCTCCCAGGGTCCTTGTGAGGACCCAATGAATTCGTGTCTGTGAGGTGGCTGACACCTGGTAACTGTCAACGTCTCGTTACCATCCTCACCATACAATCTACGCCAAGCCAGGGCTAGGGGCTCGAGGTCGCGAGGACAATGCCTTTCCCCAGCATGAAAGTGAGAGAGAAGCAAGCCAGTGACTGCCCAGAGCCCCCAAAGCTTGCCTGTCCTTGGAACCAGCTCACACCTTTGCCCTCTGACTGGTTCCTCTGCCTGAGCCAACTGCTCAGTTCCCTCATCTGAATGCTTATCAGCTGACCGTTCAGAGCATCAGTGTTTGTATGGCGGTTGTTTTCCCTGAAAGCCATGCCTGTGTCTCCTAAGCCATCACTGGAACCAATCTGAGGAAACCTTGCATGCTAGATGAGTCAGGAAAAAAAAAAAAAAAAAAAACAGGCGATTTATGTAAGTATTTTGCATACAGAGTAACACAGCTAGATTCCTATGGTGAACTTGGTGGGACACTGTGGGCAAGAAGCAGCTATGAGCCAGTGGGTTTAGAAGTGGGTCTGAGTTCCTACCCGTGATTGCTGGCAGTGCTGCATGTGACCAGGCCACCCCAGGCCAGGGCAAGCCCAGGGGAAGCTCTAAGATGACCTAGCCATTGCAGGCAGGGCTCAGAGACATGAAACTGGCCACCAGACTGGTCAGAGAGTGGGGAAAGCACTGGTTGTTCAAGCGAAGCTCGGTTTCCCCTCTGCTCTTCCTTCGTCAAGCTTCAGGTAAAGGCTTTAAGATGGGACGTGGCTAAGATGAAATCCTTCTTTTAACTCAAACTTGAAGTCCTTAGCAGCTCAAGTCCACCTGGGAAGGGACCACTCAGGGACAAAAGGGACCCACTGAGGCCAGGGGAACAGTGTCCAGGTGCAGAGGCCCAAAGGAACCATGGATTCCTACCGACGCCAGGCATAGGCATCTTCATGGATTCAGAAGCCCTTCACTGTGCAGAGTCTTCTCTCGGTTAGAGCCTCCAGGTGTCAGGCAAGCTGAGAATGGAGGATATGGGGAAGGTTCTCTCCCTGCTTTCATGGCCTGTGGTCCAGAAGGGTTGCTTTCTCCTTTGATGAGAAAGGGAAGTCTGTCAAGTCCCGGGGAGAAAGCCATTCGTGATCCATTGGCTCCTCTTGGAGTCACATTTGTGAACACTCTTGACAGCCGCACCTTGGAAGGGAATGTACTTCGCACCAAGCCTTCTTCAGCCCTGGGAACCGAGGGCAGCCAAGAGCCCACTCTGCCTCAGCCTTGACATTGCTGTCATGCATTACTCACTCATGCAGCCCCCTTTATGAAATGTTCCAGAATGATAAGTAGGACCTACATTGGGGGTGACATATCTCAGCAGTGCTCCACACATTTCATTTTGGGGCCTTGATCTGTGCATTTATAATGAGCCTTATCCTCTCCTTCCCCATACCCCCAGCTCATATCCTGCAATCCCTGGGATCAAGTAGAAACTAAGAGGTGTTTTGGGTTTTCCCAACTGACGAAATGAGACTTGAGATTGCATTATAGGGCTACAGATTGGCTGGGTCTGGTGAAATGTGATTTAAACCCTCAGATGGAGATAAAACCAAGACCATTGCAGCCTGTTGGGAAATGTCAGCACTTGTGTCTCCATAAGGCTGTCTTCTCTGAAAGCCCTTTGCATCTCTCCAGTAACCCCAGGCGGATGGAGCGAAGGCCTGAAAGCCAAGGAGGAAGATGGCCCAGGCCTGGCTCCGTTGGCTGGCAGGTTTCAATTACTGAGATTTCTGGCATGGGCTGGAGGAATAGGGCTATTTCCAGACGTGGGGCTTCCCCTTTCTGTAAGGGTCTTCCTTAGGGTCAGGAGCAAAAAGCAAAAAGCACCAAGTCACTTGTTGGAGTCTCAGGGACAAGACATCGGGGTGGACACACTCTTCATCACGGACCTCGGGGCCACCTGGCCTTCCCGCGTCTCCTCTGCACACCTTTGTCTCCTGGGTTCCCAGGGGATCCAAGTTCCTATACTTTTAGGACCCAGCATTCCATCAGCCCCTGTCCTCCCAGCAGGCTATGGTTACTCCCATCCCAGTGAGCTTCTGGTCACCAGCGAGCAGGCACAATTGTTCCCCTCTCAAAGACCAAGGGGCAGATGCAGGTTGGACTTGGGTCACCCAGAGATGTCTATTTATAAACCATCCCGATAAGCACAATCTGCCCTGCTCAACCTAGTCCTTATTCCACAGCAAAGCTAATTCTCCCAGGGGCAAGCTGAACGTTTCCTGTTCCAGCTAGACGGGAAGGACGAGCCCAGTGGAGGGGCAAGGAGCTGCAGAGCCAGCCGTTATTTCTGAAGGATCCAGCTCACAGGCAAGCTAGAATGTTCACTGCTCTTTGTATGCACACGAAAACAGCCCATCTTAAGGAGTGGTACAAGAGGGGTCAGCAAACACTTTCTGTAAAGGGCTGCAGAGTACATGTTTAGTTTTTTCTGGCCACACAGCCTGGGGCAGTTGTGAGAATCAGCCAAAGACATTATGTAAATGAACGAGTATGGCTGCGTGCCAATAAAACTTTATTTATAAAACCAGGTGCCCAGCCCACAGCCTTGGTTTACCAACCACTGCAGTAAAGGGAACACAAATACTGGAAAATTAGACCACATTTAATACAAATATTTGTTAATCTACTCTCCAGGACTCCTATATTTTGGGTTTTATATTTAAAAAATATTACTCTAAATATTGTTTGTTATAATTGGGCTAGATAAGTTGAAAGAAATGATTCATAATTCAGTCTTTTTAAAAATAGCCTTTATTTTCTAGAGCAGTTTTAGGTTCTCAGCAAAACTGAGCAACTAAGTGAAAAGTACAGAGATTTCTCAAATAGTCCCTCCCTCACCCCCCATGCATAGCCCTCTGCATTATCAATATATCCATGGGGGGGGTGTTAAAAATCCTTCTTAATAACTTCCTAAGGTCTATTTAACTTTACAGTATTGCTCTTTTTAAGGATCAATTCTCCATGAGGGAAAAAAAGATACGATGATAGACTCAGGCAGGCCCACCTGTGCGAGTCTGGCTGGAGACCTCTGGGTGTGGAAGAACACACAGTCTGGGGGGCTTTCCCTGTTGAAGCCACACATGCTCTCAGAGTCCATGGGCCAAGATGTCCTGATGCCCAATTGTCCTCTTTGTTACAACTAGTAGGGTCCTGCCTGACCCAGCAGTGGGGGACACAAGAGAGCCAGTCTCCCACCCTAGAACCTTTAAGGTTGCACCCATTTGACAACATAGCGCCCTGGACACACCCAAGACTTGTGCCCACTCAGCCATGTGGGAGCAGCGTGTCCTGACAGATGCACGGAAGGACAAAGTCACATCCGTCTATACCACATCCTCTGTTTCCTCATGGTCCACACAGCACTTCCTCCCCACAGCACACCCAGCACACAGAGGAACTCAGCCCCGACATGCCCCTGGCCACTCACAGCGCCCTGCACAGCGCCCTGAGACAGGGCGGGCAACCTCCCAGCCCCGCCGGCCCAGAGCGCACATCCTTGCGGCCCGTGGGAGCTTGTGCCTCCCAGCCTCTGCGAGGGAACCAGACCGGCATCTGACCCTACCTTCCGCTCTCCGCAAGTCCCAGCTGCTTGTTCTCCAGGCCTCCCAGGAACCGGACAGGACCCTGACTCTTCCAGCAGCCTGGCTTTGCCCAGCAGCCAAAATTTCTTCCCTTGTCAGCCAAACTGCCCAGAGATAGAGGGGAATGGATGCAAGACCCAGACCTCTTAATGTTCACAAACCTGCCCACCTGAGGAAAATCAGTGACCAGAAGCTGGCCAGACACTGGAAGTTGGGGAAGCGTACCTAAATAGAGACCCAGCCGGGGGAAACCAAATGGTGTTCTTGGTGGGGAAGAGGCAAACAGTCCCCACTGCAACACCCGCGTGGTGTCAAGTAACAGTCAGATTAAACAAACAGCCTCAGCAGCTATTTTTACATCCAGATCGGCCACGGGTAATAGATAACTTGGGGAGTGAGAAATTGCTTGCCTCTTAGCCGGATCCTAACCCAGGATTCCAACTTCTGTTCAGATTGATTTTTAATACTATTCTACTGCTGAGATTCGAATAAAAACCTCCCAAGATGCAAAGGAAAACATTTGTTTAGGGAAACACTATAAACACCATAGTGTGTGCCTTGGAACCAGCGCCCAGAGGCCTGCTGATGCCCCAGGGCAGAAATAGCCTGTTTCATCATCGGCTCGGAGGACCGCAGCCTGCATTCCTCGAGTAAGGAACCGTCCTGGGCTGTGCTTTTGGAGCAAAATAACATGCCTGGCTGCAGGCTGGGGGAAGGCTAGCCTGGGGTTTCAGGGTGAGAGTTGCTGAAGGATATGAAATAATCAAAGAAGAGGTAAGGTAAGTACCCACTGGGTGAGCTTGGCCATGGCAGATGTGGTTGTTGGCAAGACCCAGGTGCCAGGTTAGAGCTCCCCTCCCCATCTCTGGAGGGCAGGCCCCTCCACAGCCCTGAGGTGTGCTTATGTCTGACTTCCCATGGCCACTTCCTATCTTGACTTGGGGTCACCTACTCTCCAAACTGCCCACAGACCCCCCAGATCTTTTCCAACCCCCCTGCCTTTGTTCACACCATGCCAGTTCCTGGGTGTTCTATTTACCTTCCCCCAAGCTGACCCTCGGAGGGCACAAGAGTTTTAATGCAGGAATTTCTTTCTTATTTTCAAGATCCCTTCTCACACTCCCCTGCCCTGGGGCCTGGGGAGGCAGAAGTGCCTGGTCCCAGACAGGTGTCCTGCTCTTTGGAAGTCTGTGTTGCACTGTACCTCTGAATCTATTTGTGGACTGCCCTGCCTGCCCCTGTGGATTACTCACAGCCAGCGACCTCAGTCTCAGCCCTAACTCAAGGCCTGGCACCACCTCCAGACTCGAACCCACCAGTGACAGGA
Organism: Muntiacus reevesi; assembly: GCF_963930625.1. Classification (NCBI taxonomy): domain Eukaryota; kingdom Metazoa; phylum Chordata; class Mammalia; order Artiodactyla; family Cervidae; genus Muntiacus; species Muntiacus reevesi. The sequence goes on along the minus strand of NC_089250.1, from coordinate 122,362,372 downwards.
TCCCAGGGAGACAGGTCTATGCACTTCAGTTCAAACGAGTCACAAATAATAGCTCCTTGTGGCCCTGCAGATGGAGTGGTCAAGACCTCCAACCAACAGGACGATCCAGCCCATCCTTCCTCCTCCTGGGAGCCTCTAAACTTATCTTTTGAGGATGTGTCTGTGGGGACACCTGCTCACTGATCAGCACTCAGAGATCGTTTGAGGGACACCCAAAGTGAACCCCTTGATTCTACCCACCCCACTTACCTCCCCTGAGTGTCAAAATCAATGCTAGCCAACCTGGCAGATAAAAAGAATTGATTTGAGAGATCAACCAGCATTAAACAAAACAAAACAAACAAAACAATAAATAGGATTTAGAGCCCTAGCCCCTTGTATTTCCGCCAAATCACTTAGCCTCAAAAATCACTTAGCCGTTGCCTCACTTAGGAAAACCTGTGCCTCAATTTACTCATCTCTAAGATGGACAGATTGCCTGTGCTCTGTGGGGTTGAAGATCAAATAAGCTCATGTACAGATATGCTTCTATATTAAAAAGCTTCTCAAATGGTAGGCATTCATTTGTTATTTCTTTCCCTGATTTTTGCCACTTCTTCAACCATCTGTACCATGGTTTACTTATCTTTCGGTAAAGAGCATTCAAATTGACTTAGTTTTTAAAAAACAGAGCTTTTAAAAGCTTTTAAAAAACAGCAATACCTGAGAAATCCTGGATTTGATGCTCTAGTTTTTAAAACCCCCCCCCCCCCCCCCCCAATTAGACATTGGAACAAATATACAGCCAGTTTGTATGCTATCTGCTTTTGCCCCAAATCATTTTGTTCTGGATTTTAGGACAAGTTGTATTTCTAAATCCCATTTTAAGGAGGAGTTTGTTTTGAGGAACTAGTAACCTGAGCTGAAACCATTCAACAGGGCCCCTTACTTTCCTCCCGCTCCTCCGAACGTTTCTTGCCCAGCTTACTTTTAATTCTTCACAGGTGGAGAACATGACCTCATGTCTGGTTTAGGATCCTAGAAGTGGTGAGCTTTGCTGTGTGGCAGGTGCTGCTGGTGTTTGCTTGAAGTGGCTGATTGGGAAAAGAGAACCGTAAGGATGGTTCAGGGAACATTTGGGGGCAGGGCAGTGGCTGGCAGCTCTGTCAATGACGTCAGCAGGAGGGGTCGAGACAGAACAATAAAACGCAGTTGACCCGGCAAAAGCCTGTCCTGGGAGCAGGAGCGCTCAGAGTTTGGCCTGGGACCCCATCCAGCTAGGCCGACCACAGCTGACCACTGTAGAATCTGATTTCCCTCCGAATGTGCCTCCAGCTGTCCTGTCCCAGAGACCCCATGTCTGGCTCACTCTTGGTGGGGCAGCAGCGTGGACCACCCCAGGCACAAAACGCAGCCAGAGGCCTCAGCCCAAGCTCCACCACCAAAAGCTCAGGGTCTGCGTGAGCCGGAGCTGGCATCTTTCCGGGGGACGGGCCCAGGCAGAGTGACCACTCTCTCCCAGTCCAGGAGCTGTGAGCTGCGTGGAAAGAATGTGAATGAAGACACAATTCTAAATGTAGAATCACGAACGCTATGTGAGCCGGCTCCCTCATCGTCCAGAAAAACAAGACCTGCTTGGACATTCTGCAAGAGCAAAAATAAAGCTGTCCTCAGGCGGCGTGCAGTGCGTCCACTCCTTGCGGTGACGTCACTGGCTCCGACTCTCCACAGAACCTCTGCAGCATCGTGGGAGCTGCCTGGCTGCCTGACAGCATGGGTGAAAATGGCCTCGCTCCTGTCTGGGCGTGCGTGATGCTGCTAACTTAATTTGGGGACAGATCTGCTCTGTTCTTCATCTGTACTAATTAGAAACATTGAGAAGCTGGTAAGGAGGGCAGTGTGGAATGGGTCCTTCAGGCCAGTTTCCACTTCTGGGTGTTTGAAGCTCACATCTCCGCACATAATGTGAGGCAGCTCCCCTGATCCTTCTGCTCTCGAGATGTGGTTGTGCTGAGCAGCTTGTCCGAGCTCTCTTCACCAGTGCTCAGCCTTCTTTATGAGTTGTTTCCATAAATGTCTTCAGGAAGTTGGTGCTTTCCCAAGGCTTAATAACAATATGTATAACAACAAAATAGTAATGTTGGTGTGCACATGGAAAACCTTTACTCTGTGGCCTGCACCGTTCTGAGTCCTTATGTAAATGAAACTACCCACTGTACTCTGTCTTAGGGCCCAGCACCATTTTGTTCTTTCACCATGAATTGCTCCCTGCTGGAGAGTTAGGGAAAGATAAGACAGGGGGACCCACTACTTGCTGAGCACCCATTATGTGGCAGGCACTGTCTGATTTCTTTTCTCCCTATGTGATGACTGTTCATGTGCCCTCTTTACGGATGAGAAAACTGAGGCTTGCAGAGGTCCTGGATTCCACATGACTAAGGTTGGCTCTGGGGATGCAGAAGAGGGTTTGTCCTCTGACCTGTCTAGACAATAGGTCTCTTGCAGCCACCCTAGCTGCTCTAGCGAATCACTCTTTAAGCCTAAGTGCGGGGAACACACAGACTTCCTTCCATCCACCTGTTCTGCTTGCCTCCCTCTGGGGGAGAGAGTAAAGTCCGGCCAGGGCATCTCCTTGGCTACTGATTTGTTAACTGTGGGATTCTGTACCTGAGTATCAGCACAGTGAATGGGTGTCCTCAGAGCTGATGGCAGAATGGGGTGTTACTGCAGCAGGACACTTCTCACCTTCAGACCCTTTCATCAGATGGATCTCCTTACCAGGAACTCAGAGTTAGTGGCTTTGTGAAGGGATGGTGCGTGATAATGGTGCCCAGCTCAGAAGGGCTGGATTTATTTGGGAGGGCCTGTTTTCAACTCGTGGCTGGGAAACAGGCCACTGGCCCAGGTCACTGAGGACCCTTCCTTAGAGATGCTCCCCCTGTCTGACAAACTGGGTGCCAGATTAGTGGCTATCAAAATCAGTTGAGGGCTATGTGGTCTGGGAGCTTTCTTTGAGGCCTTTCCTTCAGGACTCTTGGCTTAGGACTTTGCAATGAAAGATTTAAATGAAAAAAACAGAACCTTTCCTGTGAAATGAAGTAAATCCACTTTATTAAAATACTACCATGATTTTAAAATAAAATCATGGTGACCAGCTGAGAAGTTAGCCGCTAGGAGAGAACTGGAAATGAGTTAGGAGGAGTGTGAGGGGTCAGGAGCTGTGCTTCTGGTGCACATGCTGGCAAACTTTTTCTGTAAAAGGCTAGAGAGTGTATGTTTTTAGTTTTGTGGATCAGACTGCCTTTGTCAGGGCTGCTCTACTCAGCCATGAAAAGCAGTTAGAGATGCTTTGTAGATGAGGAGGTGGGGTTGCATTCCAATCAAACATTATTTATGGACATGGAGATTTGAATTTCATGTCATTTTCACATATCACAAAATATTCTGTTTTTGATTCTCTCTCCTCTTTAGATATATAAAATCCACTCTTAGTTCACTACCACTACTAGACCCTATGAACTGCAGCCCACCAGGCTCCTTTGTCCATGGTGGGTTCTTTACCACTAGCACCACCTGGGAAGCCCATTCTTAGCTCACAGGGCAGTGCAAAAACAGGGGCCGATGGATTTGGCCTTGGTGTGCCAAACCTGAGCCACTCCATCTGCTTTAGTCGCCACCAACCACATGTGGCTAATGAGCGCTTGAAACCTAGCTGGTCTGAACTGAGAAATGCTGTAAGTGTAAAATATACACTGGATTTCAATGACTCGGTACCAAAAAACCCCACAAAATAACTTCTTAGTAGTATTCTGTATTGACTGTTGTATTGAACCAGTGCTGAAATGGTGATACTTTGTATATTTTGGTTTTAATAGAATATACTGTTAAGCTTGTTAGCTGTGTTGTATACTGTGTGTATTTTGATCCTCACAACCACCCTGGGAGGAAGCCATGCCTATCTCTATTTCCAGATGAAGAACAAGGTCAAAGAGGAGAGATCCCTTGCCCCAAGTTATGTAATTGGTTGTAGAGTCGGTCTCAGAATCAGGTGTCCCTGTCTTCCCAGACTGCATTGTTTTCCCCTGGTGCCTTAATTATTAAGATGCTGTGGAAGCAGGGCCTTCCTGGAAGAACTGCTGCTCCCTATAATACAGAGAGGTGATGGCTGGGTTTCACAGAGCAGCCTGACTGTGGGGGAGGAGGATCTGAAGGCAGGGTTGGAGTGCAAAGCTCCAGGGAGCCCTCTTGTTGTCCTACACCCCCAGGCATTGCCTGCTCCCCTCTCTCTGAGCAGCAGCTGGAGAAGAAGGCTCTTCTCCTATATCTGCTTCTGGCACAGGGGGAGTACAATTGTTGACCTCAGAGCAGGAGTGAGGTAAGGATCACTACTTACTCTGGCTGCAGCCACACCTGCTTCCTTGCTCGGCTTTATATTTCCCATTCTATCCTGCCCCAGGACCTTTGCAACTGCTGACTCTGTTTGAAGCACTTCATCTCTGACTTTACATGGTTCCTTCTTTCTCCCCATTCAAATGTCTGCTACCAGCACTGTTTACAATAGCTAGGACATGGAAGCAACCTAGATGTCCATTGGCAGACGAATGGATAAGAAAGCTCTGGTACATATACACAATGGAATATTACTCAGCCATTAAGAAGAATGTATTTGAATCAGTTCTAATGAGGTGGATGAAATTGGTGCCTATTACACAGAGTGAAGTAAGTCAGAAAGTAAAACACCAATACAGTATACTAATACATATATATGGAATTTAGAAAGATGGTAATGATAACCCTATATGCAAAACAGAAAAAGAGACACAGATGTATAGAACAGTCTTTTGGACTCTGTGGGAGAAGACGAGGGTGAGATGATTAGAGAAAATAGCATTGAAACATGCATATTATCATATGTGAAACAAATTGCCAGTCCAGGTTCAATGCATGAGACAGGGTGCTCGGGGCTGGTGCACTGGGATGACCCTGAGGGATAGGATGGGGAGGGAGGTGGGAGGGAGGGGGGTTCAGGATGGGAAACACATGTACACCCATGGCTGATTCATGTCAATATATGGCAAAAATCACTACAATATTGTAATTAGCCTCCAATTAAATAATTTAAAAGAAAGTCGCTACCATTTATCCAAACAGGAGAGAATATGTGTGTGCATTCATACGTATTTTCTTATATTAAAGGAAAACAACTTAAGAATAAACCCTAAACTGAAATGGTTACCTCTGGGGACAGGAGGGCACAGGTGTGCAAATGAGAGGAGGAGCTAGATGTCTCAGAGTCTGCCTTGTTTGGTAGATTCAATGTGCAGCCATGTGCACACCTTACCTAATGACCAAACAAAACTAAACCAAAAAGTTAAAAAAGGCTGTCTTGAAAAATTAAGAGCAAAATGAAACAAATGAATCTAATGTGTAGGGGGCATAATTTCACTAAGGGGAATTATTTCAAATGGTTTTATACATTAGTTTGTTTTAACATTCGTAAGGACCTGAACATTCAGGTGTACCTGAACATAAAATTAACTGTAAAGTAAAATCTTAAATCATTCTCAGAAATATAAATAGATATAGATAAAGCAAATTAGGAAGTATGTTAGTTGGTAACATTTATTTGATATCAATATAAATTATATAAAATCAAATATGCAAAAGTGTGAAATCAAGATACAGTTTCCCTTAAAAAAAGAAAAACATTTCTTAAAAGGCCTAAAAGTAATAACCAACATCATACCAATGACTCTCATCTTTACCAACATTTCTGTCTCTGAAGATAGCTCATTAAAAAGGACACACATTCTCTTAACAGAAAATGTGTAAGAAGAGTCTGAAACCTCTGGTCACACCAAAGGCAGGCAGGCTGAGAAAGATGACTGGGATGATATCAAAATAATCAAGGAGTCAACTGAAGAGGTTCCCACAGCAACAGATAGAACAGGTTACACTAGTACAAATAAAAGCCTGGGTAGATTGAAACGCTGAGTATGGTTGAACTCATGAACTCATAATGATACTTAAAAAAATCCCAAATCAAAACCCGAATAACTCAAACAACCCTCCACGGTCCTCTTGGAGGATGGAGGGAGCAGGTTCATCCTTCTGAAAAGTTGAACAGGGTCAGGTGCCTCACCCGACTTTCCTGTGTGAACTATACCCAATAATCCAAAAAGCCAAGTGATGAGCAAAGAAGAGTGGGTTGCCATTTCCTACTCCAGGGGATCCTCCCGACCCAGGGATTGAACCCTTGCCTCTTGCATCTCCTGCACTGGCAGGCAGATTCTTTACCACTAGTGCCACCTGGGAAGCCCCAATAAAGAAGGAAGGGTAGAACTAGAAGATTGTCATTTTTCAAACCCCTGACAAATAATGATCAAGACAATGGTCCCTGAGGGATTCCTATATAAACACACAACACCCAGGATATGCTCTTGCCAAACAAAAACAAACCTAAATCAGAACAAGTCTCTACCTCTGGATTTAACTACCTGATTATAGGAATAACAGGGACAGAGGAAACTGTTAAATGACACCGTGAAGAAGTAATCAGCAAAATCCAGGGTATGGAAAACTCTATAGGACATGCAACCAATTTCTTTAACAAATAAGCCATTGAAATCAAAGTAGGTGGAAGTCATTGATTATAAGACACCTGAGAGACACAGGGATTAAGTACCATACTCAGACGCTCTTTGGATCTTGGTTCTAATAAACCCTCCATAACAAACATTTATAAGACCCTTGGGTAATCTGAATGCTTCCTGGGTATTTGATGTTATTCAGGAATTACTGCTAATATTTTAGACACGAAAATGGTATTTGATAAAAGCAGCTTTATTATTTAGTAAGATCTACATTAATACTTCCCAGGTAGCACTAGTGGTAAAGTACTTGCCTGCCAATGCAGAAGACATAAGAGATGCCGGTTTGATCCCTGGATCATGAAGATCCCCTGGAGGAGGGTGTGGCAACCCATTCCAGTATTCTTGCCTAGAGAATCCCATGGACCGAGGAGCCTGGCAGGCTACAGTCCAAAGGGCTGCAAAGAGTTGGATATGACTGAAGTGACTTAGCATGCATGCATGCTAATATTTAAGAATGAAATGATATGACATCTGGGACTTATTTCTGAGTAATGCAGTGTATGGAGAAATGAGTTGGAGTATATGAAACAAGATTTTTGAAGTTGGGCATTTGTTACACTGTCTTCTGAACTTGTGTATACATTTGAAATATTCCATAATTTTAAGAAAATAGAGAATTCCCTGGGGCAGGAAGGAGCGAATGAGAGGGTCACAGTGAGCCGAGGGGGAGGTGGGAGCTCCTGGGAAGAGGAGAGACGCAGCAGGGAGCCGGAGGACACTGGCAGGCTCTGCGGGAGCAGGGCGAGACCTGAGACTGTCCCTAGAACCACGTGGCCGAGGAGGTGGCACCTGGGCCTGCCTGGCCCGTCCCTCAGACTCCAGTCTGTCTGGTAACCTCACTTAGGGTTATCTGATATAAAGTGGCTTTAGCGAGGCCAACAGCTCTACAAATATTGGCAGGTACACAAAGCATCAGAAACAGCTAAACGCCCAATTTTAGAGTTTGATTGACTAAGGCTAGACTTTAAAATTAACACATTAAAATAGAAGAAAATATTTATGGAAGAGTATTAAGTAATCAGTGGCTTCCCTGGTGGCTCAGATGGTAAAGCGTCTGCCTGCAATTCCGGAGACGTAGGTTCGATCCCTGGTTAGCAAGATCCCCTAGAGAAGGAAATGGTAACCCACTCCAGTACTCTTGCCTGTAAAATCTCATGGACAGAGGATCCTGGTAGGTTACAGTCCATGGAGTAGCAAAGAGTTGGACACAACTGAGCAACTTCACTTGATTCCATGTTTCCATTAAGTAATCAAGTAAAGATGGAGTTTATATAATTAATGTAAAAATGTGTATATGTTCATGGGAAAAAACTTTAAAACTGTAAAAATGTAGTTACAGGGGAAAAAGTTCTCAAATAATATACAGCCAAACGATAGGTAAAATGATACCTAAAACCAACAAATATTGCTTTGTCAGCAGAATATGTGCATGTGTTGATTTTTCCTTTTATTTTCTTTTAAATGATGGTGTAATTTTCATTGAGATGATTTGCCACAGGGTGAAGAAAACCTGTTACTACTTTTGACAAGAGATTATGGTTGGACCAACTTGCAGGGAAATCCGAGCCCAGAGTTTTAGTGAGACACTTTCCGTTCCCCTGCCCCACACCCCCGGCTGGAGCCACCTTCGATTGGCCAAGGTGGGTGGTTAATTTCACTGGTGATGTTAACACCCCTGGAGTGGATGTATGGGATGGTGGAGCTAAAAATATCCCAGTGCAGGGGCAGTTTCTCTAGAAAGTCCAGAACTGTCTACTTTCTCCCAAGGGCTGGGGAGGTCACTCTCCGATGGCCAGTGCTATGATGTGATAATCATGTCTGGGGTAAAATCTGCTTCTGGGCCCTTGCACGTGTTAAGAACCCCGTCTAGGCGTTGCTTTTGCTGCAGAGGGTTACCTCGGGCCCTCAGACTGAGGAGGGCATGCTCACAACCATGGGGGCTGCCCAGCTCTTGTACCTGTAATCCCATTAGAGCTCTGGCTTCATTTTGGGGAACGCAAGGTGTCAAGACCCCGCCCCGCCCTTGGCTCCTCCACAGGTGGTTCTCTCACATCCTCCTGTCCAGTTTTAGAGAGGAGTCAGGGAAGCAGATACCCATGGTGGGACCAGAGCTGGCTCAGGTGCCTTGGGAGGCTGGGACTGAGCCAGACTGTACACTCTGAGATGAGCAGTTCTGCAAGTCACCATGTCCGCTCCAGGTTCACTATCTGACATTTGGGTCTCAACCCTCCAAGACTATTACTGCTTCCAGAAGCTTCCAGCAGCCCAAATTCAGAGAGCTGTGAGGATTTTGCACAACTTCATGGGTATTCTTGCTTGGAGAATCTCCATGGACAGAGGTGCCTGGCAGCCCATGAGGTTGCAAAGAGTTGGACATGACTGAGCGACTAAGCGTGCACACACACACACCCGGAAATCTACTAGTTGGACTTCTGTTGGCACGAATGGCATGCAGAGGGCTATCCCACTGTTTTACGGGGTGTTGGCTCTCCGTGCAGCCCTTAGAGCAGGGCTCCGGGTGCAGCCTCATCATCTCCCACTTTCCTGCAGAGGGAGCAGGGTCTTGGGGACTTGTGGAAGGCATATGGTGAGTCCAGCAGATAACAGAGCTGGGGTCAGATCTAGGGCACCCAAAAAGTCTGCTAGGGGCTTTCTGGTTCTCTCCTGGCCTTGGAGGAACCAGCACACACCCTTCCTTGCACACCCATTACTCTCAGCTCCAGACCTCAGGGTCACCTAGTGCAATCTATGGCCAGAGGGGACCCAAAAGGCTGCAGGAAGCTTTTGTTCTAAAGTAATTTGGATTGGTTAGCAGCCTTTAAAGACTGGGAGATTTGGGATGCCAGGTGTGATGGTGGCATTTCTGACTCTTTTTAAAATGGAAGGTCAGGCACCACTGGACGGCAGGATTTGCAGAGCTGCCCCTTCAGACGAGGCATGTGCCTTTTTGCTGGCCGCTAGCTAACTTCATCATTGTCATACCTGCCAGGACTGTTTGTAATTCCCTTCTGAGCAGGGGATGGCTTAGGGTGTGCTGGAGAAGGATGGCTAACACATCTCAATGTTTCCCCAAAAGCCAGCTGGGGGGCCGGACCCTGAACACCCTGCCCATCCACCTCCTTGCCACTGGACACCCTCAAACACTCAGAGAACTGAGTGTCACATTGAGCTGAATTAAACCTTGAAGAACACGTAAACTCGGAAGTGTTCTGCCAGCATTAATACTAAATAAGGCTTATCTTCAGAAACATTTACCTGCTGTGAGCAGATATGTCTTCCTGAAATATGAAATCCACCCAAATTTATTAAAACCGCCTGCGTCTAAGTGGGAACTCAAACCGAGCAGCCCTCCTTTAGAGCCTCATTATTATTGTGGCATTATTTATTTATATCCTACCCTAAGACAGACATGATGTAATCCAGTAATTAAGATTGTTATGATTGAATATTTATTAAGCACCTACAATAAGCCAGTCACTGATCCACATAAAATGAGTCTCTCTCCTCCAGAGCTGCCATCTTGCTGCCATGGGGAGCTCAGCGCTTCTCATAGGGGAGCAGGCGGGAGTTTAATGGATTTTGTCTTCCCTGAGCAAGCCTGAGAGAAATGATGCTGATCAGAAATTGGGCCCAGTATAGTCCCGCAGTTCAATTGGAATGAAATGAAAACAATCCATCGCTGGCTTAGAAAAGAGATGGGTGTGCGTGCAGAGGAGCTGTCCACCCCAAACGAGGCATCTCAGAACCCAGCAGTAAGCAGGGCTGTGGCCTAGAGGAGGTGCCCCTGGGGCAATAGGTGTGGGCAACTTCCTCTGCATTTGTAACTCACCCCCAGGCCCAGACTCTTGTTCCTCTGTACTTCCTGTAAAAATTAGCCCCTGGTTAGGTCTGGGCTTCCCAGGTGGCTCACAGGGTAAAGAATCTGACTGCAATGCAGGGGACGCTGGTTCAATCCCTGGGTCAGGAAGATCCCCTGGATGAGAGCACGGCAACCCACTCCAGTATTCTTGACTGGAGCATTTCATGGACAGAGGAGCCTGGCAGGCTATAGTCCATGGAGACACAAAGGGCTGGACACAACTGAAGCGACTGAGCGCTCACACACACGCACTGACAGGTCACAAGCCACCTGAGGCTGGGTCTCTGTGCCAGCACGGGGGCCGCCAAGGGAAGCAAACACAGCCTCAGGCCTCCTGGAAGTCAGTCCCCGGACAAGGTCCCACAGGGAGCTTTCTCCATCTGTGCAGTCCCACTGCTCCAGAACAGCCTATGAAAAGTCCGGGCTTCTCGTCTCCCTGGCTCCCCCTTTCCATCTTCTTCTGTCTTTCCCCACACTGGGCCACTTCTCCCTAAAAGGACCTGCTAGGTTGTGAGCTGGCCAAGATAGAGCTTGTAGGCTGGGCTCTCTGGCTTCTACCTGGACTCTGTGCCTGAGCATTATTTGCAGAGTGAAAGAGTAAATAAATGAATAAAAGCACTAAGGGGTCAATGAATGAAACACCACTGTAAATGTATGCCTGGCATTGATACATGAACTTCTATGACCAAGGGCTTCCCTGGTGGCTCAGATGGTGAAGAATCTGCCTGCAATACAGGAGACCTGGGTTTGATCCCTGGGTCAGGAAGATCCTCTGGAGAAGGGAATGGATGCCCACACCATTGTTCTTGCCTGGAAAATTCCATGGACAGAGAAGCTTGGTGGGTTACAGTTCAAGGGGTTGCAAAGAGTTGAACACAACTGAGTGACTAACAAACTCCACCATCACTGCCTGGAAAAATCTAGTCTCAATTTAAAGTTCAAAGAGTGCCAGAAAATGGGCTTACAGAGGCATCCGCTCACTCTTCAATGCCTGTGCCTCTATAGTTCTGGGTACTGGAGACGCTGAGATGCACACTTGGGCCTGACCCCCACCCAGGCTCAGCATTTTGCCCCTTGCTGGCAGGAAATGGGAATTGCAAGTTTATTTTCCCCATTACCAGGAAGGAGTGTGTGTGTATGTGGTAAAGCCAGAGAATCTTTGCCCAGGCTCCCAGGCTGCTGGTCATGGGGTGCTCAGCTTCTACAGGAAAAGTTGCCTAAGGTGCAAGGAGGCAGAGAATGAGCTGAGGAGGCATCCATCAGAGGCTGGCTTGAATTTGTTTGAGGGATGTGTTTGAGGGATGGTTTCGGGGATGAGAAAGCATTAAAATGGTCTGTGAGCAGTATGTGGAAAGGGGAAATGATGTCACAAACTTAAAATGGTGAGGAATTCCAACAGCCGGTGCAATTAAAAGGTGTATTGGAAATTGAAAGGGCCAAGAAGTCGTCAGCCTTCTCCCTTTGGGATGAGGGCTCCTCCTTCTTGCCTTTCCTCCTGCCTTCACTTCCTCTAGTATTTTCTTCATTCCTAATAGAATTTATTTTTCTCATTAGAGACAATCTGACAATTTAGGAGTCGGGGAAAGAAAGTAGGAAAAGAAACCCACCCAGGGAGGTTGACTTGGGGGAGCTGTGCCTCTGTTGGGTAGGGGTATATGGGAGATTCCTAGACCTTTTACTCAATCTTGGTATGAACTGAAAGAAAACTGTTCTTAAAAATAAAGTCTGTTAACAACAAAAGCCAAAACCACCTTCTACCCATAAGTCCCATGTACTATTTATTCATTCACTTTTTTCTTTTTACATAGTTGTGATCACACCATCTGGACAATGTCTTAACTTTCTTTTGCGATTAAACTTTGTAACGAAAACATTTATTTCCATATTATGAATTTTTCTGAAACATTTTTTACTGAAGCATAGTTGATTCACAATATTGTGTTAGATTCTGGTGTACAGCAAAGTGATTATGTTATACATATGAGTCCTTTCTCAGATTATATTTGATTTATGTTATTGCAAGATACTGAATATAGTTACCTGTGTTATATGGTAGGACATTGTTGCTTGTATATTATATTTTATAAATAGTAGTTTGTATCAGCTAATCCCAAACTCTTAATTTTTCCTTCCTCCCCTTCTCCCTTTGGTAACCACAGTTTTTTTTTCTATGTCTGTGAGTCTGTTTCTGTTTTGAAAATAAGACCATTTGTATCATATTTTAGATTCCAACTACAAGTGGTATCATTTGATACTTGTCTTTGTTTGACTTACTTCCCTTCACATGATAATCTCTAGGTCTGTCCATGTTGCTGAAATGGCATTATTTCATTCTTTTTTTTATGGCTGAGTAGGATTCCATTGAATATATGTACCACAATCTTCTTTATGCATTTATCTGTTGATGGACATTTAGGTTGCTTCCGTTTCTTGGCTACTGTAAAGAGTGCTGCCCATACAGTTGGGGTGCATGTATCTTTTCAAATTAGAGTTTTTCCCCAGATGTGTGCCCAGAAGGGGGATTGCTGGATCATATGGCAACTCTAATTTTTTAAGGAACATCCATACTGTTTTCCATAGTGGCTGCACCAATTCACATTCCCACCATCAGTGTCGGAGGGCTCCCTTTTCACCACATCCTCTCCAGCATTTATTGCTTGTGGACTTTTTAATGAGGGCCATTCTGACTGGTGTGTAAGGTGATACCTCACTGTAGTTTTAATTTGCATTTCTCTAATAATTAGTGATGTTGAGCATCTTTTCATGTGCATGTTTGCCATCTGTATGTCTTCTTTGGAAAAAAGTCTATTTAAGTCTTCTGCCCTTTTTTTCAATTTGATTTTTTATTTGTTGGTTTATTTGTATTTGAGTTGTATGAGCTGTTTGTATATTTGTTCAGTCACATCATTTGTGAATATCTTCTCTCAGTCCATAGATTGTTTTTTCATCTTATTAATGGTTTCCTTTACTGTACAAACGTTTATGTTTGATTAGGCCCCACTTATTTCTTTTTGCTTTTTATTTCTATTGCTTTGGGTGACCTACTTAAGAAAGCATTGCTATTATTTATGTCAGAGAATGTTGACCTAAGTTCTCTTCTGGAGTTTTATAAGGTCCTGTCTTATATTTGAGTCTTTAAGCCATTTTGAGTTTATTTTTGTGTGTGCTGTGTATGGTGTTCTGACTTCATTGATGTACATGTAGATATCCAGCCTTCCCAAGCCACTTGGCGAAAATATTGTCTTTTCTCCATTTTTTATTTTTGCCTCCTCTGTTGAAGATTAATTGACCATAGGTATGTGGGTTTATTTTTGGGCTTTCTATTCTGTTCCATTGATCCATATGCCTGTTTTTGTGTCAATAGCACATTGTTTTGATTACTATAGATTTGCAGTATTTTCTGAAATCTGGGAAGATTATGTCTCCGGCTTTGTTCATTTTCCTCCCGATTGCTTTGGCAATTCGGGATCTTTTGTGACTCCATATAGTTTTTAGAGTTATTTATTCCAGTTCTGTGAAAGATGTCATGGGTAGTTTGATAGAAACTACATAAAACCTATAGATTGCTTTGGGTTGTATGGCCATTTTGACAATGCAGTCCTTGCAATCCAAGATGAAATATTATTTTAAATGGTTTAATATTCCAAATTATGGAATTTCAATGTATTTGGCTCCTTAGGAAATGCTACAATGAAGATGTTTATAGGTAAGATTTTTTATTTGGATTTATTGTCTCAAGATGTATTTGCAGATGTGTGATTATTAGATTGAAGAGATTCACATTATCAAGCCCTGGACGCATACATCTTGCCAAATTGCTTTCCACTTTTACCAGTGATGAGTAAGCCTGCCTGTTTGACCACATCTTTGGCAGCACTGGGTATTTCCTTTTTATGGCTCCTTCCTACTATGGGCTGTAAGAGACGACCTTGGTTATACCTTAGACCAAGTGTACAGTGCCCTTGGGATGACACAATTACAGGACAAATGGGGCAAGAGTTTTCAGCCACGCATAGGGTGAGGCACAACCTTCCCATTACCCGCACTGGGACCAGAGGGAGAAAGCCCAGGTGGCGCAGGGCCTAAGCTACTCTTTAAGGCAGCCCAGTGATGCTACGAGACGGACGGTAAAATGCAGGGGGCTGTTTAGAGCTCTGCATGGGTTTGAATCCATTTTTTCTCTAAACTAGTGGCTGTGTGCTTTTGGGCATGAAGTTACCTCCCACGTCTCTGCTTTCTTTAATATATATCTGGAGACTAGAAGGCTCCCAGGAACAGCTGTTTGGAGATATAAAAGGGATAACCTTGAAGAAAGGCTGGTTCCTTTCTTCTTTCTTCTTCATTCCCAGATCTCCCAGGAGTCAGGTCACAGCCGGATGCAGGCCAGTGCAGTGTCTCCACGGGAGCTGGAAAGGACAGCGCCCACCACTGTGGCGAGCCCTGCTTGCCGCCCTGCAGCTCTGGCCGTTGCTGCCCAGGCTGGGCCTGGCATACCCCACACATGGGCGAGGCCAGGCCATTTAGTGTTCTGTGGGGTGCGTGTCTTGAAGCCAGCCTTCCATCATTTTCCTTCCTCGTCTTTGGGATGAGATCACGAGAGTCGAGCCTGGTAATGGCTCAGGAAAGTAAGGCTCCATTTTAATCAGGTGCTAAAAGTGCTTTCAGCAGCCTCGTGCAGCACTGCTGACGGGAGCAGCGTCCAGCCAATTTTTTGACACTTCAAAGAGCAGAGGTAAGACTGCTTCTGGGAAATTAGCACCATCACACCTGCCCCCAACCTTGATTTCCCTGGACCATTGAACACACAGGTCAAAGTCAGAGATGGAAAATAGCAATGTGTCTGCAACACAACTACTGACGAATCCCCCGTTGAGCATTTAGGCAAATCACCTTCTCTGAGTGTTGCATTCAGTTTCTTCATCTGTAGAATGGGGTTACATCGGCTAAATCTTACCTTGTTGGGTTGTGAGGATCAAGGGAAGAGGGGAGAGAGGCATAGTGCTTATTGTGCTGTATACTTTTCATGTTTTGCTTCATTTGCTCTTTTCAAAAGCTCTATGAGGTGGGGAGCATCATTATCTGGAATGAAGATTCACCTGCTGACGGTTCAGTTCCCCTTCCCAGTGCCCATGCACTGTTTGCATGGACTTCCTCCTATCGTTGCAGGCAGCCAGGGATTCAGGAGGAAAGGTTGGCTTTGTAACCCACAACCAACATGCTTCTTAACTACCTTGTGCAGAAATTACTCCTGCTACCAACAGAGCTGATTGCTTTCGGCCTCTACCTCTAGGCCCAAAGCACTGGGCAAGTCACAAATCTCCCCAACATTGGGGAGAACATGTGTTCAGAAAGAGAAAACTTTGCTGAGCAGGTCATTAAGACTGCATGGCTGGGGTGGTACGAGGTGGAGGCTCTCTCTGCTACCTCCCTCCCCAACCTTTTGGTTCTGCTCCCGATAACACGGTAGGTCAAGCATGTGGCTAAATATAGCTGCCCTCCCAGCTGGGCTGTCATCGGGACTGTCAGCAGTGTGTCCAAAGTTTTCAGACTGGAACTTCTCAGTTAAACTTAGTTATAGGGGGCAGGGATTTTGTTTTCAGCAGTCTTATCCTCCTCCCCTTGAATTGTAGACCCAGGGACAGACCACATAGGGCCGACCAGAAGGCAAGGGAAGTAGGATGGGGGTAGAGAGAGCCTGGACCTGCAGACCTGAGCATGACAGCAAGCTGAGTCCTCAAGATCAGAGTCTTGGGCTCTTATGCCCAGTAGCCTTGGGAACACGGCTGCCTCACAGGAGTTCTCGGGCCCGTCCTTAGGGCCAGGGTAAGTCACTGTCTCATCACCAGCAGTGGGGGCACTTGGGCAACCACTGAACCTCTGAGCCACAGTGGTCTCATGCGTAAGAAATGAATCACGGTAACCTTATGCTCGCTGTTATAGCAAATAAAGGAAAACAAGAAAGTGCTCTCTGTTGAAGCTCCTCACACTGGTGGAACTAGACTCTGCCACACGATACGGGCTTTGCCATCTCTCCATCAGCCCTGCCATGCAGGTATCTGGTTCGGCCCAGACAAATTGTTCTGAGCATCTCTGTGTGCCGGGAGCTTGAAGCTCCAAAAAATGATGAGTTCAAGGACACACAGACAGGATGCAGCAGAGACAGGAAGATACACATCTGATATTCCATCCTCCCTTTTCACCCAGGGACATCATTTGTATTGTTCTCTGGTTTATAGGTCTGCGAATTCTTAAGGAGGAAGCCAACTGAGGACAGAGGGGCAGGGCTGAGGGAGGGAGCTCAAAGGGCGCTCAGTCCTGATGGAGCAGGTTAGGGGGTCCAGGACTGCTGCACTGATCCATCTGAAAACCCTAGGAGCATCATTCTATGTCAGTGTCATCCCTGGATCTGTGCCATCCTTAGCCTGTGCAGCTGAATACAGTGGTCCCTGTAGGGTCACTTTCTTCCAAGGCTGTCTTGGCCCGTTGAAGATACAGGCTGGGTGTGTTCAAACTTTTTCTCCAGCCTTCTGAGCTCCACAGTCTCCCAGTTTAGGAGGAGGGATTGAAGTCTGCTTAACTGAAGGGGTTTATTTTTATTAGTGTCTATTTCCCCCTGTCCACTGGTACAATGCACTATAGTTAGTTTGTCTGACTTTTAATCCTTCATTTTTTCTAGAAGCATTTGTTTTGTAGATACCATGGGCCAGGCAATGGGATACAGCTGTGAACAGATAGGATCTCTGCTTTCATGGAACTTACACTTGGGGCTTGTGGGTGGGGATTTCTAGATGAGAGTAGAGAACAGACAGGACCAGGCCATGTGGAGCCTTGATGGCCGGGGACATGGAGTTTGCATTTTATTCAGTGTTCTAGAAAGCTAATGGTGGGTTTAGTCACAGGGCCAACAGGATCTGATAAACATTTGATGAAGCTTTCATAACATCAGTATTTACAATTGCTAAGATATGGAAGCAAGGTAAGTGTCCATCAACAGATGAATGGATAAAGAAGAAGTGGCATATGTATATGTATACACACACACATACATACATACAATGGAATACTACTCAGCAATAAAAAGTGAAATCTTGCCATTTGCAGCAACATGAATGGACTTGGAGGGTACTATGCTAAGTGAGGTAAGTCAGACAGAAAAAGACAAACACTGTATGGTACCACTTATATGTAGGGTCTAAAAAATACAATAAACTGGTGAATATAACAAAAAAAGGAGACTCACAGGCATAGAGAATAGACTAGTGGTTACAGTGGTGAGAGGGAAGGGAGGCGGGGCAACGTAGGGGTAGGGGATTAAGAGGTACAAACGGAGGTGTAAAATAAGCTGTAAGAATGTATAGTATGGCATGGGGAATGCAGCCAGTATTTTATAGTAACTACAAATAGAGTATAACCTTTAAAAATTGTGAATTATTTTATTGTACACATTTAACTTATGTAATATTATACATCAGCTATACTTCAATGAAAAAATAAATACATTTAAAAAAGATTTCTCTGACTGCAGCGTGGAAAATGGAATGTTGTAGGATGTGATGGGGGCAGGGCCCGTGGTAGGACATTGTAGGTGTTCAGAGGGGAGTAGGTGGCCTAGACGGTCAGAGAAGAGAGGAGAGTGGGGAGGTTATTTGGGGTAGAATTTGGCTCTGGGCACTTGGATATGAGTGATGAGGAAGAGGAGACCCCGGCAGGACTCCCGGAATCAAATGCTCATTCACGCTGTCTGCCACAAATGGAGCAGCTTAAGTTTTAGGCAGCCAGTATGTGGTGGGCTGGTTTCCGCAGCTAACAGGTAGCGGGCGCGTTGTGTGACTGATCGCATTATTGGATCATTTTAACAATCACAGCAGTCTTACAAGACAGAGGTACTGTGCTGTGGTGTTCTTAGTCATTCAGTTGTGTCCGACTCTGCGACTCCATGGACTGTAGCCTGTCAGGCTCCTCTGTCCATGGGGATTCTCCAGGCAAGAATACTGGAATGGGTTGCCATGGCCTCCTCCAGGGGATCTTCCCAACCCAGGGATTGAACCCAGGTCTCCCGCATTGCAGGTGGATTCTTTACTGTCTGAGCCACCAGGGAAGCCCAAGAGAGGTGCTACTGTTGTCTAAATAATTTGCTCAACTCACTTGTCTGAGTGCTTCAGCATCCTGATTCCTCCAGAAAATTAGTCTCAGCTATAGCTGTCATCTCTCCCTCAGGCCTTCAGCTCTGGGTATCAGAGGGAGCTTGGTTTTTGCCCACTGCTGAGGGATCTGGTCCACACTGGAGAATTTCATGTATATTTTCCCCTCTAGACATAGGGTTGCAATTATTCCCCTTAGGAGTTTGCTAAAAGCTGAATAAACTGTCCTAACTCTCTGTCTTTGAAACAGATGAGATTTACCCTGGAGAGGATGTGGGGCTGCATTGAACTTCCCAGGGGACCCGGTGCTCCTGCTGAGAGGCCCACTGAAAGACCTGAAGTCCCTGACCCCAGAGACCCCAGCAGCGTCTTTGAGCCCATCTGGGAGTTTCTGCAGGACAAGAGAGCTCTCATTCAAGTGGTCCCATCTAGATGTTTGTGTGCAGTGGCTGTTCCATGTGCCAGTGGGGAGGGCTCGTGAGGGCAGCTGACATTAGCCCATGGTCTCCCTGTCAGCATCACATGCTCACAGGAGAGGAGAGAGGTGTACAAGGTGAAGAGCATGGGCCTCGAGGCCCCCAGGCCCCTGTCCTTTATCTTACATTGAAACTTCACCCCAGTATATCTTTGCATGGATCATTGGGCAATTCCCTGGTCATAAAGTCCTGCTCTTCTAAGTACAATGGGAGGTGCCTGCTCAGTCTTGGGATGAATTGCCCCACGTGTGAACTTGTGCACACATGCTAAGCATTGGTATGCTTGTGGAAGCATCACAGCTCTCCTGTGGACCACGAGAGAATCAGAATAAAGAGAGAGGCATTGGGGGCATTGGGTGCAGCTGCAGACCCTGGTACGGATCTGTACCTGGCATCTTGCACCTGTGAATGATGTACCATAATCTCCACCTTCCAGAGGAAGAAAATGGGGCTCTGGCTCACAGTAGCCCTCTATGGCAGGGTCAGCTGTGCACCCCACCCGCATGGCCTACCTCTTGATATGAACCCTTTGGCTCCCGCCTGGCCATCCATTGTGTTAATTGAGAGCTTGAACAGCATTTGAAGGCCAGGTTTGGTGCTTGAATATATTGCCACATTAATAACTTCAGAACATTTCAGGCAGCATTGAAATAGTAAATTAGGACACGACGGGCCATATATTCAAGGCAGAGAGCTGAAGTATCATTTTATTACATGTGCCATGGAATTAAAGGCTTAATTTTCTTTTAAAAGATGGTGATGCATCATTTCCTGCAGCCAGGTAAAAACAGTTAGCAGAAATGATTTATCTCTCCTTCCATTTAAAAATACAAAACCGGAATCCCAGGATCTAGCTCTCTGTTATTTATCTCTGCCTGGAGGGCACTTGAGACTTTGATCAGTCATTCTGACTTGAAGGACAGGCCAGATCCTGGTTGTGGTCACCAGAGGGAGATGAGGGCAGAGCAGTGGCTGTGTCTATGGGTTAGGGAAGTGTGGCTTCTCACACAAGGCTCAGAAGACAGGTAGACTGTGTTCCTTTCCCAACTCTGGCCATAGGCTGGCTCTGCAGTCACTATTTACCTCTTGAAGGATAGTTTTCTCACCTACAAAACAGAATCACAGGTGAGTTTATGGTGGGGCTGTTGTAAGGTTTTCATGAGATTATTGGTGGAAAGAAAGTGAGCCTTTGGGGGCTCTTGCACAACTAAGTAACATTTGCAGAAGAAAATTTTAGAATGGCTCTTTATTTTCTGACAGTAAAAGCTATCCTCATTGAGGGGCTTTCCAGGTGGCACTAATGGTAAAGAAACTGCTTTTCAAGGCAGGAGACTTAAGGGATGTGGGTTCCAACCCTGGGCTGGGAAGATCCCCTGGAGAAGGAAATGGCAACCCACTCCAGTATTCTTGCCTGGAGAAGCCCATGGACAGAGGATCATGGCGGGCTACAGTTCACAGTGTGGCAAAGAGTCAGATACGACTGAAGTGACTCAGCACAGCACCCTGCATGTACTCATTGAGAGGAAATTTGGAAAATACAGAAAATAGCAAAGAAGAAAAGAAAGGAAATGGTATAATATGGCCTGGAGATGATCAACGCTATTTTCCCTTTTTTGGCATACTTTTAAAAACAAAATTCGATTCCTAAACATTTACAAATTAATATTCAGGTATTCTGTTTCTCTGGCTTGACATTCCCAACACCAGCTTCACCCTTAACGACTGTCCACAACTTTTTTGCATGACTGCATACAATTCTTTTTTTTTTTTTTTTTCATTTATTTTTATTAGTTGGAGGCTAATTACTTTACAATATTGTAGTGGGTTTTGTCATACAACAACATGAATCAGCCATGGATTTACATGTATTCCCCATCCCGATCCCCCCTCCCACCTCCCTCTCTACCTGATCCCTCTGGGTCTTCCCAGTGCACCAGGCCCGAGCACTTGTCTCATGCATTCAACCTGGGCTGGTGATCTGTTTTACCATAGAAAATATACATGTTTCGATGCTGTTCTCTTGAAACATCCTACCCTCGCCTTCTCCCACAGAGTCCAAAAGTCTGTTCTGTACATCTGTGTCTCTTTTTCTGTTTTGCATATAGGGTTATCATTACCATCTTTCTAAATTCCATATACATATGTGTTAGTATGCTGTAATGTTCTTTATCTTTCTGGCTTATTTCACAATTCTTATTGTATGTAAAACTGCACATGATCTATATTGATCCTCTGTTAGATCTTTACATTCTTTCTTTGAAGAATACTTCCTGTGGTCACTGTAACAAGCTAGCAGTGACAGAGGGTTAATAGATATTTATTCTCTCACAGTTCTGGAGGACAGAAATCTGAGCTCAAGGTGCTGGCAGGGCTGAGCTGCCTTCAAGTGCCTGTCCAGCCTCTGGCGGCTCCATATGTTTCTGGGCTTGTGGCCGCATCCCTCCAATCTCTGCTTCTGTCTTCACATGGCCTTCTCTTTTCTGTATGTCTGTCTGTCTCCTCTGAGTGTTTCTCAAAGGAGACTTGTCAGAGACTTTGTCACTGGATTTAGGGCTCCCCTGGATAATTAAGATGATCTCTTCATCTCTAGATTCTTAACTTCATTATATCTGCAGAGATTCTTCCCAACTAAAGTAACATTCACAAGTTCTGGGGTTAGGATGTTGACATATCTTTTGGGGGCCACCATTCAGTCCACAGCAGCCAGGGAACCAGGGCTTAAAGAAGTCCAGCTCTTGGCCCAGGGTCACAGGACCCCCAGGTAGTGGAGCTGGGATTCTGTCCCAGGCATTTGGCCTAAATACATTTAATTCATCTGAACATCTTTTTATATACATATGAGTCATATTTTAAACTTTTGGTTTTAATGACCTCTTTATCTGATGACAATGGCTTTATCCTGTCTGTATTTTCCAGGCCCAGTCACTGTTGAAGACAGGCCCCGAAGACCCCATCCTCCGACCCGTCCCTACCAGTCGGGTGGGAGAGAAGGGAGCCGACACCGCATCATGGCAGGTGTCGGCCCTCTGCCCTCAGGGTCTCCTGCTGTCTGAACCCAGCGTCCACTCCATCAGATGCTACAGGTTTCAACAGCACTGGTGGATCCAGGCAACAACCCTCAGCTTCTCGCCTTTCCTGAGAAGACCCTCAAGCAGGTCTGCCCTGCCCCCTCACTGGAGTCTGGGGGACACAACCTCCCACAGCACCCTTGACCTCCCCTTGTGGCCAGAGCAGCTAAGAGGCTCAAGTGAGTTTCCTAAGGGTGATGTTGCCTTGTCCTCGGCTTTGCAAATCTGATTAACACAAAAGAACGGTTTGTGGGTTTCCTGGGAATGGATATGAAGTCAGAGAAGGCTCCTCTCAGGGGTCCTGAGTTGTCTCATCCCCATTTCCTGCTGTGGGCCTGAGTATTCGCCCTAGTAATCCCCCTCTTGGGGGCAAGATCCCTCTGGTGAGCCTCTGCGAGGACTCTCAGCACCCAGGAAGGGGAGGTCATGCCCCTTATTCCTTGGGTCTCCTGAGTCTTGGGCCCCCCCTGAGCCAGCCTGCTTCTGTATCTGGGGACTGAGACAGCTGCTGCACCCATGCAAACTGAGGCTCAGGGTAAGAGGAGGGGGAGCACCTCATACGTGACAGGAGCCAAGGCCAGGTGGTTGACGATCAACCTACAGTCATTCTGAGACTTAGATAAAATTACACCCATTTTAGGGCTTCCCTGGTGGCTCAGACAGTAAAGAATTCACCTGCAGTGCGGGAGACCTGGGTTCGATCCCTGGGTTGGGAAGATCCCCTGGAGGAGGGCATGGTAACCCACTCCAGTATTCTTGCCTGGAGAATCCCCATGGATAGAGGAGCCTGGTGGGCTACAGTCCACGGGTTGGCAAACACTTGGACACAACTGAGTGACTAAGCACAGCACAGACCCATTTTAAAGAAGAGGAAACTGAAAGGAAAAAATGACTTGTCCAAGGTCACATCAGCAGCAGGGACCAGCACCCCTTGCCTCCACAGTGGAGGCAGTGAGACCTTTTCCACAGACAATCCCTACCACATGCTTGTTCTGTTTCTACTTTAGTATAAGCTTAACCCTGAGAAGGTCATAGGCAGGCTTCTGCAGGAAAGACAGGGCTTGACAAGTGAATGACAAGGATACAGGTTTGGTTTCAGGCTTGGAATCTGAATGTTCTGACCATGAGCAGTGGGGCCAGAGCCCAGAGTCAGAGGAGGAGGGTAGAGGAGGAGGCTGTGGGCTGCAGGTACCTGAGCCCTGTAAGTCGCTGGTGGGTTGCATGAATGTCCCCATGACAGCATGGGTCTGTACTGCTCACTCCATGTGACCGGGTGCCCAGCTGGAGTGGATGGGGACTCTGAAGCTCTAACAGACCTTCTCAAGGGGAAATGTTAAACAGAAAAGATATCCAGAGTCCTGGGAAGTGAGCCCAGGCTCTGTGGATGGAGATGGGAGTGTCACACATACTGTCTCATCTAACCTCCCCAGCAGTTCAGCAAAGTAGGCTGGGCTATCTCCACATTACAGACTAGGAGGTGAGGCTCAGAGAGGTTAAGTGACTTGTCCAGGATAACACAGCAAGAAGAAGATGCAGCTGAGATTCAATACTTCCTGAAGCTTGTGGCTCAGAACATAAGCAGGTGAAAAATCTGGCCCCATTCGTCTTCCTGCGATAGCTACTCAGAAATTTACTCTTACAGGGAGAAGTGCTTAAAGATATGCAAGACTCAAGAGACATGATAGGGTCACAGATGTGACTGAGCTAGGCATCCTGGCTAGATCAGAAGCTGTTCCTGCTGTAGAGGAAAGCCTTCTGCTAGCTTTTAAAACTCCTGGTGCTATGGAGCTGAGCATCTCTCAGGCCCAGGCCTGTGGGAGGGGCCGGGTAAGGCAGCCTGTGTGCTATGACTTCCTCTGGACAACTCTGCCCAGCACCAATCACGCTGGGAATAGACCCTGGTCCCACTCAGCCACTAATCAGCAGAGTCCCTATCCACCCACATCCTTGGCACTACTGCCCAACTTCCTGCCCTCCATGAGACAGCCTAGGGCTGAAATATCACCCGGTTAAGTCCCTCCAACCTGGCCCTGCTGAAAGAGTGCTCTTTACAGCGAGAAGCAAGGGGAACACGGAGGCTTACTCACCATGGCAGCATCCTCCTTGAGCGGCAGGAGCGTGGAGGACACAACCGCCCACAGACAGTCATGGGCTGCGTGCAGGGCGCCTGCCCCGGGCACTCACACTTCCTTTCTCGGAGCGGCAATGAGGCAGTGGGAAAGAATCCACTCCCACCCAGCTGGGCCTGCCCTTCGCCCGAGACACCAGATCTGACTTGGAAGCCAGCTGGACATTCCTGTTAGGCTGTTCAGAAATGGACCACGGCCCCACCGCTCAGAGAGGCCCGAGCGCTCCCGCCCCCTGCTTCCTCTGGAGCCTGGCCTTTCTCTGCAATGCCCCCATCCCAAGGGACTGGGTCTGTGACCTTGGTGAAGCCCTCGGCTGACCCGGCTCCCGCCCTCTGGCTCTGTTCGTTTATAAATAGGCCCATTTCTCATCCTGCTCCAGCCCAGAGCTCCACACCCAAGAGGCAGATGCAACCTCGGGATTCCCTTTCCAGCCAAGGGCAGAGCAGGACCCGGCGGGCTCATGGGCCTGAAGGATGAGATCACAGATTTTCCTGCAAATAGCAACACACAGCGGACAGTCAGAGGCTACTTTCCTGTGGCTGCCCAAACAAATGACCACATACAGGGTGGCTTAAACAACAGACATTCATTGTCTCACAGTTCTGGAGGCCAGAAGTCTGAAATCAAGGGGTCGGCAGGGTAGCTCTATCTGAAGGCTCTAGGGGAGGGTTCTTCCCTGTCTCTTCTAGCTTCTAGTGCCCCATTCATTCCTTGGTTTGTGGACACGTCTCTTCAACCCGTGTGGTTGCATTGCCCTCTTCTCTCTGTCTCAAATGTCTATTTCTCTTATAAAGGACATTTGTCATTGGATTTAGGGGCTATCGAAATTTCTACTTAGCACAAAATTCTTAATTCCACCTGTAGGAACCAGTTTTCTAAGTAAGGCCACATTCATAGATTTCAGGATTAAGACACAGACGTATCTTTTAGGGGCCAGCATTCAGCCACTACAGCTCATTGTCACGAATGAAATTTACTGAGATGGCTATTGACAGGTGGGTCAAACGAGGAAGCCTGAGAAAAGGGACTTGTTACAGAGAGATGCAGACTTTTGGGGTGTCTTTGGCTCTGCTGTCCAGGGCTCCCCCGTGGCCAGGCCAGGTAAATCCTGCTGCTTCTGAAGGAGACTTTAATGATGGACTCTCCCCGGCAAAGCTGAGGGCTCAGGAACAGATTCGTGTTGTCTCCGGCTCGGCTGAGTGTGTGGGTCAGCACCCAGCTATTGGCTGGATTAGTGAATCGTCAATAGATCCGGTCGAGCTAAGACAGCTGGAGTAAGCAGACCACACATAGGCGCTGGTTATTTTGGCTTTTGTGGTGACGTGGCGTGATTTGTAGCTTGGCTCTCGGCCACTATGACATTCACAGAGCCTGGTCAGCTGTCACGGTTTCATGCTCTTTGCTGAGTGAAATGACCTGAGTGTAATTTCAAGGTGCATGGAAAGAACACGGACTCTGGAGTCCCACAGACCCCTTGGGTCTGGCCCGGCCATTGCTTACCACCCTCGGGAACCTCTCAAGGCTTTCTCCTGGGTAAAATGAGGAGGGACAAACCCATCTGGAAACACGGTTGTAATTACAAACCTAGATTCTATCTCAGGGGCCTGGCACACAGTAGGCATCCATTAAATGTTTCTTCGGATTTGGGGTTGGGAAGCGCACCACCCACTGTGTGCAGAGGCTGGGCCCTTCCACTACCCCCTGCCTCCTCTCTCCCTGGCTCCTAGTCCTATGCTGTCTTGACCTTGTGTGCCCAGGCTTGGGCCATACCTTTGCTCCCCTGGGTCCCTGCAGCAGTTTCCTGAGCGCCCTCGCTGCCCCAGGCTGCCTGCTCCAGGCCTACTTCACACAGCTGCTGACGCCAGGGAAGCTCTGATTTTGTCACATTCCCAGCCGCAACGTGTTGATGATTTCTCACCCACGCTGGAGCCTGGATCGGAGCCCCTCCGCATCAGCCCTGCCCACATGACAGCCTCAGGGATCACCGCTCCTCTTTCACGCCCTGTTCTAGCGCCCATGAGCCCTGCTCAAGCTGCAGGCCCCTCCCCGCCTCCTGTCCCTCAGAATCTCTCCTTTCTCTGCATCACTTTTTACTCTCCCTCTTCTCTTTATCTCTTCCCTCCCCCCCCTCTCTTCCCTTAACCTCCCCATGACCCCCATTGTCCTTCTCTGTGTTCCTCTGGCAGCTTGAACTTCCCACAGCCACACCATACTGCACTGAGCCTCTTCTGGAATCTTGCAGTGGACATCGCATCCTCAGACTGCACTCCCATGGGAAGAGAAAGGTCATGGTCCAGAGCCCAAGCTCTGGAGCCAGTGTTTGGGATTGAACTGCCTGTGTGACCTTGGGTAGATCACTGCACTTCTCTGGGCCTTGCTTTCTCAGCTGTGAAGCTTTTGTGAGTGACTCCATGCAGAGCACAGAGGATGGCTATGTGTTCTAGTCTAAGTGGGAGCTCTTTCTGTCACAGAGTTAACAGCCTGGGGGATGTCAGATAAGATGAGCAATCATGCTGCCATGAGATAAGGGAAGTGTGGGTGCCTCAAGAGGACAGAAGGGTGCTTCACTAGCCAGAGACACAGGTCTGCCACTGGCTGCCCTCCAGAGGCCTTGGGCTGTGCAAGGACGAGCGCTTGGCTGTCGACAACTTCCAGGCCATATGCCTCCACCTTCCACACTGCTGGACACCTTTTGAGCCCCACACCAATCTGTTTGTCCACAATTCCCATTCTAGTTACTGCCACCTCCACAGGTGACAAACACGCTCTATAAGAACCACCCCTATCCCTTCTCCTGGACTCCACACACATGCCTCTCACTTCTTGTTTCAGACTTCCTGAGACCAGCACATGTGGCGACACCCGTGGGGATCCACCGAACACTCACACAGGTGTGGTCCCAAAGTGTAGGAGTCTGTGAACCCAGGACCATCCTTGACCTGTGGAGGGAGACGAGCTATTCTCCACCTGAGTCCCAGGAGGACAATTCTGAAAGGCATTTCAAAATGTTCTTCAGAAGTTTCTGGTTAGGTGGAGAACCAGTCCTCCTTAGCAGGGGGTAACCCATAATGCATCCTTGAGTTACCTCTCATGTTTTCTCTGCCATCTTCTCTGATCCTACACTTCACATCCCTGGGATCCCTCCCCAATACAACTACCTACATCAGCCCTTTCTTTAACTTGGTCTCTACTGGGACCACTTAACCTAAAACCCCTAGCAAAGGTTTCCCTTGGGCTGACTGAATGCCTTGGGCAGGGAAGCCTGCCATATCCTCCAAAGCTTCTTAGTAGATGAGTCCCCTTTACGACATTGGTACCAAAGTAAAGAAATAAGGATCAGGCATGGAGATTGGAGAAGGGCATGACAACCCACTCCAGTATTCTTGCCTGGAGAATCCCATGGACAGAGGAACCTGGCGGGCTACAGTCCTTTGGGTTGCAAAGAGTCGGACACGACTGAGCAACTTAGCACGCATGCATGCAGGGAGAGAGAGATCAGGCACTGGGTCCAACCAAGATGGATCTAGCTGAGGCTAGAATCCAGGTTGCTGTGTTGAGGCTTCCAACCCCTAAACATAATATGTTACTCTTATTTAGATCTTTGATTTCTTTCCTCAGCATTTTATAATTTTGGCATACCGATCCTATACATGTTCTGTAAAATTTATACCTAAATGTTTCATTTTCTTTGGAGTAATAACCAATGGTATTGTGTTTTAAATTTTGGTTTCAAGGTGTTCATTTGTATATGTAGAAATGCAAATGTTGATCTTATATTTTGCAATCTTGCTGAACCCATTTATTCTTTCTAATTTTTTTGTGTATGTGAATTTCTTGGGATTTTCTATGCAAACAACCAAGCCATCTGCAAATAAGAACAGTTCTATTTCTTCATTTTCAATCTGTAAGCTGTTTCTTTTTCTTACCTTATTGTAGTGGCTAGAACTTCAACTATGTTGAAGAGGAGTGGTCAGAGCAGATAGCCTTTCTTTGCTTGATTTTTCACTATTAAGTATGCAGTCGTAGGCTTTTGTAAATGCTCTTTATTGTGTGAAGTGGCCCCTTTCTAGTCCTAGCTTGTGTGTACGCATGTTCAATAGCTCAGTCTGTCTGACTGCGATTCCATGGACTGTAAGCTGCCAGGCTCCTTGGTCCATGGGATTCCCCAGGCAAGAGTACTGGAGTGGATTGCCATTTCCTTAGGGGATCTTTCTGACCCAGGGATCAAACACACGTCTCTTGTGTTTCCCGCACTGGCAGGCAAATTCTTTACCACTGAGCCACCTGGGAAACCCCCTATTCCTAGCTTACTGGGAGATTTTCCCTTTTCTAATTGTCATACATAGGTGTTACATCTTGTCAAATTTTTTCCTGTGTCAATTAGTATGATCATATGATTTTTCTTCTTTAGCCTATTGATATGGTGAATTATATTGATTAATTTTTGAATGTTAAATAAACTTTTGTATACTTGGAATAAATTCCACTTACTTATGCTCCATATTTCTGGTCAGTTTACCTGCCTGTTCTTTATTCCCTCCCTGGAGCCCACTGGGACCAAGTCACACTGACTACATTTATGAACTTGGACCCTCACCACAAGATCAGCACTGCTGCCCCATGTAGCAAAGCCACTGGGTGGTTGATGCTGGCTGAGCTGAACTTGAGTTCATCATGTGTCCTTGAACTTAAAGCACAGGCTGCTAGCCTTTCTATGGAGAGGCCCACTAGGAGTCTTCATTCAGTTTCTATCAGTCATCACCCAGCAGGTCCACCCAAATCCAAATCTCTGGCTAGAAGAACACTATAGCAAAAATCCAGTGCATTCTCATATAAATCCAGATCAAATTCCATTAAGGCTGGCCTGGAGAATTTCTGGGAGCAGGCAGAAAACAGTTCTATCACGTGTTGATTTACTGTTGCTTCTCTCTTCTTTGGAAAGGCAGAGAAAATAAAGAACCATTGGAATCCAGTAGCAAATGCCTAGTTGTTCAGCCATGCAGCAAGGCTACTTTCAACACAAGCCAATATGAACTGGTAGCAATGTTTAATCATTTTTCATAGTCACTAATGAAAACAGTGCTGCTTCTGGCTGAGTAGTTCAAAGTGCCCAACAAATGAATTCTGAGTCCCAGGCGAGAACTCTAGATCTGGAAGGTCTTGGATCAACTAATGACATACCTTGTGCAAATTTTAAACCTCCCAATAATGTCCATGCATGTGGCCTAATGGTACTATAGAGATTTTAAGATTGGTACATATATTAGTCACTGTAATTAAAATCCTGGAGTTATATTATATGTTATTTGTATGGCAGTTTGTGATGTGTTTAATGCTCCCAGTTTCAAAATTATTAAAGCTACTGTCCCTGGGTTGGCCAAAGTGATAAGGAAAGTAAGAATGTGATCTTATTCCCTTTTGATGGGGCCGGCCGGGAGGAGGATGCGTGAGGGATATTCTTATAAAGAGACCAAATGCCAAATAAAAGAATTCCAGCTGTGCAACAGGAAAGTTGAAATGGTTTGTTAGGATCATTAATATTGCAATGAAAACTAATTAAACCTGGAGCTAGAAGGAGTTCATTAGTGGTTTGGAGCCAAAGATTCTGCTTCTGCAGAGTTGGTTGTAGCACTGGGGAACTTGGAAAGTTGTCAGCTGGGCGCAGGGTCAAGCGGTCCTCTCCTTTTTGTAGCTTCTGAAATTGGGCTTCACTAATGATAGGCACTTGGCAGACATGAGCCAAGAAATTTCCCTGGAGTACCGGAAGTGCCACTCTGGGTGATGTCACACCTGTCTGGGGCGGCAAGGGGGGCGGGGTGGGGGAGTGGGAGGGGGGCGGGTCATCCCTTGCAGGCTACTGAGAATGAGCCTTTGAGGATAGAGAAGCGAGCCTTTGAAGATGGCAAAGTGGAGGGGAATTGGGAGGCTTTCTTTCTAAGAAATGAGACAGGTTTTCACATTGCAACTCAACTCACTTCAACCCATTTAAAAAAAAAAAAGAAAGAAACCCATGTCTTCAATGCTGGTTTTGGACTACTAAAGTGCTTTCACACACCTCTCACTTGCTTTTCTCAATAGTCCTCGTAGAATCACTTTATCATTTCTTTCTCCAAGTTGGTTTCCTGAGAGAGGGGAGGTTATTTCTGTCGCAGGTTGGGTTTGTCAGGCACCAGACTCTGAGATGGGGTTTAGCTGGCAGGATGTCTGTTAAGGAGGGCTCTTGGGACCAACCCTGTAGAACAGAGGGGTTAGCAGAAGGTATGGGTGGAGGGAGAATCAAACTTTGATCTTGTCTGACACTTCTGGGAGGTTTGGGGCTGGAGTGGCCCTCTAGAGCTGTCCTGATTTGCGTAGAGATGGCCAGGTCTTCATCCTTTGGCTTTGATCAGTCATTGCATGGTGGCCACCCTGGGAAAGGTGGGACCTAGTGCCTGGTAGCTCTGTGCTGACATGAGTTGTGAAGGGACCCCTGCTCACAGCACGCCCAGCAGCTGGGGCAGCAAGTCCTTCCTCCCTGGGGCTTCTTGGCAGTGTGCAGCAACATCCTCTGCTATTTTGTTTATCATAATTTCTTTTGACTCCAGAATAGTACCTGGCATACCTGGCATATCATAGGATTTAAAAAAACATTTTTTTATTTTTAATTGGAGAATAATTGTTTTACAATATTGTGTTGGTTTCTGCCATACGTCAGCATGAATAAGTCTTAGGTGTACAGATGTCCCCCACCTTGACCTTCTGTCCCATCTCCCTCCCTATCTCACTCCTCTAGGTTGTCAGAGGCACAGCGCTGAGCTCCCTGCCTCATACAGCAAATTCCCACTGGCTATCTATTTTACATATGGTAATGCATATGTCAACAGACTGGTTCCAAATAGGAAAAGGAGTACGTCAAGGCTGTCTATTGTCACCCTGCTTATTTAAGTTTCATGCAGAGTACGTCATGAGAAATGCTGGGCTTGAAGAAGCACAAGCTGGAATCAAGATTGCCGAGAGAAATATCAATAACCTCAGATACGCAGATGACACCACCCTTATTGCAGAAAGTGAAGAAGAACTAAACAGCCTCTTGATGAAAGTGAAAGAGGAGAGTGAAAAAGTTGGCTTAAAGTTCAACATTCTTAAAACTAAGGTCATGGCATCCGGTTCCATCACTTCATGGCAAATAGATGGGGAAAAAGTGGAAACAGTGGCTGACTTTATTTTTCTGGGCTCTAAAATCACTGCAGATGGTGATTGCAGCCATGAAATTGAAAGACGCTTGCTTCTTGGAAGGAAAGTTATGACCAACCTAGACAGCATATTAAAAAGCAGAGACATTACTTTGTCAACAAAGATCCGTCTAGTCGAGGCTATGGTTTTTCCAGTGGTCATGTATGGATGTGAGAGTTGGACTATAAAGAAAGCTGAGCACAGAAGAATTGATGCTTTTCAACTGTGGTGTCGGAGAATACTCTTCAGAGTCCCTTGGACTGCAAGGAGATTCAACCAGTCCATCCTAAAGGAAATCAGCCCTGGGTGTTCATTGGAAGGACTGATGTTGAAGCTGAAACTCCAGTACTTTGGCCACCTGATGCGAAGAACTGACTCATTTGAAAAGACTCTGATGCCGGGAAAGATTGAGGGCAGGAGGAGAAGGGGACGACAGAGGATGAGATGGTTGGATGGCATCACTGACTCAATGGACATGGGTTTGAGTAAACTCCAGGAGTTGGTGATGGACAAGGAGGCCTGGCGTGCTGCAGTTCATGGGGTCACAAAGAGTCGGACACGACTGAGCGACTGAACTGAACTGAACTGAATGCATATGTTTCCATGCTACTCTCTCAATTCATCCCACTCTCTTCTTCCCCCACCGTGTACACAATCTGTCCTCTATGTCTGTGTCTCCATTGCTCCCCTGCAAACAGGTCCATCAGTACCACCTTTCTAGATTCCATATATATGCATTAGTATGTGATATTTGTCTTTCTCTTTCTGACTTATTTCACTCTGAATAACAGGTTCTAGGTTCATCCACCTCTTTAGGACTAACCCAAATGTGTTCTTTTTTATGGGCAAGTAATATCCCATGGTATATGTACCACAACTTTCTTACCCATTCATTTGTCAATGGACATTTAGGTTGCTTCTATGTCCTGGCTATTGTAAATAGTGCTGCAATGAACATTGGGGTACATGCATCTTTTTCAATTATGGCTTTCTCAGGATATACACATCATAGGTTTTTAATAAATATTTATTAATGTAGATGGAATATTTCCCTTTCACACAGAAAAAACCAAGACTTGGCAAGTGAAGTAAATGGAGGAACTAGAGTTAGAACAAAGGTCCCTCTGACTCCGGAATACCAGCCCTGGTCATTCTCTCTTATCTCTACTCATGAACAATGAAGTCCACAAATGAGGTCATTGGGTGATGAGCATCTGGCCCCTGATTTTGTAAAAACAAAATCAGCTTCATCTTTCAACGTCCAAAGAAGATAACTAGGTTTACTCTCTTTCAAGCCTTTTCCTAGCCCTGCCTTTGAGTGGAAGATTGTCACTAGGGAATCTTGTCACTGGGTCTCAAGAGGAAGGACAGAGGCTTTTCCAGCAGATCAAATTAACCTGGCCTTGAGTTTGAGGACTCCCAGAATGAAAGCTGGACCCTGCCGTCCACTCTATGGCTTGACAACTTTGGCTAGCCCAAGGTGCTACTTGGTTCTGGGGTACAAGCAAAGAGGACAGAACACATGGATACAAAGGCGGAGAGTTTCAGGCAGCTTGCCTTGAGCTGCTTTTGGAGAGACTGTTACAAGGTCTCAGCCTCTGTGCTTGCATTGTAGGCAAAACCAGAGCAAAGAGTAAATTTGATAACTAAATATACTAAAAATGTTTACGTTTCTTGATTTTCCAGTCCTTGGATTCAGCACTTCTGGTGTGCCAGGAGTGGGTTACAAAAGTGACAGCATCTTGTTTGCTTGGCCCTGGGGGCAGCAGGCAGGCATGGGGGAGAGGCAACTGATCACCTCCAACCACAAGCAGCCTCTTTTCTTTACTTCCATGTAACACATGTGTGCCGTAATCTAGAAAAGGGTGAGATGTGACATTTAAACCACATTGAATATTGGAAGCAAAAAGTGCTATGCATTGTAGTAAGGATCTTCCCCAGTTTTCTAAGTCAAATCCCATGGCCCAAAGAAAATGACTTGCTCTCTCCCAGGGCTCAGAACAGACACCCTTCAGCTGTCAGATGCTTGAGCCTCTCGCTCAAACCTCTCATCTTACAGATGAGGATACCGGGGTCCAGGAAGGTAAACGCCTGGGCAATGGGCATGGAAACAAGGTAAGTTTAATTTGACATTATTAACTCTGCTCATTATCCTGGAATGATCCATTAGAGATCATGAAAAATGATAATTATTTAATTATATACTTTAACTACATAGTATATTTTATGCATTGTATAATTATCACCACCATAACTAATGGTGGTGAATTCTTCTGTAACTGAAAGTAATCTGCTGAAGGGAGCATTTAAATATCTTTTTCTTTCATGACAAGGCTAAGCTTAGGCAGATTTTTCTTTTTGTAAATCTCACCTGTTAGTTTTAAAAAAATTATTTATTTATTTGCCTGCATTGAGTTTTAGTTGTGGCACACAGGACCTTTGTTGCATCATGTGGGACCTTTCGTTGTGGCTCATGGACTCTATTTGTGGTGTGCAGGCTTCAGTAGTTGCGGCAGGTGGGCTCTCTAGTTGTGGCAGAAGAGCTCTGGAGCACACCAGCTCAGCAGTTGCAGTGCTTGGACTTAGTTGCTCTGCGGCATGTGGGATCATCCCAGACTAGAGATTGCATCCGTGTCCCCTGCATTGCAAAACAAATTCTTAACCACTTGACCACCAGGGAAGTCCCAAGCCAAGGCTGACCTTTGCTTTTTTTTAAATCCCAAGCAGCGGAGAGATGTCATGAAGAACACTCTGACCCTAATTCTCAATCTTTAGCCATCATTTCCCACTGTAGGGGCAAGAACACACTCCAGGACACCTGAGTGTGTTCACAGTGCTAGAAAAGTCTACCTGACTTTACTAGAGGCCCCCAAATGCCCTAATTTCAGAGGAGTGAAAATTTTAGCAGTCAACTCTGAACCTTCCTAGTCTGCCTTTCAGAATTATTGAGGTAATTCATAAGGTTTTGGATTAAGTTAAAACGCAATCAAGCAGAGAAATTAAAAAATCTTGATGGCTTAAGAAAGTCTAGAGCCAGACTACCTAGCATTAGAACGGCAACCCCATGGTGACATCATAGGACAGCATTCCCTCTTTTTTTTTCACACCCTGGCATATAGCTTTCATCCTCAAGGTCACCTCATGGTCCATGTTGGTGGAAAATTCCAGCCATCATTCAGCATTCCAGGCTGGCAGCCAGAAAGAAGGTAGGGGTGGTGGGGAGACTGAGACTTCTCTTCCCAGTTGAGTAAATTTTCTGGCATTCCCATAGAGCAACTCATTTTCATTCCATTGGCCAGAAACAGTCAGACTATCTTTAACTGCAAGGGAGGGAGGTGAATAAAGATTTTAGCTGGTATATCTTCTCCTAACTAAAAAACCAGGGTTCTGTAGCTAGGGAGGAAAGGAGGATCATGGTTGGTGTAGATAATCACTATCTCTGCCATGAGGTTCCAGGAGATAATGGGTGCCAAGTCTTCAGCCAGTGCCTGGAACATGGTTCAGTTCTTATTTATTTAGCAATCATTTATGCAGTACCTATACCTCTTAATGCAGAGGTTGCCCCGACCCTCAGGGAATTCTTGATCCAGGGCTCAGCCAGCAACAGAGGCATGGCATTCTGCAAGTAGACATAGACTCTGTGATGGATGTGCTTTACATCAGTGGCATCTTTGTAGTTTTCAAAACATGGGACTTCTGATCTGGTCAGCCAAGGTTTGTGGGGGTTGCCTCTGGTCTTCTAGGGTCCTAATGCATTAAGAATGTTTTGGGGGCTGCTTAAAGGGCATGTTAATGTTAGGCAGCATGGTTTGGTGGGAATAGTACAGGTTGGGAGCCAGAGACATCTGGCCTCAGATCCCGCAATAATACTGATGCTGGCTTTCAACATGGTGAGCCTGGTTCCTGGTCTGGGGAATGGGGATAATGCCCCATACCTGGAGGACCATCATGAGAATAGTGTCCAGCCCAGCTCTTGTCAAGATGCTGCTGCTGCTATTCTGTCAGGAACGCTCTGAGAGTCCCTGGTTTAGGGACAGTATGTAACATTATTGTAAATTTCACTTTGTTGTTTAGTCACTAAATCACGTCCGGCTCTTTGCTACCCTCTGGTGAACTGTTAAACAAGACTGTGCTCCATCCATACCATTCTGATTTGTAAGGGTCTCTTAAATAATAAGGATATTAACTCCTTTGTCATATTTGTTGAAACTACTTTCTTTTAGCTTGTCTTATCCTTTTATTTTTTAAATGTGGTATTTTTGATATAGACTATATAAGATATATATATATATATATACACACACATATATACACATAGATTGTGCAGCTTAATCTATCACATTTTCTTCTGTAGTAATTTTTATTGCTGATCTTAGAAGTGCCTCCACCATCCTGATGTTAGTAATTATTGACATATATTTACTTCTATTTTCTAAGGTTTCATTATAAATAAAAATTCTATTTGATGACTAATATATTTCCTTTCCCCTTGGGTGTGATGTTCCCTTTATCATCTTCTCAATTCTTACATATTTTGGAGATTTCTTTCTGTGCTTACTTGGTCTCTTCCATTGATCTGTTTGCAAATTCTTCCGCCAATAAAACACTTAATTGTTGGAACTTTAGTACACATTTTAAAATTTGGCAGAACAGTTCTCTGTTCTTTTAAGAAATACTTCCAACATTTCCCACTTGTTTATTTTTTAGATAATGTTTAGAATTATTTTGTAAATATTTGTTTCATTAAAAAATTCTACCACTATATTGATAGTAATTGTCTTAACTATCTAATTGGAAAGCAATTACCTTTCATCTTTCTTCCTTTCTTCCTTCCTCCCTCCCTCCCTTCCTCACTCTCTCTGTTTCTTTGTTTCGGCCTGTCTATGGGACCCTGTGGTAAAGAACCTGACAGTGCAGGAGAAACAAGAGACATGGGTTCAATCCCTGTTCAGTTCTTACAAAGATAAATGGCATGAAAAAGGGGGTGCTTCAGCCTCAGCATCAGTCCTTCCAATGAATATTCAGGGTTGATTTCCTTTAGGATTGACTGGTTTGATCTCCTTTCTGTCCAAGGGACTCTCAAGAGTCTTCTCCAGCACCACAGTTCAAAAGCATCAATTCTTTGGTGCTCAGCCTTCTCTATGGTTCAGCGCTCACGTCCATACATGCAGTGTTGGGTACTGACCCCACACAAAGTTGATGCTTTGCTGGTGGCCTTCCAGTCCCATCCTTCAGGGCCCAACCCACCCCTGTCCTGACACACTGACCTCAGGCCCCTGGACTTGAACCCCATGCAGCAGCTCTCTGAACAGTGGGCTCCTGCCCTGTCACTGGGAAGTTAGGCCCCTCCAGTTTCCCCAGGCTCTGTCTCTCTGGCCAAGGTCGGGTTATGACTCCTGCTTGAGGAGAACCGCCCCTTCAAGGTCTGAGTTCAGTGCCTCTTCCCTCCAGCCACCCTGCCCTGTCATCTCCCTTCCCCGACAACTTCCCTCTCCAAGGCCCTGGAGAGGTCCACTCTCCTCAAAGGCCAAGTGCCTGGTCAACAAGGAGCCGCTGTGTGTTTTCCACTTCCAGCCATGTTCATTCATCTTCCCGTGCTGCTCACCCTTCCAAGCTGTGGCCTTGAGCTCCAGAGTCTGACAGACAAATGCCTGACCAGAGCCCCAGGGTGGGATTCGGGGGAAGGCTCAGCCCGCTCCCATCCGTGAGCAGCTGGGCCCAGCCTGGCCCGACGCAGAGGGCCATGGAGACCCAAACTTGGCTTTGATAGGACTCCTGGCTGAGCATCCCCAGCAAATGTTGGATCTCAATTCCTCTAAAGTAAGAGGAATCCTTTCTCACTTCCCTGGGGTGCCCTGAGAATGAATTATTTACTATTTGTAAAGTACTTTGTAGGGTTCAGTATCATTACACAGGGACCACAGGGCTCAAAAGCAACCCTGGATGCCTGACAGGGTGGTTGTTACTATTAAGCATTTATATAGCACTTTACATTGGCCAAGTGCTTCCCAATCATTTATTAGTTAATTCTCCCAGCACTCTGGAGCTGTCAGTGGACTCTGGTTGCCCTGTTCTCCAATCTGGAAATGAGGATGCTGAGGTCAGGCAAGGCCAGATGCCTTGCGTAGGGTTACCTGTCTCAGGTGGCCTGAGTCACCGGCTCTGCCTTTGACCCTTGCACTATCTGCAAGTTTCATGTCTTACAATCTTGTTGTCAACCCACTCTAATCTCCAGTGAGGTGCCCTGCAAGTGAATGCGCAGTTGCTCAGTCATGGTCAACTCTTTTGTGACTTCATGGTCTGTACACTGCCAGGCTTCTCTGTCCATGGAATTTCCCAGGCAAGAATATTGGAGTGGGTTGCCATTTCCTACTCTGGGGGATCTTCCTGATCCAGGGATCTAACCTGTGTCTCCTGCATCTCCTGAATTGGCAGGTGGATTGGATGGCTGTAATGTCTGACCTCAGTGACGCTCCAGAGAATGCTCTCAATTTACAACCTCATGAAGGGATGAACACTGACTTCAGAGTCAAAATCTGGTTGTATAATTTGTAAGATGGGTGATCATGAACACATTTCTTAATGCTCCTGAGACTTAGAGTCCATGATTATTAAGTAAGAGTAGAAAAACCAGAGAGGTTGTTATGAAGATCAAAAGTGTTACATAAAAGAGGACACAGCATAAGACAAAGGCTTCATGCTTGTTAGGTCAAGCCTCTAAGTACTGTCATGGCACAGACAGACTTCAACTTCAAAGGTGACACAGGCTGGCCCATGGAAAATGTTATAAAGGAAAGCTTTGGATCCAAGAAATCCATGGGACTCTATCAAATTCTTGCCTTTAGCTTGGAAACCTAAGAGTAAAAAGGTAAGGAAAAGGGCAAAGCTGGAGCTACTACTGCTTCCATTATACATTAATGCATCAGGTTAGTTAGAATCTATGCTAGTTAAAACTCAATGAGTTTTTTCATTAATAAACAAATATTAAGTAAGCACCTACTATGAGCTAGACACAGCTTGAGGAGTTAAGGATTTGGCAGTGAACAAGGGAGACAAAAATGAATGAATGCTGATCGGGAAGTGAGTAGGGGATCATGTAGGAGAGGGAGGGGATGGTACATGCAAATGTCCTGAGGAAGGGAAGGCTTCAGAATGCCCAAGCAACAGAGAGAAGGGCTCTGTGACTACAGTAAGGGAGGAAGTGGTGAGGAGATGAACTGGGTGAGGATTCAGAAGCAGCTCCCATGGAGTCCTGAATCTCAGGGCGAGGGGTGGAATTTTATTCCCTGTGCAATACCTCTGAGGGGTTGTAAGCAGAGGCAATGTGATCCTTCAGGTTGCTTTGTGTATCATTACACCTTCAGCAGACAGGAATCTGAGCACTCATCTCTGCCAGACTGTTAATCTCTCAACTCCAAGAAGTCCAAAGTGTGTTTACTTAGTGACAGAGATGGAATGTTTGTGTCCCGCCCTCTCCCCCTCCAAACCTCATCCTCAGTGTGATGGTATTTGAAGTTGGGGCCTTTGGGAGATGATTAGGTCATCAGGGTGGAGCCCTCATGAATAGGATTAGTGTCCTTATAAAGGAGACCCTAGGGAGCTCCGTTCCCTCTTCTGCCATGTGTGGGCACAGTGAGAATATGACTGTCTATGAACCAGGAGGCAGGCCTTCATCAGAGATCAAGTCTGATGATGCCTTAATCTCCGATTTCCCAGCCACCAGAAATGTGAGAAGTATACATTTGTTTTTTATAAACCACACAATCTGAATGGACCGAGACACTTAGAGCACATCTGAAACACAGCCCAGTGAGGGAAGCCCCACTACCCTCATATCCTTGACAGCTGGTGAATTCTCATAAAAATCCACCAGTCTCGGTGAGATGAAGCAACCATGTGGTTCCTTGGTTCCCACATGCTGGTCCAGGGTTGACTGCCTTCCTTTGTGAGATTGTTCACAGACTGGCTGTGGAAGGCTAGTCCATCTTTCTTCTCTTCTTGGGGATCAGACAGATGCTGGTGGGCCCCAGATCCTCTTCCTGGGGCACTGGCATAGACTCTTATGTCATTCGGGGCAATCTGTGTGGGAATCATTGAGCTTTCTAGGAAGGATGTCCTGATCAGCAAGAAGTTTGCTTGCAGTCTGGGTGGAGAAACAAGATTTCAGTGTCTTAGAAACTGGATTGAGGGAGTTGTAAAGTATTGTGGCTGGAAAGAACCTGAGTATCTTCTGGTCGTTCAAGATAAAGGCTGCAGTTACCAGCTCATAATTAATTACTGAGTATGTCATCGCAACAATGTGTGGCTAGGAATCTATGCCCAGTCTAATGGTGAGTTTCTTTGAAACCTCAGCAGTAGGGGAACCCATTGTTGAGAAGCTTTTGAGAAAAATAGGGCTGAGGCCTGAGATCATAAATGAAGTCATGAAGCACTATACATCTATTTATTTTTTAACCTTGAATATAATAAAACAAAGGCAGCATACTAAATAAAGACAAAAGCATTGGCCTCTTACACATCATAAATTTGTAATAGCAGGAAGTTTATAATTAATTTCCATTTACCATTACTTCCTTTCTTAAAATCTTTAGTTATCTCTTCCTCACAATTTCAGCAAGATGCTTATAAAGTCACTTGACATGCTTTCAGAGAACATGTTTAAAGGGGATAATATTTTTGAAGTATTTTCCTATCTGGTAACTCTTCATGCCCTGGGCTCCCCACCTGTGTTGGACAGAATTCTTACCAGGAGACAACAAAATCTGTACTAGTTAGTTTCATCAGAAAGGGGATTTTAAAATCATATTTGTTTGCTTACAGGACCTCCTGGGAGACCGGGGAATGATCTTGGCTGCTACACAGTCAGGAAAATTGCCCAAGCTCACACAGGACTATTCTAGTAAAATACCATGGCTGAAAAAAAAAAAAAAATACCATGGCTGTTGCCACCCCCTGCTTGACACCTATGACACCAGGCTCTCAAAATCCCATTTCAGTTGTTGAGAAGAGTCAGTTGTTTCTGCAATCAGACTTCTGGAAGATATAGTGTGCTGTTTTTTGGCCAGAAAGTCTTGTTCACTTCATTTTTCAAGTCGGTGTGTCAGCTTGGCGGACGCTCGGTGGTATATGGAACTCTCTTTGAGAATATAGTGTCTAGGCCAGAATAGGAAGCTCATGGGCGTGGGCGGTGGGGCAACTAACAGGGTCAGCCAGCCCCCCATGGTAGCAACAGTTTTCAGTGCTTCAGGCAGAAGGCAGGTATCAGTTAGAACACCGTGTCATGACTCAGCTCTGACTTTACAAAGTAAAAGCTTTTTTGAGTCTCTAACAGGACAATGATTTTAACAATCAGGATTTGTAGAGAGAGAAAGCTTCTTCTAAGTTCTTGAAGCTCCCATGAACATGTTAGCAGCCAGCCCTGGCCATCAGGAACATCAAGGTTATAGTAATATATTGGGTAGAGAAATTCAGGATATAGTATAATCATAGACCCTGCTACATGGGAAAGCAAAGCAAAAAGCTCACTCTTTCTACTCTAGTGAGCTATAAAAAGAGAAGAGAGAAAGAACCAGGAGACATTGGTCGAAAGTAGAATCTTTCCCCTTCCCATTCTTGGGGATACAATTTGGTGGGGTTGGCGTGTTTAGAAACATTTCTATACCTCCCAATATCACTTTTTGCATGTTATCCTGAAAGGCTATGAGCCTTAGGAGAAGAGAGGTGACACTTCATCACCATGGTTGATCTGCAGTGGGAGCAATGGTGTACCACTGGCAGAAGAGGAGGCTGGTAGATAAACCACAGGGAGGGTGCCTGGGCAGCCTCCCAAGCTCTTCCATCTGCTGGTCTGTTGCCTCCTTAGCTCTCAGTTCTCTACTATATCCTCTCTATCTGACTGGTCAAAACAAACAAATAAAAAGAGGAAGGAGAGTCTCTGGAGGACGCACAGGAAACTTCAGGGGTTTGGCCAGCAAGCAGTGAGTACCACTTCCACCGCATCTTTGAGTAGAACCAAATCACATGACATCCCTAATCGCAGGGAAGTCTGGATGATGTAGATTGGCTGTGTACCTAGAAGGAAAAGGAATGCATAACAAAGTTTCTAGCCCATACCAAGGATGCAAATGTGTCATGTGCCTTGGTGAGAGGACACAGTGGCAGCATGGGGTTCCAAGAGATGTCATGAGCAGGCACTAATATCCAGGTGCTAATGGAGGAATTTAGAGCTCTGCCCTGGGTGCCACAGGATGGCCTGGGGCCAAGGACAGTGAGAGGCTATCTGATGGACCGCAGCCCCTGGTAGAAACCTGGTCAGGCTGTGGCAGAGGTGGGTGGAGAATTAGCCTGTGTCTGCAGCCCCCTCCCCACTTTTGCCATGAGGCCACATATACCCAACACGTGCCCAGGTTCCATCTTGGTATGAAGGAATGGTCTGCTGTCTTTCACCTCTCTTCTCCCATTCTCCCTCGGATCCACTTCTTTTAGGATTGAGACAAGGAAGAAGGTTAAAGGAAAAGGTTTCTGAAGTGGCTGCCTCATTTTACATTTCCACTAGCAGTGTATGAGGATTCCATTTTCTCTACAATTTCCTTGACAATGATTGTTGCTATCTGAATTTTTGTTTCTAGCTGTCCTAATGGATATGAAGTAATATCTCATTGTGGTTTTGATTTGCATTTCCAGGATGACTGACCATGATATTTTCATGTTTGTTACTGACAAAACCTGGGTTGGGGGGTTTGACTGCAACCAAATTTTACTTAGCTCTGCTAGAAAAGTCAAGAGTACAGGTAATGGCTGGGGTTGAAGGTCAGGTTCAAGTGTCAGAGACAAGTCTTCCTTTCATTGTCTTTCCCGCGGCCTTAATTCATTTAGAAGCTTGACTCACTTGGCGAGGTAGAGCTGGAATCACCCAAATTTGCAGTAGTCAGCCAACCAACTCTCTCCTCTGGTTCTTTCACTTGTTTTAGGCTTTTTTCCCCCCTGCATCCCAGCCAGGCCTCCCCAGATCTCCTTCAATACCTCAGGATAGTCAGAGCTCGTTGGTTGATGTCAGAATGGCTGAGAAGAATTCAGGGATCTGATTCCACACAGTTAGGCTATCAAGGTCATTCCCAGAGGGGCTGAGTGTGCCTATAAACAGATTATATGTGATAATGTATGTTGTAGCAAATTATATGTGATAATGTATGTTGTAGCATATCTAAGTATTCTTTTCTTATGTAAACCCCTTACTGCCTTCTAAGAAGCATGGGTGTGCTAATTGGAAGTTTTTTGTTTGCTGAGTGTGGTTATCATGCTCTATGTAATGGCTTCCATAGGCCTGAATACAGTATTGATTTGGGTGTGTACGTTTAAAGGCAGAAACCAGGAAATTGTAAATTGTCTTCCTTAATAAGAAAGGAGTGGCAAATTGAGTGGTCTTGGGGAAAATCTAGGAACAGGAGGTAATAATAGAGGAGATTTAGAGCAGAGGTTGGCACACATTTTCTTAAAGGCCAGATAGTAAATATTTTAGGCTTTGAGGTCCATTCAGTTTGTCCTGGCTACTCAACTCTGTAGTTGTAGCACAATAGTTAAGTCCTAGATGAAACCTAAATGGGTAGGCTGCTTCAGTAAAGCAGGTGTCTGTAGTTTGCTAACCCTTGGAAAGGTTGAAGGGATAGGATGGAAGATGGGTCGGGAAGGGAGGGAGAGAGAGAGAGACTGAGAGTTCATGACTAGCAGTTGAAATGTTACACTTGGAAAAAGGGACATAACTAACAGAAACTTTCCAACGGTGGCTCTGCACACCCCACCTTTGTAGCGGACAGGTTCTTTATGATGAATGCAAAAAGTGCTGAGTATTGCCTTGTGGCTGGTGAGGGAGGGGTGCACAGAGAAGCTGTATCTGAAGCACCCAACAAAAGGGTCACCATCAGAAAGTAGTTCTCAGCTCAGTTCTTGATGCCTGGGAAACTCTTAGTTTAATGTTCAGATGATTCTGACCAGAACCAGCATCGTGATCCAAATGGCAGAGGTCTGACTGTGTCTCTAGAAGACCCTGTCAGTGGTGGAGAACTTGTTTGGTTTACAAGCCCACTCATCTACCTGTTGCAAAAGCCCATCAGAGACACCGTTCCACATGAAAACTCTGCTTTCCCCATCAGTGCTAACTTTGGCATCCTTGGTACATGGTTGCTTACAAAGTACTGGAGAGATGAGCAATGGGGGAGAAGAGGCAAGACTGAGGCAGATGGCCTCTGGCATGGGCGACCTA
The DNA here is from genome assembly GCF_963930625.1 of Muntiacus reevesi. Taxonomy (NCBI): domain Eukaryota; kingdom Metazoa; phylum Chordata; class Mammalia; order Artiodactyla; family Cervidae; genus Muntiacus; species Muntiacus reevesi. The sequence continues at coordinate 122,318,596 of NC_089250.1, read as the reverse complement.
CGTGCCTTTGAAAGGAGGGCCCCAAGTGAATATCAGTGTTACTTAACCATATCTCACCTACTTGGTGAGCATGGACTGCTTATGGGGACAATGTGGGTATCAGACCCTGGCAGGTTAATTTATTTGAAAATCTGTTCTTGGAGAAATCTACATTTTTTTACCCTGTAGAAATAGAAGTTATGTCACTTTTTTCTATGAATTAGCTTTTTGGCTGCCATAATGTCCTACTTTTCTAGTCATGAGACTGTTGACTTGGTTGTTAAGAAAGCAGTACAAAAATCACATCAGCCATTTTTAAAGCTGGTTATTTTGGTCATGAAGACATAGCCAGAATCTTTGGTCTCTTTTGTAGTCTTTGGCAAATTATCTCAAGAGACAATTTTTTTTTCACATTAATTTATATCTTTAAAAAATATAAATATTCTGTTTTCTAAACAATTGTTTACCTCACCAGGATGTGGAGCTTTTCTTAGAATGTAAGAGGTAGCAGGTGTATTGATTGTCTGGTTAATACCGTCTATGGGGTCGCACAGAGTTGGACATGACCGAAGCGACTTAGCAGCAGCAGCAAGACATTGTAGATGGGGGACCGGGATGGGGAATACGTGTAACTCTATGGCTGATTCATATCAATGTATGACAAAACCCACTGAAAAATAAGAAAAAATTTAAAAAAATTAAAAAAAAAAGACATTGTTACCCATTCTCCTTCATTTAAAGTGAGCTTTCCAGGAAAAACATTTGGTGCAAACATGGTATAAAGGGTAATATCTTTATTACTCAAAAAGCTCATGCAAATGTTGAAGAACATTAAGACCCCAACAAAGGCATGGAGACAGAACAACTCACAAAAGAGAAATCAGACAGATGCAATTAACACAATCCCAGAACCAGCTAAAAAATTAATGCTAACTCCCTATGGTTAGTCTCATATGGTGTAAATTGGTACTCCTTTTTGGAGAGCAATCTGGCAAAATGCTTCAAGATTCATGTTTATGATTCCGAAATCTCATTTCTGGAAATCTTTCCCAAGGAAAGATCCAAAATAGGAAAAAAAAACCTTATATTTTTGAGTTCACTGCATAAGCAAACTATCAATACAAGTTCAACATTAGTGAAATGAGTTAGTATATTATCTGATAAACTAATAGGCAGCTATCCAAGAGTCAGTTATGAAGACTTAGATAACATGAAAAGTAAAATGGGCAGAATTTAAGTGGTCTGTACAACAAAATATACACATCATTCCAAAGTCCAGAGGAAATATACAAAAGTAATGTTTCTTTCTAGTCTTTGGAATGATGTGGAATTAAGAATAACTTTTAAAAAAAATAACTTTTCATTATAAAAAATTTCTAACATACATGCAGAGAAGGGAAAAAATGCTGATAAACTCATGACCTAGATTTCACAATTAGTAACCTTTTGCAATACTTGCTTCACATAAGTTAAAAAATCTTCAATAAACAATAATTTTTAAAAATGCATAATCCACGTGTTATTGTCACAACAAGCAACATAATTTCTTTTGTGTGTGTCTTTTTAAAAAAATTGACATAATTTTGACTTTAAGTTGGAGGAACAATAGAATTTCTATATACTCTTATTTGGGAAGATTCCCTGGAGAAGGAAGTGGCAACCCACTCCAGTGTTCTTGCCTGGAAAATCCCATGGATAGAGGAGCCTGGTAGGCTACAGTCCATAGGGTTGCAAAGAGTCGGACATGACTGAGTGACTTAACTCCCACTCACATACTCTTATTCTAGAATATCCAAATGTTAGTGATGTGCCTCATTTGTTCTATTCATTTTTTCCTCCCCATAGTCATACACACTGTGTTTTTTTTTTAAACCATTTGTCTTAGTCTGTTCCAGCTACTGTAACTAAAATAACACACCGAGTGACTGAAACAACAATTATTTATCATAGTTCTGGATGCTGCAAGGTCTAAGAACAAGATACTGGCAATTCAGCTTCTGGTAAAAGCCTACTTCCTTGTTCATAGAGTGACATGTTCTTGCTGTGTCCTCACATGGTGGAAGGGGCAAGAAAACTTTCTGGGATCTCTGATATAATAACACTAATCTCATTCAAGAAGGCTTCACTCTCATAATGTAATCACCTCTAAGGCCCCACCTCTAAATAACACTGCATTGGGAATGAGGTTTGAACATATGAATTTGGTTGATTGACATTATTATGAACTCATTTTGTTGTTTAGTTGCTTAGTCATGTCCAACTTTTTGCCACCCCATGGGCTGCAGCACAACAGGCTTCCCTGTCCATCACCAACTCCTGGAGCTCTCTCAAACTCATGTCCATTGAGTCAGTAATGCCATCCAACTATCTCATCCTCTGTGCTCCCCTTCTCCTCCCACCTTCAATCTTTCCCAGCATCAGGGTCTTTTCCAATGAGTCAGTTCTTGGTATCAGGTGGCCAAAGTATTGGAACTTCAGCTTCAGCATCAGTCCTTCAAATGAATATTCAGGATTGATTTCCTTTAGGATGGACTGGTTGAATCTCCTTGCAGTTCAAGGGACTCTCAAGAGTCTTCTCCAACATCACAGGTCAAAAACATCAGTTCTTCAGCACTCAGATTTTTTATAGTCCAACTCTCACATCCATACATGACTCCTGGAAAAACCATAGCTTTGACTAGAAGGACCTTTGTTGGCAAAGTAAAGTCTCTGCTTTTTAATAGACTGTCTATCTTTGTCATAGCTTTTCTTCCAAGGAGCAAGTGTCTTATAATTTCATGGCTGCAGTCACCATCTGCAGTGATTTTGGAGCCAAAGAAAATAAACTCTGTCACTGTTTCCATTGTTTGCCCATCTATTTGCCATGAAGTGATGGGACCAGATGCCATGATATTAGTTTTTTGAATGTTGAGTTTTAAGCCAACTTTTTCACTCTCCTCTTTCACTTTCATCAAAGGCTCATTAGTTCTTCTTTGCTTTCTGCCATAATGGTGGTGTAATCTACGTATCTGAAATTGCCAATATTTCTCCCAGCAATCTTGATTCCAGCTTGTGCTTCATCCAGCCTGGCATTTTGCATGATGTACTCTGCGTATAAGTTAAATAAGCAGGGTGACAATATACAGCCTTGACATACTCCTTTCTCAATTTGGAACCAGTCTGTTGCTCCATGTCTGGTTCTAGCTGTTGCTTCTTGACCTGCATACAGATTTCTCAGGGGGCAGGTTAGGTGGTCTGGTATTTCCATCTCTTGAAGAATTTTCCATAGTTTGTTGTGATCTACACAATCAAAGGCTTTGACGTAGTCAATAAAGCAGAAGTAGATGTTTTTGGGAACTCCCTTGCCTTTTCAATGATCCAACAGATGTTGGCAATTTGATCTCTGATTCCTCTGCCTTTTCTAAATCCAGCTTGAATATCTGGAAGTTCATGGTTCACATACTGTTGAAGCCTGGCTTGGAGAATTTCGAGTATTATTTTGTTAGCATATAAGATGAATGCAATTGTGCAGTAGTTTGAACATCCCTTGGCATTGTTTTTTTGGGGGATTGGAATGAAAACTGATCATTTCTAATCCTGTGGCCACTGTTGAGTTTTTCAAATGTGTGCACCAGGAGCCAGGAGAAAGTAACAGTGTCCCCAAAAGAGACTGAGCCAGAGTTGCCTGTGAGTGTCCAGGAGTCTCCAGTGGAGGTGTGGGTCGACAGTGGCCTGCCACAATGTCAGGGGCACTGAATGCAACAGTGCATGCACAAGTTCTGTTGAAAGGGGTTGCCATCCCCACCAACAGTGTAAGAGGGTTCCCTTTTCTCCACACCCTCTCCAGCATTTATTGCTTGTAGACTTTTGGATAGCAGCCATTCTGACTGGCATGTAATGGTACCTCATTGTGGTTTTGATTTGCATTTCTCTGATAATGAGTGATGTTGAGCATCTTTTCATGTGTTTGTTAGCCATCTGTATGTCTTCTTTGGAGAAATGTCTGTTTAGATCTTTGCCCCATTTTTTGATTGGGTCATTTATTTTTCTGGAATTGAGCTGCAGGAGTTGCTTGTATATTTTTGAGATTAATCCTTTGTCTGTTACTTTGTTTGCTTTTATTTTCTCCCATTCTGAATGCTGTCTTTTCACCTTGCTTATAGTTTCCTTTGTTTTTCAAAAGCTTTTAAGTTTCATTAGGTCCCATTTCTTTATTTTTGCTTTTATTTCCAATATTCTGGGAGGTGGGTCATAGAGGATTCAGCTGTGATTTATGTCGGAGAGTGTTTTGTCTATGTTCTTCTCTAGGAGTTTTATAGTTTCTGGTCTTACATTTAGATCTTTAATCCATTTTGAGTTTATTTTTGTGTATGGTGTTAGAAAGTGTTTTAGTTTCATTCTTTTACAAGTGGTTGACCAGTTTTCCCAGCACCACTTGTTAAAGAGGTTGTCTTTTTTCCATTGTATAGTCTTGCTTCCTTTGTCGAAGATAAGGTGTCCATAGGTACGTGGATTTGTCTCTGGGCTTTCTATTTTGTTTCATTGATCTATATTTCTGTCTTTGTGCCAGTACCAAACTAGTACAGCCACTATGGAGAACAGTGTGGAGATTCCTTAAAAAACTGGAAATAGAACTGCCATATGACCCAGCAATCTCACTCCTGGGCATACACACTGAGGAAACCAGAACTGAAAGAGACATGTATACTCCAACATTCATCACAGCATTGTTTATAATAGCCAGGACATGGAAGCAACCTAGATGCCCATCAGCAGATGAATGGATAAGAAACTTGTGGTATGTATACACAATGGAATATTACTCAGTCGTTAAAAAGAACACATTTGAATCAGTTCTAATGAGATGGATGAAACTGGAGCCCATTATACAGAGTGAAGTAAGCCAGAAAGATAAACACCAATACAGTATCAGTTCAGTTCAGTTCAGTCACTCAGTCGTGTCTGACTCTTTGCGACCCCATGAATCACAGCATGCCAGGCCTCCCTGTCCATCACCAACTCCTGGAGTTTACTCAAACTCATGCCCATTGAGTCAGTGATGCCATCCAGCCATCTCATCTTCTGTTGTCCCCTTCTCCTCCTGCCCTCAATCCCTCCCAGCATCAGGGTCTTTTCCAATGAGTCAGCTCTTCGCATCAGGTGGCCAAAGTATTGGAGTTTCAGCTTCAGCATCAGTCCTTCCAGTGAACACCCAGGACTGATCTCTTTTAGGATGGACTGGTTGGATCTCCTTGCAGTCCAAGGGACTCTTAAGGGTCTTCTCCAACACCACAGTTCAAAAGCATCAATTTTTCGGTGCTCAGCTTTCTTCACAGTCCAACTCTCACATCCATAATGACCACTGGAAAAACCATAGCCTTGAGTAGACGGACCTTTGTTGACAAAGTAATGTCTCTACTTTTTAATATGCTGTCTAGGTTAGTCATAACTTTCCTTCCAAGGAGTAAGCGTCTTTTAATTTCATGACTGCAATCACCACCTGAAGTGATTTTGGAGCCTCCCTAAATAAAGTCAGCCACTGTTTCCCCATCTAATTGCCATGAGTGATGGAACCGGATGCCATGATCTTAGTTTCATGAATGTTGAGCTTTAAGTCAACTTTTTTCACTCTCGTCTTTCACTTTCATCAAGAGGCTCTTTAGTTCTTCTTCCCTTTCTGCCATAAGGGTGGTGTCATCTGCATATCTGAGGTTCTTGATATTTCTCCTGGCAATCTTGATTCCAGCTTTTGCTTCCTCCAGCCCAGCGTTTCTCATGATGTACTCTGCATACAAGTTAAATAGGCAGGGTAACAATATACAGCCCTGACATACTCCTTTTCCTATTTGGAACCACTCTGTTGTTCCATGCCCAGTTCTAAGTGTTGCTTCCTTACCTGTATACAGGTTTCTCAAGAATCAGGTCAGGTGGTCTGGTTTTCCCATCTCTTTCAGAATTTTCCACAGTTTATTGTGATCCACACAGTCAAATGCTTTGGCATAGTCAATAAAGCAGAAATAGATGTTTTTCTGGAATGGTCTTGCTTTTCGATGATCCAGTGGATGTTGGCAATTTGATCTCTGGTTCCTCTGCCTTTTCTAAATCCAGCTTGAACATCTGGAAGTTCATGGTTCATGTATTGCTGAAGCCTGGCTTTGAGAATTTCAAGCATCACTTTACTAGTGTGTGAGATGAGTGCAATTGTGAGGTAGTTTGAGCATTCTTTGGCATTGCTTGTCTTTGGAATTGGAATGAAAACTGACTTTTTCCAGTCCTGTGGCCACTACTGAGTTTTCCAAATTTGCTGACATATTGAGTGTAGCATTTTCACAGCATCATCCTTTAGGATTTGAAATAGCTCAACTGGAATTCCATCGCCTCTACTAGCTTTGTTCATAGTGATGCTTCCTAAGGCCCATGTGACTTCACAATCCAAGATGTCTGGCTCTAAGTGAGTGATAACACCATTGTGATTATCTGGGTTGTGAAGATCTTTTTTGTACAGTTCTTCTGTGTATTCTTGCCATGTCTTCTTAATATCTTCTGCTTCTGTTAGATTCATGCCATTTCTGTCCTTTATTGAGCCCATCTTTGTATGAAATGTTCCCTTGGTATCTCTAATTTTCTTAAAGAGATCTTGTCTTTCCAATTCTATTGTTTTCCTCTATTTCTTTGCATTGATCACCGAGGAAGGCTTTCCTATCTCTCCTTGCTCTTCTTTGGAACTCTGCATTCAAATGGGAATATCTTTCCTTTTCTCCTTTGCTTTTCATGTCTCTTCATTTCACATCTATGTAAGGCTTCCTTAGACAGCCAATTTGCCCTTTTGCATTTCTTTTTCCTGGGATGGTCTTGATCCCTGTCTCCTGTACAATGTCATGAACCTCCGTTCATAATTCATCAGGAACTCTGTCTATCAGATCTAGTCCCTTAAATCTGTTTCTCACTTCCACTGTATGATCATAAGGGATTTGATTTAGGTCATACCTGAATGGTCTAGTGGTTTTCCCCACTTTCTTCAATTTAAGTTGGAATTTGGCAATAAGGAGTTCATGATTTGAGCCACAGTCAGCTCCCAGTCTTGTTTTTGCTGACTGTGTAGAGCTTCTACATCTTTGACTGCAAAGAATATAGTCAATCTGATTTCACTCTTGGTCACCTGGTGATGTCCATGTATAGAGTCTTCTTTTGTGTTGTTGGAAGAGGGTGTTAGCTATGAGCAATGGGTTCTCTTGGCAAAACTCTATTAGCCTTTGCCCTGCTTCATTCTGTACTCCAAGGCCAAATTTGCCTGTTAACTCCAGGTGTTTCTTGATTTCCTACTTTTGCATTCCAGTCCCCTATAATGAAAAGGACATCATTTTTGGGTGTTAGTTCTAAAAGGCATTGTAGGTCTTCATAGAACCGTTCAACTTCAGCTTCTTCAGCATTACTGGTCAGGGCATAGACTTGGATTACCGTGATATTGAATGGCTTGCCTTGGAAACGAATAGAAATCATTTTGTCGTTTTTGAGATTGCATCCAAGTACTGTGTTTAGGACTCTTTTGTTGACTATGATGGCTACTCCATTTCTTCTAAGGGATTCCTGCCCGCAGTAGTAAATATAACGGTCATTTGAGTTAAGTTCACCCATTCCAGTCCATCTTAGTTTGCTGATTCCTAGAATGTCGATGTTTACTCTTGCCATCTCCTGTTTGACCACTTCCAATTTGCCTTGATTCATGGACCTAACATTCCAAGTTTCTATGCAATATTGCTCTTTACAGCATCAGACCTTGTTTCTATCACCAGTCACATTCACAACTGGGTGTTTTTTTTTTGCTCTGGCTCCATCCCTTCATCCTTTCTGGAGTTATTTCTCTACAGATCTCCAGTAGCATATTGGGCACCTACTGACCTGGGGAGTTCAACTTTCAGTGTCCTATCTTTTTGCCTTTTCATACTGTTCATGGGGTTCTCAAGGCGAGAATACTGAAGTGGTTTGCCATTCCCTTCTCCAGTGGACCACATTCTCTCCACCATGACCCGTCCATCTTGGGTGGGCCCCACACAGCATGGCTTAGTTTCACTGAGTTAGACAAGGCTGTGCTCCATGTGATCAGACTGGCTAGTTGTCTGTGATTGTGGTTTCAGTCTGTCTGCCCTCTGATGCCCTCTCTCAGCGCTTACTGTCTTATTTGGGTTTCTCTTACCTTCGACATGGGGTATCTCTTCACAGCTGCTCCAGCAAAGCGCAGCCACTGCTCCTGACCTTGGACGTGGGGGTAGCTCCTCTTGGCCACTCCTGCGCCACACAGCCGCCACCACTCCTGCGGTAACCATCATCTTAGTTACCGACAATAATTTAACACCATCTGTTACCCTATCTGTGTCCAATTATCCCTGATTTTCTGTAAAGTTGCTTGCAGTTAATTTGTTCAAATCAGGGTCCAAACAAACTTTACACTTCTTATTTGGTGGTAAGTCTCTTGAGGGGTGCTATAATAGCACCCCTTTTTCATGCCATTTACCTTTGTAAGAACTGAACATCTATCCTATGAATCCTTCACATTTTGGGTTTGACTGATTTTATCTTGCAAGTGTCATTGAACATGTCAGATTTCCTTTAACAGGCAATTAGACCCAGTTACTTGGTTATGTTCAGGTTCAGTTTTGTTTTGAAAGGGAATTTTGTTAGATGGTGTTCTGTTCTTCCTATCGTATTGTATCATAAGGAACATGGTATCTGGTGAAACCAATCCGAAAGATTACTGATCAGTGTCCACTCACTGATAGGTGATGTAAGTCTCTCTTATTACAAAATCCCTGTCAATCTTTTCCCAGTGGACCTTCAGCCATTGATGAATATCATCTAGATTCGTTGTCTTGAGGTGGCAAAACTGTAGTTTTCTAATTCCCTGGCCTTTTATCTGCTCCTACACTTTATTTAATGCTGTAATGTACTTGTAATTAAAAATATAAATACATAAGAATACAAGTTTATATCAGTATCAGTAGTAAGCTGAGGCCAAATGGCATTATCCATACGGAAGATTTTTAATCTAGTTTCCCAGATAGTCTCGTTACCATGCCTCTTGAGAGTGCACGAAAGTTTCCAGAGGCTGAGGGCTTATTTTGGGAAAGTGTGTGACCAGTTAAATCCCTTCATAGAAAAGGAATTAAAATGCACACACCCTGTTACTCAACAATTCTATGTTGACATTAACACCAATGAAATGGCCATCTTTCCCAGGGCAATGGCTTCTGCAATCTTATGACAGAAGTGTTTTGGTGGGCCAGCTTGAAGATAGAAACCAGGAGAGATGTACCAGGAATTTCATTATAGCAATGTGTGCAATAATAACCAGGTGCAACAACCTCAATGTGAATGGAGGAAGGGATAAGTGAAAGGTAACAGAACAGAACAGAACATGCAAACAGAACAAGGCACAGCAGGCGAAAGGCATTTGAGCTATCTGAATCAATAGGGATAAATCTCAAAAACTTACTGTTGAGTAAAAAATGAGGTACAGAAAAATTCATTTTTATGTCAGTTATGAAAATAAAGATCTACCAAATAATATTTATTTTTTATGGGTAGATATGTATCTATGTATATATGACTGTAAGACATGAGTTGAAGGCAAAATGAAATATAATACAGGTAACCACTGGGTTGAGGAGAGGGCAAAGGACCTTACATTTCGCTGACATGTTCTAATACTGCTTTTTAAAAAAGAATATAATACTTGTGGGTTGCTTTTTAAAAGAGCATAAGCACAGAAAAAGAGATGAAATATCCCAAAGTAGGCACACTGTTTCACTGTCTCACATATGGGTCATTGTTCCTTTTTTTCCCCGTTGTTTTTTGGTACTTTTTAATTTCCAGAGATTATAAAAGGGCAGAACCTTGCTCTGCAGCAGAGATAGCTCATCTAAAAAGGTCCCTGGAGGGACAGCTCTCACTGTGATGTGATGGGTCCGTCTGGATTGGCAGATCTCACTGGAGTGGGCGCCAGGCCTGGGACTGTGGTGTCTCCCAAGACCCAGTGGGCTCCTGCAGTCTGGGACCATCGGAAAGCCATGTCTCCTAATAAAAACCTGTCTGCCCTTTTCTCAGAGGCAAAACCCTGGATCCTCTGGCTTCTTTTCTTCTTCTCCTTCCCTCCCCACAGGCAAACAGTCCCCAAGAGCTGAAGTCCCACTTTCCTCACAGCTTCCCCCGCTCCCAGCACTGCCCCCCTCTCTCTAATCCCTTTTGTGTAGATTCCAGACTGGCCTTCCTAAATCCCACGGCACATGACTGTCTCCCAGGTGTAAAGATTCTTGGTAGCCCCTTATAGAGGCTGGGACAGAATCTCAATAGCTTTGCCTAACATTTGTGGCCCTCTCTTCAATCTGACTCCAGCCTTCATTTCTTCCTCATCCCCTTCTCTTTCCCTTCCTCCATTGACTCCTCTGCTGCAGTCTGTGAACAAGAATCTCTCACTAGAACCAAATAGTCCACACGGTATTTCTTAAGCCTGTGGCTCACCGTCCCCTCACTGGCCCGGAATGCCCTTCCCTCCTGCCTGGCTCTCATTGGCTCCTCTGTGATCTACTCTCAGTAATCAGTCTCCCCTCTGAGTGCTCTCATCATGTATTATCCATGCGCTCATGCATTCCTCTCATACCTATTATAAAATAATAATAAAGAAATAGCTACTGCTTATTGAGTACCTCCATGTCAGGTGCAGACAGAGTTATTAACCAAAGCCATTAGTTTGATGGAGGGCCAGAGAGATGAGAGACCAGGAAAGGCTTGGCAGGGTCCCAGGCACCCAGACTGTGGCTGGGCATAAGAGAGTCAAACACAAGAGGGTCTACTTGAAATCATTTGAGGGAGTTGAGATGGGCAATATGCGAAGAGGCCATTTTCTCTGATGTCTAGAAGGGGCCAGGTTTGGGATACACCCAGCTGTTGTAACTGGCTGTTGTAACTGCCCCCTTGACAACCACTTCCTTGCTGACCCACAGAGGGTCTAGGACTCTAGCAACAGGGAAAGGAACAGAGGCCATCACCCCGACTCTCCTCACTTGGCCCCACTCTCCCGCCTACAAGGCAGGCTCTGAAAAGCAAAGAGCCCTGGAGTCCAGCTGCCTGGCTCTGGCCCCTCCCGCCCCAGATAAGTGACTGCCTGCCCCTGCAGCTTCTGGTCCAATGGGTACACTGCTCCTTCACCCCAGTACTTGAAGCTGGGGTGGGTGAGCTCCTCGGCTATCCAGGCTGCAAGGTTCTCTTTCTGCAGTCCACAGCCCATCTTCTGCCTCCTGCATCTAGTTGTCTCTAGTCCTTTGCTCAAAGCGGTCACCATGCTTCCTGTCTCAGGGTCCTAGATTCTCATCAACCTGAAGGGACAGGATGGAGGCACAGGCCCTGGGCTGGTGGCCTGAATACGCTTTTATTTAGGGCCTTGCCTATTTGTCCAGGTGGCCTATATGTCCTTCAAGATAGGGCTCTGGGTCCTTAACACCAAATATCCTTAGAGAAAAAAGCAACAACCTGATTTCCAGATAGAGCCAGGGGGATTTTCCCTGTATAGACCAGGGACCCAAGCCAGAGACATTCAAGGAGGCTGCAGGAGTCTGTCTTGGAGGCAGAGGACACGCAAAAGCAGCCTTCTGGCCGCAGTGTGGATGTGGCCCCTTTCAAATGCCCAGCCTCCTGCCAGCCACCGGGGGCATCTGCCACTTACCTGGAAGCTTTGGGAAAGGCAGTGCATTTGCGGGGGCATTCGGAATGCCATCAGTTTCCGGAATGGATGACGTGGAGTTTGCACATGGCCATTTTATTTTTACTCCACGTTTCTGGAGAAAGCCTAATGGCTTCAAGTGCTCCTCTCTGCTCGTGAAATTTGAAAGGGGGAACAAGAGCACACATAATTATAATCCCACAGCAGGGCAATTGGCTTGCCTCTGACTATTAGGTCCCATTAAAGATGTAATATCTCTGGTGTCTCAGGAGAAATTCCTACTTATTTATGCCTAGTATTAGGGCAAATATTAGTTAGCATCAAAACAGGATGCAGTTAAGTCTAATCTGATGTCACCAGCAGAGCTTGCCTTATAAACAAAATAAGTGGCATTTACTTTCAAGCTGAACTAATAATTTTTTCAAGTGATTCCATTTGTTCATCAGAAACATTCACCAAAGGAAGGTGTGTTCTAGGCAAATGTGCAGGGTGTGCTTTTTAATCACACTTCATTTAAATGTACAAATGAAGGCTGCGGGACTGGCTCTCCTCTCCTCCTCCCTAGGTTTTCCTGTGGGACAGTAATTAGGAAATATGACCCAATATAGAAAATGAGCATTGCTGCTTTTATGGGGATTTTAAACCAAATGGCTCTGCTCTGTTGACTGAAGGAAGGAGTTGCTCCCAAGAAACCCAGAGGGCTGTTCTAGGCTACCTGTAATTCAGACCTTTTGGAAAATGGCTCCTTGTTCCTCTGGGAAGGACTTTCTTGAGAGAAAGAGGGGAATACCCGGGAATACCCTGGGGGCAGGACCCTGGTGAGGAGCGGGCCCAGCACTCAGCCTTGTTGCATGTGACCAGGCAGGCTCTTCAGGTGGTGGTCTGGGGGCAACTCCCCTCTTCTGCACTGTGCTCTTCCTGGCAGCCAATGGCTGCGTGCTATGCTTTATTTCAGTTTTAGCAGCTGGGCATTCAGCACATTCTCCAGAAAAAGAATGTCCCTAGCCCAGAACTTCCTCAGGTTGCAAATGTCACTCCCAGCCAAGACTCCCCGTGCCTTGTTAAATGTGCCCCTTAGTCTGACATCCACACAGCTCTCAGAGGGCTATACCTAGGCCCTCTGGGTGATAGATGGGGCCATCCATCCCTATGTCCTTCTGGGAGGGGCAGCTGCTTTAGGGTCTCACCCATGGGCATTTTCTCTGCAGCGGAGAGAGGACCCCACCCCCTACACTGGCAGGATCCCCCCTACACTGGGGGATCATGCGCAGGACTGTGTCTCCAAGTGGATGTGAGCTGAGCACTCATCTCCAACAGGACCCTGGTTCCACATCTGCATCTCTGCACAGCACCAGCCAGGGTTGGCCCAGGCCGTGAGAAAATCTGCAAGAGCTTCAGATTCACTTCCCCTCCCAGGTTTCACCCTCTCTTCAGGTAGCTCCATCTCATTACACCAACAAGGGGCACTCTCCATGGATCAGGTCTGGTGAGGTCCAGTGGCAGATTCGCAGAAGAATGAAGCCCAGATTCTACCTACACAGAACCTGCACTTCTAGTTTCAAGAAATGGTAACAGATAATTAACTGAAGACACCCAGGCTGAGATGAGTACCATGTGGTAGGTGGAAAGTGGTCTAGAGAGGCAATCGTGTCCATTTGGGAGGATGAAGGAAACCTTCAGGAAGGAGGCAGTGTTTGCGATCTGAAAGGTCAGATACAATTCCCCTTCAAGAAGCTGGTTTCCAGGGATGATATTCCAAGCAGAAGGAGCTGCAGGAGGAAAGCCGTGGAGCTGGGACGTGAGGGGCACTTAGACAATGCCAGGTTGGTGGCTAAATTAGTTACGTTTCTTTTATTGAAGCAACAGAAACCACTGACTGGTTGTGGAGGCTAGTGGCACAGATTAGCGTGCCAGCCATCATGGGAGAAGGGTTGGGGTACTGCAACACAGGTGTCTGGGTGGGACAGAGGTCTGGGGTGGTGGTCAAGTCCTCCAGGGCACTGCCTTGAGCTGTCAAGTGTTGGCTTGACACCATCATGTTCAGTCGCTACCCTGCCAGAACCCACCAATGGCTCCTCATCGTGCCCAGGGGAAGTCCAAATGCCTTTGCTTGACATGTCCTGAAAGTCTCTCCCTGAGCTGCCCTTTCCCCTTTCACCTGCTATTACCTTTTAGAAATCATTTCCTCTGACTCTGGCAGACCCTTCTTGGGGGCTGAGGTAGGCAGGCCAACTAAGCTCCCCACAAATCCCCGCTCTCCAGGAGCAGAGAGCTGATGTCCCAGCACAACCTTGCTTCCCTGGTCTGTGGGTAGGCACCTGACCAATTGTGCCTAATCACATTTGTTCTAGGATCTTGGAGAAGGGCAGAGGCTCAGTTCCACAGGGAGGGCCAGTGAGGTCTGGCTGAAGTCACAGATGCTGCTACTGTGTATTTTCCTGCTTCCTGCTTCTTGGTTGTTCACATCTTTCTCAGATTCCCTGCGATATGTGTACACATATAGATACAAATTCCCTCTGTATTACTTGAAAATAAGTACTTACATGTTAATCACTTCATCCTAAACATGCTGCAAGGTAGCTTCTAAGAATGAGCCTAGGACAGTCTCAGGGAGTGGAGGAGGACTGGGGTCCATGTAAAGGGTTGGACTCAGGAGCTGTCTCATGGGTGCCAATCCCTGAGCCCCTGCTCACTTGCCTGTGAAGTGGGCTCCATATGTGTCCCCAGACATGCAGAGTGTCACGGGACTCTGCTGTTAATCTCACTGACCCGTAGGAGCTGGCCACACTGGAGCCACTGGCTGCCAGATCCAAGCCTCACCAGCTTTCCTCTGCAGCCCAGAGGTGGGAGGCAGAATGTCACTGATAGGGCAAGGTCCAGTCCTGGCAAAGAAAGGGGGTGGCCTTGTTAGGTTAAGAAATACGCCCAGAAACAAATCTTGTAAGCAGTTCCGCCTATTGGCACACATGTTTGGAAACATTTTGCCTGCCACGTGGGTTGGTAGAAATAGAATGTCATGAAATAGCAGAAATTGGTGGATCTTCACGAACGCATCACACTCAGCAGGAAGAACGTGTCTTGGTCAGCAAAACGGCAGGAGAAACAGGGCTGATAAAGAGGAAGGGTCGCTGCAGAGCTGATATTCTCTCAGCCTCCAGTGGGAGGCCCAGATGGAGACGGTGAGGAGCTATGTGGATGGCAGCGACGGGCCTCCCTGGGGACAGTCTGGGCTGTGCACTGAGGTGACACTGAGCCGGCCCTCAGGAGCAGGGGGTCTTGGCTGTGCCTGCCTACCCTGTGTGTGTCAGTCAGTGGCATGAGCACACACTGCTTGACCTGCCCTCAGAGTGCTGGGCGGGGCTGCACTCTCTTTTCCTGTGGCTTCTCCGAGCTGGTGCCACGCCGGTGACAAGGGCAGCCTGCGGCCTTGACTGCTCCTCTCTGACCTTCACAGTGCAGAGCCTTTCCTCAGAAAGAGAGCAGAACACAGAAGCAGCCTCCCAGGGTCCAATCACATCACCTTCTTTACCCTTTGCCTTGAAATATTTGAGGGTCCCAGCCATCCACTCGACAACTATTTTAAGAGTCACGGGGTGTTATCAGTGACCAGCAATAACATAGCAGGCTGCCTGGAATTTTTCCCTGGTGTGTATCTGGGAGCCAAAGCATTCCAACTCTCCTCCCTGGAAGATGGTCATACCCCATAGGCAACAGCTTTTAGGTTTGCTGACGAAGCTCTTTGAGTAAAAGAATAGAAGTGTTATGTTTTCAAATGAATGCTTCATTGGTCATCTAATCTTAAGACTGGAAGTGCCTCCTTTTATTAATAAAAATCACCTAACAGTAACAGGGCTCAGAGAGGGACCTTGACCTGTCTGGAGCTACTCAGCAGGCAGTGGGGTTTGGGATTCTGATTGGCAGCCGCTCCACCACGGAGGCAGGCATAAGTAAGAACTGATGGATGTGTACCTCGGGGGAGGGCTGCGATCCAACGACTTCATGTTTTGCCCCAGTCCACAGGATACTGCAGAAGACTCTGGAAGCCAGAGCTGTGGGAAAGTAAATCTAGAACCACTGAGATTCTGGTCCCAGCTTCCCGCCTGGGCCTTCCTCCTCTGATGGGGGTGAGTAGGTGTGTGGGAGCTGCAACCCGTCCTCAGGCTGGCTGAACTCAACCCTCGTTGTAGTGGCCAGTGTCTGTCCCATGTACCAGTCCCTCTGTCTTCCCGACACCCTTTCTTACTCCTAGGCAGCCAGATTTGTTGCTTTTCAGGTTCCAGAGCTGTGTATTTGGGGGCAGGATGATGGCATGACTGTTAGCATAGGTTATAGCATCACATGCGACATGCACGCAAAGTCGCTCAGTCATGTCCAGCTCTTTGCGACCCTATGGACTGTAGCCTGCCGGGCTCCTCTGTCCATGGGATTCTCCAGGCAAGAATACTGGAGTCAGTTGCCATTTCCTCCTCCAGGGGATCTTCCCAACCCAGGGATTGAACCCACCTCTCTTACATCTCCTGCACTGGCAGGCAGGTTCTTTACCACTAGCACCACCTGGGAAGCCCACGTAGTATCACATAGACCTGGTTCAAATCCAGGCCCCACTCTGTAGCTCTGTTTGAGTTGGTCCCCCTTGTGCAATCGGTGATCATTAGAGTTCATTACACATGTCGTGGGGGCTGAATGGGGAGATGAATGTGCAGCCCAGGGCATGGTGCCTGCCGCACAGTATGGAACCTGGTGGCTGTGGTGGTTTTCAACACTGGCTTCAGACTCTCGCGGTCTCCTGGAGAAGGGCAAGAGGCTTTAGAGTCCAGGGGACCTGAGGGTATGTCCCAGCTCTCTCCACATGCCACCTGTGTCCTTGGGCAAGTTCCTTCCTCTCTCAGCCTCAACTTCCAACGCATCCTGACATGTCATAGCTGCCGCACAGATACCTGCCTTGTAGCAGAAAATTTGACGGTCAGTGTGAACACATACTTGAAAACACCTCTTTTATCTTTAATTTTATGACACTTGATGCCAGTGTTAATATTTGTTAAGGTTTGGCTGGCTGAAACTGAAATGATAAAGTAATTGCATTTGCCACCTGTATTTGGAGATACTCATTCAAACTCATCAATGAAACTTTCTAAATTCAGATTGATTATGATCTGTTCAAATGTATTTGTTTGTATGTTTGTTTATTTTGGGCTCCTGAGACACACAATAAAGTAAGAGTTGAAAGTGTTCTGGAAGGAGATCAGAGGCATCAAAGGAAGAGCGTGAGGTCCGGGTGTTTATTGCCTCAGATCCCTCCTGGCAGTTGCCTTGTTGTGTTTATTATGTGCAAGAGCTTGTCTCTCCCTTTAGGGTTCACTGTCATTGGGGCTGGTGACCAGGCATAATGACAGGCAATGTCACCATACAGGGAAGTGAGTGGCAAAGTTTCAAGGCGAAGCATCCTTAGGGTCTCTGTGACCTGAGTCCAGCGTGTGGTCTGTCCTACCAGCATACGGATGCAGCCTGTGTGGAATGCCAGGCCACTAAGCCAGCTTGTCAAGCATGTTGATGACACACATCCGAGGAAGGAGAATTCTGTTTTGTCCAAAGGCGATCACAGGACCAGAGGTGTGAGCTGCTCATTGTCTCTATGCGAGCAGCCTCAACAGCCATTTGGCTTCGTTTCTACATTTACCAGACACTACAGCTCTCACTTTCCCTTCCAGCAATTAATAGAGGAGGCAGCTAGAGCTATTTCAGGGAACACGAGGAGCCACTCAAAGTGGCCAAATTGTTAGCGGTCGTGCTTGGAAATACGACATAGCAATAAGGCTTCATTCCAGGGCAGCCGCACTTATAATGCAAAAGGCAGTAGGTGTTGTGTGTGTGTATATGTTTTTTCTCTCTTGAGAAAGTAAATTAGTTAATACCAAAGAAGTCATTAGAACAGTGTCTGGAATAAAGGTCTGCATAGTTGTTACATATTGTGTTTATTATGTGCAAGAGTTTGTCCCTGCCTTCAGGGTCACTGGGGCCAGTGAACACACAGGAAACAGATGCTATCCTCAGGTTAACCCTTGCGCTGACTTTACCAATGATGATTTTCCTTTGTCTCATCAGGTGTTGTAAAATGCACAGGTTTTAGAGACAGACAAGCCCATGTTTGGATTCTGGTTCCCCTTTATATTAACTTTGATAAAGCCTCCAGCTCTCTCCAACCAACCATGATATCTTCCATTTGGGCCTCTCACACTGTTGGAATGACTTCAGCTGGGCTGTGTGGGGAAGCGGAGTTCATCGTCCCTCAGGCTCTGGGCCAGATGCCTCGTCCCCCAACGCTACATACCAAGAAAATCTTGCATGGCACCTGATTCCAACTTCCCAAGGCCTTGCATCTTCTTGACCACTGTGCCCAGAGACCCTGGTCTCCTGGGGGTGGGACTCTTTTCAAGTGTAACACTGATGCAGGGGTGAGACCCGTCCTTGAACTGAGCTTCAGACAACCCATTCACACACACACTGTTGAGACAGGTCAGGGGAGACACATGCAACACCACCCTGCAAAAAACTGAAATCATTTACTGATTTTTCTTTTTTCGGAAGTTTCTCTCCGATGCCTTCCACTCAGTCCACCTGTTGGCCTGCCCCTCAAGGGCCCCCACTGGCTTCTCCTCTTTTCCTGCTGCACCTCCCTCCTCCTGTCTGCACTAGATAACACACAAACTCCAAGTCCTTCTCCCCAGAGCTGTATCCAAGTCATTTGGACGCTCAGCAAGCAAAATGACCTTTTATTAAATGGCATTCACCTTTGTGAGAAGACAGCTAAGGATATCAATTGCAAAGTTCTTTACTCTGTTGCTTGAGTGGCTTTTCTTTGTGTTTCCCTCCCAAGATGAATCTCAGACAAATCCTTGGGTGCAAGGAACTCTTTTGGGAGGTGAGGCCCGGGAGCAGGAAAGAAGGAGGAAGGAAGGTGAGAGTGGGACAAAACTAATAAAATGTGTACAGCACAGTAATTTCTATGTGTTCAGCAGAGGCTGACCTCTGCAGGAATCTCCGTGAAGCATTGCCAGTCAGAATTGTCTGTTTAAAACTCAAGAGGCTGGAGGATGTGTGTTCCTGTCCCCCATCATTTGAGTTGCCCAGAAAGTAGTTACTCCCCCACATTTCCAGATTGCTTATGAGCTAAGTGGGATGCCACATCTACAAAGAAAGCTCAGAAGCACAGGCAAAGAGACCCAAGGCTCAGGCTGGAGTTGGGAACGGGTGCTTGGAACTGTCCAACTGTTGTGGCTGAAAGTGCAGGTGGCCAGGTCCATGTGGAGCAAGACGCTGGTGGCATCTTCCGCATTGTGGAGCATGTGCAATACCTCAGCATCTCTTCCTCCCCTCACCCCTGCCCATCCCCTGACCCTTCATACAGTTGGTTCATCATGAGATGCTGACCATGCCTGGACTCCTGCCAGGTCTATCTCTTATCCTGGGATTCCACTTCCCTGTCCAGCTGGGTGCCTGCATGTACAAACCACAGTGGAGTGCATATGTGTGCCCCTTGCTGACACCAGGAGCAATGATGGATGAGATGGAGGCTGTCTTCAGCTCTCAGGAGGGAGGAAAGGATGGGCCAAGGAGGAGCTCTGTGCCTGTGTGGCCTGGGGGTGATCAGTGGCCAGGAGGAGCCAGCTGCCAGCCTCTTGTGCTGCTGTGACTGCACGACCCCTGGGATGAGGGGTGAGGTAGGCAGGGAGGATGTGGAGGAGCTATCCTTTGGGGGGGTCTTTGTCACCAGTAATTGGCTGAGCCAGCTCTGATGCAGAGTGTCCATGAACCCCCTTTTCTGGCCATTGAAGGGTGGAGGTGGAGGTGAGATGAGGGCCAGGCCAGTGAGCTGCCCAGCTTGGGGAAGTGGGAGTACAAGAGTGGGCCTAACCCAGGCACAGGTGGATTTGGGGCCAGACCCTTCTGAGCGGCCCAAGGAGCACAGAAGCACAGACATGTTCTGCTTCTGGGGAAGCCAGGAAATTGCTGAGGACCGTGGTTGGGGCAAGGGGGATCAGTGTGAGGCCTTCCTACTGTGTGTAGACCCTGGACTGGGTCAGTGAGGGAACCTCAGTGTGGGCAGGTGTTCCTTGCCACCTTAGGGCATCAGCTCACACAATTCCAGGCAGGCCTTGCTGTGAGCGTCATCCTGATCTGACAGATGAAGTATCTGCAGCCTGGAGAGGTCATGTGATTTGCTTAGATGACACAGTGCATAACTGGGGACGTGGATCCTGGAACTCAGACAGTCTGGGCGCAGGGTGGGTTCCTAGCCAAGCACGACCCTGCTTCCTTCTTGGGCTTGCACTGCTGTATGACAGCCTTGTGGGACCACAGCTCACCCTGCTTCCATGTGAGCCCTGCTTCTAGACACCGTCAGTAATGGACAGAGTCAGCACTTCCTGCTCCAAAGCTCAGAATCCCTGTTTAGGGCTCAAGAATGGCCTGGACCCCCAGGGTCTCAGCCCCAGATGCTTAGGACATGGCTCAGTTTTCTCTCTCCTTTTTTTTTTTTTTTAAAAATCAGAGGACTATTTCTCCAGCCCGATACTGCTCACATCTTCCTGCCTGTCTGTTTTGATCATGGCTCTGCATGTTTTCCTCAGATCCCCCCAACTCCCAACTTTAATTAGAGAGCACGATTGACTCACAGCCTCACTCCTGGCACTGACTCCCCTGGTTCTCCATGTACTTGTGTCTCGGCTCTTTCCAGAGAGAATGACCCGAGGATATGAGGGATGGCTTAGAGCTCGGGTAATCAGCGGGATGGACCTCTGAGGAGAGGAGAGGAGGATGCCACCCCCAGAACCACAAACGCTGCACAAGAGATGACGTCTGACCCTGGAGAAAGCTCTTCCCAACTGCTCCAAAGCAGGCAAAGCTCAGAACAGGATGTGATGAGAACACTAAATTCCAGCGGAAATGACAGAAGGATGCCGATAAACAGTAGATATTCGTCCCAATTGAGACCTAAGGCAGAAGTTTGACACAAATGGCGCCTCAGTGACTTGCATAAAATAAAATGGAATGAAATCTTGAAAGCAAAGGAAAAATACATAAAACATAGCTCAGTTCCAGGACTTAGGTTGCCGTGCATTTTCAATAAGGTTGGATCTAAGTTTTGTGAGCAAAAGTCACCAGGGGGTTGGTTGAACACAGGAAGTGATTCTCCCATGAAAATCTTACTAGAAAAATCTCCTGGGGAAATCTCACCACAGAGCCCACTTGCCAGTCTGGCCACTATTGGCAGGCATTTGTTGGTGACTGAGGTAGATAAAGAATCTGCCTGCCAATGTAGGAGATGTGGGTTCAATCCCTGGGTTCAATCCACTCCAGTATTCTTGCCTGGGAAATCCCACGGACAGAGGAGCCTGGTGGGCTACAGTCCCTGGGGTCACAAAAGAGTCAGAAACGATTTAGTGACTAAACAACAACAAAAACGTAGATTGAATTGAGGGCTCTTTTAGAAGTGAGACCACTACTGTGACATCAATAGAAGTCTGGAAAGCAGAATAATTGAGTGGAGGAGACACTGACTCTCCCACAGGTTAATAACCCAAACAAAGCTATTTTTTGTCATATTGTTGCTTCATTACCATCATTTTTCCCATGAATTTTTGTGACCATCCTGTGTAAACAGATTTTGTATATTGTTTTCTCCTCAAATGGCCTTCTCCATGTTAGCCTTTTGTCAAACTTGCTGTTTTTAATTGTACTCTCTCCTATCAAAAGTTTGTTTCCTGATTTGGTGTGTTCTTCTTTGAACATTTGGGTTATTTCTGATTTTTCACTATTAAAGGTATATTTTGTGCATTGGGCTGTTCTCCATCTTTGAGATTATTTCCTTGGAAAACATCCCCAGCACAGTTCACATGGCAAAGAACATCGTCATTTTGAAAGCTTTTGTTGAAAATGACCAACTGACCTTCTTAAGGAGGCCCTTTTTAGTTAGTTACCATCCCTGGGCAAACATGAACTTACCATCAGGTACCCCCTTAGAGCAGAGGCTTTGTCTTCTCTTTGTTACTTTCTGACCCCATTCATTTATTCAATATTCATTCAACCCCTGCCATAGAACAGGAATTTCTGTGTGTGTAGTGCAAACAAAATGAATCTGACCCATCCCTGTTGCTCAGACAACACACAGTCTGGAAGAGAAGGCAGATGGTCCAGCAGCAGTCGGGCACCAGCTTTCCTGTCTGTTGCTGCCCAGAGTCTAGCACAGAGCTAGGCTGCCCTTATGGAGATGTCCACGGTCTTGCTCCCACTGCACCCAATGAGCTCCTCCCAGGCTCCTGCTTTCCCCTCATTCCCTCTCCTCCCATCTCCTTCCCAGTGCCTCTTGAAGGACCCTTGTATTCATATCACATAACTCTCAGTTCTTGAGTTCATAACGTGCTTTCAGCTTCTTACCCAAACCATTCTACCTTCTTCAGATTGACCAGGTAGTCGGATTGCCTAATTTGTTTTATTTCCTGGGGCTTCTGATTTTTTTCTCTGCATCCCAGGGAACTTTTCATGGGCTCCCAGAGCCTCTGAGCTGTTTTCTCCATATGTCTTAGGCCATCTTGAGTTTCTTAATCCCCGGCCTGGAGTGCAGAGAGGATATTTGCATAGAGGCTGCAGAAGAGTGGCTGGGATATACAGAGCCCCTTGGAGCAATTCCACAATCACCATGCTTCTCAGATGGCCTTTGGGAAAAGATGTGGGCAATGGCCTTTCAGAGAGTTAAACAAATTAGGATATTTTGGGGAAAAGAAGATTGTTTCCTTGCAGCTTCGTTAGGTGCAAGCTGTTGGCCTGGAGTTTTAATGTTCTCTTCAATTTTTCTGTGTCATAACCTGCTTTGAGGTAAGAACTGTTCATTTAGTTTGATTCCCCTCTTTTTTTTCTCGACTCTTGCACAGAGGTAAAGTTGATAAGAAGGAAGTAGTTTCTCCTCAGTCCCAGAGGAGTGTAACAGCAACACTTTAGCTTGCCTCTAATTACAGCCACCATGACAGTTCATATGTTGTAGCAATAAAAATAACCATAAACCTTACATAATCATTAAAGTTAAGCAAACAGCCCCTCACTGCATCATAATGTACAGGTAGTTGCTAATAATCCAAGAACAGCATTGGGGCATTCAAGGAACATCTTTCCTATCTCCACAGTTTCTTAAACAACTTTAGAGACATATTTTTATTAAGTATATGCAAGGCAGATGATCTTAAACCTCAAGAAGAGTGTGCATAATAATTGTGTACTCTTCTAATGCTCTCCAAAGCCCTATTCAGAGTCCATTCTGAAAGACAATAATATATCAAGAAGTTCTGCAAACTTCCTCCTAATGAAGACATGCCAATTTGAGACCAAGAATGTGGCCTCTAAGGACAAAATAACCACCGCTCTCAGTCTCTCGGCGTTTTGCTACTTTATTTCAGAGTGATTCAAAATCTAATTAAATTTCTAAACTCTAATGAAATTACAGAAGAAAAATCATTTAGAATTATATTATGTACAATTACTCACAGCTGAAAATTACAGTTACCCTCTTTCACCAGGATGGAGCCTCCTGGGAAAACCCATGTTATTTATCCACCATATATCTGACACTTCTCTCACTATTTACAAGTTGGAGGTAAAGCTGAATTAATTAAATGTATATATCCTGAACTGCAACAGATAGGTGGGGAGGGAGCCCAGAAGAGGAATGGACTGAGATTTTCTTATACAAGAAAGGCTGGGATTAGGTGAGTAATGACTGACACTAGATTCTGTCTAAAAGAGAAGATGCTCAGAGTCTGGGATCTCTTGGAAACAGAAGCATCGCAAAGCTTCAGAAGATGAGCCTAGGGTGTAGGATGTTTTTTTCAAGTTATGTTTGGCTTTGAGAATCTTTAGCTTATTTTTCTGCAGGTAAGTGAAGACTTTGCTACCAGAAGTTTTCTTAGGGATGATGGCCTGAATTTCCATTTTAAAAGGACTCAGTAATGTGATCCATTCAGGCTAATATCATTAACCAGATGCTTTTGAGTCTTTAGCAGCTGATTAGCAATTTCAAGGAATGCATCTGCTCAGTCTTTTTTTTTTTTTTTTAGTTTCTGTGAATAAGGAGTTTTGAAGGTGCCTCCATAGATACAAGTATTATCTTGTATTGCAATAAGTTGGTCTATGGTGGACTTAGAATTCTGAGAATATAGACTAAGTAATTCAGATCTTTCCTCTTATTAAGAACGACTGGAAATGCTAGACAAAAAATAAATTTTAAAACATATGTTTAAAGTTGTCAGAGTGCTAACAGGCAACGAAGAATTATGAGAACAAGATCTGGGAGAAGAAACTCCAAATGTGCGTGGAACTTGACAATTTTTTCTCCTGGAGGCACCTTTCAATTCCAGAAGAGGTGACTGGGAGGCTGAGAAGGAAGGAGAGCTGTCAATAACTTTGAGGGGATAAAACCAGAACCTACTATGAAAGAGGACCCTTGGAAACCCTCCTAGCTTTGGGTCTGGGTGCTAAAGGGCTAATTCCTAGTAGAAATAGTGGACCAGAAATAAACTGTCCCTCAGAAGAAGTAAAGTTCAACTTTTATTCATTTTAGTCTCTGGTATGGTATTCGGTGTGGTAAATTTTGCTAGTGAAGCATAGGATACTGTCAAAAGAAATACAAATCTACTTGAAGGAGTATAATATCATCCTAAACTTAAAATTATTTTGTTTCTCTAATGTTCATATGTAATATCAGGGATTCAATAATACAACCAGGTATATGAAAAAATAAAACACACTGGAAAGAAAATAAAAACAAGAAAAATAAATATAATGAATTAAATTGATAGATTTTTCTGGTTTTAAGTCATTCTTGAATTCTTTGAATAAACTCTATTTCATTACAATTTATTAGTTTTTTTTAAAAGTAAGTAGTTGGTTTGTTAATACTTTACAAAAATCTTTTATCTATATTCATATGTGAATATTTGTTTTAATACTGTCCTTATCTGATTTTAGCATCATTAATATGAACTTTTATTAAAATGAGTAGGACAGATTTTAGTCAAATTTTCTCTGTAGAAGTTTGTATAAGAATTATTTGTTCCTGTAGAATTTGGTAGAACTCATAAGCACATGTAAACATGGGTTTTATAAAGGTGGGATGTCTTTGATCAACGTCTCCGTTTTTTGGATGGCTATGGTAACTTTAATTTGTCTATGTTTTTCTTATGCTAATTTTAGCATTTTATATTTTTACCAATTTTTGTCCATTCTTTGAGGTTTTTAACTTGCTTTTGTAGATCTTTATAAAATTTTTAAAACCTCTCAATTATGTAATCAGTTCAGTTCAGTTGCTCAGTCATGTGTGACTCTTTGTTATAGTATCTTATTTATTTTTATGTTATTTCTCTTGCCCTTTTGATAAGTCTTGCTAGAGGTCTACTGAATTAGCATTTGTAAAGAATCAGTGTTTCCTTAATTTCTCTTTCTATTTTCTCATTTCTATAGCAATGCAAGGGATTTCTGTGTGTTAATTTTATATCCTGAAACTTTACTATATTCGTTGATTAGCTCTAGTAATTTTCTGGTAGAGTCTTTAGGGTTTTCTATGTAGAGGATCATGTCATCTGCGAACAGCGAGAGTTTCACTTCTTCTTTTCCTATCTGGATTCCTTTTACGTCTTTTTCTGCTCTGATTGCTGTGGCCAAAACTTCCAAAACTATGTTGAACAGTAGTGGTGAGAGTGGGCACCCTTGTCTTGTTCCTGATTTTAGGGGAAATGCTTTCAATTTTTCACCATTGAGGGTGATGCTTGCTGTGGGTTTGTCATATATAGCTTTTATTATGTTGAGGTATGTTCCTTCTATTCCTGCTTTCTGGAGAGTTTTAATCATAAATGGGTGTTGAATTTTGTCAAAGTCTTTCTCTGCATCTATTGAGATAATCATATGGTTTTTATCTTTCAATTTGTTAATGTGGTGTATTACATTGATTGATTTGCGGATATTAAAGAATTCTTGCATTCCTGGGATAAAGTCCACTTGGTCATGGTGTATGATTTTTTTAATATGTTGTTGGATTCTGTTTGCTAGAATTTTGTTAAGGATTTTTGCATCTATGTTCATCAGTGATATTGGCCTGTAGAGGAAACCAGATCTGAAAGAGACACATGCACCCCAATGTTCATCGCAGCACTGTTTATAATAGCCAGGACATGGAAGCAACCTAGATGCCCATCAGCAGATGAATGGATAAGGAAGCTGTAGTACATATAAACCATGGAATATTACTCAGCCATTAAAAAGAATTCATTTGAATCAGTTCTAATGAAATGGATGAAACTGGAGCCCATTATACACAGTGAAGTAAGCCAGAAAGATATAGAACATTACAGCATACTAATACATATATATGGAATTTAGAAAGATGGTAACGATAACCCTATATGCAAAACAGAAAAAGAGACACAGATGTACAGAACAGACTTTTGGACTCTGTGGGAGAAGGTGAGGGTGGGATGTTTCGAGAGAACAGCATCGAAACATGTATATTATCTATGGTGAAACAGATCACCAGCCCAGGTTGGATGCATGAGACAAGTGCTCGGGCCTGGTGCACTGGGAAGACCCAGAGGGATCGGGAACACATGTAAATCCATGGCTGATTCAGGTCAATGTATGACAAAACCCACTACAATATTGTAAAGTAATTAGCCTCCAACTAATAAAAATAAATGAAAAAAAAAAAGAATCAATGTTTCATTACTTCTTTGTTTTGTGTAGGTTCCCCCCCCCTTCCTACCTTAGTAATAAATCCCTAAATTTTATGCAGGGCACCTAGATGAAAGACTTTATTTCCTAGTCTCTTTGCATTTAACTCTGATCATGATTAATTTCTTGCCAATACGATGTAAGATGAAATGTGCTACAAAATTTGTTTTCTTTCTTTTTTGAGTATAAATGTATTAGTATGAACTTACTTTATTTAAACTGTTTACTTCTTGCTTATTTTTGTCTATTTGATGTCTCAGTTTCTAAAATAGACATATGACATTCTTTAAGTATAATTGCTTATTTCTCTCTGCAATTCTTTCAATTGTTCCTTTATATATTTTGAGATTACATTTTTAGGTGCCTGCATATGCATGATTATTATACTTTCATCATTTTTACCATATGTGTAATATCCATCTTTTCACTTATGTGATTTTACACCTAAATTCTGCTTTATTCAATATTAAAATCGCTACCCTAGTTTTGGTATTTGTCTGCTAAATTTTTTGTTTCTAATTTTCAACTTTTCATGAATTTCTTTCTAAAATAGATCTTTATTTAGCAACAAATAGACAACATATTGCAGAATTTTAAAAAATTTAATGTTAGTGTTTATCTTATAGTTATCCCTACTTACATATTTAAATTTTTATTGAAGTTCAATATGTATACAGAAAATGTGCATATAAAATTATATAGAGCTAAAAGAATTTCTAAAAAGCATGGCTCATCCCCAGCACTGTTTCTCCCTCCAACATCTTTGCCTTTTTCCCCATCTCAAGTCATACTGTTTAGTAAGCAGTATCCTAGCAGGAATATTACCCATGGAGTTAGATCTTTGAGTTTGTGTAAGGAAGGTGATATTCCATTTTCAAAATATTTATTTATATGATGACATCTTTTAACACCAAAGAAACTGGTGTTTATCCTAATTTCTTGTGTTTCCAGGGCAGAATCTTAGCTGCAAACTGAGAATTTGTAGATAACTCAAGGCTTACTTCCTAGGCAGAGAAGCCAGGAATGATTTTAATTCCTTCTGAGAAAATAAGGTGGAATGGGAGACTTCTGATGTTTGCTAGCATTCTCTAAGCTTCTTGCATCACCGAAGATGTCCAGATAGCCAACAATCTTTTACTCAAGATTGAAGTTAAGAAACAGGCATCTGGATTGTGTTTTTACCAGTCTTCAAATTTGATAAATGCAAACTTTTGCAACCTTCTAAAAGATACCAGCTGAGAATGAAGTTCTTCTTTTTGATAGTGAGAGAAACACTGTATACACCATAGTTCCCTAATTATCACACAGCATGCAGATGACTAAGTATGGGTAAAACTGAAAGCCCACTCTGAGAAAGATGCTCTGTCCCCCCTAGAACTCCCTTTGAACTGGGCTCTTAGCAAGCCATGCCTATGTTTCTTTGACCAGGAGCCCCTAAGCCAAGGGGGCTTTATGGTGTCCATGGCTTCTTCAAAGTCTCACTGGTAGATAGACACCCAACTCCTTAGCTTCCCTGAAGCACTGGAAAAAATCTGAGAATGAAAATTCCTTTTTGGTTTTGGTGGTTTTGTTTTTTCAAGATTCATTACTTTAATAGTGAATTTTTCCTTAGTACCTTAATGGACTTTATCCTTCTTATGATGACCTGGCCATATTTGAGAAAATTTAGAATTGCAACATTATTCTTGGATCAGTAACAGAACTGTACACAGTCATGCAGAGATAGGGGAAGAAATTAAGCCATATGTAAGTTAAGGCATAAATATACATATATGTGTGTGTGTGTATATATATATATATATATATATTTTTTTTTTTTTTTTGCTGTGTCACATGGTTTGTGGGATCTTAGTTCCCTGAGCAGGAGTTGAACCCAGGTCCTTGTACAGAGTCTTAAACACTGGACCACCAGGGATCCCAAATTTTTATAATCAGAAAATAATATTGAAACCACATCACATGTATGGGAAGATTTATGGATTTATATATAAGATTCTCTGTGGATCATCCCCAAATGTACACATATGCTTACTTATTACAATATCTCTGACTTACTTCACTCTGTATAATAGGCACTAGGTTCATCCACCTCACTATAACTAGCTCAAACTTGTTCTTTTTTATGGCCAAGTAATATTCCATTGTGTATATGCACCACTACTTCTTTATCCGTTCATTTGTCGATGGACGTCTAAGTTGTTTCCATGTCCCTGCTATTGTAAATAGTGCTGTGATAAACATTAGGGTACATGTGTCTTTTAGAGTTGTGGTATTCTCATGGTACATGTCCAGTATTGGGATTGCTGGGGCATGTGGTAGTTTTATTCCTAGTTTTTAAAGAAATCTCCACAATTATTGTTCTCCACAGTGGCTGTATCAATTTACAGTCCCACCAACAGTGCAAGAGAGCTCCTTTTTCTCCGCATCTTCTCCAGCATTTATTGTTTGTAGATTCTTTTGGTGACGGTCATTCTGACTAGTGTGAGATGAAACCTCATTGTAGTTTTGATTTGCATTTGTCTAATAATAAACAATGTTGAGCATTTTTTGTGTGTATTTATTAGCCATCTGTATGTCTTCTTTGGAGAAATGTCTGTTTAGGCGTTCTGCCTGTTTTTTGACTGGGTTGTTTGGTTTTTTTTGTTATTGAGCTGAGCCACTCTTTAAATGTAAAAGGTTTTGAACCGAAGGGCTGCACTACTGACCATACTTGTCTACAACCTTTACCTTTCTTCCTTCCCTGGAAACAGGTATCTACACCAATTTACTTACGAAACTCAAGCAAGACGATGACGGTAAAGGCACACATTTACTGGTATATACCCTCCTGTCCTCTTACTATTTCATTAAAAACATGAGCCAGTTTAGGTTGGTTACTATTTTCTACTTGTCATGTTCTTATTTTTAGTTTTCATTAATTGTATGGTGAGCATTTTTGTATATACATCCTCGTGGGTGGTGGTGGTGGCTTAATCCCTAAGTCGTGCCTGACTCTTGCGACCCCATGGACTGTAGCCTGCTAGGCTCCACTGTCCATGGGATTTCCCAGCAAGAATAGTGGAATGGGTTGCCATTTCTTTCTCCAGGGGATCTTCCTGACCCAGGGATTGAACCTGTGTCTCTTTAATTGCAGGCAAATTCTTTACTGCTGAGCCACCAGGGAAGCTATATATACATCCTTGTACATTTCTTCAATTCTTGCCGTAAACAATGTTTCTTGCAGGGGGATTAATGGACCAAAACTTGTGTAAACTTTTAAAGTTGTAGATGCTTATAACTAGAATGTTTGGAATAATTTAAAACGTATCAAACAACTGTGCCAGTATCTACATTTACTTTAATTATTTAATCTTTAATAAATAAAAAATTCTTTTTAACATCTGTGGATTATGAATAAATAGACTATATAATTATGATTCAAATCTTTTGGTCCTTGTCAAACTTTGGGGAGTGAAAGGGATGCTATTATAACCATACAAAGATAATGGACATAAACCAGGACTTATCTGGGCAAAACTCAGCATATTGTCTTCCTACTGGTGAAGCATAATAACCCATGCACCTGACTAGAAATTAAAGACCTGGAATGTTGCCTCTACTGCCCACCTTCATACTCCTTCCCTTATACCTCATCTCCTGAACTTTTTGTTTATAATTTTAATGATTTTTAAAAATATTATTCAATGAAAAATAAGTATGTGTTCTCTGGATTCTTTATTGTTTAGTTTTGCTTGCTTCTGTACTTCATGAAAATGGTATCACTCTGCCTGTCATCTTTTGCAATTTGATTTTTTCACACATTATGTTTTTGAATTTTATCTAAGTTGTCTCTGTCACTGTAGTTCGTTTATTATTTGTTGTTGTTCAGTTGCTAAGTCGTGACCCCATGAACTGCAGCATGCCAGGCTTTTCTGTCCATCACTATCTTCCTGAGTTTGCTCAAACTCAAGCCCATTCAGTCAATGATGCCATCCAACCATCTCATCTTCTGTCACCCCCCTTTTCCTCTTATCCTCAATTTTTTCCAGCATCAGGGCCTTTTCCAATTTATTAATAGTTATATAATATTCCATCATAAAATTCATCATGAATTATTTACCCACCCTCTTTTTGATAGATTCTGTAGTTCTTTCAAGATATGGTTTACCTACACAAATTAGGCTCTGTGAATATTCTTTTCTATGTCTCTGAATGTACAGGTGTAGGAGTATATCTGGTTATATCTTCAGGAGTAGACTTGTTGAATCACATGAAAAGTCTTCAACTTCACTAGAGAATAAAAATTGTTTTCAAAAATGTTATATCGTACTTTTTCACATTCTCAGCTTAACTTAAGCATTACCCAATATTTTCACCCATCCTCATTAAAGTATTAATCAACAAATAAAAGTTTGATACATTTAAAGTGTACAACTTGGTGTTCTGATGTATGTATACACTGTGAAATAACAGTCAAGCTAATTAACATATCTGTCCCCTCAATGTGTGTGGGCATGTGTATCAAAAACAATTAAGATTTACCCTCTAAACAAATTTTAAGTACAGAATACAGTATTGTTAACTATATTTGCATTTCTATGCATTGGATAACCAGACTTATTCATGTAACTCATGCTTTTTTAAGTCCTTCTTTTCTAAGAATTTATATCTACTCATTTCCTTTTAATTATTATTTTACTTGCGGTCCACAAATCTGATACAAGACGTTTTCATTATCACTCACTTCTAGCTGTTTTTAATTTTCATTGTAACTTATTCTTTGACTTATCAGTTACTTAGAAATGCATTTTTAAATTTCTAAACATGAAAACTTAATATATTTTTGGCCACTGTTACCTAATCCAGTTGCACCATGGTAAGAAATATGGATTGTTTGGCACCTATTCTTTGAAATTTTTGAGAATGGCTTCCTGGTTCAGATTTTTTTTTGCAACTATTGTATGTATGGTTGAAAAGACAATTTTCTATTTTTTTGGACCAGCCTTCTATTTAAGTGTGGTACATCAATATATGATTAAAAATCTTCCCTATACTTAGTTTTTCACAAAGTCTCCCACAGTCTTGGTGGATTTGACAGTTTCTCCCGACTAGTACTGGGCTTTGCAGGTGGTGCTACTGGTAAAGAATCCGCCTGCCAATGCAGGAGGTGCAAGAGACGCAATTTCGATCTCTGAGTTGGGAAGATGCTCTGGAGTAGGAAATGGCAGCCCACTCAGTATTCTTGTCTGAAGAATCCCATGAACAGAGGAGCCTGGCAGGCTATGGGGCTGCAGAGAATCAGAAATAACCAAGCAGCAGAAATAACCGACTAATACTATAGACACATATGTGTCAATCGCATGCAGTGTGGCTGGTGCTAAGCCGCTGGGAGAGGATAGAAACTTCCTGGGCATGAGGGGCCCATGCTGGGGAAGGGACAGAGCCTGCAGAATATCAGAGCTGCAGAGCTCTTTCTCTTTTGGTTGGCAGAGCAGATTACCTCACTACCACAGGTGAGGTCCACAGCTGTGCTCTAGGCTGGAGGCTGGGCTGGCTCAATCTGTGTGTGAGCAAAGTAAAGTGATTCCTTTATTCAATAAAAGCTCTTGAGAACCTATGTTGTGTCAGTTGTGGGTCTCAGTGCTCCGGCCTCTGACCTCACAGGCTCCCAGTCTAGTGGGAGGCATTCCAACACCTATGAAAGAGCAACCTCAGGTTAAGAGCTGGGCATTTATTATAGGGGCATGGGGTGGGGCAGCCCATCCTGGCTGGGAGAGCACCAGACCATACTGAGACTCCAATCACTCCCAGGTCCACTGACTAGATGATGTCAGGCTGTTTGTTTTTTTTTCTTTTTCAGATTCCAGCTTATGAGACCATTTTGAGTCTCTGCATTTTCCACTCTTCTACTCAGGTGGGTAGCAGATGCTGCTTTTTCTGGCCTTAGGAGGTTGTGCCTGGGTGAAAAAGAAGAAGTTGCTGCAGAAACTTCCCTTCGTGGGTTTAAATATGAATGCTTGAGCCCTGGAAGAGATCACGAGAGGTATTCTAGAGCAGAAGTTACACACTGCTATTGGGTTTGACTTGCCACACGCGAGGGCTTCCCCAGTGACTCAGCGGTAAAGAATTCACCTGCAGTGCAGGAGATGCAGGAGACACGGGTTCGATCCCTGGGTCAGGAAAATCCACTGGAGAAGAGAATGACTACCCACACCAGCATTCTTGACAGGAAAATCCCATAGACAGAGGTGCCTGGAGGGCCACAGTCCATGGGGTCTTTGTAGAGTCACAGACGACTGAAGCGACAGCATGCACACTGCCTGTGAAGACACTTTAAAATTAGTTGCCAAAAATTGCAAAGTCTGATGTCACATCAGTTTGGGACCTCTTTGTGTACCTGAAGCTCCACTGGTGTGTTTTCTGCAGCCCACAGCCACTGCCCGTAGATTATTATGTCTGCACTGGCATTTTCTTTTAGTTCGCTTAGGGGAAACTGAAATATCTCTCCTACAAATGTCTCCATTAAGTAGGATAAAGATTTTAAAAATCCACATGTTTCAGGAGAAGCAAGAGAGAGTATGTTTCCTGGTGCAAGTAAAGACTGAGCCAAAATGTTTAAAATGAAACAAAGTGTATCTGGGTAAAAGGATGAAACTTAAAGGCACCAAAATGAAGAAACCTGCGTTCCCCAGAAACGGTCTACTCCACTCATGTGGAGACTCAGAGGAGCAAACACGGCAGTTCTGAAGGGGTCCCATCAGTGGGTGTCAGCGGCTGCCAATGCAACCTGATGGCCTCTGGCGGGACAGATGGACCTTGGCAGTGGGTGGTGCCCACCCATGGAAGGCAAAGTCCAGTGTGAGAGGCACAGACTGCCAGCCAAAGCCTTGGGCTCAACACCCAGCTGAGTGGACCTGGGGGTACCACACACCTCAGTGATGTCGTTCCCTCCTCAATCAAAGGAAGGCCAGTGCTAACACCTGACTCAGAGGGTTGGGATGAGGGTCAAACAAACACATTCTAAGATTGCAGCGCTCACTGAGTTAGCTGTGTTAGGGATTTGGCTGAGGGATCCCAAGAAAAAAGTGTTCAGTTTCTGCCCACTCATTTACATGGAGCTCTACAACTGTCATTAATTTGATTTATGTTTTTGCAAGTGACAATTCTTGCACAGTGGAGTTGGTGCCTTGATAGTTAAGTATGTGTCAAGGAGAAGTAGGGAAATATATGACCCCAGATTTGTGGGCTGAGTCTGTGTTAACAACCAAGGGTCCTCTGAGGTTGGACACAGCCTGGGATCTGTGAACTTGGATGGGAAAAAATTCCATCTCTGTCCTCTAACCTCTAATGGAAACTTAGCTTTTCCTGCTAATTCAAGTGCAGCCACTAAGCCACAGTGGCATTACCAGACAGGTGATTTTATTACTAGTAGGAGCAGTGAATATGTCCATCCATATTTCAGTTGTTAGAGCCATCTCTCAATATCATTTTATCATGGCATCAAGATCCTGGTAATTATTTCACTTGATGCTACGCCTTGTTATTTACT
Organism: Muntiacus reevesi; assembly: GCF_963930625.1. Taxonomy (NCBI): domain Eukaryota; kingdom Metazoa; phylum Chordata; class Mammalia; order Artiodactyla; family Cervidae; genus Muntiacus; species Muntiacus reevesi. Next base: position 122,284,628 of record NC_089250.1, on the reverse strand, counting down.
GGGTTGGTAACGAAGCACATATACTTCTGTATCACAAGTCTGTTTTCTAGATATTTGGATAATTGTATTTCAAAATAACTGGTTTCTTTTATAATCCTTGTGTGTGTGTGTGCATGTGCTAAATCAGGTGCTAAATCACTCAGTCGTATCTGGCTCTTTGTGATCCCATGGACTATAGCCCACCTGGTTCCTCTGTCCATGGGATTCTCCAGGCAAGAATACTGGAGTGGGTTGCTATTTTCCTCTCCAGGGGATCTTTCTGACCCAAGGATTGAACCAGTGTCTCTTTTGTCTCCAGCACTGGCAGGCAGGTTCTTTACCACTAGCACCACCTGGGAAAGGATCCCCTTGTTTGGGGCACTTAAACATGTTATTCTGGGAAGAAATCCATAGGCCTCTGGAACCTAAAGGAGTCTGTGGTTCTAAAACAGTGACTGGCCACGCTGTGGGCTTGGGGGTACTTCCTGTCCTTGCCTCAAGGCTGGAGGGCTGGGAGCTACTGCAGGAGCTGCACCTCCAGGCAGACCAGCTTTGCCCACATCCCTCTCTGAGACTCACCAGCTGGGGTCTCTGGGGAAGAATCTGCACCCAGTCACATTTGTGAGGGGAAGATGGTAGGAGATAATACTGGGTAATGATCAGTACTGTTCCCCCCGGTGCCCCCTCTCACCCCAGCTGCCCTCATTGTGGACCAGCTCCCCTTGGCTGCCTGCACTTGCTGGGATGACAGGGCTGAGAGGAACTGAGCAGCGTTGGGCTGTGGCGGCAGCTTCCTTCCCCATCTGTCACGTGGGACTTGGCTCCCGTTCCCCAGAGCTTTGGGTCACACAGTCCCCCCTTTCTGCCCTTTAAGAAGCCCTGAGCGGAACGCCAGCATGCACGCTGTGGCCAGAGTGCTGAGAGTCCTCCTCCTTCTCCTTGGTAAGTGGTGTGTAGAAAGGGGGGCTCACATTCCCCATTCTTGGCTGGGGCGGGTGAGTCAGAAACTGGGGCTTACTAACCCGCTGGGGCTCAGTCCCTCAAGAACGCATGTGTCCCTTTGGACAGATGGCTTTTCTCACTGTGATGGGACAGTGAGAAAAGCTTTTGGTCTGTTTCACTCCAGCTGCAGTTGACAAATGCTTCTGGGGCTGCAGAGGACAAGACGTTTCCTGTGGCAGAAAAAGCTTTGGGGTTGAGACCTAGACAAATCTAGCGTTAAACTGTGGCTCCATTGTTGACAAAACAGAACTGCTTAGAGTCTCAGTTTCTGAACCAATAAAAGGGAGAATAATAATGTTTACCTTCTAGGATTGTGTGAAAATTAAGTTAAATTTAATTAAGTCAAATGAAAATAATTACGTAAAATGAGAAAATGTAGATATGTAGATGCTTTTCTATTGTTAATGGTGAATCAGTCTTATTATGCAATAAAGCATGCTCTTATTTACTCAGAGGTATTTGTTTTTTAAAGTCGTTTTTAATCCTGTGATCAAAAGAGGAAAGAAGGGAGAGAGGCAGAGACTAATAGAAAAACAGGGAGATATAGAGGGAGAAAAATCAGGCCAGAGAAACAGAGAGGAAAAACCCAAAAGAGATAGGAATCAAGACAGAGTGATGGCTAGAAAAATGCATAGATAACAGAAAAGGAAAGAGTCTTGAGACTCTTTGCAAAATTGTCTTTAACGTCAACTGTTATTTCTTAAAAAGGCAATGGATGTCTGTCATCTACACAAAGAAGCTCTTTTCCAAAACTTGCACTGAGTCAAGACTCAGAGGCAAGCAGTCTGTCTCAATTTAATGTTCTGTCTCTCGAGTAACAGTCTGTATCCTGGACATGAGCAAAATTATTCTCGTGGGCAGAACTTTGTCTAAAGCCTGCACTAAGCCCAGGAGAGAATAAAGCTCTTGACCTCCGGGTGTTAGCATGTCAGACAGATAGCAGCCTCGGCATCTGTCTGTTTACATGTGGAAATGGCGTGTAAAACAAGTGTTGGTGGCAATGAAAGGATGATGAAACCCAGGCAGCAAGAACTAAGGATGTACAGGACAGACCATGGGAGGTGTACCTGGTAAAAGTGCCGGAAGGTAGTGCAAGTTTTAACCCTTGTTTCTGCTTTTGACCTATGTAGATACACAAGCATGGGGGGGAAAAGTTAAATTTAAGGAGCCTCCTGAAAAAAAGGTGCAAATTATATGAACAGGCAGTTCACTGAAGAATGACAAATAGAAATAAACCTTTAAAATGCTCAGGCTCACAAGTAACAAAAGAAATAATAACGTCAAACATTTTGGAGTGCATCTGATAAGCTGCATAGTCATATATATTCTGCTCAATACTTTACATTAGCTCATTCTGTCTCCGGGACAACTCTGAAATTAGTCCCCCTGTTATCTGAGTTTTATGGATGAGGTTTGCATTGTGATACTTGGCCAAAGCATCACAATAATTTAGGACTTTCAAACACTACTAGTAGAGATAGCAGTGATTGGCCTTGTGCATCCAGCTCTAAACACACTGCATGTTAATCCTTGCTCTGCTCTTTACGAGCCCAGAGAGCATGGGTAGGATATTCATCCTCACTGTGCTCAGTTTTCTCATCTGTAACTTGGGGATAAAGATAGTACCGACCCCACAGGTTGAGAGAATTCAATCTGTTATCATATTTAAAGCATGTAGCCAGTATCTAAGGTGAGGGGAGCATTTGTTGTTGAGTACCAGATTCTGTAATCACAATTTGGTAATTTGTAGCAAAATGTAAGCTGTTCATAGCCTTCCACCCCAAAATTCCACTTCCAGGAGCTCATCCTAATAACCTAATAGGGTAAAAGCTCCCTAAAATATTTAATAGGATGCTATTCAGCACTGCTGATCACAGAGAAAACCAGAAACTACTGATTAACAGTCAGAATCCAGCTAAATCAATTATGCTCTAAAATTTCCAATGAATCCAGTAAGTTTCAATGAAAGACTTAACTTTCTCAGAACTGATCTGGGTAGAAGAGAAGAGACAAAGTCATAGTTACAGAGTTTTAGTTATGTCGTCGTATTTTGCCCATGTTTTCTTACCTTTCCAAAAATTGACGGGAAGGAAATATAGCAAATGGTTAAAAGTATCCTTCAACTCTTTTTAGGAAATAGGATTATGGGTCATCTTTTAGTTTCTTTGTGTTGGAGAATTTCATAATGTTTATATATATTCTTCATTCCAACAAATACATTTCTATGAAGAGAAAAATAACTACCAACCTATTGAAAATTGTAAGACAAACAAAATTTTCCCTTTATGGACTGGTGAAAGTGACCTAAGGATTATCTAGTGTAACCCATTAACAGATGGCCTGTGAAGGCAGGAGACCAGGCTGGTCATCCCAGGGTACATGAGAAGGCTTTTAGGGACACAGAGAGGTAGAGTGGCATCTTCACCTTTTCACCTTGGTGACATCCAGGCTTGCCTGGGGCCAGGGAAGAGAGCCCAGCTCCACTGTTTCCCATACATGGAGTAGTTGGAGAGCTTTTAAAAAAACCAGTCCTCAAATATTTTGAAACTCTTTCCAAAACCTAGATCAAGGTGACAAACATTCATGGACACAATACCCTAAATTAACGCATTTCAAAATTTGGTTTTATTTTTTTAAGATATCCGTGTTTAAAGGAGATGAGTAAGTGAGCACATCCATCAGAGAAGCAGGGCATCAGAGATGAAGTTAAACCCTTTGTCTCACTTCCTCTGTCTTATTTACCTCCGTCTCTCTCCAGAGGAAGTAGCACACCTGCTTTGACTGTGCTTCCTTCCTGTGTTGTTTTCTAGGTGTTAAAATGTTGACCTGAATGCCCTCACAGCATGGGTAACATCTGTGTCATCTACCCACGCTGAGCTTATGAATCAGGTGTCTTCATCTTAACTATCTGTATGAGTCTATTGAAACACCACACAGTAATTTCCTCATCCATTGCAGTACTGACCCAGTTCAGGTTGTTGCTAACTTTTCTCATGACAGCTGTAACTGCAATAAGCCTTATCGGTCCGGTCTCCTAGAACCTATGTGCAGTGTGCCCCTTAGGAGGCATGCCTGGAAAGGAGTGACTTTCACTGGTATGCGTGATTCTCCTCTTCATCGGAATTGCTCTCCACCAGTGAGGTCTGGATTATCTATCCTGCTACTGATTCAATAAAACTTGATATTGTCACATTTCTAAATTTTTTTGCCAGAGTTGTGAAATATTACCTATAAGGGTTTAGGTTATATATTTCTGATTGCTAGTGTGAAGAACCATTTTCTATGTACTTATCAGACAGGTTTCTTTTTCTCTGAACTTCTTGCTAGTTTTACTTGGTTACTGGTCTTTTATGTAACTTTTTCTGGATATTAAGTTTTTGTTTATGTCTTGCATTGCAAATATTTTCTCTTATTATTGCTTTTCTTATGTTACTGCTTTTCCTTTATACTTGTGGTACTCTTTGCAGAAGTCTGTAAATGTGATACAGTCAAATTTGGGTCTTTTCCTTTTGGTATGTTTTGTTTTTCTGTCTTGCCTAAGAAACTTTTTTTTTAACTTTAAAGTGGTTGAATTTTTCATGATTAGGTCTTTAATTTATTTGGAATTTATTTTTGTGTAAGGGCTAATTTTAGTTTTTTTCTTTATCGAATATTAATTGTCCTATCATTTATTTAATCATCTTTCCTTTTTCTTCTACTTTGCAATACTTCTATCCTCATCTAATATGTGTCTGAACTGTTCATGAGCAGCATCATTATGCCCATTTCACAGAGGAGGAAACAGAGAAATAGAGCATTATTGCTAATTTACCAGAGGTCAAGGTAAGTGAGAATGTTGGGATTCAAATGGAAGTGTTTTGATGCCCAAAGACTGTATTTTTGGCCCATCAGTCAAGAATAGAAAATGGATCATCAGGCAAAAACTGACAAGACTTTTCAAACTATCAATTTTTTATTTAAAAATAATATCAAACCTAAGAAAAGTTGCAAGAATAAGAATAGTGCAAAGAACAGTTGTACAATTTGCTGATTTCTTTAACAAATTACCTCGCTTGCTTTATCATATGCTCTCTCTCTCTCTCTGTAGATAGGGAGAACACATGATAAAACAAATGTGGCTAAATGTATATCTGTATTTATAATCTCTATTGATCTTTATGTAGATAATAGCTATGTTTTTATGAAACAGAAAATATCTATTATATATAGTAGATATATTTATACATATACGTATATACAGAGAGAGACACACACAGAGATTTTTTTCCTGAGCCACTTGAGATTAACTTATATACATCACTTTAAAAAAATCCTAAATACATTAATGTGTGTCTTTTTAAAACTGAAGATAGGGTTCAGTGGTAAAGAATCCTCCTGCCAATGCAGGAGATGCAGGAGATGAGGGTTCAATTTCTGGGCTGGGAAGATCCCCTGGAGTATGAAATGGCAACTCACTCTTTTTTTTTTTTTTGGCAACTCACTCTTATATACTTGCCTGAAAAATTCCACAGACAGAGGAGCCCCATGGGCTATATAGTCCATGGGGTAGCAGAGAGTCAGACACACACCCCTGAGTGACTGAGCATGCACAATCTCTCACAAAACTACAGTCACAGGACAGTTACCAACTTCAGGAAAGTTAGCACTGACAAAATTTTTCATGTAATCTATCATAGTCCAGTATTTCAGGGGACCTCACAATGATCTTTGCAGCTTTCACTGTGTCTCAGGCAAGGAGCCAGTGGCGAGGATCTGGTGTTGTGTTTGGTTGCCCTTTCTCTTTAACCTTCTTTAATCTGGAACATCTCCACAAATTTTGTTCGTTTATGATACTGATGTTTAAGGGTTTCTGTTCCCCTTTTTCATGGAACATTCCTCAATTGGGAGTTTGTCTGATATCCTAATGATCAGATTCCAGGGGTCCGTTCCCCATCAGGAAACTCCATAAACTGATCTTGCGTCCTTAGGGTTTCACATTGGGAAGTGTAGGACAGCATCCTGAGAGAGGTTGATGTACTTTTGACATAATGATAAAAGACTTACATCCTGGTTTTGGATAATAGTTGTCACAATTCTAAATAATTTGCCACTTAACTACTAACCAATCAATATTTTAAAATTTTGTTAAAATATTGCCCTAAGAAGAGCTATTGAAAATATCCAGTGAAATTTCTAGGCATTTTATTAGAGGTTTGCACCTTCCTTTTTAGAAAGCTGCTGTATAAAATATTCCTGTAGACTCTAATTCCCACCCAAATGTCAGCCATCTGTCTTCGTTTTAATTCTGTTGGAAAGTACCTGCTGAAATCTATGTATTATTATAATCATGATAATAAAAGAAATACAATATCACTTTAATTATGTTCCAGTGCCTAAAACATTCTTCACTGGAGGAGGCAGAGTTATTGAAGAGAGCAGAAGCTTTCCTCCCCCCTTAATTTATAATGAAAAGATGGCAAAGGCCGGGATAAAGAGAATTAAATTCGTTTTTATCTTACAAGTCAAAGTCATCACTTTATGCCTTGGCTCTTACTCCCTGAGATCTTTGTAAAAATCTTTCCTGACAGCTTTTCCCCTGTTCCAGATTCTTGCCAAGACAATGGTTCAGAATCGTGTGGTATGTGCATTCCAGTGAGAAAGAATTCCTGCTCTATTAGTTCTCTTTGACTATGTAACAAATGATCATAAATATAACAAAAGAAAATATGCACTAGAGTCTTTCTTTTAAAGTCAGCAGAGGGTAAAGGAAGGGGCTAGGACCCCAGGAAGGCAAGGAGAAATTTCCTGATATGGTAAGAATTCTCTTCATAATTTTTATCCATTTTTTAATTTGACTGCTTTTTTTTTTTCTAACTGTAGAATCTTAAGAGTTCTTAATATATTTGGGATTGGAGTTCTTTGTCAAATACGTGATCTGCAAGTAGTTTCTCTCAGCCACAAGCTTGTCTCTTCATCCTTGTCATAGGGTCTTTCATAAAACAAAGCTACTTAATTTTAACTGCCTAATTTACTGATTTTTTTTCTTTAATGTATCATGCTTTTGATAGCTGAGTTTTCACCAAGCCCTAAATGTCAAAAATTTTATCTTGCATTTTCTTTTAAAAGTTATATAGTTTTATATTTTATGTTTAAATCTGTGATCCATTTTGAATTCATTCGAGAATTTAAGTCAAGGTAATTTTTTTCTTTTTCTTCCTTTCTGTCTTTCTTCTCTACTCTTCTTTCTTTCCCCTCGCTCCCTGCCTCCCTGTTTTCCTTTTATGGATATCCAGTTGCTCCAGCACCATTGGTTGACACAAAGGTTGTCCCTCTATTGAATTGATTTTGCTTGCTCCTCAAAAATCTGTTGGTCGTATTTGTGTGAAATATTTCTGTGCTATCTTCTCTTTTCTGTTGATGTATGTGTCTGTCCCTCTGCCAGTACCACACAGTACTGATTTCTGTTAAGTATACAGGTTCCAAAATGGTAGAGTGATCATTCCTACTTTACTCTTCCTATTCAAAAAAAATTTTAGCAAGTATAGTTCCCTTACCTTTCTAGGTAAATATTAGAATAATCTTATCTATATCAACCAAAATCTTTCTGGAATTTTGATAGAAATTACATTAAATCTATAGATCAATTTGAGGAGTCTGGCATCTTTATTATGTTGTATTTTTCATGGTCAGTATGTGTTACTAATTATTTAGGATGCTTTTAATTTTCTCTCAGCATTGTGGAATGTTTAACATATTAGATGTTGTATGTATATTACCAGACTTGAATCTAAGTATTTTTTTGAGTGATTATAAATTGTATGGTATTTAAATTTCCTCTTTCTATGTGTAGTTGTTAGTGTATAGAAGTATAATTGATTCGTATATGTCCATCTTTTATCCTGCCCCCTTGCTGAATCGACTGATTAGTTCTAGGATTTAATTTTTAGATATTCCTACATAGACCATAATATCACCTGCAGGGACAGTTAAATTTTTTCTGAAAAGTATGCCTTATATTTCCTTTTCTTGCTTTATTAGATTGGCAGGAACTTCTAGTAGTATGTTAACAGGAACATTCTCCATCTTAATGGAAAAATATTTCACTTTTCACCATGAAGTATTCAATATAATATTAGCTGTAGGGATTGGGGTAGATATTCTTTACCAAGTTGAAGGAATTTTCCTCTATTCCTAGTTTCTGAGAGTTTTTTTTTTATCATGAATGGATGTAGAATTTTGTCAAATGCTTTTCCTGCATCACTTTATATAGTCAGGCAATTTTTCCTTCATTAGCTTGTAATTATGGTGGATTACATTGATGGATTTTTGAATATCAAACCAGTCTTGCATCCCTAAATAGACTCCATATGGTCATGATGCATAATTCTATCTTTCTGAATTCTATTTGATAATATTTTGAATCTATATTCATGAACTGGTTTGCAGTTTTCTTTTTTTTTTTTACATTTAATTTTGTCTGGTTTTAATGTCACAATAATGCTGGCTTCATAAAATCAATTAGGAAGTATTTCCTTTCCATCTTCTGGACGGAACTGTGCAGAATTGGCATGAATATTTTCTTCAAACATTTGCTAGAATTCTCTCATGAAGTTGGTCTTGCAGATCTCTGAGAATTTGTAGATTATGAATTTAATTTCCTTAATAGCTACAAGGTTATTCACCCTATCTCATTTGGTTGAGTTGTGATGTTTGCCCTTTTTGAGGATTTGGTTCACTTTATCCAAGTCATCAGGATTTTATGCATAGAGTTTTTCATGGTATTCTCTTATTAACCTTCTGAGGTCTGAAAGATCTATATGATTCCCTGATTCATTTCTGCTATTGGTAATTGGTATATTCTCTCTTTTCCTTTGTTAGTCTTGCTAGACATTTGTCAGTTTGATCGATCTTATCAAAGGACCAGGTTTTTATTTCAGTGATTTTCTCTACTCTTCTTGTTTCCAATCTCTCAGACACACATCCCTGATCCTAGAGACCCTGAAGGGAAGTGCCCTGTGAGGTGAAGGCAGGAGGAGTGACCTCAGCAGAGTGTGTGTCTATAGGAATATTCCCCTGTTCCTTACACCCTGGGTGGGAGCCACAGTTGAGAGGCTCAGAGCTGTTGCTGACCTGGCTAACACACTGATCAGCAGACTTCTTCACTTGCTCTCAAATTAAACCATGCATGCTTCCTCTGTAAAGTCATGTAAGCATCTCTGTCACACCCAGGCCCTCATTTATCCACCAGAATTGCTTGAACTGCTTCTTTTATTAAATTTGATTCCATTAAATAAGCGGCTAATGGTTCTCAGTAAGATGAACTGGGCTCGCGCTCTCCCTGTTGTCTGAATGAAGCAGATGAGCAGCTGGGGGAGTTTTTGCCTGGAACCTGACTGTACCCACCTCAGAGACCTGTGCAAATCCTTGGGCCATGTCATCAAGGAGTTGACGTCCAGGGTTTGAGGTGAAGGACCTAGAACTGGACCCATGGGCTATACCAAGGGACAGGAACACATGGACATCAGGGCTGTCCCTTATGTTAACCAAATAGTGATTTTCACCAGACTCTGCCAGGGTGCAAAAAGTACATGATTTCAGGCCCCAATCTGAAGGAGCTGACAGTTCATGGAGAGGACATTTGCAATGTGTTATGTTAAGTGCTGAGATGAAGGAACAGGGAGGGAACAGAGAGGAGACCTTGAGCCAAACTAGAGTATCCAGGAGGGCTTCCTGGAAGAGGAGTTTTCCTGAGAGCAATTTGATTATACCTCTGTCTGACTAAAATCCTTCAGCAGCTTCCTGCTGTTGCCAGGATTGACAAGCATTTATGTGGTCACTGGGCGTCCCTAGCCCATCATGTGGCCCATCCCAGGGCTCTTGCTCCCCAACCCCAAGAATATCCTTCCAGTTCCTGTCCAGTTTCCTGTCCAGTCTCATACTGCCTCTGTTGTGAGATATGTGCCACCCCCCACCCCACAACCCCAGGACCCCAGAGATGCTCTCTCCCAGTGCTGTTTCCATGCCTGTTTGGGATCTCACTCCCTGCCACACTGTCACCTCAGTCAGGTCAGGGATCCAATCTTGCCAGCTACCGCTTAGCTCATGCCCAGCAACTGCACTTGTTTGAGTTGGTTAGTGCATGAAGTAGAGGCTTGACTTATAGGAGCCAGTCTGCAGGAACTGTAAGCAGGGACAAATCTGGTTGGCCCAAGAGGACTGCGGGAAGGCAGTGTGGTCTGGAGAGGGGTGTGAGGTGCAGCCAGGGATGATGGAGGGGTTAGCTGGAGGAGGAGTGTGAGCCTTGGGAGGAAACAGGTCTTACTCTGAGGGCCTTTTAGCAGCCCTGGAAGAAGAGCCGCCCCACCACCTCCCTGATCAGTGTAGCAGGTGAGCTAGGAGCAAGGAGACCACCTAGGAGAGAAGACAGCCTGGATGTACCTAGGGCTTCACCCGCAGGGTCTCTGCTGGCTTCTGAGGCCTCGTTACACACTCACACCAGCATTCCCACTGCGTGTGGCCTGAGGTCAGGGTGTGGCCAAGGCGCCTCATCTATCACAGCTTGTGGTGCAGAAGACGATGTAGGACCAGCTGGCTTGAGGCCGTGTGGAGACAGCCCTGGGCAGCTGAGCTGACCCAGAGAAGGTTCTGGAGATGCTCAGAGAGGGCCCCTAAGGCGACCCTGGGGTACGAAGAACAGAGCCCCCCCTTACAGGACTGTAGATGAGCCCTTGTCACTGAGCCACCCATGACACATTAAGAACCTGTGGTCAGCCTGGAGCCACCGTCCACACTGTGCGCTGGCCTGAGACTCTGAGGAGCCTGGCCGGCTCGGGTTCGAATCCCAGGGTGCACTTTTTCAGCCGTGTGACACGACACGGCTTTCACCTACTGGGACTTCCCTGGAAGGACGCTATGGTCCCTAAGAGAGACTTCTGCCCCTACCTGGCTTTAGAGCTCCGCCCCCTGTCCCGCCACCAAATCACACACACAAACAAATGCAAGAATTCTTCTTTTTCTTTGGTTATGTTAGAAAATCCTTGAAAGTTCCAGAACTGGGCCAGCACAGAGATGTAAGGGAGGGATCTGTGTGTGCTGAGGGAGTGTGATGGGATGGGGACCACGGCTTGGTGGGGAGCTGTGAACTAGAGACTGAGGGTGGGCTGCTGCTTTTATTTCAATGATCGAGGGCGTTCCTATGCAGACCCAACTCCCAGGTAGCTCCACTCCCTCCCTCTGCTTGGTGGTCCAGGGTGGGACGATGTCTTAATGCTGCCCCAGAGTCCATTGGGAAAAGCAGGGCATGGGTTGGTGTGAGGCCCTTGGGGGCGTCAGACTGAGCCAGGCTCCATCCTGAATCCTGGGGATCTGGTCTTCCCAGCAGGTCCAGGTCAAGCCCAACATTCCCCTGCTCTGTTCAGAAGACCTTGGCAGCCCTTGGGGCCATAGGCAGGGCTGAGCTTCCCTTTCCAGAAGGTGACCCCTGGAGAGTGGACCACTGGGCCGTGCTGGAGGAAGTGGGTTGAGCCCTGTATGTGGCTTGATCTCTAATTTTTAAATATTTAGATGTGTGGTGTGCCCTGGTTTCTGCAAATGTTAGAAGCAGCCTTTAAAAAGATAACTATGGTGGAAATGCCTGACACAGACCTCGGCACACAGTACGGCCCAGTGATGGTGACAGACGGCTCAGAGTTGCCAAGCTCCCTAGACTTTCATTGGCTGGGTGTGGCTGTTTCCTCTGCAGCTTCACAGCCCCTTCCTTGAGGGCTAGGCCAGCTGTCATCCCACAGCCCCACCCCCTGGGCACATGCCCCCTTCCACCAAGTCCCCGAGGACTCCAGAGCGAAGCTTCCCAGAGACTGAAGAGCACACTATGAATATTGCATGAATAATAATAACCCTACCACTTAGCGGTTATGCAACGCTTTCCTCTTCCACAATACTTTACCATCATTAATTAGTTATTCTGCACTGCTTCCAGCCTCCCCTGCTCTCTCTGCAAAGGCGGGCCCTGAGATCGCTCCTGAAGACAGGCTTTCTCTGGTCTGAAGCCCCTATGTTGAGTGGGTGGGCTGTCCCCCACCTGGAACCCCACAGTCTCCCAGAGGCAACAGCAGAGACCTGAGACCTTGGTGGGGAGGACCTTCTCCTTTCTGAGCCAAGTGCCTCTCCAGAGCCCCTCCTGATATGCTCTGTCCCCGCCTGTCCTGCAGCCCTCTGGAAAGCTGAGGACCCTATGTCAAGCAGTGGCCAAGTGCCCATGGAGGATGGTTCATGCCCACACTTCAGTCTACACCACCCACCTGTGAGGGGATCCTTGCAGTCACAGTCCTTGTGTGGGCAGGCAGACTTCCTGTGGTCAGCCCCACTGCACAGGGGCCACTGAAATGGGAGCCACGAGGGGCCCATGGCCACTGGTTGAGCAGGGGCAGAAAGGGGACACAGATGTTCTGGTTCCAAGCATCACGCCTTCCCATCCACCATGGAGGCATAGGTAGGTTTCATGTCCCCCCCAGAGACATTCAAAGATGGAGTGAACCCATCCACTGGTAAGTGTAGAATTGATTGGGTGTTCCAGCTGGGGGGTCCTCTGACCCAGGCTTTCCTGGACATCACTGCCCACCCCAGTGGGCAACCTCAAGCTCCTCCCAGCTTCCAAAGCACCTTTGACCCCCTTGAGGATTCAGCAGCTCTTCTGCTGGGGGTGATAGCATTTATGCATCACCACTCCTCACTGAGCATGGCTGGAACTCCCTGTGGCCTGCTACCCCTTTGGGAGCACTCTGAGGGCCTGGAGCACCCTTGGTTCCACCTTGGGCCAAAGCCGGCTCCCTGCCTCCAGCCCCTCCATTAGCCTGGAAGGGTATTGATCAGTTTGGCTTCTGCAGCTGAGTGTTTTAATCCCAGTGTGTGAATCTTTAAGAATTAATTAGCGAAGATTGCTCAGGAAAAACAAAGTGGGCACAAGTTTTGATACCGTCTGGTCACCCACCATTAATGTTTTCCTCTTAATTATGAGGCTATTTCTGGAAGCTGGAGACATTTCCCCTTGTGTTCTGTTACCTCAGATGGGCTCCTCCATCCTTCTGGTGGCCTTCCGTGGCCTCCTGCTTCCAGGTCCTTCCCAGCTGCCTCTCCTGTCCGCATCCTCTAGAAAGCACTGAGAGCCTCAGTTTACCCATGCCCCCTCACTGCTCTGACCCACTGAGCCACTTTCTTTATTCCCAAGGCTTCGTCCTACTTTTCCTTTTGTTTTTAAATAGTGCTCACTCCTGGACTTTCACGGATGCCCAGGCTGGGTTAGGTCCCCCTTAGTCCTTCTGGATGCTAATGGCTGTATGCTTCTGTCGTTAGGAAGGACCCCCTGCATGGAATTCCTTACTCACTGCTCATCTTCCAGGAGTCAGGGCCCACTGCAGTCCAGGGCCTGGGAGGTCCTGAGCTGGGTTTGGGAGCGAAAGGTCTGTCTGGTTCAGTGTGCTCTTGCCCTGAATGGGTATCTCTGGAAACCAAGGAGGCATCCCCAGTCTCCCAGGCCCATCATGGAACCATCTTTGCTTTGTTCTCCTAGATCCTCTGCATTCCTTCTGCTTTCCATCTCTCAAACCTGTGCAGCTTTGCAGGTTTGTGTTCTGCTCAAAGTTTAGGTGCTTTCATAGGAAGAAAGGAATGTCCACAGTTGTGGGATAGGAATGACAATGCCCTGTTTACTTGAAGTTTGGCAGCTGCAGCCTCTTTACTGAAATTGGGAAAGTGTATTGAAGAAGAGCAGTTTCAAGGTGGTTTCTAGGTTTGTGAGCCAGGAGCCTGAGGTTCCTGTAAGTCATAGAATGTCAGAGGAAGGCCATAGACCCCAGTGCAAAGCCACTGGAAGCAGGGGCCACTGGGAGCAGAGGCCACTGGGAGCAGGGGCCACTGAATAACCCAAAACAACTCACAGTCCTCTGGCATCCTGCTCAGGAGAGGACTAGAGCCTCCATCCTGTGTTAAGGTTTCACATGTCTAATTTCTAGCATCTCACAGCCCCGGGGAGGGGCAAAAGGGCCAGGCCACTGACCTGGTTTTTCTGAGAAGAAGACCCATCTGTGAGCTCTGAGGAGGGATGGGATTGCCAGCACCCACAGCCCCTAAGCCAGCCCAATTAGAGAAGTGTGCCCTGAACCCTACTGGGACCCCAGGGTCAGCTTCCATTGCAGAAAGGGTTTGGGACAAATAGATGGAAGAAAGCTGTCTGAGTAAGTCCATTCTATGTGTCAGGGCCCATGTTCAGCTGAGCAGAGTGAGGTCCAGGCTCTTTCCAGGATATGAAGCATAATGGGAGCATCCCCTCTCACTCTGCACTTCCACTCCCCTTTCTAATCCTCTCTCCTAGTGGGATCTGGCTGTGTGGTACTTGGACCAGGGCCTCAGGTGTATCCACAGCAATAGCAGCCACGTGTCCCATCTGTGTTCCACACATGGTCCACAGGTATTCCTGGTCTCAGAGTCATAGGAGCAATGCCGTTACAGGATCTATTTCTCTGTGGCTGAATTTTACTTCCTCCTGAGCCCTTATTATTATCACTCAGTACGGTAAACTTGATCTTATCACACAAGCCACTTCTGGTTTAACAGTAATTTCGGGGAATCTTCCCCGTCAGTTCGAGATTCTCCCCTTTCACCTTCCTCTTGTACCTCCCTGGAGGAGAAACTAAGCTCCGAGGAGTCTGACATATCATCCTGGGCCTGGGGAAGAACTGGGGCTAGGAAGTGTGTCCTTCATGCCCTAGAGCATTCTGCGGGACGGTACAGACATGGCAGGGGCAGATACATGGCGAGGTCACAGCGGGATCCTGAGCCAGCTGAGAGCAGGGGACTTCCAGAGGGTGGCTTTGTGCTATGTCTGGCAGGATAACTAAGAGCTTTCCATGGAGACAAGAAAGGTGTTGCATCGAATGGCAGCACGTGCAAAGGCCCAGGGGCACATCGGTTTGCTTAGCGGGTGGATCATAGTTGGGCTTATCTGAGGCTGTCTCATGAGCTCCTGGTTCACAGACAGCACTCTCTGCTGTGTGAAGGACCTGCCACCTCAGTCATCAGGATGCTTGCAGGTGACACTTACTTAGCTCAGGTTAGACTATAAGATAAAAAAGGTGTTTCCTTACTGAGGTGACGAAGAAGTCATCAGGCACAGCTGGTTTCAGGGGCTCAAAACCTGTCTTAGATTTGGTCTTAGCCTAACCTTCCTGGTGGCTCAGTCAGTAAGAGTCTGCCTGCAATGCAGGAGACCAGAGTTCAATTGATGGGTTGGGAAGATCCCCTGGAGAAGGAAATGGCAACCCACTGTGCCTGGGAAATCCCATGGACAGAAGAACCTGGTGGGCTGTATAGTCCATGGTGTCGCAAGAGTCAGACAGGACTTAACGACGAAACCTAAACCTAGCATGACCCTATTCAGTGGGGGTTTCAGTCTCAGCAGGTTCCCTCTAGCCTGTGGGTCTCCCTCAACCCCAAAGTTACCAATTCCAGAAAGCATTCTTCTTTCTAGGTATTTTCCACAAAGTCCCAGGGTTGAGTCTTACTGACCTGAGTCGGATCACCTCTCGACCAGTCACTGCTCACTGGAAGATGTCATATCTGACTAATCAGGATGGTTCACATGTCCATCCTGGGACCAGCCTCAAGGGAATCACAGGCAGGTGTTTCCCAAAAAGAAAGCCAAAGTGCAGCCTGCAGCCAAAGGGCCAGGAAATGTGGGGGCCACATGGCAAGTGTTCACACCACACACTCCTGTTCAGACTTCCTCCAGCTCCTGGGGACGCAGGTTTGCAGGAAGATGCTGAACATCTCCCGCAGCACTCTCATCTTTTCTTCGGTGTCAGTCTTGTCTGTCCATCACTGTGCGAGCTCCTCCATGGGGGTGGGGGGCAGGGTCTTTTGTCCAAGAGCACTTGGATCCCCCTGGTCACCAGGGCCATGAGGAGCACACCAAAGGTACTTCATTCCTATGTGTGTACTCTGTTAGGAGAGGATAGATGTCTTTTCTAGTTATGAGACTCCTTCCTTGGGCCGAGAACATTGGAATTTATGTGATCTAAAGTTAGGAGCCATTCTGTAATATTTAAGTTTCAGGATGAAAATGGCCAGGCATCAATTGACAAACACTTAAGGCAGCCTCTCCCTATTTTTAGTCCAGATACTTATAGAACGACATCTGCGTGCACGCACGCCCACTGCCCCACAACTGGAAACACACAGCTTGATTCTGCCCAAATAAGGGTGGTGAAGAGGGCCAGCTCCCAGGAAGGGTGGACCCAACAGGTGTGGGCAGCTCGGGAGGTCTGGATGATGGGGATGGGCTCTCAGGGGTCAGATTCCAGCTGAGATGGAGCAGGCCACCCCGTGCCTTCCACTCACTCCCCGGAGCAGCCTTGCCTCTTTCTTCCTCTGATCTAACCTCCCGGTCCTGGAGGAGGGGGAGCCAGGGAGCCTCCAGGCCTCAGGACTATTTGCTTTTGCAGGAGATTCCTTCCTGTTGGGAAACCACTTGCAGAGAGCAGATTGTGCTCTATAGGGGGGAAGGGCTGCAGAGAAGGGGCGGGACACTGGCTGTTTTTCAGGGAGAGCTGGGGTATCAGGTCTCTGTCAGCTGCCTGTCCAAAGGTGGCCTGGGAAGAAGAGCCACTCTAGATTCAGAGCTGCAATGGTGTCTTCGTACATCTTAGAAAAAGGCACCATCTTCTGGGCAGGCGTAGCCTCAGGTGAGTGGTTTGGTGAGAGTGCCGGGGTGCAGGGCTGGACCTGAGCGTGCATGGGGACAGAGTGGGTAGAGGCCCTGGAGTCTCACAGGCCCATCTAGAGGCAGCGCCCCTATTCTCTGCTCTGCTGTTGCTGCTGTTTAGTCGCTAAGTCACGTCCGACTCTGCACACCAGCAAAAGCTGCGCCCCAGGACCTTGGCTCCTGCACTCTGCACCTGGCTGTGTAGACAGTCGTAGTGCACTGTTTACTGTCAAGCCAGATTTGGGCAGCACTGTGCCTGCCAATGCAAGAGACATAAGAGATGGGGTTCAATCCATGGTCAGGAAGATCCCCTGGAGGAGGGCGTGGCAACCCACTCCAGTATTCTGGTCTGGAGAATCCCAAGGACAGAGGAGCCTGGCAGTCTACAGTCCATAGGGTTGCAAGGAGTTGGACATGACTGAAGTGACTTAGCACGTATGCACGCATGTGCCTACTGCAGCCATGTGAATCTACCAGTCAGAGGGTCCCTGTGTGCCCCCTGGGACACCAGCCTTGGTTCACTCAGCCCCTGCTCAACCCCCTTGAACTATCCCCTGGTTTTGAGAGACTGTTTTCTGGATACTAAGCTGCCAATTCATGTTTGCATGAGAGAACCCAGAGAATTTCAGTAAAGAAAATGTGGTGTGGCTTCCTCTTGTGTCTCTGACAAACCTGAAGCAGGAGCAATCAGGAGGCCTCTGGCTGTGCTCACAGACCAGCAATCCATCCTCCAGCTACCTTGCAGAGCCAGGGAAATCATCCCTGGGGGCTTGCAGGGGTCTACAGTGCAGGAGGTGAGGATCTTGGCAGGAGGCGGGGGTGGGGTTGGCTGATATAAGTGTGGTTCTGACAGGTCCTCACCAAGGGTTCTTAGAATGCAAGGCCGAGATGCTGAGCACAGAAGGAGGGCAGCTTGGAGGATTTCCCTCCCCGAGGAGGGAAAAGGCTGCCGCCAAGTGGCCGTCTGAATGGCTAGCAGGAATTACTGAGATGGGAGATGGCTGATGGAGTGCACAGCGTGGCCCACTCTTGGGGTTTGGTACCGGCAGCTGTCTGAGCTGCAGCCCCAGGGAGGGCACTCACTCAGTCTCTGACCTTGGATTTCACTCCGTCCCTCAGGCCCAGGGAGCCTATTTGGGATCAGGGACTAGGAGCAGCCTCCTCTCTTGGGGTGGACCCAGGAGAGAGTATGGAGAGAGAGGTCTAAGGAGCCTGAGACTGTGGGGGTGAGAGTGGGAGCTGAGCTGAGCCAGGGACCCCTGAGGGGCAGAAAGAGTGGAGCATTCAGGAGGATACATTTGCTGGGCAGACTGATGAAGGACACTGGGCAACCTGAGGAGGACTGGGGGCCTGGGCTGCTGGGGAGGCCAGAGCCAGGCTTTTTTGGACATTAGGCCTTCTTTCTCTCTTTCCTTCTCTGCCTGCTCATCAGCAGTCCGAGCTTCTCTGGCAAAGCGTTTGTGTGTGTCCCTCTGTCTCCATGCGTCCTTGTGTCTCTCCAACTCTTTCCACCTTTCCACTCTTTCTGATCTATGTCCTTTCTTCTTTCCCTGTTCAAGTTTCATTTTAGGCTCATATAAAGATTTGTTTGCTGTGTGATGGTCATGCAGAGCCGTGGTCACCAGGAGCAGACCCCTGAGGGAGGACCCAGGAGAAATGTCAGTGTCTGAGGGTGCAGGAGGAGAGGCTGGCCCTTAGTGGACATGGCCCCACACACTGATGCCTGCCTTCCCTGACCCTTGTCTTCTGTCCAGCAAAGGCCACGCGGGGTAGACGTGTTGGAAAGGCCCCCTGGTGAGCATGCAGCCACATCAGTCAGGGTTTCCAGCATCAGCCCAGAAGTCAGTTCCATTCAGTGACTCTAGCAGCCTAGCCCTACCATGTGTTTGAAATACAAGGCTTTGTCCAATCCCTGGAAAGGTTTTCAACCTGGCTGGAGTGGCAGGATTAAAGTGAAGAATAAATGTAAAGAAACAATGAAGCTCAGCAGGGACTTCAAAGAACTGATAGAACCGGGGTCATATTGCGTTCTGTGGTGTCTGTGGTATATGAGTGAGTGAATGGGGCCCGTGTGGGCCCATCAATGACAGAAGTCACCAGATTTCCAAGAAGACTAGTGACTAGAGCAAGGCTGTGTACCTTTGCTTCAGAGTCCTCCAGCTTTTTCATCACCAGGTGAGGCCATCAGAAAACCCCTAAAGTCTATTACAATGGTCCCGTCCCCACCAGTGCACTCAGCGAAGATGTCCTCTGTGGAGTGTCTGCCCGACTCCTGGGCAGCACTGAGCATGGTCACATGGACGTCTTGTCACTTTGGTGACCAAGCAGCCACCATTGGCCCTCCATGAGGTCAGGAGTCAGGAGGTGGACTTCTCCTGGAGCTAAGTTGGGGAAGATGTGGTACCTCTCAATGAAGTCAGCTGTTCTCTTTTAGGACCAACAGGGATTTCTGACTTTGCCTGGAAATTTGAACCTAAGAGTCAAGTTTGGGTCTCACCACCCACCTGCCCCTGTCTCAGTCCTCCAGTCCTTGGTCTTGATGGTTTTGGCATCATTCTATTAGTTAGCTGCCTGGGATTTGAGTTCTCAGGGCATCATGGAGCTTTGGGTTAAGGTGGCAGGGCTGCCACTTTCCACTTCTCTTTGGCCCTTGGGTGCATCCTCAAGTTTTCAGTGCTGGATTCCTCACTCATCGAATGGTAGCGATGACAGTGCCTGTCTCACAGAGTTCTTGTTCTGAATATTGAATGTATTAATGCAAATGCTGTCTCCACTATCTGCCTCAGAGTAAGGGGTCAGTTAATGTACACTTTCCAAGGCCTGTGGGTCAATCCTAGCTCTTCTAGAGCCCATCTTCAGGGACCAAGGCCCTGTTTGTGAGTCACATCTCCTATCTTAAGGTTTCAAGTCTAGGCTAGAAGATTGACCCCCCCTGCAGCATGCTCTATTACCATGATTCATTCATTCATCAAATGTCTATTAATGCCTCCTGTGGGCCAGACACTGTGTCGAATGCTGGGGATAAAGCACTCCCCAGGGAACCACTCAGCCTAGGGGGAAGACCAGCCAGGAGACCCATCGGTGGGTGAATAGCTGAGAAGCTCTGAGGACAGTGCCTGGCACACAGCAATGCTATGTAATGTTCTTAAATAAATGTTGTGGTCAGTTACAATGCGTAGGTACAGCCACTTCTGAAGCACCCAGAAGGGCAGCTAAGCCAGGTGTGGGGTGTCAGGAGAAAGTGACACAGAACCAAGATGAGGTAAAGAAGGAATAGGGGAGAAGATGGAGCTGGGCAAAGGGTGTGGATCAAAGGCAGCTAGTCCTGGCCTGGGTAGGGAGCCGGAATCAATCAGTCTGGCCGGAGTGAGAGGGTTCTTGGGAGTGAGGAAGAGACTAGAGAGGCAGGCGGGGATCCCAGTGTGGGTCTTAGAAACCATGTTAAAGAGCTGGTTTAACTTACAGCTAAAAAAAAACTGTTAACCTAAAAAAAAAAAAAATCTTTTATAAAGCGAATGAAATAAAAAGCAGTCTTCTAATAGGATTAAAAGGATCTGGTTTAACTGAACTCAGTATACTCTCATTCCTGCTTTGGCAGAGGTTCTCACATCCCAGCAAAACTCCCGGACACTTTGGCAATCAGGAACCTCCTCTGTGCTTCTGAGTGTGGTGGCTGAACAGGAGGTTTCCTGGGGCAGACTTCCCCAGACCTACTGGAGTGGACGGTTGGGGACAGGGCTTTGGCCTGAGACCCCCAGCCTGATCTTGGCCAGCAGTTCTGTTCTAACCAGAATTTGGGATTTTTGTCTTTGTAGATGTTGGGGCCGCTCAAGTGTTAGCAACAGGCAAGACTGCTGGAGCTGAAACTGGTAGGTGGCTGCCCGGTGGATTCTGGATGCAGGGCTGAGGGGTGGGAGGAGGCACTCCAAAATGCATGGGCAGGTGGGGCATCTTGGCACCCGTTTCCTCCCAGTCATCATGGAGCCAGGGCAATGTTCACCCCCAGACCTGTCTGAGAGGCTAACATGGCCTTATCCTGGGGGCATGAGACTGAATAAGAGCCTGTCCTCAAAGGGGATATGAGTCATCAGGGCCACCTCTGCCCACTCTCTGTGAGATGAATAGCCCTGCACTGCAGCCGTGAGCCCCCAGATAGCAGGCTCTGCCCTGGCCAGTGCCTCCCTCCACTTGCACCATCCCAGCCTCTCTCCACCTCAGAGTTCAGCTCTCCAGGTATGGTACACTTTCCATGTCATCTCCTCTGGGATGACTGTCAGTTTCCACATCAGCCCACCTTGTCACTCGGCATTCGAGTGAGCTCTTGTCTTCTGCTGCTGACTGCAGGCCCCTTAGGATGGAGCCAGGGACTCATTCAATTGTTGTCAGCACTCGCCAGAGCAGGCAATCGGCATACACATGGGTGAACTGATGCAGGGATAAGTGAGGATGACTGCAAGAAGACAGAGAAAGGAGCCACAAGCCACTTGGAAATGATCCCCACAGCTGAAGGGACCAGAGTTGGAGTTCCAGGAAGAGGAGATGCAGTGTGGGTGGAGGGGTAGGGAAGGAGCATGTTCCCAGGAAACTGGAAAATTAGGTTGGCCTCAGTGGGTTGGGACTTCTCAGGTGGCTCAGTGGTAAAGAATCTGCCTGTCAATTTAAGAGACGTGGGTTCAACTCCTGGGTTGTGAAGATACCTTGGAGGAGGAAATGGCAACCCACTCCAGTGTTCTTGCCTGGCAAATTCCATGGACAGAGGAGCCTGGTGGGCTACATTCCATGGAGTTGTAAAAGAGCTGGACACGACTGAGCAACTGAACACACATGCATGCAGCAGGTTGGACTGTGTAATGTAAAGGTCCAAGTATTTGACTTTGGACTTCATTCTGATGTAAAAGTAGGTGTGGAAGACTTTTGCTGGGTGATGACTGATTAAAGCCCCTTGTTCAATTCCTCCCTGCCCTCCAGATATCAAATATGCCATCATCGGGACTGCTGTGGGCATCGCCATATCGGCCGGCTTCCTGGCCCTGAAGTTCTGCATGATCAGGAAGCACATGTTTGATAACGATTCCTCTGACCTGAGAAGCACAAACGTGGGCTTCAACGGTAAGGAAACAGTGATGCTCAACCCTGGTTCTGCCCTTTCCTGAGACAAGACGTATTCTGGCCAGTTATCCGGTGTGAGGCTCTGAGGGTAAAACTGGCTGTAGAGAGAATAAAAAACATGGACCGAAAAGAAATGCAGTGACCTCTCTTTGTCTCTGTCTCTCTCTGCTTCTCTCTCTGTACTTTTCCATTTAGTCATTCTTGATATTCTTAAGAATCAACTTTCTTGGAGAAACGTGGGGAAGGGAGCTTAGTTGGCTTCTGACTGAAATCTCTTTTCTTTTACCCAAATGATGTGATGAGATGAAATCAATCCCAGGAAGTGGTGAGGCCACTCCTGGCATGGGTGGGTGGCGGGAGGTGTGGCCGGCACTGATGACCTGGGCCAAGTTGCATTTTTCCCCCCATAAATTGGGCAAGCCCTGCACTAAGTGGAGTTGTCTCCTTATGACCCAAGCAGAGTTGGGTTTATGAGCACCCAGCATGGTTCTCCACACCCTGTGGCAGCTGTGGAGATCCGGGTCCTTAGGTAACTGCTGAACACTCAGTGAGTTTCAGTAGCAAAACACAACATTGATTTGCACCCCTTGTCTCTCAAGGGGGGACCTGCAAAATCCATCCCCCATATGACTGCTTAATGGGATGATAATGTAGTTTCCAGAGGATAAGGAGGAGGGACCCTCACCACGTCTCTTGAAAATGTGATTGTTATCTGTGAAGATACCCAAAATGGGAGAGAGGGCAAGGAGGAGACTGCATTTGGGGGCCTGCAGTGTGTCCAACTGCACAGGGAACTTAATTGGTCATAGTTCACTTGTCATTGATTTTGTATCCCTAGGAATAAGGGGAAAGAGAAAATAGTCTCTTCAGCACGCTAAGAGACATTCTAGATCTCCTAAGGGTGAGAGGGCCCAGGATCCTCAAGGAGGGGGGAGGTGAGGAACAACTGGCCAGGGGGGTAGGGGGTCTATTTCCAGGGAAACCTCAGTCTCACCCGGGTGCTGAGCTGGGGGGCTGGGTGAGGGACTGGATAGAGGAGCTTCAGCAGTGCCAGTGGGGAGGGGGCAGAGCACCCAGCCCAAGACCACCCCCTCAGTGGCCCCAACCCCAGGAACCTCTCAGCATCGCCCGAGTCTGGTGGGCTCTGACCCCCTCCTGCTGGCCTGGCACCAAGAGAGGTGCACCACCATCACAGTGCCCCCTTCCTAACAGCCTGCTTTCTCTGTTTAGAGACCATTGCACTAAAGAAGAGAGCTTCAAGGTAAGGTCATGACCAACTTGTGTCCTCCTCATTTTCCCTCCTGTTTCATCCATCCCTCTCCCTTGCCTGACATCCTTGCCTCTCTTCCCACTTTGAAATGCTTCCTAGGGGACCAGGATGCACCCCTGGCCTCCCTCTTCTCACTCTCCCCTCCTTTGGGCAGTCCTCAAGTGTCATGAGGGTGGGTATTAAGTACCCACAGGGTATTAAGTAGTCAAAATAAGCTTGGGCTCTTTCCTGCACTTGTTGGGTTAGATTTTGCCTTATTTCCTGCTCAGAGTCCTCCCAGTGCATCACCTACTCTCATGCTCACGTCCTCAGTTCCAATTGGGAAACTACATGTGTTCCAGCTTCCCTGCTGCCACCCAGCCACATTACTCTTCTGTATAGAGCTCTTGTTCTCCAAAGACAATCCCAACTCAGGACCTTTGCACTTGCTGTTTTGTATCATATGGAATGCTCTTCACTCAGATAGCAACAAGCTTCTGCAAAGCCCTCTGGAATGAGGATTTGAGGGATACCAAGGAGGCAGCCAGTCTCTTGGAGCTGGGTGAAGGTGCAGGCCAGAATCAAGAACCGGTAGCATTTGTTGGAGTGGGGAGGTCCTAGCTGGAGATGCCCTTTGGGAAGTAGGCAGTAGAGCAGGAGTGGACAGTGGGCTAGGTGGAGGTGGGATATGTTGCTGACTATCTTTTTTGAATATGGTAAATCTGAGGCTTCTGGAGACTTCCTCATGGAGGAAATGTTCAGTGAGTGACTGGTATTCAGGACAGAATCTGAGTTGAGATGGGCTGGTGGGCTTTTAGAAGGATGCAAAGCACAGTCCCCCACCTCCAGTTCTTCCCTGGGAACTGGGGCTTGGTAAGTACAAAGTAGCATCTCTTGAAGAAATGTGTGGATCTATGGATGAAGGAGAGATAGATGTGTGGTATGCTGCAGTCAGGGGGATGCCCTGGGGGTGAGCTGGAAATGGATTTTCTTAATACTTTCACTTTGTTGAGGCTCTGCCCTCCTTCAGATGTTATGGCGTCTGTCAATAATTTCTGAGGACCTAAAGCTCTTGATGGTGGGGGTGAGGGGACCTGGGAATGTATAGATGAGCCCCAGACCCAGAATCTGCATTGCCTTTGGGGCCCAGGTTGTCTCTGTGGTGGGAAGTGTAGGACGGGGTCTGTTTTGGCTGGATGAGCTGTGCCTGTGATGGCAGACTCTGCTCACAACATGCTCTCAGGGGCCCTCTACTGGGTGGCTGAGGCACCCTGGCATGTGGCTGCAAGCTGCAGTGGCCAGCTCTGGCCCTGTGTCAGGATGATCGAGTGGGCTGGTGGAGGTTCTAACAGAGTGATCTTCTCAACCACCCATGAGCCATGCTGTCTTGATCATCCAAACTGCTCACACTCATCGGGGGACACTTTGGGTTAAGGCATTGTGCTTTGGAAGCTCCAGTGCCCCCTGGAAGTTCCCAGAACTGGTATAAACTCTGATTCAGGGACATCTTAGTCATGGGATTCACAAAACGGAAAGATTTCACAATACCTAATTCTTAATCCTGGTGCCTTTGTACATGCGTATGTGCGTGCTGGGGGAGGGAATGTGAGAGGTTGTGATGACTCATAATGAACGTCTGACACACAGATGCTGCTGCGCAAAGATGTTGCTGTGACAGTACATCAAAAACCAATTCAAGAGCATTGAATGAACAGTTACTGTGGTTTCATGTTCCTATCTATGATCAGGTCAGAGGAGCATCTGTTTGGTATATTTGTTGTTGTTTAGCTGCTCGGTTGAGTCTGACTCTTTTGTGACCCCATGGACCATAGCCTGCCAGGCTCCTTTGTCCATGGGATTTTCCAGTGGATTGTCATTTCCTTCTCCAGGAGTTTTTCCCAGTCCAGGGATTGAACCCGCATTTCCTGCATTAACAGGCGGATTCGTGACCACTGAGCCACCAGGAAGCCCTTTTGTACATTTGGATGTGCTGAATTATTTTGATACATTGGAGCTGTAGGAGGAAATTTCCATCACCCAGGCGAGGTGTCTGCCATAGTCATCCAACAATAACCATTGTAAGAGTGAAGTACAGGAGAAGGAGTGTGAAGGGTGCAAGAGGAAGGCAGGGGCAGAGGAAGGCAGGGAAGAGATGAAAGATGGGGAGAGGTGTGTGGTTGGGAGTTAATGGCTGGACGCGGGTTCCCCTGCATCTCTTCCCCCACCACATGCAGGAAACTATTCTCAGCATTATCACAACAGAGCTCTTCTATTGAGAAGGAAGACACAATTCAAGTTTCCAAAACTGACACTAGATGGAGTCAGGTTTAGTCGGAAAGCCAATAGACCCGAGAATGGAAAAGCAAAGGACATGCAAGCCATTCTCCCATAGCAGAATTTTGCCCGTGCTTTTGGTCATCTAGGAATGATTTAGTAAACGTCCTGTCTTCCTGTTTTGCAGGTTAAACCTCAATTTCTCTGAAAGGTGAGTTGTAAGAGTGACGGACGGCTCCTACTGAAAGTAGGAAAAGTGATGCCTTTCCTGTCCTGTGCAGGCTGCAGGCTCTCCTGCATGGCCCCTGCGGGATGGAGGGGGATCGCTAAGCATGGGCCAGAGGTCCTGGTGTCAGGCTGGCTGTGAGGTGAGGGATCAGCATCTCTTTGGGACAGTTGTGGCAAGTCATAATCTGGCAGTACTTTGGCAATATTTTAAATGAAGTTGTGGGGCATTTGCCTGATTAGAGCTGAGAAAACTGAGTTTTAGCAGCAAGATGGTTAAATTTTTATCGTATTTGATTTGGTTTTCTAAGAACTTCTCTTTGACAGAAGCCAGGCAACTGTAGCCAGCTTAAACCATTTGCTGGAAAAAATAAAATCCAAAATTTTCTTTGTGTCATCAAGCCATCAGTTTGGCAGAGGTGTCAGATTTTCAACGCTGCTGTGAAGTCTCAGAATAGAAGTGAGGACGGGATCCGAGGTTATGGCTAAAGGAGCTCTGCTCCCAGGAAGGAAGGCATTTCCTTCAGGTTTATCTGAATGGTTGGTTCACAACTCACTTCCCCTAGTTCTGCTTTCCCGCACCTCATGTACCATCCACGTGCTCTCACTGTCCTTTTTGAAAAATCTTCAAAGCCACAGAAATGTTGAAAGAACAGTGCAATAAAAATATTTTGCGCTGTTTGCTTTAACTCTGCCTGCATAATTTTTTCTGATTCACTTAAAAACTAGTGCAGATATCACATTTACCCATCTTGTATCTCCTGCATAATCACAATGACAGGAATGGTAAGAAATGAATGAAAGTGGGTAGTAATTCAATAGTATCATCTCTTCCACAGCCTGTATTCAAATTTCTCTGTTTCCCAGGTATCTCTTATAGCTCTATTTCTCTAAACCAGGAGCCATTGTACTTGATTTTGTCCCTTTTTAGTTTCTCTCGATGTTGCTTTCTCTCCCCACGGCATTGTCAGTTTTGAGGGACTTAAGCTTCTTGCATTATGTTCTATTTCCTGGATTTGTCTGTTTCCTCCTGAGAAGATTCAGATTGAGAATTTTGTCATGATTACTGCAGAGGTGATATTGGGTACATATCTCTCAGTGCACTGCCTCAGGAGTCACATGACTCCGGGTTCTCTCACTGTTAGTGACACTACTTTTAATTGCTTGGCTAAGTAAGTGACAACTAGATCTCTCCTGGTAGAGAGAAAAATCCCTCCTTTGCAATGAGCAAATAATCTAAGGGGTGGGACTTTGAGAGGGTGGGAACACCCTGACCCAAGTAATTCTTCACCCAATGGTTTTACATCTGTTTATGACCCATGTTTGAATAGTTATTGCACTGAGGGCTACAAAGTACCAAGTTTATAATTCCAGCATTCCTTCTATGTTTAATAGCTGGCATTCTTCTCTTATTTGTGGAATATTATTCCTAAGGACTTCAATGCATTATAATTCATCACCACCATGAATCTTTTTGATGTTTAAATTGTCCCAAGTTATCAGTACAAATCAATTCTTGGTGGCTTTAGACTGGATTCCAGTAGTCACTAAGAATTTCATAGACTTCTGAAACGACACAGTGTTCCAGGCTCACCTTACACTGTTCCTGCTCAGATTTGGAATCACGCATTTCCCCTAGATCAATGTTTTCCTACTCCCTCCTCCAACCTCCTTCTTTTCTTTAACATTGAGCAGTTTTTAGAAACCAAGATCTGAGCACAATGGGTGCTTATGGCTACTGAGGCATCATCACTTGGAGACCTTCTCAATGGACAGTCAGCACATGCATATTTACAAATATACACCAAAAACTCAGCATCATAACATTCTTCTTAAGATTTCCTCATTCCATATTTCTATTTTGCCTCCTCTAAAGTGAAAGCCCTGTTTCAAAATCATATACATATTTTTGTCCATTTGCTCTATCCTATAGTACACACAAAATACATACTTCAAGAATTACAATACTGTACAACTACAAACTCACTTAAAAATTTCTTTGCTGTTCTTTGTTCTTAGAATTTAGCCCTTCACATGTACAGAGTATTGTGTTCAAGTTGAATTAATTGTTTTCTCAATGTGGTTATGCTATCAATTTGATATATAGTTAGAGATATTTGTTTCAGTGTATATGCTGGTCTTTGGTTCATTTCTTAATCTTTGTAGTTTAATTTTATTTTTTGAGTATGTGAAACACATATATAGTTTTAATCTAAAAACGTGTAAATAGGTAAACTTAGAGATGTTCTGCTCTCCTGTCCATCCCACCCTGCTCCCACCCACTGCTTTGAGGTAATTAATCTCAGCAGTTCCTGTTTTATCTTCCCTGTGTTCCTTTTACAAAAATTTGTTTAATTAAAATATTTGCATATATACAATTTTTATACAATTAGATTAATGTTTATATATGCATATATATATTATTCTGGTTCTTGTATGGGTTTATTTTTATTTGGATCTCTGATTCATTTGGTATGGTGCATGGTATGAGATATAGATCAAATTTTATCTTTTTCCCAAACGGCAATCTAGTTCTCTTAATATCATTTTTCAAAACCACTGTATTTTCACCAATGTTTTATTTGTCACCTTTATCATGTTCAAAATTTTCACATATAGTTGGACTATTTCTAGACTTCATATTATTCTCCAATGGTATTTGTGATTATTCATGTGCTATTATCACACTCTTTCTTGTGGTGACTTCATGTATTACCCAGTGTGGCTGGTTCCCACACACCTTGCTATTCCATTCTAGCTATTCCTGTGTATTTGTTTTCCATATAAACTTTACAATCAACTTCAGAATCTAGCTACAGAAACAAACATCTTGCTATTTTTATTGGAGCTGCATTATGTTTACGTATTAAATTGAAGACAATTGACTTTTTGAGGATATTATCCTTCACTGACACAAATATATACTTTTTACAAGTCTGTTTTTGTGTGTCTCAGGAGAGTTTTCAGATTTTACTCTTATGGATTTTTCACATTTCTTATTAAGTTTACTTCTAAATATTTCATGTTTTAGTTGCTTTAATAAATGGCATTTCCCATCATGTCTCCTACTTGGTCATTGATTTGGGGTATTAACATGATAGCAGCTGACATATTGAATGCTTTTATTGTTTTGTTTATTTTATTCTTGATCTCTTGAGTTTTCATCATATTATGTCTTCTGCCAAATTGTAGATCTTCTCTTCCAATAAGCCTCTAATTGTTTTCTCCTCTCTGATTGCATTGGCTAAAGTCACCAGTGTTAAATAATAGTGGAAACAGTGAGTGTATTTGTCTTTTGCCTGACCTTTGTGGGAAATTCTCTAGTGGTTTTCATTAAGTAAGATGTTAGTTTTAGGGCTGAAGTACACATGTTTTATCACGTTAAGGAAACCCACCCGTTCCTACTTTATTGAGTCTTTTTTTTTCTTCAGGAATTTGTGTGGGATTTGGTTAAAAGACTTTTCAGCATTAGCAGGCATTAATTTAACCTCAGGAGACATTCTCTGGGATGGTCCCAGGAAGACAAGGACATATAGGCACCCTTGTTACTACTTTAGTTTTTTGCTTCTCTCCTTATTATCTGTATGATTTTGGAGGATGCGGTGGAAAATTGGATTTAGGCAGCCACTATAATCCTAGAGTCTCCAAAAGTCTCTTTCTCTTTCTTTTGGCACCTAGCTCGGGTCTGGGTATTAATGAATCTTCCAGATGGCTCTTTTTCTTTCCAGAAATGCACAAGTGATTGAGCTCTGAGTGAGCAGCCTCTTCAGGAGGGCAGTTTGGACAGCTACTCATTGGAGACAGCTTGAATTTGAGCATCCAAAGCTGGTGATGGACCTTTACATGGAACTCAAAATACGGAGCAAATAAACTTATAGAATCTACAGTGCCTCTGTCCTGAAAGAAAATAGTGTTTCTCTTCTGCAAAGAGCTGACTGCATAAAGGGATGTAAGAGTACTCTTTCCAGCAGTAAGAAAGTTTGGAAGTCAATACATACTCACTGCTTATCCTGGTTTCCAGTGTCAGAGTTGTTCATGCTTCATGATGACATTGTGTCCTTGGATCCTATCAGTAGCAAGTGACTCATGGAATGAGAACCAAACTCAAGACACAGTTTCTTCAGCACCAGTCTACCAAGAGGTGAACAGCCTTGTCTAGAACTATTGGCCTCAACTTCTTAGCTGTCAGAAGAATCCATCTGTCAACATTCAAGGGAACTGAAATGTGAAAATCGTTAGGCAGTCTCCATTTCTATAAATGACTGAGAGACCTTCCAAAAGAAGAAATGCAGGCCTGGGCTGGAGTGGGAGAAAGGGATCTGACAGCTGTGGAATGGCCCCACAGCTCTGCAACTTTCAAATGGTGGTACCCAGAAAGGATGAAAAGAGAAAGCAGCTGCCATGGCTTGTAGTGAGCTATACCAAAGAAAGTGATTATTGTTATTATTGTTGTTATTGTTATTATTGTTATTGTCATAGTCATGACAATGTCTTTACCTTATGGAGGACATAACCAGAAGAGACATAAATGCAAGGCTGCATGATGCAGACCCCATTCACATTTCTATCCCCTTAATATTAACCCTGGGTTTCTGGGCTGCATTAAGGAATACTTTTTGCCTTTTCATTCAATAGAAATCCAGTGGGCTACAAGGACTGTAGCCCTTAGGTTAGGTTAGGTTAGGTTACTTAGGTCCTTAGATTAGGTTACTCACCTTGTGTGTGGTAAAAGATGAGTTATATTTCAAAACAAAGCGCTGTGTTGTAATAATTTGCCTGAACTCCCAGGGCATCTTTTATCTGACTTGATAACAATGTAGTTCATTAGCAGCCTTGGTTAACTGATAACCTAAAGCGGCAATGCAATACTCATAAGCAATTTTCTGTGTGTTAGATAGAATAAACCATCTTGTAAGGTATCTGATAATTGATTTGCTTCTTTTAGCAGCATTTTAATTAAGACAGCTGGTTGGGAACTGAAGGTGAATGCTTCTGGAGTCTCAGTAATCATTGTAATATCTATAAATTCAATAGAATGTCAGGTCCTTTCCCTCACCCCACATCATGACATTTTCCCAGCACCACTCCCAGCCTCCAGTTTTGTTTGAGTCCCACCCAGAGTCTCCCGTGTGAAGAACACAGAGAAGTATGCTGAAGACTGGTGCTTTCTCCTCATCTTCTAATGGCAGACATTCTGAGGGAAGCAGAATGGGCTAGGGGTTCTAGGCAATTGGCTTCCTTGGCTTATATCCCAATTCCAAGCTCAGTGACTTCCTTCTGTAGCAGTCCTACAGAAAGCCATTTTTGACAGCCTGTCTTGATGGGAGCAGCTCCTGGGGATAGAGGTGCCAATGAGCAGAAACTCTTGGATATGTTTTTGAAGCAACCACACTAAGTCATTGTGTCTGTAGGTGCAATGTCCTGAGTGAGAGCCATCTCTCCTGTCCTATGCTGTGGTTTGGGAGAATACTACAAGAGGCCAAGGACTAGGATAAACCCTGCCCTCCCAGCCCAGTAGGTTCTGAGTCTCCCAGAATACATGCAGACCCCAGACAGCCCATCTCAACAGGCAGAACATCCTGCCCAAAGGAGAAGCGACAGATGATACTCAAATACCTGTGTGTGGAGTGAGCTGCAGATCTCAGCAACCAGGCAGGATCTAAAGGCATAGCTGTGGTTTGCTGCCTCTGTGACTCAGTACCTGGAGGAGAAGGTAAGATGGGAGAGAGTTATCTAGCAAGATCAACAAATTACAAATATGTATCCATCTCTATGGGCTTCCCAGATGGCTCAGTGGTTAAAAAATTCTCCTGCCAATGCAGGAGTTACAGGAGACACAGGTTCGACACCTGGGTCAGGAAAATCCCCTGGAGGAAGAAATGGCAACCCACTCCAGTATTCTTGCCAGAATAAGCCCACAGGCAGAGGACCCTGGCCGGCTATGGTCCATGAGGTCACAAAGAGTCAGACGTGACTCAGCAACTAAACAGGTACACATCAATCTCTATATCTTCAAGTTAAAAATATATTTTACATGGAATCTATAAATTAAAATAAATATATAAAAATAAAATAAATATGTGCATATATTCTTCTATGTGTGTTAGAAATATGCATATGGTGGAATTATATTCTATCATAGAATGTATGGGCATTTGAATAAGTAAGTGAAAAACACCCCTTTTCATCATCCAAATTTGAAAATAGCTGAGAGGTAGATAAGCAAGTTAAACAGATGGAGATGAAAGTATCAGAGTTATTCTGATCTTTAAATGAGTCTTGACACATTAATATCACTCTACAGGCTCTAGAGTCCTGCTTGGTCCTTGCCCCAGTCTAAGCAAGAGGTTAGTGTGACTAGGGTTGGAGTGTCGGCAGCAAAGATGCAGAGGATGAATGGGTTTTGGATGGGGTATAGTGGTAGGGTTCTCAGGGCTTGCAGATGTAGATTTGGGAGTGGAGAAAAGAGTGACTCAAGCCTCAGTCCCAGAGTTTGGTGCCATGGAGAAGGATGTGGAAGCCCCAGGGAATGCTAACCTTGGGAAGGGTCTGCAGTTGTTCTCGGGTTTCTTGGGCCAGCTTTTGGCGAGCCAAAAGATGGGCTGCACTTGGAGAGAGAGTGAATCCCATGTTCCTATGGGAGTTCAAGCTTGTAAACTAGGGTTAAAAGCACACATGTCAGAGATTTTTCTAGAATGTGCTCTGAGATCCATGAGAAAAGCAGGGAAGAATCGGCCTGGAGGAGCTGTAAGGCTCTTTAACAGTGAGGTGGAGTGTGCAGAGGGGTTGTTTAGACAGAGGGAAGCTGAGCTGAGCTGAAGATGCAAGCCGAGGGGCTGGTACCTGTGATATGAACCCTAGAAGGGCCTGGGCCAGCCTGTGCTCGGGGCCCATCCCCCGACCGGTTCTCTTCTGAGTTATTTGTCATAATCCTAGGGCTTGTCAGATAAATTAAGCATCCTTCAAGAATATGACTTTTCACATGAATGTCATCAATGGATGACAAAGCTGTGTGTGCAGAGTGCAGTGAAGTCACTCAGGCCTGGACATGAGGAGTTTATGAGTCAGGGAGGAGGGCAGACCATTTTGGAACCTGCTATGCCAATACATGCTTCTCTTGTGGCTCAGCTGGTAAAGAACCCACCTGCAATTACGGAAGACCTGCTTCGATCCCTGGGTTGGGAAGACACCCTGGAGAAGGGAAAGGCTACCCACTCCAGTATTCTGGCCTGGAGAATTCCAAGGAGTCACAAAGAATCAGACACCACTGAGCGACTTTCACTGGCTCTGGCGATGCCAACACCCAAGAGTATAAAAGACCCGGACAAAATGAAGAGAGGGCAAAGCAATCACTGTGTGTGGGTTTAGGTTGCACAGGAGGACGGTCAGGAAAAATCAGTTCCTGATGCACAATGTTCTGAAACACTGACACAGTGGATCATGCCATGTGGTTGTCTGGATATGCGAAATCCATTTTGTCTTTCATGAAGCTAGTTTCAGAAAGACAGTAAGTGAATATGTGAAATAGAAGTTCAGTAGCTTGGAAAGATCACAGAAGTCCTAGTGCTCATTTGTTAGATGTTCTGGGAAGAATGAGCAAATAGACCAAAAACAAAGACATATCAAAAGAGAGAGAGAATAAAAGTGAGCAGAATTGCTGAAAGTGACTAGACAATAGCTTAAAAGGAAGGATATAGTGAGACATATGCAAAACCATCTATATACAGCAGAACCAAAGTAAAATTCGAGAGCATCAGGAACAAGTAAAAGCAGATGATCCATAAAAATACGAGATTTTGAGAGAAATTAGACTTCTTGTTGGTGGAATTGAATGAAAGAAGATAAAGAACCAATATCTTCAAAATTCTCAGGGGTATGATTATGCACCATAGTATTCTATACCTAAAAAACTATCAAGTGAAAAGGAAAAAAAAATACAAAAAATAAAAAAATTTGCTACTCCCAAATTTTTTTTCTGAAAAAAAGAAAAGAAGAAGACAAGAAGATGGACTTCAGCAAAATGAAAAACGAATTTAAGAGGAATGTGTGAGATAAAAGAAGTGGCAGTGAGCAAAGAAACCAGCAAAATTTATATGTAAGTTTACATAAGCAACTATTATTTTTAAAAATTGTGGTGCCGTTATAATACATTAAAGTCTCAATATGGGAGGTTGTGTGGGAGAAAGAGAAAAGACAGGTATAAAAGCATTAAGTTGTTCAGGGACATAATAAAGAATATTGATTAGTTCTCAATAATATTAGAAAAATACAGTATTGAATTTGCATAATGTAAATTCAGGAAGAACCCCTGGAATCAAAAAAGAGTGGAGGGATAGAAAACATCTAAACAATTACAAGCCTTCAGTTCAGTCACTCAGCCATGTCTGATTCTGCGACTCCATGGACTGCAGCATGCCAGGCTTCCCTGTCCATCATCAACTCCTGGAGTTTACTCAAACTCGTGTCCATTGAGTCAATGATGCCATCCAACCGTCTCATCCTCTGTCGTCCTCTTCTCCTGCCTTCAATCTTTCCCAGCATCAGGGTCATTTCCAATGAGTCAGTTCTAAAGGAGAAAAAGAAGTAGCAACAGGAGGAAGAGGAGGAGGGGAAGAGGAAGAATGAAAATTCTTGAGTATATTCTTTTGGGAGAGACATAAAAATTTCTCTGGTGTAGATACAATTTTTATTCCTAAAACTGCAAAGTATAGGTGGCATGACCAGTGTGAAAATGGCCTGGGGAACAGTATTATGGATAATGATATTATCCGCCAGCATTTTGAGAAGCCTGGTCTCCAAGGATGCTGGACCTAGATATTATAAGGAAATTATATCCCTCTCTGGCCTCCCCATCCTAGTTTCCACCTCAGACTTGGCTCCAGTGCCAGATGGCCATGGGCAAGAGTAAGGGAAATAAGTGCTGCTTCTGCCAGCCTGAGTGGGTGGCCTCCAGTGGTCTTGGGAAGTCCTCTGGGAGGGAAGCTGACGGAATAAATTGTAAGACCACTTTATCCAAAAGGGAGTAGCATGGTAAAAACAATTAGTAGAGGACAGGACAGCCCATTGCCTGGTGAGGTAGAGGGTGGGGATGTTGTGAGGATAGCTTCAGGCACAGGCTGAGTCAGGCCGGGGGGGGGGGGGTACCTGTGGGTTTCAGGAGCAGTAGAATAAGCAAGAGGAGGGGCAAGGTTACACTGATGTCTCCTCTAGTTTGGGAGGAGTAACTCACCTAGACTTAATGGCTGTCATTTCCATCAGTTGGATGAACTGATATGGATTGGCCTTCAATCAGTACGGGAATCTCTGGAGTGACAACAGCCACGTGACCCAGACACTCTCAGCTGTCATGGTGACCATGCATTTCCTAATGGCTCAGCCCTGAAAAAACCATCAGTGGTGTAGAGGACCATGTGGAAGGTTTTGTGCACCACAATTGCAGATGCCTCCCCTCCCAAGAAAGTCTGGGCAGAAGGGGCTAACTCCATTTCCCCAGAAGGGGAGGTGAGCAGAATGACAGGAAGAGAGTTTGCCCCTAAAAAAAAGAGTTTTTCCTGTGTGAATGAAACTCCTTAGAGAGGAAATAATATCTAAAGAAACTTTATCAGAAGCTGAGTCATGTTAAACCCCTGAAGTCCCCATAAGGAAAAATGGGTGCCAGTCAAGATGGAAGTGACCTCAAGCAGGCTGAGATTGTCTCCTTTTATCAGCTTCACCTCATTCGGAGGATGGCAGTGACTTACCCAAATGAGGAAAGAGGGGTGAGAAGGGAGAGGAGGAACAGGGGTGGTGAGAGCAGGGGACTGACACCTGGGCCCTGCAGCCGGGGGCAGGTCATGCTCTCGGACATTGTTTGGTATTGAGGGAACCCCTCCACCACTTCCCCCCTGGGGTGGGGGGTGGTTCCCGTATCTTTGCTCTGAAAGCAGTGATGAGAAGGAATAAAAGGTCAGATTTAGGCCAAGGACGAGGGAGAAAACTTCAGCGTAACTTCTAAGCTTCAGCTATCATTCATGAAATCAGTGAGCTATTTTGTATTTCAAAGGGAAATATCTCTTCAAATTAATGATAATTTACACTACTGAGCATTTGCCTGGCATGATTGAAAAGAAGCATTGAAAAGCTGCGCTAGCCTTTACAAGATATGTAATCATTTCTTTACAAGATATGTATCATTACATGTTCATAACAAGATATGTATCATTTCAAGAAATGATACCAAGGCCAGGGCTCAGCTCTCTAAGGGGCTCAGATGCTTAGAGCTGGTGGATGGTTGTGGATGGAAGAGCTGTGAACTGGGGCAGGTGTCCAGAGAGGGCAGAAAGGACATGGGGAGAGCTCTGGAAGCATTCTGGCAGTCACTGAGGACCACCTGGCTTGTGGTGATGGGGAAAGCCTGCACTCTACAGATGGACATGGGTCCTGGTTTGGATACCTGGTCCACAACTCAGGAGCTACTTGACCTTGGACAAGTTGGATGGGCAAATGGCAGGAGTGGAGGGGGATAAGGGCTCTCCAGGACCATCACAGGGATCAAATAACATGATGAAAAGCTTTGCTTTGTACCTGGCCTGTGGCTGGTGGTAAATAGATGTGGATTCTTTTCTGTTTATGAACTTGGAGCTGAGAAGACGGAATCTGGGTAGTGCTTCCTCCCATCCAGGCAACTGGAACAGCTAATTCCGGTCCCAAAGTGCCTGAAGCTCCATTTCCCCATGCTGGCTCCTTTGAGCAGTTTAGGGCTAGAGAGGCTGCCCTGCCCTGCCCCAGGACCGCCCCTGGTTCTCTTTCCTGAAGGCAGGAGCTTGCTTGCCCAGCTGGCTTTGATTAGCCTCTCACTGGGCCACTTTTCTGTCTTCATTTGTCCTTGTTTATGTTTCCTTGCAAACAAATGTCATGTCTTCCCCACGGGCTTCTCCCTAACCAGTTTATATTTTAACCCTGTATAGACAGGACCAGATGAGACAGAGGATGAGATGATTGGATGGCATCACCGACTCAATGGACATGAGTTGGAGTAAGCTCCAGGAGTTGGTGATGGACGGGGAAGCCTGGCGTGCTGCAGTCTGTGGGGTTGCAAAGAGTCAAACACAGCAGAGCAACTGAACTGAACTGAGACAGGGCCAGATTTCTGCTCTTCACCGCAGTCCTATTTCCTGCATCCAGTGAGACAAATGCTGCCTTCTGACATCTGTCTCCAGGTCCTGGACTGAGGGGCGTGTCTATAGGACCTGATATGAAGCATCCCAGGGATGGATGGGCAGGAGGCAAGGAGTTTTACAAAATCTTGGGTTTATATGTGTATATGTATGTATGTATTTTAAAAATCCAGTAGTATTTAAATAAAACTAGGGGTAATTTATTGCTTGTGCTTCCATGGCGGCTCAGTGGTAAAGAATCTGCCTGCTAATGCAGGAGACGTGGCTTCAATCCCTGGATCTGGAAGATTCCCCTAAAGAAGGAAATGGCAATACTTACTCCAGTAGGAAATCCCATGGACAGAGGAGCCCGTGGGCTACAGTCCATGGGGTTACAAAGAGTCAGACACAACTTAACAACTAAACAACAACAATTTTTTGCTTATTTTCTTACATGTTTATTGTACAAAAATTAAAAACACAAGGATAAATAAAAGGATGGGGGAACTCCTTTTCCAAAGATAAATGTTGCTCACTTTTTGGTGTTTATCATTCTCAACTTTACATATCTGAGCTTGCGTGTGTATATATATATATAAATATAAATATACACATATGTACTAGGTTTCCATAACTGGGTTTGTACAGTACAGTGGACCCTTGAACAACATGGGTTTGAACTTTGCAAGTCCACATATATGTGGATTTTTTTCAATAGTAAGTACAACAGTAGGTTGAATCCGTGGATGAGGAAACTTGGATACTAGAAGTTATATTCCTATTTCAGCTGTGTAGAGGATGGGTGCCCCAACCACCAGAGTTGTTCAAGGGTCAGTTATATATGGTTGCACTTAACTATATTGTGAACATATTTTCCCAAGTTCTTCATCAACATCATGGCATCACTTTGTTTAGTTATCCCATATTTTATTCAACCCAGGGGTTCTCAAACTCAAATCAGTCACACAGAGGATTTATTTAAACCCAGAGGGCTCGATGTATTGGGGTTGGACCCAAGAATCTGCATTTCTAACACATTTCCAGGTATCAAGGATGCAACCCAATCAACCGAAATTCCTTTCCTGGGACACTGGTTGCTTCTGAATTTGTGAGTACAAATAGCACTGTATTGAAAATAGGTCAGAAAAAATCTTGGCATACTGTTACTTTCCTTAAAGATAAATTTCTAGAAGTGAGATTGTTGAGACTGAGGGTATCACAGGTTTAAAGCTGTTGCTGCATATTACCAGAACATTGTTTCAATTTATATTTCTACCAGAGTATGCCCTTCCTGGACCTTGCGTTTGTTTAATTCTTTTTTTTAAAATATAAAATGTATCCATCTGATCTAGCTAATCTATCTAGAAAGCTAGATTCCCCTCCCACAGGCTGTGTGGACCCAGGAAACCGCACCAACTGCACAGAGGCTGTTTTTTCATCTGTTAATGGAGAAAGAATCCTCCTTTGATCACATTTCTAGATTGCTGTGAGAATCATAAAATGATGGTAGGATTGAGGGCCCTTTCGACACTGTGACTCACTTGCAGATGGGAGGGTCTGAACACTTCTCTGAAGAATTAAGAAGCAGCCCCTATTGTGTAAACTTCCCTAAAGTTAGAATTACCAGGAGAAATTTGCCTAAAAGGCTTGTCTTCCCGGCCAGAACTGTGGGCTCCATTAATTGCATGCAGGAGGCCCTAGTGGTGGGACAGTAAATGTTTAACAACACGTCCCTTCTCTGGGGTGGTAGTGGGGCAAGCAGAGAAGACCTTGATTTTAGACTTTGCCAATTACCATGATGTAAATCTTCCCTCCAAGTCCTCTTACAAGCTGCCAATGTATCATGAAATATAGTAAAATAATTGGAAATTGATAAGTTTTGAATATTTGTTACTTTTGTGCATTATATAATCTAACTATAAGTTGATATGATTCTGATTTTGATAAAAGCTGTTTCACAACTGTCTTTCAAAATTCTTGAAAGATTTAACAATTGACTTTCATAAGCCAGTCCTAGCTGGCCCCAGCTCACCACTGGCTTCCCCTCTTGGCTGTAAATTCATTAAAAATGCAAGTCACTTTTCTATCTTTCTGGAAGAATAACGTCTAGTTATGCCAACTTCATTTTTTCACATTTGAGTGTGGGCAAAACACTGGCAATCTGAATGATTTGGTTTCTGAACATTTGACATTTATGTATAAAATAGTCTAATGTTAGCCTTTGCAAGGACTGGGGTCTGGGGTCCTCCGAAGACGTTTGGCTCTCGTGCATGGCTGCACACTCCGGCACACTCCTGTGCAAGCTCCTCCCGCACACTCTGGTTGTGTAGAGAGAAACCCAGCTATGTGGAAGAAGTAGGCTTTGTTTCCAGAACCTCAACAGTGAGGTCTTGAAAGATGGGTTTTTCAACTGCTGCTGTTCTTGCCTTTTAATTTTCTTTGCTTGGCTTTATCGTGATCAATTTAATTTGTTGTGGGTTGAGTGGTGAATCCTACAGTGTGACTGCTCCTTATCACATGCTTATGGGCTGTCATTTTCCAAAAAGCTGACTTGATTTGTATGTATATTGTGGTTCAAATGCCAGCTAGTCATACTCTTTTCACAAAGGCAGGTAAATAATATAAAAAATTATTTTGAGATTTCTGCACTGCTGTTTAACTGTCAAGTACCACTGCCTGTGAATTTGTGCTGTAACAACAGCTTATTGTGTTTTGTAGCTAATAAAGTAATAATATATTTACTGAGTTAACTTCAAGTTTTAGGGGATCATTTTAAAGCTATAAACCAAAATTTAAATAATATGCAGATGCTTTTACTCTTCTCTTGTAAATAATAGTAAATAATAAATAATTCACTTATGTTCCCTTCTGATCTTTAGCATATTTATTGAATTTCTGACAACCAGAGTGGACTTGGGACAGCATTTGAGGAGAGCTGTTTTGTCCTTTGTGATGTGAATCAATGCTAATCTCCTTCTCACCCACATTGGCAGGGCTTATCTTTCCTCTCCAGGACTGGTGCCATACTGCCCAGGATGCTGACTGGTTCAGGTGACAGGTGGTCAGGGGCATTGCTCACTACTTTCTGCCCATTATCTGTGCACTTGTGGGCATGCTTCAGCCTATGGCTGCCTCCTTGACACTGGGGCCCTCCACTTCACCCATCTGGACATGCTGATCACATGGAGCAGCCTGCCCACCACAGCAAAGCCAAGTGAAATTTCTCCTAGGAAGGCAAGGGTTGTTCAACAATTGAAAAATCAAACTGTGTTAATAGAATGAAGGGACAAAATCATGTCAATAGATACATAAAAAGCATTCTTAAAAATCAACATCCTTTCATGATTAAAGCACCTGGTAAATTAGGATTTGGTGGCTCAGTGGTAAAGAATCCTCCTGCCAATGCAGGAGACATGAATTTGATTCCTAAGTAGGAAAGACCACCTGGAGAGGGAAATGGCAACCCTCTCCAGTATCCTTGCCTGGGAAACCTAATTGGATAGTGGAGCCTGGCGGGCTACAGTCCATGGGATCACAAAGAGTCAGACACAATTTAGCGACTAAACAATGACAAATTAGGATTAGAAGGGAACTTCCTCGACATGAAAAAGGCAATGTACGAAAACCAGCGACATTGTCAATAGTAAAAGATTTAATGTTTTCCCTGAAGATAAGGAATAAGACAAGAACACCAGCTTTCAATTCAGCAGAATACTCAAGTTCTTGCCAGAACAATTAGGCAAGGGAAAGAAATAAAAGACATCCAAGTGGAAAGGAAGAAGTAAAACTATCTCTGTTTGCAGATGACATGATCTTATGTATTAAAACCCTAAAGAATCCACACCTCCACAAAAAAATCTGTTTGAATAAGCAAATTCAACAAAACTGAATTCTAAAGTTGTATTTCTATACAATAGTAACGAACAATCCAAAAAAGACATTAAGAAAACGGATCCACTTACACAGCATCCAAAAGAATAAAAAACGTAGGAATCAATTTTAATCAAGGAAGGCAGGGTTTGTACATTGAAAACACACATACAAATCCCACTGTGGAGGCGTCGCTGGAACCAGTCTCACTACACTGCAGGAACGCAGCCAGCAGCGGACTGGACAGGTTTTACCTGCTGGCCCCTCATTCTTGGCTTTGGGTTCCTTTCTTGGGAAATTTCCTTTTCTCAGGGAAAACACAACCTGATCCAGCCTTCCTGGAAGTCCTCCCACCTTACTCCCTTACATTCCCGGAAGGTGTGGGACCACCTGCAAGTCTGTGAGTGGCAGGCTGGGGAGGGACAGTGGCTGTCTCCCCTGGGACACCTCTACCATCCAATAAGTAAGCCCATCAACTTAAGAAACAGACACTGTTTCTGAATGACTGGGATAGGAAAAAGACAGTCTTAAGAGAGGAGACTGCAATAGCCATTCTGATCTTGCGGATAAAAAGAAATCATCCCAGTTCTGATCCGGCTGTAGATACCTAGGATGTGAGCTGAAGGCTGCACAGGAAGTCAGCCCAAAGCATTTAGAAACTGTGCTGTCTCACTGATGGTCTTTAGGGTCCTGGGATCTCCCCTTCCATGCAAAAGCCATGCTTCCAGAAAGTTCTCTCAGAATGAGTTAGCAGCTGATGTCCTCAGCGCTGTATCCGAGGTGGCCTACGGCCAGCACATTTTAGACACAGGGGAGGAAGACCCAGACCTTTCCCCAGAGCTCTCCCTGTGGTTCTCTAAGAACAATCAAGGGGAGGGACCAGCAGCTGGGATCCCAGAGCTCCTGGGTGCGTGCGTGACCTTCAACTGGGATGTCCTTCCTCCCAGCTGAGGTCACCTTTTCAAGGAAACACAATTTGGAAAGACACTTCTGAATCCCCCAAACTTGTTGAATCTCTGCAGTCTCATGCAGCCAGAGCTAGGGTGGAGGGGCTCTGGGCCAGGTTGGGGCTCTGGGGCACAGCCAGGGATGTGCCTGAGAGGCCCACGCGGGTGTGCCCCTCCCTGCTGCCTAATGACAGAGGAGTCCTAGGCTATTTGTGTGGGCGCCCTGAGCTTAAGGTCAAAACCCGGAGACAGCTCCAAACAAACCACAGAGAAGCAGCAGCCTGTTATTAAGTCTGAAGGAAAACAAAAGCAAAAGTCCCTTCCCCATTCACTTGGGGAGGCTGAGGGAGAACTCTTCGTATCACATTTCTCTGTGGCTGAGTTTTTTCCTTACGTGGTCCACTGACTCATTTCTTTTTAAATAGTGACAAGAAGCAACAGAAAATGACCTCAAAAGATGATACTTCTCTACTCTGATCCTCAACTTATCTTCTGGCACTTTCTCTGCAGCATTAGCACAGGCTAAGGTCATAAACAATTCCTGGGAAATTGGCTTTCACTGGAATGAACTTCCAGTCTGGAGCCTGCCCTATACCTAGCAAGCAGCGTCTAAGGCAACTCACCACTTTCCTGCCTCCCTCGGTGTTCAGTCTGACAATAGAAGTTTTTTGAGAGGGGCAGTGGCAAGGTGGCCCTAATTTCTAGTTGAAGAGAGGAGTGTTGTCCATGTAAAACACTTACAGCGATGGGCTCAGCCTCAGAAATGTTGCGTCCTGTACACCACCCCGGGGAACATCAAGCTCCTTGGCCAAGTGGACAGGCTATTTCTGGAGGCTCATTGGCTCCAGGATGAATGATCCGATTCTCCCTGTAGCCTAAATTGTGGCACAAGCCCATCTCTAGAGTTAAAAGTGAAGGGAAGCAAGAAGTGGCTTCTCTGTTTCCTGCTGGGGCTGTGGCTGGTTCGCTTCCTGTTAGTTTCTTCTCAGCTGAGAAAGAAAAGGGAGGGGGGCTGAGAAGAGGAGGTTTTGGAAGAAAAGTGGAGACTGGAAAATCCTCCAGGCCTTCTTGATGAGGTTTAAGACTCGCATGTGATGTGTGAAATGAGTTGGCCAGGAGTCAGAGCTCCGAGAAAGTGCTGTGTTGGTCCTTCTGGGGTTTTGCACACCAACCCTGCCGGCTCTGGCGGTGGAGCATGAAGTTCTTGGCGAGGTTGGAGACCCAGCTGGAAAGCTGCGGGGGCTGGAACATTAGGGGGCTGGGAGGGCCTGATCTGTTACCATCCTCCCCTTCCACTCTCCCCCCTCCCCCTGCCCAGGGAGGGCAGGAACCCTGTATGGGTGGCCTCTGATAAGTATCTACTTGGAGCAGAAGATGAGGCTGTGACAGAGAGCCTTCCCATGGCCAGACGCTGCTCAGAGCCCGTGTAAAAATGAAGGACAGTGGCACATTTTGGTGCAGCTTTGCTCTAAGCATCCCCCCTACCACACCTTGCACCCGGTAAGCAGACCAAGGGGAAGAGCATCGGGCAGCCTGACAAAGCCGTCCTGCCTCTGGGCTTGAGGGGTCAGCAGTCCATCCTCCTATCTCCTACCTATACTTGGAGTCCCAGCCTCCATCTGTAACATGTAGTTAATAGTGTCTCGCTGGTGGGGCTATTAGGAGGGTTAGAAGGAACATACGTAGATTCTGGGGCAATAAAGGAACTGACCCAAGTACCTTTGGAAAATGGTGTTTTCATCTAGAAACCAAATGGCAACCTTCCTCCCAAG
Organism: Muntiacus reevesi; assembly: GCF_963930625.1. NCBI lineage: Eukaryota > Metazoa > Chordata > Mammalia > Artiodactyla > Cervidae > Muntiacus > Muntiacus reevesi. Next base: position 122,241,330 of record NC_089250.1, on the reverse strand, counting down.
TTGTGCTGGGGTTGCCACAGTGATCAGCTGGGCCAGGACAGTACACCGTAGTCCTGCTGCTGCTCAATGAGCCGTCTCACCAGAACATACATCAACAGTGCATGGAAAATCAGTCTAGTGAATTACTATGGCTGAGTAACAGATCACCCCAAAACTTAGTGTGTGAAGCTGCTCACAGTTTCTGAGGGTCAGGAATTCAGGCAGAAGATGGCTGAATTCACAGGTGGTGGCTTTTCTCTGCCCTGACAAGTCTGGGACACCAGTTGGAACATTCAAAGGCTGGAAGTCAGAATCATCTGATGGCATATTCATTCACATGTCTGGTGGCTGGCTGGGACTTTTGCCAGAACTATTGGCTGGAACACCTCCATGTGGCCTAGGCTTCCTTACAACACAGCAGCTGGGTGCAGAGGAGAGTAGAGAGACAGAGAGAACCCAGAGGAAGTGATATTGTTTTCTAGACCTAGCAAAGTCTCCATCACTCCTCTGCATTCAGTTGCTGGAGGTTGTTACAAAGTCCGCTCTGGTTCAAGAGGGACTCTGTCTCTCAAAGGAGGACTGTCAGTTTCACATTGTAAGAAGAGGGATGTGGGATGGGAGCACTGATGTGGTCATGTGGGGAAAATACCTCCAGTCACCCATAGCGCCACCTAATCTTCACTTTCCTTAAAGTCACCACTGCTCCCACTGGGATGTGACTGCTTCCTTTGTGCCTCTGCATTCATACAATATAGGCTTGGTTTAGGGTTTTGTGGGGAGGGGTTACATGTTTAGTTTTTACATATGTGGGATTCACTTATCTCTTGCTTTTTTCACTTAACATGAACTTACTAATATATGTAGATCTCTTTATTGCAGTATAGTATACCACAATTTGGTTATGGTGTAATTTGTTTAACTACTGCTTTATGTTGATGGATCTTTGACAAGTTTCTTTTTATTTTCTATTATGAATACTACTGTAATAAATATTTCTTGATGTGCTATTTTATGCACTTAGCACAAAATGTGAATGCTTCCCAGGAAGGGATGTTTAATTGCTGAGTTGAAAGAGCCCGCTTTTCATTGTAATGGGTGCTACCAAATTTCCCTTGAGAAAGGCAAGCCATGCACTTACAGGTAGAATATAAACATATTCATTTCATTTTGTTCTCACCAGCATTTAACAACTGTCAATCTTTTTAATTCTTGTTTGCCTTGTGGGTGAAAACAATATACTATATAGCATGTGTTTTTAATTTGTCGTTTCCTTCCTAGAGTTAGGTTGAACATCTTTTCATATGTTTATCAGCCATCTGCCCTTCTCCTGGGGATTGCTTATTCATTTCCTTTACTGAACTATTCATTTCAGTTTTACTAAAAAGCAGAGAAGTGGAAACTGAAACAGCGAGTTTTTTTGTTTTTTTCTTAAGCAATGAAATTAAAAAAGATTCTCAATGCTCATGTTGACTGATGCATTTAAGTTTAGACAAGCCATCCTATAATAACAAATGTTAATTTATATTTTCTTTCTAAATATTTTACATTAGAAAGTAACCCCAGAGTCACATGATATTACTTAGTTGTTTTATATGAGGTAAGGCCAAAGTTGATTTTTTAAAAAGTGAATAAAAATGTTCAGTGTCATTTATTGACTGAGTCTTTTTTTTTCCTCCTAGACCTTTATTTACTTTATCTCTTAAAAATTCAAATATTAAGGGGAGGAGCCAAGATGGCGGAGGAGTAGGACGGGGAGACCACTTTCTCTCCTAGAAATTCATCAAAAGAATAACTGAACGCAGAGCAAACTTCACAAAACAACTTCTGATCGCTAGCTGAGGTCATCAGACGCCCAGAAAAGCAGCCCATTGTCTTCCAAAGGAGGTAGGACAAAATATAAAAGATAAAAAGTGAGACAAAAGAGCTAAGGACGGAGATCCGTCCCGGAAAGGGTCTTAATAGAGGACATTTCCAGACACCGGGAAACCCTCGCACTGGCGGGCCTGGGGGAAGTGTTTGAATCTCGGAGTTTGAATCTGACTGGGAGGGAAACAAATAAAACCCGCAGATTATGAGCCTAAAAGCAACTCCCAGCAGAAAAGTACCCCAGACGCCCGCATCCGCCACCAGCAAGTGGGGGCGGAACGGAGAGGAGCGAGCGGCATTATTTGGGGCAGGGTCCGGGCCTGAGTGCCCTGAGGACAATCGGAGGGAGCTTTTGTGAGTTCCCAGCTTGAACTGTGGGACAGCAAGAGAGAGAGAGAAAATTAACCGGCCTGAACACACTGCCGGCCGTTCGCAGAACAAAGGGACCGAGAAAGTCCTGAGAAGAGCTCGCAGGCTGCGGACCGGCCCAGCCCCGCCGGAGGCAGGAGGCAGGGGGGAGGGAAAGGGGGCAGGCTCGGCCCCAAGGACCGCATCCCCTACCACACTGCAAACAGGCCTCCACCTTATAATCAAAGACCTCCTGAGATTCTGGAACATCGACATCCGCCGGGAGGGTCGCGGCTAGACACAGGGCACACGCACCTGACCGGCCGGCGCGGGCGGGGATTGGGGCTGGGGACGCGGAGGGCAGAGGGCCCACGCACCCGGGGAGAGAGCGCCTGTCAAGCGCCTGGCTGTCTGAGCCACTCGGGCGGTGTAGGGACAAAACGCAGGCGCAGCTTTGCGTTCCGCGATTTTGTGGATCACCCGAGGGCTGGAACCACGCGCAGCGTGGGGCACGCTCCATACAGAGCAGCCGGGAACCTGAGCAGCCCAGACGGAGAAAATAGCGCCAGCCCCTCCCTGGAGCACCAGCCCCTCCCCGCAGCGCCAGCCCCTCCCCGGAGTGCCAGCCCTTCCTCGCAGCGCAACGGAACTAGCTACCTGAGTAAGAGTCCACCTCCACCCGCCTGTGTCAGGGTGGAAATTAGGCGCGGAAGAGACAGGCAACAGAAGCCAAATAAACAAAGGGAACCGCTTCAGAAGGGACCAGTGCAACAGATTAAAATCCCTGAAGAAAACACCGACTACACCGGAAGGGCCTGTAGATATCGAGAAGTGTAAGCTGGAACGAGGAGCTATCTGAAACTGAGCCCCCCCATTACTCCTTAACTTTCATTTTCATAGATTTTTACAATTTTTTTAATTAGGTAAAACAATTTTTTTCTTTTTTTTTCTTTTCTTTTTTCTTCTTCTCTTCTATTTTCTATTTTTCTTTTTCTCTTATTTCCTTTAAAATCCTCTAGTACTCCTCTTACTACTCCTTAATTTTCATTTTCAATACACTATAACCTTACAGAAAAAAAAAAAAGAGAAGCCCTATTTTTAAACCAAACTTCATATATATTTCTAAAATTTTTTTGTGTGTTTTGGTTTTTGTTTTTAATATAGTATTTTTAAGAGTCTAACCTCTACTCTAGATTTTTAATTTTTGTTTTTCAGTATATGATATAAATTGTGAACATTTAAGAATCCAATATTCAGCTCCCATTTTTATTCAGGAGTGTGTTGATTATTCTCTCCCAATCTTGACTCTCTGTTTTCTACCTCAGAACACCTCTCTTTCCTCCTTTCCCCTTCTCTTCCCAATCCAATTCTGTGAATCTTTGTGGGTGTCTGAGCTACGGAGAACACTCTGGGATCAGACAACTTCGTAGATCTGTCTCTCTCCTCTTGAGTCCCCCCTTTTCTCCTCCTGCTCATCTCTATCTTCCTCCTCCCTCTCCTCTTCATCATGTAACTCTGTGAACCTCTCTGGGTGTCCCTAACGGGGGAGAAACTTTTCACCATTAACCTAGAAGTTTTATTATCAGTGCTGTATAGTTGGAGAAGTCCTGAGACTACAGGAAGAATAAAACTGAAATCCAGAGGCAGGAGACTTAAGCCCAAAACCTGAGAACAGCAGAAAACTCCTGACTACATGGATCTTTAAGTAATAAGTGACCGTCCAAAAGCCTCCATACCTACACTGAAACCAACCACCACCCAAGAGCCAATAAGTTTTAGAGCACGACATACCACGCAAATTCTCCAGCAACGCAGGAACATAGCCCTGAGCGTCAACATACAGACTGCCCAAGGTCACACCTAACACATAGACCCATCTCAAAACTCATTACTGGGCACTCCATTTCTCTCCAAAGAGAAGAAATCAAGATTCATGCACCAGAACACCGACGCAAGCTTTGCTAACCAAGAAACCTTGACAAGCCAATCGTCTAACCCCACCCACTGGGTAAAACCTCCACAATAAAAAGGAACCACAGACCTCCAGAATACAGAAAGCCCACTCCAGACACAGCAATCTAAACAAGATGAAAAGGCAGAGAAATACCCAACAGGTAAAGGAACATGAAAAAAGCCCACCAAGTCAAACAAAAGAGGAGGAGGTAGGGAATCTACCTGAAAAAGAATTTAGAATAATGATAATAAAAATGATCCAAAATCTTGAAAGCAAAATGGAGTTACAGATAAATAGCCTGGAGACAAAGATTGAAAAGATGCAAGAAATGTTTAATAAAGACCTAGAAGAAATAAAAAAGAGTCAATTAAAAATGAATAATGCAATGAATGAGATCAAAAACACTCTGGAGGGAACCAAGAGTAGAATAATGGAAACAGAAGATAGGATAAGTGAGGTAGAAGATAAAATGGTGGAAATAAATGAAGCCAGAGGAAAAAAGAAAAAAGAATCAAAAGAAATGAGGACAACCTCAGGGACCTCTGGGACAATGTGAAACGCCCCAACATTCGAATCATAGGAGTCCCAGAAGAAGAAACAAAAAGAAAGGCCGTGAGAAAATACTCGAGGAGATAATAGCTGAAAACTTCCCTAAAATGGGGAAGGAAATAGCCACTCAAGTCCAAGAAACCCAGAGAGTCCCAAACAGGATAAACCCAAGGCGAAACACACCAAGACACATATTAATCAAATTAACAAAGATCAAACACAAAGAACAAATACTAAAAGCAGCAAGGGAGAAACAACAAATAACACACAAAGGGATACCTATGAGGATAACAGCTGATCTATCAATAGAAACCCTCCAGGCCAGAAGGGAATGGCAGGACATACTGAAAGTAATGAAAGAGAATAACCTACAACCTAGATAACTGTACCCAGCAAGGATCTCATTCAGATATGAAGGAGAATTCAAAAGCTTTACAGACAAGCAAAAGCTGAGAGAATTCAGCACCACCAAACCAGCTCTTCAACAAATGCTAAACGATCTTCTCTAGACAGGAAATGCAGAAAGGTTGTATAAACGTGAACCCAAAACAACAAAGTAAATGGCAACGGGTCCACACCTATCAATAATTACCTTAAATGTAAATGGGTTGAATGCCCCAACCAAAAGACAAAGATTGGCTGAATGGATACAAAAACAAGACTCCTATATATGCTGTCTACAAGAGACCCACCTCAAAACAAGAGACACATACAGACTAAAAGTGAAGGGCTGGAAAAAAATATTTCACGCAAACGGAGACCAAAAGAAAGCAGGAGTCGCAATACTCATATCAGATAAAATAGACTTTCAAATAAAGGATGTGAAAAGAGACAAAGAAGGACACTACATAATGATCAAAGGATCAATCCAAGAAGAAGATATAGCAATTACAAATATATATGCACCCAACATAGGAGCATCGCAATATGTACGGCAAACGCTAACGAGTATGAAAGAGGAAATTAATAGTAACACAATAATAGTGGGAGACTTTAATACCCCACTCACAACTATGGATAGATCAACTAAGCAGAAAATTAACAAGGAAACACAAACCTTAAATGACACAATGGACCAGCTAGACCTAATTGATATCTATAGGACATTTCACCCCAAAACAGTCAACTTCACCTTTTTCTCAAGTGCACAGGAAACCTTCTCCAGAATAGATCACATCCTGGGCCATAAATCTGGTCTTGGAAAATTCAAAAAAATTGAAATCATTCCAGTCATCTTTTCTGACCACAGTGCAGTAAGATTAGATCTCAATTACAAGAAAAAAATTGTTAAAAATTCAAACATATGGAGGCTAAATAACACGCTTCTGAATAACCAACAAATCATAGAAGAAATAAAAAAAGAAATCAAAATATGTATAGAAATGAATGAAAATGAAAACACAACAAGCCGAAACCTATGGGACACTGTAAAAGCAGTACTAAGGGGAAGGTTCATAGCATTACAGGCTTACATCAAGAAACAAGAAAAAAGCCAAATAAATAACCTAACTCTACACCTAAAGCAATTAGAGAAGGAAGAAATGAAGAACCCCAGGGTTAGCAGAAGGAAAGAAATCTTAAAAATTAGGGCAGAAATAAATGCAAAAGAAACTAAAGAGACCATAGCAAAAATCAACAAAGCTAAAAGCTGGTTTTTTGAAAAAATAAACAAAATTGACAAAGCATTAGCAAGACTCATTAAGAAACAAAGAGAGAAGAAACAAATTAACAAAATTAGAAATGAAAATGGAGAGATCACAACAGACAACACTGAAATACAAAGGATCATAAGAGACTACTACCAGCAGCTCTATGCCAATAAAATGGACAACTTGGATGAAATAGACAAATTCTTAGAAAAGTATAACTTTCCAAAACTGAACCAGGAAGAAATAGAAGATCTTAACAGAACCATCACAAGCAAGGAAATTGAAACTGTCATCAGAAATCTTCCAGCAAACAAAAGCCCAGGACCAGATGGCTTCACAGCTGAATTCTACCAAAAATTTAGAGAAGAGCTAACACCTATCTTACTCAAACTCTTCCAGAAAATTGCAGATGAAGGTAAACTTCCAAACTCATTCTATGAGGCCACCATCACCCTAATTCCAAAACCAGACAAAGATGCCACAAAAAAGAAAACTACAGGCCAATATCACTGATGAACATAGATGCAAAAATCCTTAACAAAATTCTAGCAAACAGAATCCAACAACATATTAAAAAAATCATACACCAGGATCAAGTGGGCTTTATCCCAGGAATGCAAGGATTCTTTAATATCCGCAAATCAATCAACGTAATACACCACATTAACAAATTGGAAGATAAAAACCATATGATTATCTCAATAGATGCAGAGAAAGCCTTTGACAAAATTCAACACTCATTTATGATTAAAACTCTCCAGAAAGCAGGAATAGAAGGAACATACCTCAACATAATAAAAGCTATATATGACAAACCCACAGCAAGCATCACCCTCAATGGTGAAAAATTGAAAGCATTTCCTCTGAAATCAGGAACAAGACAAGGATGCCCACTCTCACAACTACTATTCAACATAGTGTTGGAAGTTTTGGCCACAGCAATCAGAGCAGAAAAAGACGTAAAAGGAATCCAGATAGGAAAAGAAGAAGTGAAACTCTCGCTGTTTGCAGATGACATGATCCTCTACATAGAAAACCCTAAAGACTCTTCCAGAAAATTACTAGAGCTAATCAACGAATATAGTAAAGTTGCAGGATATAAAATTAACACACAGAAATCCCTTGCATTCCTGTATACTAACAATGAAAAAACAGAAAGAGAAATTAAGGAAACAATACCATTCACCATTGCAACAAAAAGAATAAAATACTTAGGAGTATATCTACCTAAAGAAACGAAAGACCTATACATAGAAAACTATAAAACACTGATGAAAGAAATCAAAGAGGACACAAACAGATGGAGAAACATACCGTGTTCATGGATTGGAAGAATCAATATTGTCAAAATGGCTATTCTACCCAAAGCAATCTATAGATTCAATGCAATCCCTATCAAGCTACCAACGGTATTTTTCACAGAACTAGAACAAATAATTTCACAATTTGTATGGAAATACAAAAAACCTCGAATAGCCAAAGTAATCTTGAGAAAGAAGAATGGAACTGAAGGAATCAACCTGCCTGACTTCAGACTCTACTACAAAGCCACAGTCATCAAGACAGTATGGTACTGGCACAAAGACAGAAATATAGATCAATGGAACAGAATAGAAAGCCCAGAGATAAATCCACGAACCTATGGACACCTTATCTTTGACAAAGGAGGCAAGGATATACAATGGAAAAAAGACAATCTCTTTAACAAGTGGTGCTGGGAAAACTGGTCAACCACTTGTAAAAGAATGAAACTAGAACACTTTCTAACACTATACACAAAAATAAACTCAAAATGGATTAAAGATCTAAATGTAAGACCAGAAACTAGAAAACTCCTAGAGGAGAACATAGGCAAAGCACTCTCCGACATAAATCACAGCAAGATCTTCTATGACCCACCTCCCAGAATATTGGAAATAAAAGCAGAAATAAACAAATGGGACCTAATGAAAATTAAAAGCTTTTGCACACCAAAGGAAACTATAAGTAAGGTGAAAAGACAGCCCTCAGATTGGGAGAAAATAATAGCAAATGAGGAAACAGACAAAGGATTAATCTCAAAAATATACAAGCAACTCCTGAAGCTCAATTCCAGAAAAATAAATGACCCAATGAAAAAATGGGCCAAAGAACTAAACAGACATTTCTCCAAAGAAGACATACAGATGGCTAACAAACACATGAAAAGATGCTCCACATCACTCATTATCAGAGAAATCCAAATCAAAACCACAATGAGGTACCATTACACACCAGTCAGGATGGCTGCTATCCAAAAGTCTACAAGCAATAAATGCTGTAGAGGGTGTGGAGAAAAGGGAACCCTCTTACACTGTTGGTGGGAATGCAAACTAATACAGCTACTATGGAGAACAGTGTGGAGATTTCTTAAAAAACTGGAAATAGAACTGCCATATGACCCAGCAATACCACTTCTGGGAATATGCACTGAGGAATCCAGATCTGAAAGAGACACGTGCACCCCGATGTTCATCACAGCACTGTTTATAATAGCCAGGACATGGAAGCAACCTAGATGCCCATCAGCAGATGAATGGATAAGGATGCTGTGGTACATATAAACCATGGAATATTACTCAGCTGTTAAAAAGAATTCATTTGAATCAGTTCTAATGAGATGGATGAAACTGGAGCCCATTATACAGAGTGAAGTAAGCCAGAAAGATAAAGAACATTACAGCATACTAACACATATATATGGAATTTAGAAAGATGGTAACGATAACCCTATATGCAAAACAGAAAAAGAGACACAGAAGTATAGAACAGACTTTTGAACTCTGTGGGAGAAGGTGAGGGTGGGATATCTCGAAAGAACAGCATGTATATTATCTATGGTGAAACAGATCACCAGCCCAGGTGGGATGCATGAGTCAAGGCTCGGGCCTGGTGGACTGGGAAGACCCAGAGGAATTGGGTGGAGAGGGAGGTGGGAGGGGGGATCGGGATGGGGAATACGTGTAACTCTATGGCTGATTCATATCAATGTATGACAAAACCCTCTGAAAAATAAAAAAATAAAAATAAAAATAAATTTCAAATATTAATACATAACATAATCTTTTTCTGGACTACCTTTGTCTTCCATTGATCTATTTAATTTTTGTGCTCTTACTGTTTATTTTTATAAGGCAAGTCTCTTGATTTATTAAGGGAGAAAGAATACACTTACAGTGTTTCCTCTTCCTGCCAGGGAGCTCTGTCTCTTTATAGGTGCAAGTGTGACTCTCCTTCACTCAGTAAAGCTCTGTGGCATTTTTCTTTACATAGTGGCTTCTATGTTCTGGAGAGTTCTGGAGAGGAGAATATTCCTAGGTGCTGTCTGTGCTGGCGGTGGTTGTATTGCTTTGGGGATTATTTTCAACCAATCATCTTCTGAGCTGTTGAGAATTTGGGATCCAGAGGAATTGAGTTGGTGAGACTGAGCAGGGGTTGGAGGGATATGAGGAGAAATGTTTTGGGGGACGTGTGCTCAAGACATCCTGGAGCAGAGAGAGATGGCAAGCTGGAAGAAGTGCTAGAGCGCCTGAGTGTGGAGTGAGGTTTGTGCAGGTGGAGAAGCAGGAGGGGACTCAGAGTTGTGGGATGATAACCAGCTCGCCTTGGGGCTGCAGGGATCTGAGGTACAGAGAGAAGGCAACTCCTCTAGACAGACTCGCCCTTGTCGGTCCATCCAAATACGTCCGACATGTTCGCCCACTATTTATTCATTAATTTGACAATGATCTCTGGAATCCTTGTGAATGTATCCATGTATTCTACTAGATGCTGGAGATATAGTGGGGGAAATGAATGAATGATGTCTCTCTCCTCATGGAGCTGACATTTAAGTAGCAGCAGATGAATGCTGGGAAGTGGTTATGACTGTACATGCACACATCATAGAGTCTAAGGGGAATGGATTCCAGAAGGCTCTGACAGGAGTTGTTTCAGAGACTGCAGAGAAGCGTGAGCCATGTGGGGCCTAGGGGTGGGCACTCCTGGCAGAAGGAAGGGTTGATGCAAAGCCCGGTGGCAGGAGCATCCCTGGTGTGCGCTTGAGCCCCTAGACCCGAGTGAGGGTAAGCAGAGAGCGGGAAGACGTGAGGAGGCACCTGGGTACCCAGGCCATGGAGCGCCAAAAGCCCTCATGAGCCAGCAGTGGGGACTCTGAAGCAGTGAGGAGGAGGCAAGATTTCGGTCACCTGCTGCCACCACAGTTCAAGGTAGGCCCACTTTGATGTTGGGTGATGATCATATGTATGTGAGCGTGTGTGCGGTTAAGCGAACGTGGTCTGAATGTGTGTGTGTGTGTGTGAATGTCTGTGTGTTTATGTATGTTTGAGTGTATGTGTGCCTGAGTGATTATGTGTGTAAGCATGAGTGTATGTGTGTTCACGTGTGTATAAGTGTCTGCATGTGTATTTTTAGGCATTCGTGTCTCTGTGTATGTACATGTGTTTTTATGTCTGTGTGTGTGTGTGTGTGTGTGTGTGTGTGTGTGTGTGCGTGTGAGCACTTTATGTCTGCGTCTCTGACAATACACAAAGCAGGGACGGTCCTGGAGGGAATGAGATCCTGATGGGGAGCCTTTCCTGGCAGCCTGGCTGGGGCTCTGTCCTGGCCACGGGTCACAGAACACGCCAAAGTCACTGATGAGGTCACAGAATAAAGCCAGGAGCCTAGTGATCACGGGCACCTAGCAGCCACCCGGGCTGAGGCCAGCGGAGGCTTTAGCACTGGCCGAGCCAACTCTCGCCCAGCAGCTGGAGGTGTGTGCCCCCGGGCACTGGGGTCATCATGAAGCACCACTTTACAGACCGTAGGGGAGAACAGTCACCCATGGACCAGTCCACCCTCAGCCTGGCCAGCCCAGAGTCCACGGAGGAGAGCATAGAAGTGCACCGGGCAGGTCGGTGGAAAGAAAGGGTGTGGCTGGCATGTCCTTGAGAGGACAGGAGTCCTGGCGGGGAAGGGAAGGGGAAGGGAAGGCAAGGCACCAGGCCACCCCTCAGTGTTGGCACCGAAGTCCCATGTTGGCCATAAACATGGACCATGGGTTTACTGGGGCCGCTGTTGTGAGTACACAAGGTGATTTCAGGAGGTATGAGGGTGACATCCTAAAATGTGAGTCATATATTTTAACTTGCTTTGAAAAATCCAGAATTGATGTGCCAATTCTGTGATTTCAGTAGTGATATAAAAAGTCCCTTTATAATAAATGGATGAAAGTTAATCCGTAACATCATTTTGAAGTGACCATGGGTAGCACCCAAGGGTCACACTATCTTGGGACCAAGGTACTGGCACCAGCTCTATCAAATCATTTCAATGCTCTGTGCCTCAGTTTTCTAACTTGTCAAAAATCAGAACAATGCAATTTCTTAGGGTTGTTTGAATACTGAAGGAGTTAAAATATGATAAGCACTTAGCATTTATATGGTGATGGGATCCAATGAGGATTTCAAGGAAAGTGTGAGATTCCCCTGGAGGAAGATGAGACATGTCCCACAGGTGCCAGGGGGAAGGTAGGGTTGACTGGTCTGGCCAAAGCACTCCCCCTGCCAGGCTTTATTGAGCTGTGATTCACATATACAAACCACATCAATTTTGTGTACAATTTGAAGAATTTTGGCAGGTACACATTTGTTTAACCACTATCAATACCATAATGCAGAATATGTTCATCACCCTCCAAAAGTTCTAGTGACCCTTTGCAGTCAGTTCCCCTGCTGCCTTTAGCTCCAGGTAACCCCTGTTCTGTTCTCTCTCCCTACAGTTTTGCCTTTTCTAGAATGTCATCTAAATGGAATCAAATACTCTATGACCTTTTCACCCTAAGTTCTTTCATTTAGCAGAATGCCTTAGGGACTCATCAATGTTTGGCATGCAACAGTAGTTCATTTCTTCTTATCAGTGAAGAAGATTGTGCTGTCCCACAATCTGTATTCAGGTGGTGGCCCTTTGGGGTTTAGTCAAGGGCTTAGATGTTACATTCATACACTATTTGATCTTTGTCATCACATCCATAAGGCGCAGCTACATCTCTACATTTGATCCTTATCATCACCCAAAAGGAAAGTATATATCATCCTTAATTTATGGGGAAACAGGCACGGTGAGAAAAAGTACCTGCCTGGGGCCCCCAGAGCTTGCATCCTTTCAGAGACCTGAAGTAGGTTGTGGCACTGATAAAAATGTCCTTCCACTTCCCAGGGCCCATGAAGAGAGAGCAGCTGTCTCCACGGCCAGGCCCAGCCATTCCCCACGCAGAGAACATCTACTTTCCGGGCAAGGGTCGGGGGATGTTGAGCTGGAGCAGCTCGCCATCATCCCAGTCATCCTCTGAGTACCAGTCCTACTCCCAGTACCAGTCTTGCTCTTCCTGCACTTACGGGGACCAGGACGCTGCCCAGCAGAGCATGTGCGCCTTCTACACCCACGTGCAGACCGTGCAGGGTGTGGCCGTGGCCTGGGAGACCGACAGTGGCTTCGAGCCAGTCACCCGACAGCCCCGCATCCACGAAGCCGAGTTCATCAAGAGGCAGAGGCGGAAAGGCTCCTCCTTTGAGATGGCCTCCAATACGGACCTGCGCTGGGAACTGGAAGCCAGCAAGAACAACACCAGCTCAGAGCCAGAGGACACGGAGCTGCTGGCGCCCCTGGAGTGCTGCCTGCAGGAGCTGCGGGACACCCCGGACTGGCTGGTCACCACCAACTACGGGCTGCGGTGCGTGGCCTGCTGCCGGGTCTTCCCCACGCTGGAGGCACTGCTGGAGCACGCTCAGTATGGCATCCAAGAGGGCTTCAGCTGCCAGATCTTTTTCGAGGAGATGCTGGAGCGAAGGAGGGCCCGGGACCAACGGCAGGAACAAGAGCCAGAGGAGGCGCAAGAGAGCGCTTCGGACAGCAGTGAATGTCCAAGGCCCCGTGTCAAGCTGCCTTCGTCACAGTCACAGTTGCAGAAGCACTGAGCCGGAGGTATGTGCTCTGCCCTGTCCTCACCTCCGGCACCTCAGTCGCTCCTTCCCCGGCCATCAGGATCAGAGCCACCGGGGCAGGGAGAAAGGATGAGGACCGGGGAAGGAAGCAAGCGGAGTGTAGAGGTGGGAGGGCCGTGAGGACGTCGGGGAAGTCACCCTCCCAAAGGGCACAGCATTTCAACCAGAATCCATTTCAAAACGTGAATCAAGTGTTTCTTACAGTGGGTGCAAGACCTGAAAACCCGCAAGCTTGTGACCACAAGGATTTCTATTTTTGCTGGTGGGTCAAGCAGGTCATGACTCACAGGAGAGACAACTACAAATGAAACTTCAGCCCTATTTTTTTCATTGTTAGGAACTCATCATAGGCCCTAATGCTATATCTTATTTTATTGGAATTAAACTTGAATAACCCAAAGTTTAAGGCAATGACTAATGGAGTGAATCATGTTATTGGGTTGGACCCACAGGACATTGCCATTTCTGCAGGTTACCCACTGGCATGGGCATCTTGAGAATGGCAGGTTCCCAGAGGTAGAGATGGGGCTGGATAAGTCCTGCTGACCCTGACTTCAGATATGTTTTAAAATATTCAGAACTGTTTTAAAATATTGCTGCAAAATTTGCCTTTGCCTTTTCATGGGGCTGTATTCTTTCAGGAAAATACTTGGTGGCCCACTGTGTGTTAGGCATGCTGATGGGCATGCAGTCCAACTTGCAGTGAGCGATAGCTAGGATAGGCAATTGCAAAGGGAAGGGGAGAGCTCCCAGTGGAAGGCTCCCAAACTCATGCTGGTTGATAAGGAAAAAGAAAACTTTCCAAAGAGGTTGATGCTCACAAAGATTTGGAGGATAGGTAGAATTAGTGAGACCAGGAGTTTTCTTCAGATCAACAAAACTAAGAAAGACGGTTTCTAGGAGTGGGTGAGCCTTGTTAATAGTGAGAGCAAGTTGTATAGAGCTGAGACTAAAGCATTTCCTATCCTTTGTACATGGAGATTGCCGATGGCTATAGGAAAGCAGGGTTGGAGACTGAGGGGGGCAGGAGCCAGACAGGCGTGGAGCAGTAGTGAACACACACACACACAAACGCTAGACACAAACATTAGCTCTGCTAGCAAGTTTGTCTAAAAAGGAAAGCAATGGTAGTTCAGCTGAACAAAAGGAAACTGCAACAAGGCAAAGATGGGGAGAGAGAAAGTTTATATGCTAGTGGGAATGATCCAGAGGAGAGGGGGAGGCTGAGAGTGCAAGAAAAATGAGGAAAGAGAAAAAAAATGAAAAAAAGAAAAAAGAGAAAAGAGGAGTCAAGTGAGAGGAGACTGGATCCTGACCAGATGCAGAGACCAGCCCCTGAGCAGTCCCTTCATGTCCTCTCTCATAGGCACATGGGAAGTTAGGTCACGTAAGGCTTGGGACCCAAAATGACGGAACTTAATTTTTTTTCCTGTGGAAACTGCAAGGAGCTCTTGAGGAATTTTAAGCAAATCAGGTTGGCCTCTGTGAAAGATCTTCTGGTGGGCAGGGTCAAGAATGGATGAGAGAACATCACTGGTGACAAGGGGTGCAATTGAACAGTTGGAGGCAGGGTGAGTTCATAAGACTTAGGAGATGGGAATCACAGGTTTGGGTAAGTGTTTGATGAGGGTGGTGAGAGGAAGTTGTCCACAATGACTTCCAAGTTTTGTTCTTTTCCACCTGTGTGGTTGATGAGTGTAGGATAAGGTTTGCTGGGATGCCGATGAGCCCACTTTTGAATAAGCTCAGTTTGTGATAGAAACCTTTGGAAGGGAGCTAGTTAGAAGGATCTGGGACTTGGAAGAACTTTAAATGAGATGGAGATAGATTTGTGGTCATCTATGCATGTGTAGTTACTATGGTGCTTTATGTGGCCTAGTGTTAGATGCATTCTCTACAGGTCCCAGTGCAACAGGAGCCATGGGGTCATTTGGGAACAGATGTGAACCATGGGAATGATATCTCAGCACCATTTGCAAGATGTGGCAGGGGCAGAGACTTTCTCAATTCACTTTGAAAGAGGCTAGAGGATCCTCAGGGAGAAAAAAGGGATAGGACAATGGTTCAAACTTTGTCAAGATCTTATCAGAAGAACTATGTGGTGTTTCAGGGAGTCTACTAGGCAGGTGGAGAAGGCAATGGCAACCCACTCCAATACTCTTGCCCTGAAAATCCCATGGGCAGAGGAGCCTGGTAGGCTGCAGTCCATGGGGTTGCAAAGAGTCGGACACGACTGAGTGACGTCACTTTCACTTTTCACTTTCATGCATTGGAGAAGGAAATGGCAGCCCACTCCAGTGTTCCTGCCTGGAGAATCCTGGAGACGGCGGAGCCTGGTGGGCTGCCGTCTATGGGGTCGCACAGATAGGAAACGACTGAGGTTACTTAGCAGCAGCAGCAGCAGTAGGCAGGTGGACTTCCCTGGTGGCTCAGCGGTAAAAAATCTGCCTGCAATGCAGGAGACCTGGGTTTGATCCCTGGATCAGGAAAATCCCCTGGAGGAGGGCATGGCAACCCACTCCAGTACTCTTGCCTAGAAAATCCCATGGACAGAGGAGCATGGCTATAGTCCATAGGGTAGCACAGAACCGGACATGACTGAAGCGACTAACGAGCAATAAGCAGGTAGGCTCTGAGGACAATCTAGGAGGAAGAAGCTGAGCTAGAGTGAGCACTGGTAAGGAGGAGAACTTTTCTATTTAGAAATTAGTTGCAAAGGAAATAAAATGAGGCATAGTATCTAAGCTCTGGAATTTCAACCTTTAAAAGACAAGTGTATTTTTGTGTTAAATACAGATATTCTAAGGGCCAAACACTGTTCTAAACACAATATGAATATTAAGTCATGTAATGCTCTCCACAATCCAGTGAGGTGTCGGTCTTGTGATTAGTCCTGTCCTATAGGTGAGTAAGCTGAGACCTTGCCGAGGTCATAGGCTTGGTTCACACAGGTTCACAAGGTCATAGGGCTGGTTCACAACGGAATCAGTTTTCATACTCGGGCAGCCTGGCTCCAGAGCCTGCACTCTAACCATCACACAGAGAAGCCAAATTTTAACATAAAGACAGATGCAAGGTATTTATAAAAGCAAACATGTCAACTCCACAGGTTGTATTTTCTTTGGATTAAATAGTAGCAGCTGGAGATCAGGGGAAAAATAACGGGTGTTCAGGAAAAACGAAAGATGACAAGAACCGTGGGGAAACAAATTTCTAATGTAGGGGATAAGTTTAGTTGACATGGATGAAGGAAGGATGGGACAAAATTTTTCTGAAGATAATGACTTACTTTTAAGACATATCTTAAACTCTGCTCAGGAAAGTATTCATTTGTGGTTTAAACTTATCAATTTGTAGAGACCTGGGACCTCCACCAAATAAGACAAGGATCAGGGTGAGTAAGGGGAACCTTTCCAGAGGATCGTGGGATCTCAAATGTTTTAGATCTTGAACCACTCTACACCCTTTATTTTCCCAGACTATAAACAGAGATGGAACTTGTTTTATGAAATTTATAGAAATGTGATAACAAAGCCTGATAAAGATGGCACTGAAAGAGTGAACAATATATTGATCTCACTTAGATACACAAAATGATATCAAATCAAATTTATAGTGTGGAAAGAACAATTCACCAAGACATGAGTTTGAGTCATCTCATGACGGTAAAGACAAAATTAAATCTAACAATACTTCATATGGAAAGAAGGATCTTATGATAGTTTCAGTAGATATTAAAAAGAAAAATATTAAAAAACCCATATATTTATGGTCAATTGTTTTTCACCAATGGTGCCTAGATAATTCAACTGGGGAAATAATAATCTTTTCAGCCGAAACAACTGAATAACTATGCAAAAGAGTGAAGTTGGTATGGTACCTCATACCATATATAAAAGTTAAAATAAAAAAGATCTAAATGTAAGAGTTAAAACTATAAAATTCTTAGAGGAAAACAGAGGTGTAAATCTTCATGATCTTGGATTAAGCAGTGATTTCTCTTAGATATGACACCAAAAGCACAAGCAAACAAAAAAATTTAAATTGGACTTCATGAAAGTTAAAAACTTTTGTGTTCATAAAATATTATTAAGAAAGTGAAAAACAATCCACAAAATGGGAGAAATAGTTGCATATCACATATCTGATAAAGATCTAGTATTATCCAAAGTATATAAAGATTTTTATAGCTCAATAAAAAATAATCATCCCAATTAAAAAATTGGAAAAATTTGAAAAACATTTCTTCAAAGGAGATATATACAAATGACTAATAAACATATAAAAATATACTCAAGTCATTAGTCTTTAGAGAAACGCAAACCAAAACTACAGTGACATGCCTATAATAAAAATAAAAATAAAGATATATTAAGAAGCATTGGTGAGGATGTGGAGAAATTGGAACCTCATACATTGCTGGTAGGAATGTAAAATGATGCAGCTACTTCAGAAAATATTCTGGCAGTTCCTCAAAAAGCTAAAAATAAAGTTAGCATATGGCCCAGAGTTCTGATAATTGAAAACAAATGCCCACATAAAAACTTGTACATGAATATTCATAGCAACATTATTTCTTTTTTTTCTTTGCAAATAGAAACTCAAGTTTATTTTCAGTCTTTCAAAAATATTAACTGTGGCAACATTATTTCTAATACAAAAAAGTGAAAATAACCATCTAGTGATGAATGGATAAACACAATTATTCAACCATAAAAAGAATTCAGTACCAATCTATTCTACGACAGGGATGAACCTTGAAGATAGTATTCTAAGTGAAAGAAGCTAGACACAAAAGGCTACAAACGCATTGTTCTTTTTATGTGAAATTTTCAAACAGGCAAATTTATAGTGATGGAAAGCAGATTGATGATTGCTTGGGATTCAAGGGAAGAAGAGGGATGGGAAGTGATTGCTAATGGATTTGGGATTTCTTCTTGGGGTGATGAAAGCTTTCTTGGACTAGGTAGCAGTGGTAATTACACAACTTTGTGAATATCCTATAATCCACTGAATTTTATGCTTTAAAAACCTGAATTTTATAGTATCAAATTATATAGCAATTAAAAATGACAAATACAGCAACAATTCCTATATTATTTTTTTGAACTGAGGATAGTAAATTTCTTCAGATGATTGCTGTGGTTTTTCAGTTGCTAAGTATACCCATTTGAACACAGAGTTCCAAAGAACAGCAAGAAGAGATAAGAAAGCCTTCCTTAGTGATCAATGCAAAGAAATAGAGGAAAATAATAGAATGGGAAAGACTAGAGATCTCTTCAAGAAAATTAGAGATACCAAGGGAACATTTCATGCAGAGATAGGCTCAATAAAGGATAGAAACGGTATGGACCTAATAGAAGCAGAAGATAATACAAAGAGGAAGCAAGAATACAAAGAAGAACAATGCAAAAAAGATCTTCATGACCCAGATAACCATGATGGTGTGATCACTCACCTAGAGCCAGACATCCTGATATGTGAATTTAAGAGGGCCTTAGGAAGCATTACTATGAACAAAGCTAGTGAAGGTGATGGAATTCCAGTTGAGCTATTTCAAATCCTGAAAGATGATGCTGTGAAAGTGCTGCACTCAATATGCCAGCAAATTTGGAAAACTCAGCAATGTCCAAAAGACTAGAAAAGGTCAGTTTTCATTCCAATCCCAAAGAAAGGCAATGCCGGAGAATGTTCACAGTACTGCACAATTGCATTTGTCTCACATGCTAGTAAAGTAATGCTCAAAATTCTCCAAGCCAGGCTTCAACAGTACATGAACCATGAACTTCCAAATGTTCAAACTGGATTTAGAAAAGGCAGAGGAACCAGAGATCAAATTGCCAACATCCATTGGATCATGAAATCAGAAAATGTAATTTATCACAATTTTTATTTAACATTGTTCTGAAAGTTACAATCAATTCAATAAAACATGAAACAGAAATGTTATATATAATGGACAGAAAATTCTGTTCTTTTTTTTAGAAAAAGAATATTTTTACCTTGGAAGCTCAAATAAATTAAAAAAAAGAGGTAATTAAAAGATTGAGACAAAATGGATATCAAAAATTTTGTGTGTATTAAATGCAACTAATTAGGAAATAACATGGAAAATTGTCCATTTACTAGATAAATAGAAATTCATGGAAATACTGCAGGTGCAATGAAATATCAGTGATTATTTCCAGTTGATTATTGTCGGTAAGTTTTAGTTTTCCTGTAACATGCATTATTCTTTGTTTTCTATTTGAGGAAGTATGGATTTTATAATAAAAAGGCAATAAAACATTTAATCAAACCTTACCTGAGGTTAGAAGTGACACAAGGGTCCTTCAGCCTCCACATTTGTGGTCTACAGACCACACTTTCAAAAGCCCAGCTCTTGACATCTTAAACTTTGGCTCTTCTGAATTAAAATAGCTTTGATTTTAAGAGCACATTATAATGAATGAGGAGAATGCAGTCAACTCATGAGTTAAATTGCAAAGTTCTTTTTGTGGTGTGTCGTCATTTCTGATCAAGATTGAGAGCTGTGAGTAAGAGAGGGAGATCTTGTGAGAAAACTGGTGGGAGGTCAACTGAGAGCAAGGGTGAAAGAGAGTGAAACTGGGAAGAGAAGAAGATCATGAAAGTGGGGCTCTGCAGGGAAAGAAGGGGAAGGCATTGCAGCAGGAAGAAGGAAAAATGAGGAAGCTGGAGAATGGGGAGAGAAGGAGGAAGAGAGAAATGGCAGATGCTAAGAAGGATGCACTGACGGGGAATGTGACATCACCAAGGTGGTCCATGTATGAGGCTGGTGGGAGAGGATGACGGCCCATCACAGATGGTGGAATCCTGACTGACCTTTCCATGGGAGTGTCTGAGGTGTTCAGTTATGGATGCTGTCATGGGTTGCATTGTGTCCTTCGCTCCCAAATTTCAGGGTCAAAGTCCTAACTTCTAGAACCTCAGAATGTGATCTTACTTGGAGATAAGACCTTTAAAGGAGTAAGTAAAATGAGGTCATTATTAGCACCTAATGGACCTAATCCATTGTGACCTATGTCTTTATAAAAGATTAGGACACAGATATTCACAGAGGAAAGACCACATGAAGACACAGAGAGAAGACAACCATCTGCAAGCCAATGAGGCAGGTTTCAGAAGACATAACTCTGCAGATGACTTGATCTTGAACTTGTCCTCCAAGACTGGGAGATGATACATGTCTGCTGTCCAGGCGCCCCGGTCTGACTGTCTTGTCAAGGCAGCCCTGACAAATGATTACAGATGCTGAAGAACAAGGGCCAGAACCAGGCATGTAGGTACGTGTTTCTGGTGGGGAGTCTTCTGGGTCCCAGGTTCTCGGGAGAGTGAGCACACAGTGAGCACTCAATCAGTACTTGTTGATTTATATACCCAGAATGGCATGAAGGCATTTGAAATCAAGAGGTTGACTTTTGGCAAATACAGAGTGGCTTACTGGTCCTGAGCATGCAGAGTGCTTTGGGCTGGAGTTGGAGGGATTCTGGCATGTGAGTATGTGGTGGCCTGGAGTTGGTTAAGAGAATACAGTATGTTCCCTTCCTTTCTATTCTAAGCCTCTACTACTCCCCCTTTCAGGGAGACAGACTGGAAAGCCCCACCTAGAAATGAGCTGGGTCAGGGCTGATGAGGACCAGGACATGCTGAGCTGTTGGGAAGATGGAACAAGCAGTTCATGAAAATGCCGTGGTGATAAGAGCATGTGTGTGTACACACACGTGTGTGCACGTGGGTATGGATGAGTGTGACGGGGTGTGTATGTATGTGTGCACACGATATGTGCCTCTCTGCCCTGGCTGGGGTGGAGCACAAGGACCTAGAAAGAAGGTCCATGAATGATGCTCTAATGGGCTTGTTGGGGCTTACTGATGCTTTGTTGCTGGACTTCCTGCAGCCCCTCCCAGAGCACACCCAGGAACTGCTGTGACAGTTACCATCATCCTAGGAGGAGAGAGAGAGAATTACTGACAGCACTATTTTTGCAAACTTGAATACTATTCTTTCAAAGACCAAGAACTTTCTTACCGGGCCCACATTGGCCTATTTTTTTGCTGCTTACACAATGACTTAAATAACAAATATTCTAGTTTATAGTTCCTTGATATCTCTAAAATAAAAACAAATTTATACATTAAATACAAAGCAATTATATCAGCAATGAAACTCAAATTGACAACATTAGTTTTATGTCACTGTTGAGCTTGGTGCTTGCAAAACCAAGTTGCCTCCTAAGTGAGTATGGGATTGAATGCAAGGCAGATTCTTCTGGGGCTGATGGGTCCTAACTGCAGCATAGTAAGATGACACAATCTCCCAGTGTGGACAGTATGTAAAGCTGTATCATCTAAGGTCACCCTGGTTGCCAACCTACATGCAAATAAGGGCACAGAAATCACATGCCCCTAAGTGTTTATAAAGTGTGTAAGCAGAAAACCCATGTGCTTTGAATTTTTGTCCTAAAGTTCTAAGAATTCCATTAGGGAGCATGAGGAGCCCTGGAACCCTGATTGAGAAATGAAACCAAGGAGCACTCATGTGGAATACTCCTCATTTATTCCACAGACACTCACCCACTGCTTCCTCCACAGCCAGGGCCTGGGCTCAAGCAGGAAGGACACAGAGATGATTGATGGCCAGTGTCTGGTCTTGGGGGTCAGAGAGTCCAGTAGGCACATTTATGATGCTGTGTGTCGAGGTTTGTATAGCAAAGTATGGGAGCTCTGAAGAGGGGAACTAACTCAGTCTTCGGGGCTTGGAAGTCTTCCTGGAAGAGGTAGTTACCTCTTCAAGCAGAGGGTTAAGAGGATAGAAACCCAGCACCTCCCTGACGAGGCAATTAGTCCAGATATCCCAAACTGAGATAAGACTGGGACTCTGAACTTCTAGAACAAAGGCTATCGTTATAAAGAGGGAAAAGGTTTGTTTTGTCCTCTAGAGCGCTGGCTCCTTTGTCCCCACAATCTTCTCTTCAGGCAATTAATGGTTCAGCAATTTCATCATCAGAGAGCCATTCACTGATTAAGACTTGTCCTTCTCTATTTTAATATCCTTGGAAAGCTCACATACTAATTTAAGTCTCTTACATGAATTAATTCATCAGTTAGCTATAGAGGAAGCCCCTGAGGGGATGGAAATGGAGTTAGGGTGTGACC
Organism: Muntiacus reevesi; assembly: GCF_963930625.1. NCBI lineage: Eukaryota > Metazoa > Chordata > Mammalia > Artiodactyla > Cervidae > Muntiacus > Muntiacus reevesi. Next base: position 122,218,808 of record NC_089250.1, on the reverse strand, counting down.
ACGGAGAAGAGTTAGGACCAGATCTCAAAACTCACCTGTGGAGGGGTGGGCAGGTACTGGGAAGAGGGAAACATGCCCTGAAGATGTCTCATCTCTCATCCATCCGTGTGCGGAGTGCGGTACATGTGTGTGTGCCCTTGGGAGAGTAAGTGGACGTTTTCTCACTCAAAAAGAGGTTACTCTGGATACTGCACAAAGCACTAGCTTCCTGCATCTTGTCCTCATCTGGAAAGGAAGGCTGGGAGGAGCAACCCGGCCTGGCTGTGATGGAGGCTGAGCTATCAGCCAGGCTTCCCTTTTGACCAGCCCTGGCTCTATTTGGGCCAGTGTTCAGGAGGCAGCTGAGCAGTCCTGTCTCTGAATTTCCTGGCCCAGGGGTGCTGAGAGCTGGACTCAGCACTCCTCTGCAGAAGCAGAGAAAAGCCAGACTGGCAGTGAGAGACTCGTCTTAGAGATGCCTAGTCCGAGAGCAGCATACTGACCTGTAGCTGATGGAAGACAATCAACAGCCAGTTTGAACTTGGACATGACTGAATCCTGTGCACACTCTTCCTACAAACTCCAGAAGCCTGCGCTTGCCTGAGTCAGTGACCTCCCATCACTCTCTCTTGTTTCTAACGTGGGCATGATTGGCATTTTGTGTACACTGTTATTTCTCTTGCAGGACTGCCCACTGCAGTCTAGGGCATTCACGTCAGGGTCTCTGCATGTTAGTTGTTCATCCACCCCTCAAATCTTTGTGACCATCAAAACTGTACCACACATTTTCAAAAGCCCCTAGGGGGGTCCACGCTGCCCATTGAAGGCTGTTTCTCTAAGGACAGGCTCTGCCAGCCTTGAGCCCTGATCCTTCCTTGTTTGATTAAACACAAAGTAAAAAGTACCCACAGCACATAGTGAAGGTGGAGCAAGGAGACCAGTTTGGGTTCATCAGAGGGGGGCTGATGGAGCACTGAAGCGGGTGGGTGCCGGTATGAAAGCGGCTCCTAGCTCTGGATTGCTGTGGTCCCAGAAAGGCTGCTATAAATAAATGTCTTTTCTGTTTGTCCAGAACAAATGTCTGGACACCAAGTGAGGAAAAGTGAAGTGAGATGAACTGGCAGATTAGGACTGACATATATACAGCATTTCCTCCTCCGGGGGATCTTCCCAAACCAAGGATTGAACCCAGGCCTCCTGCATTGGCAGGCAGATTCTTTTACCATCTGGGCCACCAGGGAAGCCCATATATGTAGGTTTCCCTGGTGGCTCAGATGGTAAACCGTCTGCCTACAATGCAGGAGACCGGGGTTCGATCCCTGGGTCAGGAAGATTGCCTGGAGAAGGAGATGGCAACCCGCTCCAGTACTCTTGCCTGGAAAATCCCATGGACAGAGGAGTCTGGTAGGCTCCAGTCCATGGGGTCGCAAAGAGTCAGACATGACTGAGCAACTTCACACACATACACATGCATAAAACAGAAAATTAACGAAAGCCTACTCTTTAGCACAGAGAATCCACTCTATGCTCTGTGGTGACAAAGAGGGGATATACGTATACATATTGCTGACTCACTTTGCTGGACAGTAGAAACTAACATAGCATTGTAAAGCAATTGAACACCAATAAAAAAGGCCGCTATTCACGGACGTCTGAGTGTGTGAGAGGAAAGAAGTATCTTCTGCTAGACTCTTCGTTTTTCAATCCCAGGTTAGGGTGAGGGATTTTCTTGGTTCTTTTGTTACTTTTGTTTGGGGATTAGCCATCCTTCTCCTTGCTAGCTGACCTTGGTGACTGACTCTCCAGTCTCCTGGCTCCCTACCCCCATCTCTATTTCTTAGCTTCCTTTATCTGCTCCTTCATTGTCTGCTTTCTTCTTCCCTCCTCCTCCCTTCTTCCCTACTATTATGGGTTGAATTGAATCTTTCCCAGAACTCACATGCTGAAGTCCTAAACCTCGGCATCACAGAAAGTGACTGTATTTGGAAACGGGCCCTTTAAGGAAGTAGTTAAATTAAAATAAAGTCATTAGGTTGGGCCCTAATCCCATATAACTGGTGCCCTTATAAGAAGAGACGATTAGGACTCAGACACACAGGGAAGAAAGAGCAGGTGAAGACACAGGGGGAACATGCCCATACACAAGCCGAAGAGAGAAGCTCCAGAGGAAACCAAACATGCTGAGACGTTGATCTCAGGTTTTTAGCTTCCAGAATGGTTAGAACAATTTATTTCTGTACTTTAGGTCCCTCAGTTTGTGGCACTTTGTTATGGGAGCCCGAGAAACAGCTTCCTTTCTCCATTTACTAATGCACCCACGCACCCCCGGAGATGTTTACTGATGGCCCACCATGCATGGGGCAGCATGCAAGAATGTGCCTTCTAGAGCTCAGCACTCAGCCCTTCTCTTGTCTCAGATCCTGGACAATGACACTGGTTTCCAAGGCATCTCGTGTTGGCTTGAGGTTGAGTCAATTGTCTTTCCTTTTTCTGTACCCTTGTTGTGAGTCACAGACTCTAAAATTCCACATTTCCCTTGGATTACTGTCAGTATTACTGGGGACATAAGACTCAATGAAGTCCCCGCTTCCAAACCTAGTGGAGCCCTCTCTGTGATGCCTGGAGGACCCTTGTGACAACTCCCCTCCTTCACTGACATCACCCACCATCATTGGGATGAAGTACAAACTCCTGGATCTGGCATTCAGTGGTCTCTAGGGCTTTGTTCCTGCCTGTACCTCCGTCCACATCTCACTCCCCAGGTGCAACTGGTCTATTAAGCTCTCAGGAGCCACCTGCAAGACTTGAAAGGTCTGTGTCTTTTAATTTGTTATTATTACTTTTAATATCTTTGGCCGGTAACATGTGGGATCTTAGTTCCTTGGCCACAGATTGAACCCATGTCCCTTGCAGTGCTGATGTCCCTCCTGTGACCTTCAGTCACTGCGCTTTGGCAATCTCTTCCCTCCTCTGGAACAGTCCCTTACCCTCTGCTGCTGGAAATCTCCCAGGATACCAGAAGGTTCAGTTCAAGGGCTGCTTTCATTGTTGAGGTTTCCAGCAAGACGAGAAAGAGGACGCAGGCATGGCCTCTGTTGTGATCAGTGATACAGATGACCTGTCCAGTCCCTAAACCTACCTTCATTCCAATCCCTTCTATCTGGAGCCTTCTAGAATCTGCTGCTTCTGCTACTAAGTCACTTCAGTTGTGTCCGACTCTGTGCGACCCCATAGACGACAGCCCACCAGGCTCCTGTGTCCCTGGGATTCTCCAGGCAAGAATACTGGAGTGGGTTGCCATTTCCTTCTCCAATGCATGCATGCATGCATGCTAAGTCGCTTCAGTTATGTCCGACTCTGTGCGACCCTGTGGACAGCAGCCCACCAGGTTCCTCTGTCCACAGGATACTCTAGGCAAGAAGTCTGGAGTGGGTTGCCATTTCCTTCTCCAGTTCTAGAACCTAGGGGTCATTTTTTTGTTTTTTCTTCCTGCATCCAACCAGACTGCAGAGCTTGACAATCAAACTAACAATCACTGCTAAGGTCAAGGAATGACCTGAATTTATATCTTACAGCTTGGTTTGGAGAAGCTCTTTCTATCTAGATGTACTGTCAGCCTTATGCTTCACATCTCCTTACCTTTAGGGAAAAACCAGTGCATTTCCCACCCCTTCCCTGTTTGTGCAGGGGAAAGCTGCTGTAATTTCTGCCCAAATTCCACCATTGCTGGCTCATGACTTCTTCTTCTGATTGGACAGATGCGTCCTCTGTAACCACGATCTGCTTTCCTATCCTCTCTCTCATCAGTCACAGCTGAAACCTCTTTTGTCCAAAGTCTACTCTTTGTTCACTCCCTATTGGTGATTATTCAAGCATGCAACTAAGTGCTTTTGGCTCCAAAATGCCTGTGAACAGCAAGAAGGAGGAGATCTTAAAAATTACTTGTGTAAATCCAGAGTGAAAAAGCAACACAGAAATCCGCTGAGCATCTTAGATGGGGGTGTTTACTTTCCCTTGGTGCTTTTAGTTTAAGAATATACTTGCTATACACAAAGTGAAACTGATTATAAAACCATGCCATCCTCTTTCATCTCAGACCAGGTTTTAGCAGACAACTGAATAATGGAAGAAGAAAAGGAGACCTCCACTTCGTAGCCTGCCACGTAATTTATTTTAAGGGCACTTGGATTTCTAAGATTCTTTCAGTAGTGACTGGTATAGATTCAGGATTAGTTGAGTAGGGCCTCTGCATAGCTTAGAGTCCACAGGGACCTGGATCAACTTCAGAACAGTCTGAATACTCATCCAGAAACTCCAGACAGAGGGATTTTTAGAAGAGATAACTTTTAAAAATAATTGGATTGCATTATTCTTCTAATTCAGAACACAGTCAGACCCGATGGAGCCAGGAGTTGGAAAAGTAAGTTGGTGGAGGGTTTTCAAATTGTCTTAAGGTTGTGAGTGAGTTAGCAGGCAGCATGGCACCCCATTCCAATACTCTTGCCTGGAAAATACCGTGGACGGAGGAGCCTGGTAGGCTGCAGTCCATGGGGTCGCTAAGAGTCGGACACGACTGAGCGACTTCACTTTCATTTTTCACTTTCATGCATTGGAGAAGGAAATGGCAACCCACTCTAGTATTCTTGCCTGGAGAGTCCCAGGGACGGGGGAGCCTGGTGGGCTGCTGTCTATGGGGTCGCACAGAGTCGGACACGACTGAAGTGACTTAGCAGCAGCAAGGTGAAGGGAAGCATCGGGAAGGCCTTTGCTATTGTATCCAGAATAACTGAAATCCTGAATCTCATCTGGGTCATTGATGGTGTCTGCCCTGGAGACTGGGTGTGTTTCCCTGTTCCTATGTCATGCAGCAAAGGTCGAGATAGTCTGGTAGATTATTTCAGAAGCTGAAAAGGACTGGGAGAGCACATAGCTGAAAAGAGAATACTGTTAGGTGTCGCAGAACTATAAGAAAAGCACTTTTCAGCCCCTAAATCTCCAGCACAACATCAATTTTGGCAAAGAGAAAGCGAGGCAAAGGGTGGGCCCTTAAGTCTGATTCTGGATTGAATATCTGCTCATTTCTGCAGGGAAAGATATTTAGAAATGATACTAAAGCGATAATTGGCTCCCCTGAGTGTGTCCCACTTGTGTGAAGGGCTCCTTCTACTTTCCACCCACGGGGAGTGAATTGCAAGCACAAAGGTTGAGGTGGGAGGTCACAGAGGACACCACACAGTCCTGCTGCTTCGTTAGCTTCCTGCCCACGTGTACTCATGCCGACACACCATTTTACATGCCATGTCACTATCATCCGGACAATGAGGTTCAGAGAGGTTATGTTGCCCAAGGACCCACAAGTGGTACGCAGGGTGGGATGCTGGTCAGCTTTCAGAATCAGCTTTCCTCCTCTGGCATCCTTTCCCCTGTCTCACCAAGTACTGTCCTCCATAGTCAGAATCCAAGTTCTCCATCCAGACACTGTGGCCCAAGAGCTCTGGATAGGAGACCTCTTTGAGCCTAAGCTTACTAACCTATAAAATGGAGCCTGGGACCTCACAAGGGTGGGGTGTGAAGTTTAGTTGCTCTTACATGCAAAGTGGTTTCCAAGCTCTGATCTGGAAGTCTCCCAGAAATGTCTGTATTCCTGGGTTGTAGGATCCCGTTTGACACTAGTTCTTGCCCTCACTTCTTGTCCTTGGCATCAGACTCAGCAACCTTGCAGCCAGTTCCCCATGGACTCCTCAGTTCTGTCACCACCTGGTGAGAAGAGGTGGGGCTGCTCCCTCCAGTCAGGCTGCCTGGATGGTCAGCCCAGTCCCTGCAGAGCCCTGCTCCTTGTGATGGTCCTCAGCTACAAGAGTCCTGTGGATTCTTGGCCCTAGGACCCTAGGGAATACCTGGCGTTTGGAGACATCACAAGTGCTGTGCCCCCACTGGCCGGGGCTGCAGGGTGGACTTGTCCTCTGGGACATCACCTGGGCTAAAAACAGCTAGTGGCACTGCCACCTCCGTCCCATGCCTCCCCCACCCGCATTCGCTGCTGTTAGAGGGAAGGAGACGGGGGCCATGTTCTCTTCTTCCTTCAGGGACCCCACTCCAAATTAGGGTCTACCTTTTCTGGAACCTCACAAAGCCCTCCTTTGACAGACACATGCAAAACATATCTAACACACATTTTCTTTGCTCCAGAAGTGCTGGACTAACACATCAGTCAGGCTCTAGCCCCAAATTTAGAAGCATGGGGAAGAGACCAGGCACTGACTCAGGGTGAGATGGGCTGAATGGCCTTCTCACCACATCCTGGCTGTGACACCAGTAACAACCCTTTCATCTCCCTGCCTCTGCTTATCTGCAGCAATAATAGTAAAGACAGGTGACATTCACAGTTCCGGGACCAGGTATACATACAACGCCTTAACTGGAACTGTCTTACTTGATCTTCTCAAGCACCCAGTGGGGGACATGCCCATTTTCTCATTGTACAGATGAAGGAAACTGAGGCACATGGAGGTTGAAGAGCTGTCCCAGGGTCCCACAGTGGCAGGATTTAGTGACATGCTGCAGAGTATCTAGCCAATGTCTGTGGCTGGGGGCACCCTAAGTGGTCATCACAGTTTATAGTGCCTGCACACTCTGAACTTACGTGTATGAACCTTCTCAATTTTCCAAGCATCCCCATGCATGACATCGCCCCACCCTCATTCGAATTCAGCTGCTCCTTGGCTCCCAAAGGTCTCTGTGTAGAGACTGCAGGAGGTTCGCTGGGCAACAGGTTAGCCTTAGGTCCAAGAAATACCCGCATTTGGTAGTTGCCCCCCATCTTTCACCCAAGCTCCCAGACACCGTCCCCGTAGCAATAACTGGCCTGTGATGCACACTGACCTCCAATATCATTGCAGCTACGTATGCCCCATTTCCGACCCATTGCCTCCCAGAACCTCAGTGTTCACATCTGTGAAATGGGAGTGGTGAAATGAGCCGCCTGCAGGTTTTGGTAGAGGATCGCTGGCGGCGGCCTCGCCCTTGCCCTCAGCCCAGAAGCCCTGGCCGGCCGTGGGGGCAGGCGGCCGGAGGGGCGGGGGCGGGGGCCGGAGCCTGGCGGGGGGCGGGCGCGGGGCGGGCGCGGGGCGGGCTGCGCGGCGGCGGGGTCGGGGGAAGAGTGGGGGGCGGGTGGCGGGCAGGCGGTGGCGCTGCTCCCGCGTCACAGCGCCGGGCGCGGCGGGGAGATGCGGCTCCTGGCGCTGGCGGTGGCCGTGCTGCTGGCGCGGGCTCCGGCCCCGGGTAAGCGCGGCGCGACCGGGCGGCTCGGGGACCCTGGGGTGGTGCTCGGGTGGTGGGTCCCGGGGAGGCCGGGGCTGGGGACTTGGGACTCGGGCCTGGCCGGGAGGCCCTGACGCCTCCGGGCCGCCCCCTCCCGGTCTCCGTCGGCGCCCGCGAGCCGGGGTCTGTCGGTCCAGGCGGCGGAGCCCAGCGGAGCCTCTCAAGGGTCGGAGATGCGGCGTCCCTTCCTCCCTTCCCGCTCGGCTGGGACCCCAGCGCTTCGTCGGACCTTCCGCAGCCCAGTTCTCTTCCAGGGGCCAGGCCTCCAAGTGGAAGATGCGAGCAGGACTTTGCGAGTCCTAGTTTTGGTTTGTTTTCTGTTTTCTTCCCAACAGTCAGCGCCAACAGCTGTTGGCAGGTTAGTGTGAGCAGCAACTTCCCTTTAACTCTCTTCGGAGAGTTCTTTGGAGGACCGGTCCGAAGGAGCCGCATCTGCCGCCGGCGGTGGGGTCTGGGGACTTGATCGCGGGCATTTTGCGATGACCCGGCCTGGGGAGCTGGGGGATCCTCGGCTGAATGAAGCCGGGCCCTTTACCCTTTTCCTGAGCTCCCGACTTTCGGGGCAGCCTCTACCGGCTCTACTGGCTTTCATTTGGGGTTTCTGCTCCCGCTTCTAAAGCGCTGAAGACTTTTCTTTATTTCCCAAGGCTGAAAGGGCAGTGTTGGTTAGAATAATACTAATAATAAATATATTGATGGCACTCACATTTCCTGGGTGCCCATTGGGTGTTACAGGTATCTCCTTTAATCACACAGTGCTTCAAAGTGATAATGACAAGAGTAAATATATATCCAAGTGCTTTGCAAACATTAATTCCATTAAACTCGTCTCTGAGGGAAATGCTGTTATTATTATCCCTTATTTTATAGATGAGGAAACAAGCCACTTCCATGAGTTGACCTGCTTTAAGACACAAGGTTTATACCTGGTTTAGCTGGGATTTGAACGCAAGAATCCTGGGTCTAGACCGCTCTTACTGGCTAGGCTGCGTTGCCAGTGTTTTTTATGTAAGGGGGCTGATGAACAGAGTTAAGTAATTTTCCAGCATTTGGGTGGGTGGCCCAGCCTTTGAGCCAGCATAGATCGATTCTGCTGGGGGAGGGACTTGGTTCCCAGTGGGAAGAAATTTACCCCTTGTCCCCTGGCTACCAGTGCAGTGGGGTTTCCAGTGAACTTGAAATCGGCCCTGTGGGAAATGTTCTTCACAGTTGTTGCTGTCTTGGCTCACAGTTACTGGAGGTTCGACTGAGATGGTTGGGCCAGGACAGTTCTAGTGGCCAGCAGCCAGCAAGATGCAAGAGTGGGGCACAAGGGTATTTGTTCCCTGGGCTCCATGACCAATTTCCTAATCACAGGTGCTGTCAGCAATGGTGTCCCCAGAGAGGGGCTTTTCCCAGGAAACCTCAGGAGCTTTGAGAACTGGAATTAGGGAACCTTTATTTATTTGGCCATGTTGTGCGGCATGTGGGATTTTAGTTCCCTGACCAGGGATCAAACCCACGCCCTCTACATTGGAAGTGCAGAATCTTAACTGCCAGACTGCCAAGGAAGTCCGCTGGAGTTTTAGTCAGCCCTGGCTATGCCCAAGGCTATGTGATGATGGCAGCTTCTGCTTGTGCTGCACTCAGGATGCCATTCCTTCTTGTAAGCTTTTCATCCACAGCCCCTGGTTGCGACACCTCAAGAGAAGGCCTGGCAGATCCACTTTATACCCAAGTCTGGGCTCTTAACTGCTGTACTTTTCTACATCTCCCTTTTGGGGAAAAGTGGGGCCTTAGGGGTTACCTGGTCCAACCTGTCATTTTATAGCAAACTGAAGGGGCAGAATATTTACTCAGAGCTATGCTGTAGTCCAGATTGGTGGTTGAGAACTGTCTCTGATGCCAGATGGCCTTGTTGCTAATTCCAGCTCTGTCATGTTCTGTGTGAGCTTGAACAAGTGGCTTAGCTTCTCTGGGCCTTAACCCTCTTATCTGTAAAATGTGGATAAACATACTATGAGGATAAATTAAGAAAACACAACTAAAGTGCTTAGAACAGTACCTGATCTAGAGTTCACATCCAGTAAATGTTAGTGTTCATCATTGGTCAGGGCCTTGTGTTCATCCTGGATGAGAGCTATTTTAAGGTGACCACCTTAATATGAAGGCATTACCCTGTAGGCTGGATCTCTGCTTGGTACTCGGTAAACACTGGCTTCTAGGGCCATGAGTTTTAAAGTAATAGAGTTATATTTCTTTCAGAGATTTATTTGTCACAAATTCAGACTATCCTTTTAGTAAGAGTGAGATGACTGCCAACTGGTACACACAATTTGCATTCCTGATCAATGCAGAGGCTCCTGGCTTCCTGAAAGGAGAGAGGACGTTTCTTCTAGACAGAGAAGTGTGGGGCACAGAGCCATTAGCACTTCGCTAGCCAAGTTGGAACAGAGGGACCCTGGCCTTGCCACGTCTGTGTCCCAGGCGAGGCAGGTACTCTGTTTCTCTTAGAAGTTCTATACTCCCCTGTACCTGGAAGCTGCTATTTCTCACTTCATATTAAGTGTGGGGAGGAGGTAAGTGGGGTAAAGGAGAGAAGATGGTTGAGCACTAAATGAATAGGTTGTGTACTCTTTGGCTATACTCAAGTTCTTTTAGGCTGTTTTCTGAGCTTTAGTTCTTTTCATAACATTATCCAAATGGGAACAAGAGGATTAGACCCCATAAATCTTATCCACAGGAACTTAACATTTATTTACAGGGGGAACCAGCTATGTAATTTGTGGGATTCAGTGCAAGACGGAAATGCAGGATCCTTCATTTTAAACTTTTTAGGCTTTTAAAAGCAGAGATTAAATAAAAAAAGCAGAGATTAAATCAAATGGAGACCCTCCAAGCTTAAGACCCTGCATGACTGCTGATCATGCCTGCGAGAAGCCCAGCCTTCTTCTTATAGATCGCTGTGTGTGTCACTTTCTGTTATTTACACCTGCTCTGTTCTCAGAGCATGCAAACATTTATCAGTATTTTAAAGGTGCTTTTTTAAAGTAGCATTTTTATCTACTTTAAAAAAATATTTGTTTGTGCCAGGTCTTAGTTGTGGCATATGAACTCTTAGTTGCTGCGTGTGGGATCTGGTTCCCTGACCAGGGATTGAACACAGTCCCCCTGCATGGGGAGTGCAGAATCTTAGCCACTGGGCCACCAGGGAAGTCCCTAAAGGTTCTTTCTTGTTGGAGCCTTAAACTCACCATGCAAGGCATCATCTTCCTGCTTTTGAGATGAGGAAACTGAGGCCCTCATCCAACTGAGGTTGGATTCCAACCCCTGGCTCTTTGCCCAGTCCTGCCACACCACTGGCAAGGCCCTGGGCCTTGAGCATCCTGACACCCAGCCCATGAGCGGAGGGCATACCTGCCTACCAGGTCATGGCACATGTGCTTGTTGAAGAAGTAAGGTTCTCTGCAACAGGAAGCCCGACCATCTGTTTTGGGTCAGTCTCTTTCCTGCCCATGTTGTCATATTCCTCCTTTAAGAACTGGTCTTGGGGGCCCTGACTGGGGTGCAGTGGCCCCTCCTGGGGTCTGTCTGCAGATCTAGGTGACTGCCTGGGCAATGGTGCAGTGCAATTCACTGGAGGATACTGATCTCCCCATTTCCAGCCTGCACCAGGTTCCTCCTGCCTCAGGGCCTTTGCACAGGCAGAACCATCTTCCACGAAGATCATTGCCTCACTGCTGCCCTGAATTTGTGTCAAGAGCTCCACCTCAGCCTTCAAAGCATCCTCACCTCTCCAGGGTTTCTTTCCTCCCTGACACACAGAGATCAGAATCTCACTCTCAGTTTTGCAAGCCTTGCATCTTTTCTCTGAAGTTCTCCTTTGTCTTTTTACCTGATGACCAGTGCCTTGTCCACTGAACTCTCAGCTCCTTGAGGTTAGGGATGCCTCTTCTCACAGTGCTCGGCACATGGCTGTTGTCAGCAACTATTTGTCAAGTGATTAAGTGAACAAAGTATAAGCTAGCGTGTAAGCTGGAGGAAGTGGAGCACTGAATGTGGAGGTGGCCGGGGTAGGGGTGGGGCTGGGGGGCCTACTCCCAGCTCACGTCCCTGCAGAAAGCAAGAAATTTAGTTCTCCAGCACAGAGTGACTTCAGTACTTCCTCCTCTGCCCGGAGAGGGGAGACTCTGCCTGGCCCGGGGCTACTCCCTTACCTTGTATGGTGTCAGAAGGTCTAGTGACAGCTGACTTGGTCCATGTTGCCTGCTTTGCCCCTCTGCCCTGCAGGGTGTGGATGCTGTGTTCAGATTGAGACCCAGAGGGGAAAGGCTTGGACCCCTCCCTAGCACCACACTGTGGTCAGCCTGTCTCTACTGCATAACTCTTGGCCACTCTGCAGTTTCTCTGTTGAGCCTTATGGGGCCTGATAATTGCCATGGGCAGAAGCTGGGTGATGCTCTCCTCTAGTATTTAAACATCCAGCTAAGCAACCGTCTGCAAGGCACTGGGTCCTCTACCTGCGTTTTCTCCCTCCCTCGAGCAATGCCACTTCTCACAACTGCCTTTGGGCTGAGTTGTGTTCCTTGGGCTTGAGGTAGTCATTTCCAGTGTAGAGGGGAGGGCATTACCTGGGGCAGTGGCTTTCTGAGAAAGGTCACTGCATGCGTGGGGAGCCACACAGCCTGAGAGCCTGTGTCTTTTAACAAAGCTTAATGCCCCGAGGAACCTGTGGGCATTATCGTTTCAGTCACACCCCCATACTCTCATGTTGAAAGTAGGGGTAAATATCTGGGCTGGTGGTAAGACTAGGGCCGAAATGAGCCTTCCTGAGAAGAAGGTTGTGTTGCTTCCCTGGGGCCGCCATCACAAAGTGCCACAGACTGGGGGCTTCGACAACAGAGTTTAGTTTCTCACAGCTCCGGAGGCCCGAAGTCTGCAGCGCTGTTGTCTTCTGAGGCCTCTCTCCTTGGCCTGTGGTCGGCCTCTTCTCCTTGTGTGTTTACATAATCTTTCCTCTGTGTCTGCTACCTAATCTCTTCTTATAAGTATACCAGTCATGTTGGATTGGAAAAGGAAATGGCAACCCACTCCAGTATTCTTGCCTGGGAAATCCCATGGACAAAGGAACCTGGCGGGTTACAGTCCATGGGCTCGCAGAAGAGTTAGACACGACTTAGTGACTAAACAATGACAACATGTTGGATTGGGGTCCTCCCTAAGGGCCTCATTTTAACTTAGTCATCTCACTAAAGGTTCTCTCTCCAATACAGTCCCATTTGGAGTTCCTGGGGATTAGGGCTTCAATATAGGAATTTGTGGGGGACACTGTTCAGCCCATAACAGGGGTCTTTGCACTTCAGTGGGAGTGACATGTTTGGGCCATTTGTAAGAGAGGGGCTAACTGAAGGCAGAGAGGCATTTCCATCTTTAACTGGGGAAGATGGTGCAGTTTGCTCCCTTTCCTGGGAGCTGCTGACTCGGCCTGAGCTGCAGAAGTGGAAGAGTTACTAGTTTGCTTCCAGGATGGAATCTGGCCTCCCATGAGGACCAGAGCCCTTGGCGTGTTCTCCTGGTTTCAGTCACTATAAATAATCCCGCCTTCATGCAGCGTTAATAGGAGGAGACGAGGGTGTGGGGTCCCGGCTGTGCTCTCATCCCATCCACGTTGTTTCAATTTCCTGCTTTCCCCAGCTCTCTTTGCCTCCAGTGGGGAGACCATGGGGGCGGGCAGAGCGGGACTTCAGTTCTGGAAGCCAGCTGCTTCATCTCTGCTGCTCTCTGCTTGGGCAGCTGTTGAAGTGGGGTCAGCCTGGCATTTTTGTGCTCTTCAGGGAGCTCCCAGCATGGGGTCTGAGCGGACTTTGGGGAAAATGCTTTTGGTCTAATATAACGTGGTGTGTGGGCTGGTGGGTGAGCTGCAGGGAAACGGCGAGGGCAGTCCCTCTTTTGTCCTGTGTGAGTGACTTGTGTAGATAGTGAGATTGTTACTAGGGGACATGTGCCTTCCTTGGGTACCTGTTGATCTGCATTCCGGAGTGTCTCCCTGGGTGGCTTTGGCTTTGCCACTGTAAACATAGAAGACTTCATTCTTGTTCACAATGAGCTGAGTCCAGCCAAGCATCCATCTTTTCCTTCTGAATTCACTTTCATCTATTTTTTTTTAATGGTAACAAAAGACTATCACAGTGCTGCTAGCTGAATAATGACCCCCAAAGATGTCTGCATCCTGATCCCTGGAACTGTGAATGCAGCTTAAAAGGCACTTTATGGATATGATTAAGTTAAGGATCTTGGAGTATCCTGGAGTGTCCTGGTGGCCTGGCTTTTAAGAGCTGAGAAACAAAAGAAAATTGACTCTCAAGTGATATCTCTTGAGATGTTCAGTTTATTAAATGAATAGTGGAAACTATGTGGAAACCATATGTAAGAAGAAGCCTATTGCCTGAATTTTTACAATGAAGGATACTGTTTGTGTTAAACTCTCCCTGTCACCCCCAGCACACACAGGGCCTCACCTTGTTGACTCACAGCCTCTTCACAGTGGAAGGTCCAAATCTTTACTCTCTTTTTCATCCTTCCTTCTTGCTTACCTATAGCACTGACCAGGGTTCAAAGTCTTGGGTGACTCTGCCATCAAGGCCCTCAAGTCCCCTCATGTGACCAGGAGGTGGTATTTGGGGACCATTCGTAGTTTGGGATGACCTTGGGGACACCTGCTTGTGCATTAGGGCATGATGCTTCCTGGAGTTGCCTGCTGGGCAGTGCAGGGATGATGATGTAGGGCTTGCTGAGAAGACAACCCAGCTTGGACAGTAGGAGGCTCTGGGCATCCTATCCTTCCTGGACTCTGCCTGCCAGGGGGAGGCTGCACTCGTGAGCTCCCGGGCTGCACGGCTGCAATATGTAATCCCTGCAGACACTGTGTGGTGTGTCTACTGGGAGAAGACCTTGGCAAGGGTGGCTGGGCTGGCTGATCTTGAGTGGACAGGGGGTGGCACCCTCAAATGTCATCTTGGAGTAGAACCGTGGCTGGTGAGACCAAAGGACAAGAATTCAACCTGGGCCTGGTTTCCTGGAGCATATTTCGGGTTGTTGGGCGAGTCTGGTAGCCCTCTCTGCTCCTGGGCTCATTGGGTCTTTATTCCTGCAGTTCAGCTGTTAGATCGTGGATCATGGTCCTAAGAGACATGGAGTAAGAAACCGAGGCATCTCTGTCACTCCAGCTCCCTGGTACTAGTTTAACACTTGCCTGACCAGAACTGAAAATCTGCCTTGGTTACACCTGAAATAGCTGAGACAGGGAAGGGGGCCACAGCATTACCTGCTCAGGGAGGTGATGGAACTGATTGAAGCAGGCCTTGGGAAGGCAGGTAGGAAAGGTGGATTTGATGTAAGCTGGATATTTTTAAGAGCTTCCCCAAATTTAAATCTTTATGTGAACTCTCCTGAATTTTAAATATCAGCAACTAACTAAAAATAAGAAAAGCATCTAGGCCAGGTGATCAGTGACATCCCACTTGCAGGGGATCATCTCATAGGTTGAGGACGTGGGGGCCCACAGAGACTCACTCCATGCCCCCAAGGCGGGCTCCTTCTTGATGGCAGAGTGAGCAGAGAAGGGGTGGAGGTGGCCCGCCTCTCTGGCCGTGCACATCACTCTGGCTCCTTGAGAGAAGATGCTGTGTGTGCTCACCTGGGGAATGGCAGTGGCCTTCCTCATTTTCTTCCTTCCTTTTTTCTCTGCAGAGGTCTGTGGAGCCCTCAATGTCACCGTGTCCCCAGGGCCCGTGGTTGACTACCTGGAGGGGGAAAATGCCACTCTTCTCTGCCATGTCTCCCAGAAGAGGCGAAAGGACAGCTTGCTGGCTGTGCGCTGGTTCTTCGCGCGACCAGACTCCCAGGAAGCCCTGATGGTTAAGATGACCAAGCTCCGGGTGGTGCAGTACTATGGGAATTTCAGCCGCAGTGCCTACAGGCAGAGGCTGCGCCTCCTTGAGAAGCGGCGTGGGACGCTCTACACGCTCTCTGTCTTGACCCTCCAGCCAGCAGATCAAGGGCATTATGTCTGCAAAGTCCAGGAAATCAGCAAGCACAGGAATAAGTGGACAGCTTGGTCCAATGGTTCCTCAGGGACAGAAATGAGAGGTAAGAATATGTCTTCTCTCTGGGGAGAGGGGAAGGGGGCAAGTCAGAGGGTCTCCCTCCAGCTGGCCAAGCAGTGGCCTCCAGGACAGTCCTACTGAGCTAGAATACATCTTTCTGGACTCTAAGGGCCATGCCTGTATGAACCAGTCCATGAGAATGAGCATAGATCTTTACGTGGATGCTGGGACTGACTTGTGCTATAGACATAAAGTCAGGACAGAAGGTGTCTGGCCCCATGCCAGCCAACCTGCCCTTGGACAAACTTGTTTTGTATCTGAAAGATGGGACTGGCTGTGTGCTTCATTTGCCTCTGGCTCAGATCTGCACTGCCTTGATTGCTTTGCCTGGGGATGGGAGTGCCGGATGCCTTTGAGAGGAGGCACACATTGGGAGGTCTTGATGTGAATTGCCAGGCCTCAGAGCAGGGCAGCCTGGTGGCTCTGATCCATCGCCCAGAGGAACTGATTCAAGCCTCAGGGAACAGCTCACTCAGAAATTCATCCAAAAGTGGGCAAGGGACCAGAGGTGGCCCTCCCTTTCTGGAAACAGATAAGAGGCATGGGCCGTGTTCTGGAACATCTTAGCTACCAAATGCTATATTTGAGGTTAGCTTTTTTTTTTGGTGGAGTTCCCATGTGTGGCTTGTAGGATCCTAGTTCCCTGACCAAGGATTGAACCTGGACCCAGGCAGTGAAAGCATCGAGTCCTTACCACTGGATCACCAGGGAGTTTCCCAATGGTTATCATTTTTTACCACTGATGTTCCATTCAAGAGGCCACCTATCGAAATTTTAATGACTTGTTACTGTGTGCTAAAATTACATCTTTGATTGCTTTGCACATGAATTTGGCCTGATAGAAAATCAAAAGAACCACAAAATAAACCTGATGACCCAAAATGTGAAAAAGAATCTAATTTTATTTTATACATGTCATTTAATATTAAAAGCAATAGTGATGCTGTTAAAGGGATAGAACTCAGTTGTGAACAGGCATTTTTAATATCCTGTATGTCATCCAGTGGCTTCCCTGATGACTCAGTGGTGAAGAATCTGCCTGCCAAGCAGGAGACACAGGAGATGCAGGTTCGATCCCTGGGTTGGGAAGATCCCCTGAAGGAGGAAATGGCAACCCACTCCAGTATTCTTGCCTAAAAAATCCCACGGAGAGAGGAGCCTGGTGGGCTACAGTCCATGGGTCGCAAGAGTCAGAACACAACTAAGCATGCATATGTTAAAGTAAATAATTTACATGGATAGTCCAACTTCATCTGTCTTTAGAGTTTGCTTATTTTCACGTTCTTAAGCACGGAATGATGTATTATCTGAAATGTCATGCACTTTTTCTCTTTAAGCAAATTAATTCAAGAAAACAAATGACTATTAATATAAATATGTATTTTGGCACAGAAAATAGAAAAATCAGATGACCACAGGCTGAGGAGAGAATCCACTCTGGATTTCACTTGGCTCTGAAACATATGATCTTACGTATACCCTTTTAATTTTTATGTCCCGGTGTTTTCTTGGAGCCCTATTTAAATCTCTGGGCAGTAACGACTCTCTGCCAATTAGAATAGATAAAAAGGTTCCTTGCATTCAAGTGGGTGCTGTCGGCATGTCCACTATTTCATGTGTGTCCCTTCAGTGAATGACGTTGGGTTCCTTCTAGAACATTTATTTGGTTGCATGTTATAGAAACTTAAGGTGGTTTGTGCAACTACACTGAAACTAATCTCTTTCCCCCACTTCTCAGTACTTTGATCTGCTCTTCTGAGTGTGAGAGGAGGGGCGGAGTTACAAGGGGGTGTCCAGGGAATTGTCTACAAACTGCAACCGGCCACATTCCTGCTGTGTCCCTAAGATGGTGTCTCTTGACACAGTCCAGCTCCTTAGCCATGTGGCTGCAGAGTACTTTCCCAGTGTCATGCAAGACGAGAAATCTGAACAAAAATTTAAAACCAGACCAAATAACCAATCTACTCCAACAAATTGCAGTTTTATTTGCTTTATTTTGTCTGTGTGTGTTTTTGAGTTTCTCCAAAATTGGATTAAGTCCTTGAGCATGTGTGTTGAGGTGACTAAAAAAATAAATAGCAAATTATTGGAGGAAAAATCTATCTTAATAAGTAAATTTGTCCTGGACTTTTTCCTGAGGACATCTCTGAAAGGGTGTAGCTAAAAAATATAGGTTGAATTAATTGGGGGCAAAGCATAAGTTGTCATTTTATGTTTTAACTGAACAAGTTATTAAAGTATGATGGAGAATCGTGGATTTTGAAGAATGGGAAAGATTATTGGGATTTGTGTGAAAACCACATATGTATGAGACCATGGACGGGGAGAGCTCCTGATTCTAGAAGATGATAGTTATCATCTTCCAAAGAAGATGATAAATAATGAAGAATGAACACATGTGACCCTCTAGGTGACTGGAGTCATGCTTGTCTTATTTTAGAGAATCTGTCACATCCCATGAACTTGTCAGTGTCAGTTTACTATGCGGAGGTATGAGGAAAGGCCAAGAATGTCATGCAGTTTCTTCAGTTGCTTGTTCCATGTGACCATTTCAGTGAGCCCGAAGCCCTGCCTGCAGAGAACCTGGATCCAAGAGCCCTAAGTGACACATGGAGAGGTTTCCAGGAGGGTGGATGTTAGGTTTGATTTCATTTAATTGTTTCATCAATGATTTGGAAAGGGTAGACACATCACCTTAATGAACTTTACATAAAATACAAAACTGGGAACTGTTCTTAACATCAACAAGGAATAAAACATAACAAATGGGAATCCAAAGAGGTGAGTAATACAAGCAAGATGTAACAGAATGAGATTCAGTTTGGCAAATGGCAGAGTGATACACATCTAGGGGAAACAACTCACAGGCAGTGGTGGAGAGTCAAGAGGAGGCTCTCCATGCAGGGACTTTGGTGGCATCAGTGGCAAATTAGATGCTCATCTGTAGGGTGACAGGGGGCTTCCCTGGTGGCTCAGTAGGTAAAGAATCCACCTCTAATGCAGGAGACCTGGGTTTGATCCCTGGGTTGGGAAGATCCCCTGGAGAAGGAAATGGCTACCCACTCCAGTATTCTTGCCTGGAAAGTCCCATGGATAGAGGAGCCTCTTGGCCTACAGTCCTTGGGATCACAAGAGTTGGATACAACTTAGCAACTAAACCACCACTTCGGGGTGATACGGCAAAGCGGACAGCCCATGTTATTTCCATCCATGTATAAACTGGCCTGGTGTCCCTAAGAAGGAAGTTGGTTGTGTTATGTGTACTCTTCTGGGGAGACACTAATGTGGACTACACAGTCTATTTGGGGAACCTCATTTGTAGAAAGATAGATTCGATCTAGAAGAGAGTAGCAAACATGATAATAAAATGAGTGGCAGCCTTCAGAGAAGTGAACAGTTTAGCTGAGGAAGCTTTGCTGTGCTCAGTGAATTGCATATGGACTAGAGTGTTTGGTGGGTTCGTTTATTCCTCTCTCAGTGGGGATTTATTTTATGGAGCACCTGCTCTGTATCTGGCTGTGCTGGAAACTTGGGGACACAGGGTGGATCTGTCTATAGGGTGGCAGATACAGAAGCAGATATGATGTCATGGTGTCAGGTGCAGTGATAAAGTGTGCATGGAGCATTGTGTGAAAGTGTAGGAGGCCCCTAAGGATGAGGAGTGGGCAGTGCTTGAGCTGACATTGGCTGTTTATGTGGGGCAGGGAATGAGGTGAGGCGGCATCTTGGTGGGTAGGGCATCCCACGGCAGTGAATCAAGACTGCTGGAGTCTGAACTGGGAGGTGGAGGTGGCAGTGGGTATAGGGGAAGCAGGCTGGGCTGATGGCGGAGGGGACTATACTGAACGTCAAAGAATTTACACTTGATTTTGTAAGCTAGTGTTCTCAACACCAAAGCCAGATTCTGAAGTATCTACCCTAGAGATTCTAGTCTATTCAGCCTGGTTTGGAATTTGAATATTTAACACCCATTCTAGGTGATTTTGGGGGCTTGTTAGGTGGCGCTAGTGATAAAGAACCCACCTGTCAATGCAGGAGATGTAAGAGATGCAGGTTTGATCCCTGGGTCGAGAAGATCCCCTGCAGGAGGACATGGCATGGAGAATTCCATGGAGGTCTACAGTCCATAGAGTCGCAAAGAGTAGGACACAAATGAATTGACTTAGCAAACTAGGTGATTTTATCATCAGGCATTTTTTGGAGAATCTTTTCTTTAGTCCTTGGCAAGTCCATGAAGCATATAAAGTCTTTTGACAGACCCCTCTAGGGGGACCAGGCTACAGAGTGAAGAGGCCGTCTTTTGGGGTTGCATGGGCTTTGTGAAAGTGTTAGTTGCTCAGTCATGTCCGACTCTTTTAGACCCTATGTATTGTAGCCTGCCAGGCTCCTCTGTCCATGGAATTCTCCAGGCAAAATACTGGAATGGGTTGCCGTTCCCTTATCCAGGGAATCTTCCTAACCCAGGGATGGAACCCTCATCTCCTGCATTGCAGGCAGATTCTTTACCATCTGAGCCACCAGGGAAGCCCATTGCACAGGCTTTAAATGATGCCAAATTTGGTAGTAGGAATGGAGAGACATTAGAGGTCAAATAAGATGTCTAATACCTGGATGTGGCAAGGGAGAAAACTTTGGGATGATACCCAGGAGAGTAACTCAGTGTGCCCAGGGTGGTGCCCATGACTGACAAAGGGAGCATAGGAGATGGAGCTTGTCTGCAGGGAAATTGAGAGTGAGCTGGGTGGAGGCCGTCCCGCACTGATGGCCAGTAAGTACGCAGAAATGTGGAGCTGGAGGGTCCATCTGATCTGGCTTGTGAGAACTGAATCTGAGTCAGGCAGGTGAACTCATCAGGGGGTGAGTTGATTTCCAGGGGGCAGGGGCCAAGGCGAGAAGCCCCGGGAAGCACCAGTATTTGGGGTAGCAGATGGAGCTAGCTTGGCTTGGTGTCTGGAATGGGCTCCTCTGGGCCAACCCCATGGCTGTCTGGAAAGGGCAAAGTCTTTTCAGTAGGAGAGCAGCAGCTTCTTCACAGAGCCCAGACAGTCCCACAGACTGGGAAATTCAGAGATGTTCCAGGCAGGAAGGAGGTGCATTGGCTTGATTCTGGTTGCCAGATAAGCCCTGTGTCCTCTTTATTGGGAAAATGAGGAAGGGAGACAGACTGACTGATGGCCGTGGGTGGATCAAAGTGACCCCTCCCTATGGGGTCACTGCAGGGCCCCAGCTGCCCCCCAGGATGGATATGAGATAGGAGAGGTGAGTGGGGGATCTTCACTGCCAGGGTGGGGTGAAGGGCCTCTCTCCAGCCCAGACCAGAGGGACCCCTCTTGTGGCATTTGAAGTGCCCCCTCCACCCCACATCTTGCTCTACCCCACCTTCCAATCTGCACTTTGATTTGCCTTCCTAACATCTCTGTTCTCTCTGCTTTGGTTCCAATAAATATTTTGATGGTGGGGGAAAAAAAAGATCTATAGGAAACAGCTTCTGGCTCATTCATCATGAGCAGGTCAGATGCAGGGGCGGGTCTCATTGCCAGGTGAGACAGGAGGACGTGAACTACACAGTCCTGCCCTGGCCGACACCAAGGATGTGGGGAGGTCCAGTCTGGAGGGCCGTGTGCCCAGCACTGAATAGGCAGACTGAGGCTGGAGTTGATGAAACAGGGAAGTCAGGGTGGGAACAGAGGAGACATGAGCAGTGGTTTGGGGCAATTTCCAACAGGGAGATGAAGCTATTCAGCGGTGTCTCTTAAGGGGAGCCTTATTGATGATTGGGAGGTTCAGGGTTTTCTGAGTTGGAGGCTTCATAGATTGATGAATGCAGAGTTTTCCAAATGCTCTTGGTTCCTTTAGGCCAAAAAAAATAAATAATAATTTTGCTTTTTAAGTAGTTGGGTCCAACAGCCTTAAAAAGGGTTTCTGTTCTAAACACAGAGCATAACGTATCCCTAGGCATGGAGATAAGCTGTTCTCTTTGGGGTAGATTCCAAGATCATTTACAAATCGAGGTGAAGATTTGCTATTTTAAGGGGCTACCATCTGTCCTCTAGGTGCAAAACAATGAATTTTAACTACTTGTAATCAATTTTTTCACAAATCGTGACACTTTCTGAAGTTTACTTACACTGTCCCTGTAGACACAAAGCTATTACAGCATCTGACGCTGCGTTTGTCCTGCGCACTCAGCGCTGACTGGTACTCAAGTGCCTGAGGCGGGCAGTTTATAAAGGAAGCTCCCTGTCTTCTTAAGCCTCTCCGCACACCCTTCACCCTGTCTGCCCCGCGTCCCTGCATCCAGGTGCTTGCTGGTTGTACGTTGTGCCTGCTTTCTCTAATCATCCCTTGACTTCCTTTTGCTGCCTCTGCTCCCCAAACTTTGGGGATGTCTCTGCCTTTGTACCTTTGCCCTTGGCCATCCTGTTTGATGTCCCAACGACCTCCCACATTTGTCCTCCTTTGTGCCCCGATCAGCCTGCTCTCTCTCAGGACATGCAGACCCTGGATAGTTCTAATCACGAGGACAGCCCTGAGTGGGTAGACCAGCTCCTAAGACTGAATTTTCTTAGGAGAGTTTCCAAGATGAAGCCCGAAGGTCCCTGGAGCTCCTGGTCAACGACGGGCTCTGGCAGAGTCTTGGGTGCCTCATGTCCCTAACAGTTGTTGACACAGGCCAGTCAGGGGCTCTGCGTGAGGGTCCCACATGGGCCCTTCCCACCGGAGAGTGTGGGCCCCAGGGTTCTCCAGAGTGATGCTCTCATTCATTTAGGCCTCTGTTCTTAGGGGTAGAACAGCATCCGTTCCTGGTTCTCCAGGCTTTGTACAAAATTATCGTCAATGGCTTTTCAGCCTGGTTCTGCCACCCACAGACTCAGAAGCAGTCTGATATTCTAAGCAGAATTGAATCTCCTTCCTTTCAGATGGAGATGTTTTCATTAACGGTGAAAATGCTAATAATGGAAGCAATTTGCAAGAACTGTCTCCTGCAATTTAAACAGTATTTCAGTCTAACCCCAAATAACATGTTTTAACAAACCATATTGTTATCTGACTTCAGATTATATAAGTGAGCTTTAAATGTTACAAGTGGACAAAGAAAATGGAAAACTGTGTTTACCCTAAATGTATTTAGGGGAAAAGATGAAATTATAATTTCTTATCTATTTAACCCTGAAAAATGAGAGAAAATTTAATAATTGCATCTGAAAGTACCACCACAGGGAACCGATATTTCAAGTTTCAGTGGAAGAAATTAAATAATTCCTTTTTCCCCAGAGACACAGAGCAGATAATTAGGAATGAGATTAACTAAACATTTAGTGCTACTGCTTAATTAAGCAAGCTCACATCATGATGTTTAAAGTGTCAACAGGTCCAAATACTCAAAGGGAACAAATTGACAACCAGAGTGTAATTTAAACACAACTTCAAACAATCCTTCATTGTGTCTATCCTCATTCTAACTGCCATGGTTTGGAAGAATTCAAGAGATTGGAACAAACTCAGTAGCATGTGTGAAGCCCCAGTTTATGAGCCTGTGATCTCTGTGATTTACCCAAAGAGAGGTACCTGTGGGGAGGTTTGATCCCCACTGTCCTGGAACCCAACCTCACAATCTGGAGGAGAAGAGGTATGTCGATATGGGTATATATTTGATAGACTTTATTGAAATAGCTAATAAAAAGTCTGAAAAGGCCAAAGAGGAGGCTGACACTTGCTTGAGAGTAAGGAAGAGACAAGGTTATATACTTGGGGGAGCAGGAGAGAGTCACCCAGAGGATGTGACATTCCGCTGGGGCCACAGGGTGAGGAGGGTCTGCAACTACGGGCCATGCCACATCAAGAGATGAAACAGCCAGAGCAAAGGCATGGATGAGGGAGAAGAGGGGTTTGCAAATAACGGAATGGAGTTGGATGCATGTCTGTGGTTGGTGAGGGCTGAGGTGGACAGTGATAAGAGGAAAGGCTGCCACAGTGGCCCTGGTCAGGGACCTTGTCTCCAGGTACCCTGTGAAATTCTTAGATGCACCCACATGCCTGCCACAGTGCATAGTATAATGAATTTTGTAGATGAAGGACTGAATGAGTGATCCAAGTCACTTATGCTTTTGAATAAAATGCCATTTTAATTAATAGTAACAAGGAGTGGAAGGTGGTAGCAAGAAGATAAGATACAGGGACTTCCTGGTGGTCCAGTGGTTAAGAATCTGCCTGCCAGTTCAGGGGACATGGGTTCAGTCCCTCCTCTGGGAAGATCCACATGCTGAGTGAGGGGGAATCTAAGCCCCTGCACCACAACTAATAATATGAGCCTATGTGCCTTAGGCCTTGCCCTACAACCAGAGAAGCCACTGCAGTGAGAAGTCCAGACTCCACCACTAGAGAAAGCCCCCACGCAGCAACAAAGATCCACCACGGCCAAAAATGAATAGCTTTTTTTTTAAAAAGAAGATAATATATAGATCTATCCCAGGGTTGTGTCTGGAGAGGGCTTGGTAAAACTTACCAACCTTAAGTTTTAATATTTTCTAAATACACATGCCTTTGTATTCTGTAGCTGATTCCATCTCAGAATGCATAGTTCTTATCCCACTGCCTTGTCACAATAGGAAGTCTATTTAATACGAGTTTTTGTTTGCTCTTTTGCTGTATTTTCTAGAATTCATCTTAGAGTGAATGCAAAGGAAAGAGTGGCTTAAAATAGACAAAGTTGGAGCTTTTCTGTTTCTCATCAGCTGCTCCATCAGCGCAGGTCACCCAAAGGTCCTATGCACATATATGGCTTTGTCCAAGCCCCAAGAGAGACCGCCTTCAGCCTGAGGCTTGGAGGGTCAAGGGAGGGAGGAAGCAATAGGCAAACTTCAGAGAGCAGAAACAGAGGTGGTCTCTGTGTCTCTTTGGGTTTTAGTTGCCTTTCTTGAGAACACCGAGTCAGTTATAAATAGTGAGGACACAGCTACATTTACTTTTTTCCTTGGGAAACCATCTCATCATTGAATAAGAAAGGTCAGTGAAATGACTATATAATTTTTGAATTTGAGCAAAAGTGTTGACTCCTCTTTATTTTATTTAAGAGTCTTGTGCATATTTCGTATCACTAGAACTCAGAACTCAACCTATGCTCTTCAGTTTAATCCAGGGAAAACAAGAGTAACAGCAAGACCTAAAGAATAAACATATCACACAAGTGTTGTTTACAAAGAACTTCAAAAGAGCCCCTTAATAACATGTCTCAAAAAAAAGAAAAAAAATAACATGTCTCTGTGCACAGAAATACAAGGCGAAGAATACAGCTTTCTCTGGTCCTTGCAGATTTTTCTCTCCTGTTACTCTATGCAGAATGTTGCCTGCTTAAGGTCTGCGGGCTTCCTGCCTCCATTCCATAAGAAACTAAGAACTTTCTGGCCATAAAGTGATCGAGACAGACCCAGAGCCAGCAGCTCCAAGGTTAGAACCCTCCAGAGAAGTCAGCTCCAAAGGCCTGGTGAGCGGGTGCTATCCCCTTGCTTCTGATGTGAATCTTCCATGGAAAGCAAGGTGCTGGGTAGGCCTGGGCTCCCTGCCCTGGGCTCTGTTCTCAGCCTTCTACAATGTAAGTTGGTCCCAGGACCAAGCTTTCTCTGGGATACCTTGACCCACCAATACAGCATCATAGTCATCCCATTCTTTCATTCGTTCAAAGTAACTGTGACTTGTTATGGACTAAGAAGGATTCTGGGACTTGAAAACAGATGCAGTTCGAGCCTGCACAGAACTTTTCTTCTGCTGGAGGAGGGGGATAATGAACCAGACCAATGAGAAAAGTGTAGTGATGCATTATATGGCAATGCATTCAGCAGGGAGAGAGGGTATGAAATATTAGGTAATCACTAGAGGAAGGCCTCTCTGACTCAAATTCTCTCCAGCTTCGAAGTTTGAGTCTGCCTTTTAGGGAGACATGTCATCCTTTATAGATGGTCTGCTCTTTTGAAAATGACTTCCTTGAAAGCTGTATTCTTCACCTTGTATTTCCTTGCGCTGAGACATGTTATTAAAGGGCTCTTTTGGAGTCCTTTGTAAACAACACTTGTGTGATAGTCTTATTCTTTAGATCGTGCTGTTACTCTTGTTTTCCCTGGATTAAATTGAAGAGCATTGGTTGAGTTTTGAATTTTGGACCTTAACCTGGACTAGGCGGGAGATTGAGGCCTAGGGTCTGGCTCCTCATGACCTGAATCCCCTCTCCCATGTCTCTGGGGACTCATCTCTCTCTGTCCTAGGAGTGTGTGAAGCAGGGCTTCTCCATGAGGCTTCCTGGGACCTCGAGCCTCAGAATTTCCACAACTTTGTGCTCCTTAATCATACAGATTCCCAGGTCCTCCCCCCAAATTTCTTGAACCAGAAGTTTAGGAGTCATGCCTGGGAATCCTCAAGAGGCCCCAAGAGGCCTAGTTAATTCTCCTGTACACTAACATTTTAAAAACCTTGATCTTCGGGTGCTCAGTGAAGGCAGTAGAAACAGGAAGGTAAAGGCATGTCTCACAAATTTGGGGCCCGTCCTTCCTGCATCTGGGCTGCTGCTCCCCGGCCCCCTCACTGCCCTGTGTGTACCAAGGCCCTCCCCTCACTTCTCTCTATCAACTCCTGCCTCCCAGAAGGTGTTCTGGGTCAGAAATGTGCTCCTCACTTTGGATGTAGTCCCTGGTTGTTATTTAAGCTCCTTTAATCATAGGATTCTTTGTGAAAGGAGTTGGAGGCACAGATAAGCAGGTGGGAAAGAATGTTGGGAGAAAGGGGGCTTTCCCGGGGCCTCTAACGATCCTGAGTCATCTGCTCCATGAATGACGGGATTGGGGATGGGGGGGTGGGTCAGTCCTTCAAAGCAGGCTCAGATAAAGGTGTGTGTATCCTCGGTGAACGGGAGACCAGGAAGGGGCCAGGAAGTCCTTCAGTTGAAGGCCTTTGTCACCGGGTCTTGGCATGAACTCAGGGGGACACACTCCGCCACAGCCTGTGAAATCCGCCCCCCCCACCCAAGGGAGTCTGCAGGATGTTCTGTCCGAGTCAGAAATCAA
Organism: Muntiacus reevesi; assembly: GCF_963930625.1. Taxonomy (NCBI): domain Eukaryota; kingdom Metazoa; phylum Chordata; class Mammalia; order Artiodactyla; family Cervidae; genus Muntiacus; species Muntiacus reevesi. The sequence goes on along the minus strand of NC_089250.1, from coordinate 122,192,311 downwards.
GGGGCTCAGATTTCACACCTCTGCGTGGCGGTCTCCCCACAGGGCCCAGCACAGGATACTTGACTAAGACTCTTTCTCTCCAGTCTGCTTCCTCCAGACACGCGGCTGATAGGATCATCTTGTCTTAGTGCCTCTGGGCTGTGTTCTTCCAGACAGTGTGATCCTGCGACCACTTTCAACCAGAGGGCTAAGGTGTGGTGGCTCTCACAACCCACCCCTCTTAAATTTCATCTGATTCTGCTGTCTCGGGGAGGAACCCAGAATGACCTGTCCCTGTTATCAGGCCACCACCTCACCAGAAGGGCAGCCCAGCAAGTGCTGGAGTCCCCAGAAAGTTACAGAGCCATCAAGAGGTCAGCTGATGACTTAGCTTTTAAGTGCTCTTTGCTTTCGCTTTATACTGTGGCCCAGACCCACTGATAAATGGGCACAGGAGTCAGAACTCAAAATGCCCACTTTGTGTCTGATAAAGCTGTATTGAGAAGAGTAGGTTGGTGCTGAGGCCAAACTGGGCTTCCTTTTGCTTCCTGGATCAGTTTTACTTTCCTCTTTTCCAGGCCCCATACCCTGTGGGAGGAGGTGGTCCTTGTACAACCCTCCCTCACAAGACTTCGGGATGCAGGAAGGATAGAAGAGGCAAGGCTCCCTGGGAGGCAGGGCTGGCATCATTCCCAGCATCTAGAGTAATGAACCTTCTCTAGGAGGGCACTCTGCCCAGCTCCACACTAGCTCTTGGCTGAGAGGCTGAGCTCCGAGCATGGGGCAAGACAGAGGCCACCTCGAGCAGGGCATTGGCCCGAATCTCTGGACTCAGACATGTGTGGCTGGACAATGTATCACATTCACTTTGAGATAGCATAGGATTAGCAGCTGAAATAAGATAGCTACGCTGAACCTTGGGAAGATTTCAAAAGCTCTGGCAGAATTCATGTAAAAATTTTCTTTTTTGTAGGAACACATAAGATTATGACCAATGTTGCTGATCTTCATATGCTAAACAAGGTTGCTGTACTTTCCCATAAAATAGCCGCACTGGAGAGAAATGAGGAACCTCCATACACTCCTTGCTTAGAGCCCCTTAGCTTTTAATCCCAGCTTGTTGGTTCTTTCAATACCCATCTCCACAGGTCCACTGGGGAGACCTTATTTATTACCTTTGATCCCAAATAAGGCAAAGGGACTGCAGACATTAAGCCACAAGGGCAAGGAACTCTTTCTTATGGACCATTTGGACAACTGAAGAGTCGCACTCTGAGGCACAGGGCTGACTGTAAAGGACCATGCTAGAATTAGGTGTGGGAATTAGAGCAGGAAATAAGAGACCAAGTTGCTGTCTTGTGGAGCTAGGGAGCTAAGCTCTTACGGAGCTGTCTTATGAATAAAAATGGCTTATTAGGTCTCAGGCACTGTTCTGAGTGTTTTCCATATATTAACCCTTCTGGCTTCACACTCATCCTCAACTTATTATCATCCCTGTATAACAAATGGGGAAACTCAGGCATAACAAATGGGGAAGTTAAGTGACTTGCCCAAGGTCACATAACTAGCAAATGGCAACTTAGTATTTCAACCCAATGCACATCAGTGCATCTCACACTTCAGAGTGCATATGATTCACTTGAGAAATTTGGGTTTAAAAGCAGATTCTGATCCAGTAGATCTGGGTTGGGGCCCCTGCAATCCTGTAGTTCTGACAACTTCTCAGGTAACATTGATGCTGGTGGTCAGTGGACCACACTTAGAGTAGTAAGGCTCTGGACCATGATGGGCATCACTGATCTCCTGAAATCTAAGGTCCTCAGAGGTCCATTTTCCTTTTGGTATTGTCTTTATTAAGACTCTGTGGTTATCCTAGCCTAGGCTCAATTGGTTAAAGATGAAAACTCCTTCAAGCTAATTCGGGAGAGAGGTGGGAATGGTTTAAGGATATAGAGCTGATTGAATGCAAGGTTAGAAAGTGACACATCAGCCTCTTGGTACCCAGAATGGCATCAAGATCAAGTTCTCTATCCTCTACCTTCCTTATGCAGGTTCTGCCCTTGCTCCATTTGCTTTCCTGTTTTCCAGAACAGCTGCCCACCCCAGAGTCCATAGACTTTTTCAACCCCAGGATCTACAACAACCATATGTTCTCTGTTTAAATTCTTGAAGGGGGAATCTGATCAGTTGCTCTGACAGTGAGTAGATTATACGGCCTCTGGGTGGGGCAAATTAAGCAGGAAGGATGTTAGATGAATTGTCTGACATATCTAGTAATGCATGAAAGACCAAATGTCCACTAAGAGTTCATTCCTGGATGTCCAGGTTGCTTTCTTTCAGGGGCCTTCAGAAAGAAGTAGATCATTTATTTACTGGATGCCTACCAGCTGCCAGGCAGTGTGCTCCAAGATGGTGATATGAAAGTCACCTTTTTGGTTTTTGTTTTTGAGGAATTTAGGATCTACAGGGAGGGGAGTTGTTTCCCATAGGACAAAACCTTCCTTCTGAGAACAATTAGAAAAGATGAAAAAGTAGTCTGCATTTCAGTTTTCTTAATTTATTAGGATTTTTTTCCTAAATTTATTTTTATTTATATTTCATAGATATATTTGCGTGACATAATTACACAATTACATATGTGCCTGTGTATTTCAGCTTTCCTAATTGTTCTCTGAAGGACACATAGATTGACTGCAGAGAAGAGCAGTGAAGGAGCCTAATTATGTCAGAGTCATTTTTAAGAAATTCAACCGTTCTTATGCAGTGCTTGACTGCAAGGGGGTGCAACCAGTCCATCCTAAAGGAAATCAGTCCTGAATATTCATTGGAAGGACTGATGCTGAAGCTGAAGCTCCAATACTTTGGCCACCTGATGCAAAGAACATTGGGAAAGACCCCGATGCTGGGAAAGAGTGAAGGCAGGAGGAGATGGGGACGACAGAGATGAGATGGTTGGTTGGCATCACTGACCTGATGGACATGAGTTTGATTAAGCTCCGGGAGTTGGTGATGGACAGGGAGGCCTGGTGTGCTGCAGTCCATGGGGTTCCAAAGAGTCAGACATGACTGACTGACAATGGAACTATGCAGTGCTTGTTTAGAAAAGTTATGCAGAAAGTGATGATCAGGTTGTTTATGAGGCAAACAGCTTTTGGCAGTTTTAACTGTGAGATGAAAATTGGAAGGTCTATGATAATTACTTGAGGCTTTCTATTGGGGATCCTTGAAGTAAGGAAAACCAGAAATAGACCATATCCTATAAAAACTGAAACTCAGCTTCTCAACAGTTCATACTCTCATTGGATTAGGTGCGCATCCTCCTACTCTAATTTCCTATGAGGAAAATAAAATTTCATCTAGAGTCTCCATGACTTTCCATATACAATGTCTGGCTTTTGAGTTAAAAAATTTTCAGGCACATCAAGGGACAAGATCAAAATAAAAAACAGATAATAGGGAATACTCTTGCATTGCTGGTGGGAATGTAAACTAATACAGCCACTATGGAAGATGGTATGGAGTTTCCTTAAAAGGCTAGGAATAAAACTACCATATGACCCAGTAATCCCACTCCTAGGCATATACCCTGAGGAAACCAAAATTGAAAGACACATGTACCCTGATGCTCATTGCAGCGCTATTTACAATAGCTAGAACATGGAAGCAACCTAGATGTCCATTGACAGATGAATGGATAAAGAGGCTGTGGTACATATATACAATGAAATACTACTCAGACATAAAAAGGAACACATTTAAATCAGTTCTAATGAAGTGGATGAACCTAGAGCCTTTAATAGAGAGTGAAGTAAGTCAGAAAGAGAAATAATAAATATGGTGTACTGACATATATATATATATGAAATCTAAAAAGATGGCTCTGATGAATTTGTTTTCAGGGCAGCAGTGGAGAAACAGACATAGAGAACAGACCTATGAACATGGGAGAGGGGAGGGAGGGGTAGGGAGAGAGTAACGTGGAAATTTACAATACCGTATGTAAAATAGATAGCCAATGGGAATTTGCTATATGACTCAGGGAACTCAAACAGGGGCTCTGTGATAGGCTGAAGGGTGGGAGGGGGAGGGAGATGGGAGGGAAATTCGAGGGGGAGGGGACATGAGTGTACCTATGGCTGATTCTTGTTGATGTGTGACAGAAGACAACAAAACTCTGTAAAGCAATTATCCTTCAGGTAAAAAGTTAAAAAATAAATACGTAAGTAAATAACAATTTAAATAATCTTAAAGAAAAACAGACAATAGAAATAATAAATACAGGTGATGCAGATGTGAAAGTTATCAGGCATATATGTACAATAATATGATTAATGTGGTTGAAAAATGAGATGACATGCTGGAGAAATTAATCAGAGAGCATAGGCTTTATCAAAAAAAGAATTAAGTGAATGATCTATAACTGAAAAAGAATATGGTAGATGAAATGTTAAGCTTAGTAGATGGGTCTAAGAGCAGCTTAGACACAGGTGAAGAGAAGATTAGTGATCTGTGTGGTAGATCAATAGGAAATACCCATCCAAGACCTGGAGAAAAATAAAGATGGAAAATTCAGATTTGGAACCCACGGCAATAATAATATAAAAGTTTGAGGGAGGGGCAATAAATAGGGTTAAAATTTTAGACCATCCCTGCCATATTCCTTTCCTCTCATATTAATTCAATTTTTATTCCAACCACCTTTGTCTTTTTATTTGGGTGCTAGATTCTCTTCTCTAGAACTTCAATGCAGTAACCAATGACCACATGTAACCATTTAAACTTAAGTTAATTAAATTGAAGTACAGTTACAAATTCAGCTCCTTAGTCCCATGCAGACAAGTCACGTTTCACATGCTCAACGAACGTGCAGTGGCAGCTGTGAATGCGGTGCAGGCACTGAACGTTTCCCTCGTCTCAGAAAGTTCTGTTAGACAGTGCTCTCATCCCCTGACATTTACACTTTTCCATTAGGTTAATTTTTAGATTACCCCTGTACATGGAAACTTTCCATGGTTCTAGACTCTTTAGTATTACATTCAGGGTTTGAAAAAGTAGTGAAAGTGTTAGTTGCTCAGTCATGTCCATCTCTTTGCAACCACATGGACTATAGCTCTCCAGGTTGGAATTCTCCAGGCAAGAATACTGGAGTGGGTAGCCATTCCCTTCTCCAGGGGATCTTCTCGACACAGGGATCGAACCCAGGTCTCCTGCATTGCAGGCAGATTCTTTACTGTCTGAGCCACCAGGGAAGTCCTGTAACTCCATTGTGTTTCCTGATGATTGAAAGCAGGCACAGTGAATTCAGTGCTTAACTGCTGACTGAAAGCAGACAAAATCATCTCAAAATCAGATGCATGCTACAGTGTGACTGTCTTACACGGAGAACGGTGCCCAGAGCGCCGACCTGAGTCATCAGAAGACCTCAGGCTTCTCTAGATATACTCAGCAAGTGCACTACATTTTGGGAAGATGTAGTAACTATTAATAAATGGGGTGAGTAGGTCTTCTACCGAACTGAGTACCAAAAACTTAATTCCCTTCTCTGGTCTCTTACTTATCATATGTAAGTCATTGCACCTTCCCCTGGCATGTGAGTTGTGACAATTAAATGTAGTTTTTGCAAATGTGAAAATTACTTTATAAATGTAAGTGCCATGTACCCCATGTGATATAATCTTTTGGACTGAGGTGGGCCAGGTTCATAAACTACTTCATTTCATGCTATGCAATTTTGTTTTTGGTTTTTTTTTTTGTCTTACAGTGATTTCCCTCAAATCTTCTGAAGATTCATCCTTTGAGAAAAAGAAAGAGACCTGGGCATTTTTTGAAGGTAATTCTTACTTATTTCTTTATTATAAGATGCAACCTCACTTTTAGATAATAGGAAATGAATAGAATAAGAAGAAAGGACCCTGACTTCTTAGTTTTTTCCTAACATCAAATGGTTTTCTTGCTTTAAACATAGTCAGGAGTAGGATGGGAATCCCTGGAGGTATCAGTCCACAGATTTTGAAAGAATAGAGTTGAAAGCTCCAATCTGCATAATTTGGTGGTGTTTGTTTTTCTTCAAGATTCCTACTCCTTAGTGATATTAGGGAGAGACCTGTAAGTGATATAAAAAGGCAAATTACATCTACTGTGACTGATTTTATCTCAGGTTTCTTAAGAGTTTCGGATTCTGGAAACATTTGTAAACCTTAAGCCAGTGATTTTCAACCCATGTTAGAGTCACCTGGGGGCTTTAAAAACACCGTTGCCTGAACCACATCTCTAGAGATTCTGATTAAGTTGGAACTTTTTAGAAGTTCTGTATAAGATGCCAGTCTGCAGCCATAGCCCTAGAGAGATGTTTCCCAAAACTGGTTCCAGACCAGCAGCGTCAGCATCACACCAGCATCAGCACACTTGGGAGGGAGGCTGTTACAAATGCACTGCGTTCTGTGCCACCCATGCTTATGGAATCAGAGACTCTGGGGGCGTTACCCCCAGAAACCTAGGTTTTGTATACTCAGACTGGAGCTTTGGAGCAGTGATTCCCAACAGGAGGTAATTTTGTCCCTCTAGGGGACATTTTCCAATGTCTGGGTACAGTTTTGGTTGCCACAATAACATTTTGGTGCTACTGGAATCTATTGGGTCTTACAATGCACAGGTCAGCCCTGACAGCAAAGAATTATCTCACCCCAAAATTCAAGAGTGCCAAGGTTGAGAAAGTATATGGCCTTAGAGTATGGACAACTCACAGAAATTATTGTATAGTGGTTGAAGAGTATGACCATAAGCAATGAAAGAATGTACTTTGTGAGTTCTCAGGTAGAACCTTTGATGAGTTAAAAAAAAAAAAAACAGATTAATGTTAAGGTGTGATCAGGAAATTGTGAAGGATTACATCTTGTGAAGGCATTGCATTTTTTGATGATGCATGAACTTTGTGAAAAGGATCTAAGGAGACCTGTGTTCCTTGGGGCTTCACCATCACCTTTTGTTAATTCAGTGGATATGAGAACATGCTCATGGGAGAGTGCATTTGGATTCAAACCTACCTCTTCCAATAGCTAGTTAATAACAGTGACTTGAGGAACTGTCTCCCTAAGAAAAATGTAACCATAATTATGAACCTGGTTTGCAAGCCATAAAGTGTCACTCAGGTAGGCCATTAGGATTGTTTCATTTTGAAGTCATAAATATTGCATTTCTCAGGTTGCACTTTACTGTAACAGCGATTCTTTGTATTCTCTGCCTTTTCTTCTGCACATTTTGTAGATGGCTTTTTCTGTATTTAATGATCTTCTCCAAGTAAAATAATCCGCAGTTCCCTCCTTTAGCCTTTCGTTCAGTGAATGCCTATTTGTTAGCAAAGAGCTGTGTGACTTTCATCCTCACAGAGTGAAGCAGTAGAAAAAGCAATTGATGTGCCCATATTCTGAGGCTGCCCTATAACCCAGGCACTGGGAAGGGGGGACGTCTGGAGTTAGCCTGGGGGCTCTCTAAGATAGGTCACTGGCAAACGTGACAGTAGGAGCCCTGTGTATCATCAGATGCATAAGGATATCCTGGGGGGTGTTGTTAGTAACCCAGACTTTGGGTTGCCCCCCACTCCCACCCCTGCCAAGAATCTGATTATTACATTTAGGAAGAGATCAAAGAATTTGCACTTCATCAGGGCTTGAGGTGTTTTTGGTGCCAGTGATCCGAGGACTGTTTGAAAATACTATGGCCCCAAACCCAAGACCTTATATATTTGGAGAGACTGTAGCATTTAAAAGTCTGTACACACACACCTTGCTGCACAATCCGAATCTCTAAAACATTTTGTATAATTAACGATTACTTTTTAGTTCATGTGTAGCTACGGAAAACCAGGGTTACTCTCAGTCCAACTCTAACAAAATCTATAACAGCTGGTGCACTGTCTTCTCCACACAGAGAATTCGGTTTCTACAGAAAAGCAGGACTGGAATTCTCAGTGTATATCCTGCCTCAGAGCAGCTGTGTCCAAGGCGCTCCTTCCCTGTGATTTCGGCGGCAGCAGCATCTGTGGGTTTTGCTTTTTCAGTCCAGCCACAGTGTTGACGAGGTCAGCGGTACAGTTGAAACTTGCTGGCGTCTGATCCCAGGCCTTTGCCCTTTTGTTTCTGCATGGGAGAGCAGCGGCAGCGCTTGAGGACGGATATCTGTCCTCCTGGGACTCAGCTTGGCCTGGCTGCATGCCTGCACCACAAAAAAAGCATTGTCAGGCCTCTTGGTGAGATGCTGGAGTAAGTTAAAATCCCTTTGGGCTATAGCTCAGGTATTTCTCCCCAAGCAAGATATTATTACTGGCTGGATAAAAACATGAGTAGAAGTACCTGGTTTTCTCCCCAGAACTGTAAAATAGGGATTTGTAGTTGCCCTGGAAATATAGAGGATGGACATTAATTTTCTGGATTCAGTGGCCCGGGGGGAGTTGAGCTCCTTCCCTGTGCTGAGGAATGCTGGGGTCACTGGGTTTCAAAGCAGTGCCGAATACTCCAGCCAGGCTCATGGTTGCCTGGCAACAGGTGCGCAGGTTGCCTTTCATGGGGACTGCTCTGCCTGGCCTGGCCTGGTGTGGCCTGGCTTTCTGAACGGATGGGAGCTGGCATGCAGACACACTTTGCACCACATCTTGGCTTCCCTGCCGCGTGCACATCACTCCCGCCTGCCGGCCCCACCATCTGCTTCAGGGAGGCCTGGGCTAGGGGCAGTGGGGAGACAACTTTCTGCATGGCGGCTTGCAGTTGAATCTAACAAAGACGTTGGTGTCTTTGAAAGTCCAGCAGCAGAAGATGAAACTGCAAGTGATTTCGGAGAACATAGCAAGATTTTTAGAATTATTTTGAGTGTTCAGGTGTATGTGGTATTTGAAAAGCTAAGCCTGGATTTCGTTAAGTGTAGATGTTTTGTTCAGCTTGAACCTGAAGGTGAGGATTCAGCCTCCGGACAAGCATTGTTTGGCCTGGCCCAAGTTTTACAACCTCTGAGCTAACATTTATAATGAGAGAAGCATTTATATAAAAGGAAAAGGTGAAAGACCGGGCAACTTTGGGCCAGTATCCAGCCTGAGAACGGCATCTGGAGCCCTACTGTGGCACCCGGGGAACACTGGCTCTAGCTTGCTGGCAAAAACTATCCTGGAGTCTTAGCCACTTGTGCTGGCATTTCAGATGGCTCAGGGTTTAACATTTGTTTTCCGAGAAAGACAGGGGAGGTGGTTTTAGTGTTCTGAGTAGTTCCAGCAGGGAGATTGCCTTTATGCAGCAAAGGAAGGCTTGAAAACAGAGGGAAAAACCAGCAACCTGGGGTGCTACCCAATCCAGGGAAACCTCAGGTGTTCTTGAGCTTTTTGTCCTCCTACAAGGTGATATTGTTTAATGTTCCTGTGGCTTTGAGAATACAATAGAGCAGGCATGATCCGTGCTAAGGCTGTGGGGACCCACGTGAGGGTGGCTGGTGCCTGCTGGCCAGTGTCCACAGCCCGGAGGGCCTGTGTGCTTGGCGGTGCAGCTGAGCCTTCCGGACTGGCCAGATGTTTTATGACTCTGTAGCCGTGGCTGCCTGTGGAGAGCCCCTCTGTGCACGTTGAGGAGGCTGTGATCTGAAACTGTCATGTGGGCCTCCTGGAGCCCTTTGCCTCCTGCCTGAGAGTGTGCCACAGATGTCTGCAGTAGGTTTGGGGGGACACTGGTGGGAGAGTCTCCCTGTGACCTCATCCCTCTTTGATTCCTGCAGTCCTGAAACCAGAGATGCCATCTGATAAAGAGGGGAACTCGTGACTCAGGTCGCTCTGCTCCATCGACACAGAGACATAAGGAAGAGAGTTCTTCTCTCCATCCCAATCCTGAAGCCCAATTGCCATTGCCTTTTGCTCCCGGGGCCCGAGTCACCGGAATCCTTTTGAGACAGATGCTGCACCCACCTGCCCGCGTTCTGTCTGCCTGGCACTTTGACTACATTTGTTCCCCAACCTCTAGAGCCAGAAATGGCTCTGTAGTCCTGTTCCCGGAATAGTTTGCTCAACAGTGTGTGAATCCAGGACTGGCCATATGTTATTCGTGTTCTGGCCTGTCCTGTATCCTGTCATGAGTCCCAGGCTGTGACCTCTGCTCTCTCCCTTGTAATTTCATGTTAAATGGAAGCCCAAGCTTGTCCCCCTACCTGCCCACTTGCAGAGTTCTCTACTGAATTAAGCTGCAAAGCCCACACATCTGAGACACAGGCATCTCTTTAGAAAGGCAGTTTTGATCTCACTTACAGGAAACAATTTCCTCTGTGTCTGTCTCAGTCTCCTCATACCCCATGAGCTCCTTGACTCCAGTTATCTGGCTCTATTCCCACCATCCTACTAAAGGGGCTCTCCTCCAGGACTTCTCCAATAACTTCCTAGTGGGAAAACCCAAGGATGCTTTCCAAGAGCACTGGATTCTATTGGGGAAACTTTCTTACGACATTCCACTCTCTTGGCTTCTACAGCTCTCACTTGGTCCTCCTCGACTCCTGCGCCTGGCTCCCGCTCCATTTGTAGGATACTCTCTCTCACACTCACCTGCCCTTCTTCCTAAATATTAGTGTAAGTACTCCCTTCCCCAGCAGCCTTGTCCTCCTGTTCTTTCTGTTGATTGAACCCAGGTCTCCTGTATTGTCAGCAGATTCTTTACCCTCTGAGCCACCAGGAAAGCCCCTTTCTATTGACACTTAGCTTATTTTTTAGTCTAGGCTTTGATGTTGCCTTCTAAGAAGCTAACTCAAGCTAGCTTAGGTGAATATTCTGGCTGAGCCTGAGACCAAGGGAGGCTCTCCAGGGATGGGACTACCTAGGGCCTCCCGGGGACCCTGAGATGTGTGATTCTGTCCCATTTCCCCTTCTTTCTCCTGACCATAACCTTATCTGCTTCTCCAGACTTCCCTGCAAGCCAGCCACTCCAGGAGGCTTACTGCTTGCTTTTTCAGCTTCAGCACTCAACCAGCTGCTTCTCCATGTCCTAATAGCTTTATAAATGTGCATTCTTGCCAACTCAGCAATTCCACGTCCAGGAACTTAAATCTTGAGAACACAATGTGAGAGTCATTAAGGTTTAAGGTTATGAATACTCATCTTAGAATCATTTCTTATAAGGAAGTTAGGAACAATTTGAGTAGCCAATGATAAGATACTAAGTCACTCATGATGATGTATAAATGGCAGAAACTTTTATCATATTTTTCAAAATTAAAATAACTTTTTGAAGAGACCCTAATGAGAAAATGAGATAAAATAAAAAGCAAGGTATAAAACAGTTATGATCTTAAAACTATATGCATATACATCATAAAGTGTAGCACCTCAGAGTGATGGATGGCTGATGACTTGTTTCTCTCTTTCTTTTTCTGCTTTTATTCTCTCTCTGCATTTTTGCGTTTTCTGTGTTATTTTAACTACAGCTTACCTCAGCGGTCCAGTCTTCTGGAAAGCCCCCCAAACCTTCCCAAGCTGGATGGGTCCCTCCTCTGTGTGTTTCTGGTACTGGGCACATATTTCTGTGGTTCGGGTACCATGTAGCCCTCTGATTTCTCGACAAGAAGACATTTGGATATTCATGATTTTATCTCTTGTACTTAGGAGCAGGCTGAATATCAGTTCAGTTCAGTTACTCAGTCGTATCGACTCTTTGCAACCCCATGGACTGCAGCACACCAGGTCTCCCTGTCCATCACCAATTCCTGGAACTTTCTCAGACCCATGCCCATCGAGTCAGTGATGCCATCTAACCATCTCATCCTTCTCCTTCTGCCTTCAATCTTTCCCAGCATCAGGTCTTTCCCAATGAGTCAGTTCTTTGCATCAGGTGACCAAATTATGGGAGCTTTGGCATCAGTCCTTCCAATGAATATTCAGGACTGATTTCCTTTAGGAATTGACTGGTTTGATTTCCCTTCTGTCCAAAGAACTCTCAAGAGTCTTCTCCAATACCACAGTTCAAAAGCATCAATTCTTCAGCACTCAGCTTTCTTTATGGTCCAACTCTCACATCCATACGTGACTACTGGAAAAGCCATAGCTTGGACTATATGGACCTTTTTTGGTAAAATAATGTCATTGTTTTTTAATATGCTGTCTATGTTTGTCATGGCTTTTCTTCCAAGGAGCAAGCATCTTTTAATTTCATGGCTACAGTCACCATCTGCCCATCTGCAGTGATTTTGGAACCCAAGAAAGTAAAGTCTGTCACTGTTTCCATTGTTTCCCACCTATTTGCAATGAAGTGATGGGACCAGATGCCATGATCTTAGGTTTTTGAATGTTGAGTTTTAAGCCAGCTTTTTCATTCTCCTCTTTTACTTTCATCAAGAGGCTCTTTCTTTCCTCTTCACTTTCTGCCATAAGGGTGTTGTTATTTGCATATCTGAGGTTATTGATATTTCTCCCTACAATCTTGATTCCAGCTTGATTCTGATCTTTATTCCAGGCTGAATATGTCTGTTGGCTGAAAACATTCAAGTCAGCAGAGAAGCATTTTTAATAAGTTCAAACATTTACCAAGTTCAAATACCTGCAAGTTCAAATATATTTTGCTTTGTGAGCTTTCCTGGTAGTGCAGATGGTAAAGAAGCTGCCTGCAGTGTGGAAGACTGGGGTTCGATCCCTGAGTTGGGAAGATCTCCTGGAGAAGGAAATGGCAATCTGTTCCAGTATTCTTGCCTGGGAAATCCCATGAACAGGGGAGCCTGGGTTGCAAAAGTTGGACATGACTTAGCAACTAAACCACCACCACCACCAAATTTACTGATCGGTTTGGAAAAATTGACATCACAAAATGTGGAGACATATAATTCATAAATGTGTTATATCTTTCCATTTATTTAGGTCTTCTTTAATTTCTTTCAGCAACTCACTCCAGTATTCCTGCCTGGGAAATCCCTTGGACAGAGGGGTCTGTAGAAAAGACCGGACATGGGTCGGACATGACTGAGCGACTAACACTTTCATTTTCACTTTATTTTTGCTTCCTACAAGCTTTAGATAATGCTTCCGGTTTCCCTTTCAATTTCTGGGCAGTTTGGGCATTTTATCAATCAGACTGATGAATAAGTTGATCACTGGAGTTTAAGAAATGACTCTATATACTGTTATGGGCTGAATGTTTGTGTCCCTAAAATCTGTATATTGAAATCCTAACCCTTAATGTGATGGTATCAGGAGGTAGGGATTGCGGGGGAGGGGATGCCGGGGGGTGATGAGGTCATGAGCATTGAGCCCCTATGAATGGGATTAGTGTCTTTATTCGAAGGGACCTGTGAGAGCTTACTTGCTCTCTCTCTGTTCTCTTCCATGTGAGGATACCAGGAGAAGACATCTCCAAACCAGGAAGAGTCCTTATCAGACACTGGACCTGCCAGTGCCTTGATGTTGGGCTTTCTAGTCGCTGGAACAGTGAGAAATAAATTTTTGTCATCTAATTCACCTAGTCTTTGGTATTTTGTTATAGCAGCCTGGTTTAAGATAGATATGAACATGATTTAATCTTTGGACTGTAAAGCAAACTTATTTTGAGATATTTGTAGATTGACGTATATTTCTAATAAGTAGAGAGATTCCTTGTACCAGTTTCACCCTTTTATCCAGTTTCTCTCAAGGCATCATCTGGAAAAACTGCAGTATAACATTGCAACCAGGATATTGACACTGATACAGCTGAGATACAGAATATTCACTACAAGTCTAGCTGATAGCAAGACCCATTTTTTTTCCCCACCCACTCCCTCCTTAATCCCTGGCAACCACTAATCTGTTCTCCATTGCTACCATTTTTGTCACTCCAAAACACTTTGTGTAAATAAAATCATACAGTATGTAATTTGGGGGGATTTTTTTCTCACTTAGTATAGCTCTGTGCTAAGAATTGTTCCGTTTTATCACTGAGAAGTGTTTCATGGTATGGATGGAGCACTGTTTAACCGTTCACGCATAGAAGACCATCTGGGCTGTTTCCAATTTGGGGCATTATGAATAAAACTGCTACAAACATACACAGCCAGGTTTTTGTGTGAACTTAAGTTTTCATTACTCTGAACAAGTGCCCCCAGCAAGCGATTGCTGAGTTGCATGGTAGTTGTTGGTGTGTCCTTTTAGAAACCACCAAACTGTTTTCAGAAGTGGGTGTACCATTTTACATTCTCACCAGCAAGGTCTGAGTGACCCAGTTTATTCATATCCTCGTCCACGTCTATCATCATCCTAGTTTTATTTTGGTTATTCTGATAGGTATATGGGCTATGTCATTCTTCATAAGGATACCTATAGAACACAAGTTTTAAATTTTGATGAAATCCAATTTGATAAGTGTTCCTTATTTGAGTAATGCTTTGGTGTTGAGTCTGAAAATTCTCTGCTTAGTTCTTGATCTCAAAGATTTTTCTTCTCTTTTTCCAGAAGTTTTCTTGTGTCTACTTTACATTTAGGCATGTAGTTCATTTTGAGTTGAACTTTGATAATGTGTGGAGTTCTTTTTATTTGGAGCATCTGCTCTGGTGTGGCCTCTCCTAGCAGTGACCCTCGTGTTCCTGCTTTTCAGATCTCTACGTGTATGCTGTGCTAGTGTGCTGTGTGGGGATTCTCAGCGTTCTGCTCTTCACCCTAACCATCATCTGGCAGTCTGTCTTTAGCAAGAGGAAATCCAGAGGTAAGAGAATGGATAAAGTCATGTCTGGAGTGTGAGCACAAGCAAACCACAGACAGACAGAAGATGGCTGGGCAAAGTATCACTTTGGTTGAAAAACGCATCCTGAGTCAGGGGGTTATTTACCTGTGACTGGCAAGCAAAGTAAGTGGGGGGGGTTATGTCTCCCTTAGACTGTGCTAAAATCAACCGTAACCACTGTTGACATCATTGCAGTTCCCCCCTTTTCTTAAAGCCCTTCCTTCTGCGGTTTCTGAGTGCCCTCACCTCTCTCTTCCTCCCAGAAGAGGCTGTGGGGTCAGATGACCCTGGGTTTGATTCTGGTTCTGCTACTTAAGACTGGGTTTTGAGACACATTCCTAATGCACTCTGAACTTTGGCTTTCTTATTTGTTAAATGACATGGGATGGACACCATCTTCTTTAGACTGAATATTGCTGTGTGTTCTTAATTTAATTACAGCATCTGGCACTGTATCTGGCAGGGATTAGAAAGGCTTCCCTTCCCTTCTCCTGTCCAGTCTGAGTGTTCACTTCCTTCTGCCTCCTTCCTTGTTGATGTCCTTGTCCCCTGGATTCTGTCTTCAGCCCCTTCCTGCTTTAATCTTTCTTCCTTAGTGATTGCAGTAATTGCAACTCTGACTCCAATCTCCCTGTGAATACTGCCTGCTTTCTCTCCCTAGCCTCCTCCTCTCACCAAGCCTCCATGACACGTTTCCACCAGCTCCTGTGTGTTTCCTCTGAAATACCCTTCCTGTGCCCTCCCACTTAGGAATTTCTGAAATAGATGGGGACACTGCAGCTCCCAGAGATGACCTGGGTAACAGCGGGACTTTGGAATTAAAATAACTCCAGTTCAGTGACAACTCTTCACTTCCTATCTGATGTCTTACCTACCATGCCTCACCTTCTCCATCTAAATAGTGAGGAGTACAATAGTATATCAATCTCATAGCATTGTTGTGAGGATTAAGTTAAAAAAACCACAAATGAAACCCTTAACACATTCTGGTTCCCTGTAAGTATCCTGTATTTATGATGACATGTGGGTATAGTTATTAATATATATAATAATGATTACTGTTAGCCTAAGTTCATAAAGCTGGCAAGTATTACATTTGGAGCTCATGGCTTCCGGGGAAAATAAAGGACACCGAGCAGCATTTCTAGAGGGGATTTTCTGCAGAGGTGCAGGCAGGGCTAAGGGAACCAGGGAGAGACGGAGAGGGAGGCCCTCGGGGACCAACACCCATGGGATGCTGTTTCTACTCTAGACCTTAGGGGACAAGAGAAGGAGAGGTTCTGGAATTTGTGAGAGCTGCAGCTTTCAGAGAGTTGTCACTACTAGGAGCCTTAGAAGAAGGATTCAGCCAGGCCAAACCAGGCGGGAGCAGGGAGTGAGCCAGGAGCCTGTACTCCTCAGCCCCTCCCTGCCCTCCTCCTTCACGCATCCCAGGGATGCTTTCCTTTGGTCCTGCCACCCAGACCTGAAGCCACAGGGAAGTGCATAGAGGTCAGCCTCCAGGGCCTGAGTAGAGTGGAGAAGGGTGATGATGACTGGGACGGGAGCACAGAGCTCCGAAGCACCCGAGACAGAGCCAGACGTCTTCCGCAGCCCGCGCCCTGCCCACCGTGCTTGGTCTGTCAGTTCTGCCTCCCAGGTGCCCCCCTCCATGGCTGTGCCCACCTTCTCCACAGTGTCCAAGCTTTTCTCCTGTTGCAAACGCTTGATGACTTTGATGAGCTCGTAGCGCATGTTGCACATGTGCAAATGTATTTGCCTCCCTCCAGGCAGATAGCGTGCAAGGCAGGGACCATGCCTCTGACCCATTCTCCTTGGAATTTGGGAGATGACAGCTGTTCACCAAATGGTGGGCAAGTGGCTTTGTCTCCCAGCTGCTTTGCTCCCAGCTGCTGGAGTTCGGATGCCACGTGGGCAGTCCCCAAGCCTGTTTTGCTGTAAAGGCATCTGTTCCTGGGCTCAGGGGCATAATGGAGAAATCTGCCTGGAGCTGCAAGTCCTGGTAGGCTGTGGGCAGAAGCAGGGAAACAGAGCCACATAGGTAGTTCAGTAGAGTCCTTCTTTTCCAGAGTCTACAAGCCAGACCAGGACACATACTCCAGGCCTCTCAAAGAGCCACTGGGGACCCAGGTCTTAGCTGCCCTCAACCCCCTGGGAGTGGGCCCAGATGGCCTCGTGTGTACCTGCACACAGCGTCTGAAACCCTGTGAGCTGTCAAGGGCTTGGCCTGAGTACCCACTGCAGGCTAGACCCCTTGTTGGTCCCTTCACATTCTCACGAATCCTTACTGCCAGCCCGAACAACAGCCTTTGTTGCTCCCTTTTGACCAAGGACACAGCTGGGGAGCTTGTCCAAGTCCCCAAAGAAGGGAGTGGTGGAACCCAAGCCCAGTCCCATCCTCGGCCTTTGTGTTTCTGTTCAAGAAAACCTCAGCCATCTGCGGACTTGCCAAGGAATTTTCCTTCAGCCTTCCATGCGGTTGTTACTGAGGTCCTTCCTCGACAGCAACTCATAGCACCCGCAGCAACTTGGAGCTTGGCATCAGTCTGGTACAACTGCCACCTGCAGGCTGGCATCCTATAGCCCAGGCAAGACCATGTCCAAGCTGGGGTTAGCCCTCACCTGGACATGGTAGCCTTAGAGCAGATTGGCCAAACCTTCAGGAAGAGACCTCAGAGGCCCTAACACTGCTACAGGGACTGGCAGGATGGGGGCATGGCTACCTCCATCCCTAATTACCCGTGACAGGGACAGGCCTGTCCTGTCCCCAGGGGGGATGATGGTCTTCAGCCTGGATGTGTCATTTGGGAGCCTTAGCCATGCAGTGGGTATTGTGTGGCCTGAGCTGAGGAGGCAGAGAAAGGTGGCCAGAACCTTGGGCTCCCAGGTATCTTCCTACTAGAAGAGGTAAGAGAAACAGCCCTTCCTTTTAGAGTCCTCAGAGTCCAGAAGATCACAAGTTCCCATTTAAAAGCACCACATCCTGAATTTCTGCTTCTATGCACAGGGGTTGCCTTGTGTGGCACCGAGAGCCTTTGAATCAAGAGCCCTGGGTACTAAGCTATGACCCATGGTGGAGACTGGCTCCAGAACCACCCTTTATGGCTTTGCCTCTCTTCCTGGTCTCACTTCCTCACTTGCCAGTGGGTTTCCCAGGATTCCTTCCCACATAGACTCTGCACTTGAATCCTTTTCTTATAGACAGACTCTGCTTCTGGGGACCCCTAGCTAAGACAGGTGATGCAGTTATGTCATCAGCAATGATTATGCTATGCATGTTTAAGGGAGATTCCAAGCAAGGTCTAGTTATATTTTTCTGTAAAATAGTATGTGTATAAAATTTTGCATGAAGGTTTTAAAAATGTCCTTATTCCACAAGTCTGTAGGTGTTAAACTTTTTTCTGGATTGAGTTCTCAGTAAATACTGCATGACTAGTAAAGATTTAGAAAATAAATATAAAATTAATCAAAACCACATAAATATATTATAAGTTTAGATAAATAATTAATAATCACAAGAAGTAAAATGTTATTGGAAATGGATTTTTATTTTTACTTCATATAGCCTTGTATGGATTTACTTAGTAATAGAATTCAGCATCGTTTCTATTCCTATATTTTTAATAGATGTTAGCTCTGCAAAATCTCAGTATGAAAAGAGGCAGGAATGGATGAAGTTTCCTTACACTACTTGATACTTTAAACTGCTTTCAAGTTATATGTCAAAAGTCATAATGATCTATCATGGAAAATGATTTTAATTCTCTACCAGCTGACGACTGGATTAGCTCATATTTCAATCCTTGTTGAAAGCAAAATATTGGAAACCTCTCCTCTAGTGAAAAGTTTATGTGCCCAGTCATTAGTCATTCACTTTCTCAACACTGACACCAAAAGTCCAAATCATTTACTGATTCATTGAGGCCATTGATGTGCCTACTGGCTTTTAGCCCCAGGACAGGTCTCTGTAGTACAAGTCAGGATGGGTGAAAGGAATGCCTTGATTTTATGAAGTAGAAAGGCTCATTTAACAGGGAGAGAGGGAAAGGAATACAGTTAGGCTTAGGGCAAGTTCCAGGGGAATGAATTCTAAGGAAAGAATAACAAAGGAGGTGAGGATCCAGAAAATGATGTCCTTAAAACTGTTCTTTCCAGGGGTATGCAAGCCCCAGACTAAAGACCACTGACCCGTATAGTAAGCTTAGGATAGTGCCAGGAAGACATGGCGAGTTCAATAAATATGAACTATGATTTTATTATTAGTGCAACTATAAATTATCCAGCAAATAGTAGGTATTTAGTAAACACAATCCAGAAAGAGTTCAGTTACTAAAAAGGTGTTGGATCAGATAAACCAAAAAAACTCCCGAAAGCTGAGATTCTGTCATCCTGGTCTGGAGCCTGCATTGGTCACCTCCATCACAGATCACTTCAAGTGTAGGAGCTTGAAACAACTTTTATTTGCAGATCAGAAAGGTGAACTGGACTCGAGCAGTTCTTCTGGCCTCAACTGGATCATTTGTGCAGCTTCAGCCTGCTGGTGGGGCAGTTGGGGCCTGGCTGCTTAGGGCCTCAACTGGGATGTCTTATGTCTGTTCCGTGTGGTCTCATCTTTCAGTAGGCTAGCCAGGCTTGTTTGTGTGGTGACAGAAGAGTTCCCTGCAATGAGAGAGAGAGAGAGGGCACAAGCCTCAAAGCACAGGGCCTTTTATGCTTCTGCTTGTGATTCTTTGGCTTATGTTTCATTGGCCAAAGCTCATCACATGGCCAAGCTCGGTGTCAGTGTAGGAGGGAGTCACGTAAGGATGTGGAGAGATAGAATATATTAATGTGTGATTCATTGGGGCCATCGATGTAACACTCTACTACACAACTCCAGGGCCCTGTGGTTGTTTCATCTTTACTTCTATTTGAGGTAAGTTCAACAGTGAGCTTAGATTGGACACTTATTAGGATAACTGCCTAGGTATTCTTATTTTTCCTTTGCAGCTAGAATTTTTTTTTTCTTTTTCTGAAGGCTACCTACTATGAAGAATGTCATTGCCAAAAAAAAAAAAAAAAAAAAAAAAAAGACTGTCTTTCCCAGGGCCTCCTTTCAGTCCTGGAAGAGCTTTGATCATAGAATGAAAACCCACTTTATAGAGAGGAGCATCTAAGTGGAAACAAGTTGCCCTGAGAACCTTTTCTCCTAACTAAGGCAGAGCTCTGAGATTGGGTGACTCTGTCATTCCAGGACTCTTCAGGTTAGAATCCAACTCAACCTGGCTTGCCAAAAAAAAAAAAAAAAAAGAATACTGGGGGCTATGTAACCAGGAAGTCTGAGGTTTACGGCTTCATGCCTGGCTTGATCCAGGTGTTGAACGATATCAAGTCACCATGGGGTCCTTGCTATGAGTCTACTGTACTCATCCAGAGATAACCTGGAGAGGTGGTTAGCGCAAACACTGGACAACACCTGGCCACCTACATTTCCTAGTAATTCCTGAGGCATGTATATCTAAGGTAGTATTTATTTACCATCTTCTATTTCTTTTTCCTTTCACAGTGAGACACTATTTGGTGAAATGCCCTCAGAACAGGTAGGAATATTTTCTTCCTTATTCCATGTGAAATCTTTGCTATTTTACTTTCTTTTGATATTACCAAGAAATTGGTTAAACTCATATCTTTATCTTAAGGTCTGCTTATTAGTTTACAGATTGACCTAAAAACATGTATTCTGCATGCACTTGCATGTTCCCAGATTTCATATTCTGGTTCTCACTCCCAGAGGGGCCAGTGAACATGTGACTCATGCTGGCCCAATGTGCATGCTGGAGGATGCTTGGCACCTGCTCCTGGAGGACTGTTCCCCTGTGTAGGAAGGGACTGGCTGATGGACTGAACCACCTTGATGCCTTCTGACCACAAACACTCCTGATCCACTTCCACCAATGCCTACTTGTCCTATGCCCTACTCTACAGAATGTGTCCATTAGTGACAGGCACGCTAAGAGGCTAGCCTTTTAGCTGATGGGACACACCTTGCATGTAACAATAGTTATAGTAGATATTGCAAACCCAAGAGTAGTTAGAAATTTGAGACTTTTTTTCCAGACAGGATGGGTAAGATCAATTTCTCCCTGCTCTTCTTCCCTGCCAATAAGCATAACTATCAATTCTGGAAATAATATAAGAGACCAACAAAGGAGGACTCTGAAAGGTAGTAAGACAAAAATTATGAAAGACAAAGGCAAAGAAAAAAAATCTTAAAAACAACCAAAGAGAAACAATTTATTACCTATGGGGAAACACATATTTGAATGATAGTGCATTTGAATGACAGTGGAGGGCCGAAAGAAGCAGCACATTTTTCTATACAAACAGTAACAAGAGAGGTGGTAGTTAATATCAAATAAGATATCATGTAAGACAAGAAATATTGCTAAAGATGAAGAAGGAAGGTTTTTTAATTATAAAAGATCAACTCATCAGGATGATATGACACGTTACGTGGGCTTAACTACAGAGCCTCAACATACGTGAAGCAAAAAACAGAAAATTGAAAGATTTTCAATTATTCTAGAACAACAGCTGGAAGTTTCAATGCTCCACTCTCAGAAATTGATAAGAGTACCTAGACAGAAAATCAACCAGGACACACAAGATGGAGCAATTTTACCTGACAAGTAAGAATAATTTGCTCAGTGACTGCACAATATATTCTTCTCAAGTGTATTAGGAACATTCTCCAGGATAGACCATATACTAAGTCATAAAACATATCTTTATAAAATTAGGTATTTTATTTATGTAAGAAATCATACCAAGTCTGTCCTCTGACCACAACAGAATTAAATAGAAATCAGTGACAGAAAGAAATCTGGGAAATTCCTCAATGTTTTGAAAGTTTAAACAACATACTTTTAAATACTGTATGGATCAAAGAATTCAAAAGAGAAATTAGAAAATATTTTGAATTAAATAAAAATGAAAACACAGCATATCAAAACTTATAGGATGCAGCTAAAATAATGCTTACATAAAAATTTACGGCCTTTAAATGCCTAGATCAGACAAGAAGAAAGGTCTAAAATCAATACGTTAAGCTTTCACCATAAGAAACTAGAAAAAGAAGTGTGAGTGAAATTAAAAGTAAGAAGAAAGACCATAGTAGAGATTAGTACAGAAATCAATAGCATGGAAAACACATGTGCGCGCGCACGCACGCGCGCGCGCGCGCACACACACACACACACACACACACACACACACACACACAAAGAGAAGTATCAGTGAAATCAAAAGTTGGTTCTTTGTAAAGACCAGTTGACCTGACAAACCTTAAGTTAGATTGTCCATGAAAATAAAAAAGAGAGAAAGAAAAAAACCACTTACCAAAATTAGGAAGGAAAAAAGGAATTCCTACAAACCCTATAAAAATTAAAAGGTTATAATCCTCATAATCCCAATGTATTCTAACAAATTAGACAACATAGATGAAATGGAAAAATTCCTAGGAAAACAAAAATTTCCCAAAACTGATTGAAAAATAAAGCTATACTCTGAATAAGCTGTAGTAAGTCAAGAAATTAAATTGTTAGCAAAACACTAAAAAACTAGTAAATATAATATTAATAAAGAGGAGTAGATTCACAGATATAGAGAACAAACTGGTGGTAATCAGTGTGGAGAGGCAAAGGAGGAGGGACAGGATAGGGGTAAAGGATTAGAAGGTACAAACTGGTATGTATAAAATAAGTATACTACAAGGATATATGGTACAACACAGAGGGTATAACCAATATTTTTTTCCAATATTTTATAATAAGTATAAATGGAATATAACCTTAAAAAATGTGTATCACTATGTCATATGCCTGAAAGTTGGTATTGTACAGCAACTGTAGCTCAATTTTAAAAATGAGCAAAAAGATTTGAATAGATAGATATATATCTTCCCTAAAGAAGATATATAAATGACTAACAAGTTCATGAAACTGTGTTCCATATCATTAGTATTAAAGAAGTGTCATTAGAACCATAATGTCATGCCACTAAACACCCACTACAATGGCTGTGATAAAAATGACAATGTCAAGTGTTGGCCGGGATGTGGTGAAACTGTATCTTGCTGGTGAGCATGTAAAATGGTGTAGCCACTTTGGAAAGACAGTTTGGTGATTTCCCTAAACAGTAGACATAGACTCAACCATATTCACTATTATTTATTTGGCAAGAGGAAACTTGTAGGGTGACAGAGATATTCTAAACCCGTATTGTGGCAATGGTTGTACGACTTTATAAATCTACTAAAACTATTAGATTGTATGCTTATGATCAGTGAATTTTATGGGGAGTAAATTATGCCTCAGGAAAAATATATATATTTTTAAAGCATATGCCCTGAAAAGGCTTCAAGTATTGGCATTTCAGACACTGAAAGAGGTTATGGAGACATCATAGGCTGTGGAGAGGTCAGCCTGCCAATGTTTCTCAGAATTTGCATCTAGCATCTAGCCTTAAATCCTTAGCAAGCAGTGCGTGAGCCTGGGCCCTACTTCCTTCCCTTCCCTCCTTTTCCCCCTCAGTTGCATCTATTCCGAGCTGGTGCTGATGCTGTAAATACAGTGAGGATGTCACCCCAGCCCGGTGGGCGTTAGAGTTTGGTCTCCCCTCAGTCCTGCAAAGCCTGCCAGAGGTCAGAGATGCGCACACAGTCCCGCTCAAGACTGGTTGGGTGCCTGAGCTAAGCTCGTCCCACAACCTGTCTCCTGTTGGGCCAGCCCACAGATCTGCCTCAGGAGAACCTGCCTCTACTCACTGTGCCCCAGGACCCTGCCAATGAAACCTGGGTGCCCTCCTGACCTGCACTCATCTTTCTGTTAAGAGCCTCATGCTGGTTTGACTCAGTGCAGGCTGATCTCTGCCACGGGGCCTCTCTTGGGAACTGGTCAGTCCTTGCCGTTTTGACTGGCCTTGACCTGAATTGTGCACTGCCTCTGTAGCCCAGGCCTTTCTTTTCCCTGTCCCTGTTGTGCTAGGGAGCTCCCACCCCTGGGCTGCGTCGTCAGTGCTATGGCAGTGGGCAGCTGGGCCCCTCAAGCCATGACTGGGATGAATGTCTGTCTGTGTCCTCTGACCACTTCCTCCTAAGGGAGAATGGGCAGAGAGCACAGGACCAGGGCAAGTTGCCAGGAATGAAAACCCTCGGGCAGGGGAGGGCCCCTCAGGAAGACGCCACATTCTGGCCCTGAGGCTGTGGTCACTGAGAGAGGGGCCTTGCCAAGCGACTGGGGCAGAACTTGGGGACTCTAGGGAATTCCTTGACTTTTTGAGAGAAGTTCAAACAGGAGGAAAACAAATCTTATCTTCATGTGTGCCGGCCCTGAAGTCAGAAACTGCTGTCTCCTGGGAGGATGGCCTTGACCTGCAGAGCTGGAGGACCGTTCCTTTCCCATGGCGGATCACCCTCTCCCGGAGCAGATACTTGGACTTTAGCGAGCATCTCAGGGCTCTGCAAGATTTTAACTATCTGGAGAGCAGCTCAACTGATCACTGTGAAACTGTACCCCAAAGTTCCGGATAATCAGATTGTAAATGAAAGGCCGCCAGTTTCATAGATTCGTAATGTGTTCCCACACCAAGACTCCTCCTCAGTGCACACAGGTGCCTTTCTTCAAGTTCAGTAAAGTTGTCAAGAGGGTGGACGGGGGCACAGAAAGGCAGTTCCTGGCCAGTGCATTTCCTGACCTTTTGCATGAACTCGTCTTATGCCCTTGAGATAATAAAGTATCTCCAAGTGGGAGAAATTAAGATGGGCATTATGTTATCTGTGCCGATAGCAGTTACAGCTGAAGTCTTCCAAGCTTTCTTCATGTTTTCGGTGCATACACTTTCTCAAGGATAGACAGTCAGGTCAACAGACTCTTTACATGTTGGATAAATTACAGGCACAGCTTTGCTGTGTTTTGTGAGCTTAGTTTAAAGCATTTTTCAGTCTTTTCTGAAACATCAGAGATTTATAAACATTTTAAAACATACCTCACAATCGAAGTATGGGATTTAGTAAGTGATTTGTTTAGGGTCTTGGAGAGAAGGCAGAGATGTGATTTCAAAGAGAATATAAAGATATGTGCTCCAAATTGAGGTACGTGACTACTTGCTTCATGTGTATTGAAGCAAGTTGAAGCATAGTGAATAGGAGCAGTGTTACAAAACATTTATTCCTTCTGTGAAGGGCAGTCTGCTGTGATGGTTAAAGATTCTGTGGCCAGGCTGCCTCAGTTCACATGCCAGCTCTGCCATAGATTGCTGTGTGCCTTTAGCTAATTTTTCAACCTCTCTGATAAAATGAGAGCAATCATAGCTCTAGCATGTAAGGAGTTGGGAGGATTTCATGAGTTCGTCTATATAAAGTGCTTCCAACAGGTAAATGGTGAGCCCTATGCAAATAGTTCTGTTATTATTCAGTCAATACTTGTGAGTGTTTCTTCTGTAGGCTTGTAAGGTCCATTGAGTGAGGATGAAATAACACCAGCCCACGCCTTGAGGTCTGGGAGACGCAGAGAAATAAGACAGTGGCAGAAGCCATGACCCACAGAACTGTCACGGGCACCCAGAGGAGGCACTCCTAACCCTGTCTCAGGGGTCTCCTGGGGCTGAAATCTGGCCTGGGTCTTGAAGGTTGAGTTAGAGCATTCCAGGAGAAGAGAGATGGGGGACAGCAGCACAGAGAAGTGGGGCGAGAAGAGCACAGCTGGGGAAGGGATTTCGTCCGTGGGGTGAGGAATCTTGGAGATTCAGGGCAGAACAGCAGGGAGATGAGGCTGGAGATGGTGGCAGGGCAGATTCCGGAGGATGGCAGTCATCATATTAAAAGTAACAAAGCCTCATTTATTAAATGCCAGGCACAGCGCTAAGCATGGGACACTCACCGTCTTCTTCTGGTCTCATAACAACCCCATGAGTGACTGCTGTGATTATCCCCATCCTACAGATGAGAAACCAGTACGAAAAGAGTGTGGATGTTGGGGAGGTCTCCTGACCAGTGAGAGCAGGAACAGTAGGGCTACCAGCCCAGGCCACCGGCTCTGGGACTCACACGCTAGCCCAGGTGTGCTGGGGAGCTTGGCTCTGACCATGAGAGCTTTGGTACTGGCAGTCACAAAAATGGACAAGAAGTAGATGCTGCAGAAAAGTCAGGGCAATGGAAGGAGAAGCGGAAAGGACTTGACTGGAGATGACTGCAGCTGCTCTGCCTCTTCCTGACTTTGAAACCTTCAGTGAGCTCTGGTCATAGGCATCGATTTGTAGGTGTCTTCCCCGTGACCACATTCAGCTGAGCAAGCCAGTGGGTGAGGGCTGGGACGACAGGCTCCCGTGTGTGTCTCCTGGTCTCGCTCCCGCATCCCTGAGGACATCACTGTGCTGTCTTACCCTCGCCCACCCTGGGGCTCAGGCAGAGGCATGCAAGGGGAAGACGACCACGGTGATGGGATCTGGTTATTCTAGAATAACATGAACAACCATCACCTGGTTTTGGCATTAGTTGGAACCTTGCCACCAGCCACTTGGTGACGTGGGACCAGTCTCTGTGGGACTGTCCAGCTTCTGTGGGACTAGTTCACTCTCCACCAAATGGGCACCAACTTGGCTTTGTCCCCGCGGTTCAGGGTTGTCATGAGGATTCAGTGAGATAATACCGGCTGTGGACCAATTCCTCATAATTACTCACCAACTGCCTGTGTACCTCTGTGGCTGAAACTTGATGGGGTTTATTTCTAATCCTCATAAAAAGCCTGCTAGGTACAAATTAATCTCCCCAGACTAAGAGCATGAATAAAACTGCCAACTCTTAAATGAATAGCTAGCCCTCTATACTATTTACGGACCTTTTGATTCCAAGCGACAGAAAAGACAGCTCAGATGGTCTTACCCAGAAGAAGACTTGGCTGGCTCCTGACTGGGGATGCTACAGGGTGTGGGCCTCCATCCAGGGGACACTGGGTCCTTGGGGTAGTGACTTCTGTTCCCAGCCTTCCTCTGGGCAGTGCTGCCTCCAGGTTTTGATGTATCCTCCGGCCAGTTCTACTCCCCTTAGAAAAGGAAAGGTGGCAGCAGGAGTCTTCGCCCCTGGTCTCATGAAGGACTCATCTTGCTTCCACAGGAAGCAAGCACAGTTACACTCACTGTTATGGGACCAACCTGAGCCATGCTCTATGGCCAGAGGGTAAGATTATGCTGAGCAGGGGTTGGGGGTCAGTGCCACCCAAACGTGTCCCTTCAACCCCAGAAGGCAGGGAGTGGATGCTGGTCAGATAACCCCAGGGATCTCTTTTTGCTGTTATTCTTATGACCCAAGGCCAACACTGCATGGAACCGCTGAATATTAAGGGAGCACCTCCCCGTCTTACCAGCTGACATTCAGAGATTTTAAACTTAAAAACTAAACCTAAGCCTGTGTGCAGACTCGGTGAGAACTGGCAGGGACTGCAAAGGACGAGCTCTCATGACAAGACCCAGCAGAACCTCTGAGGTGATGTAAACCATTTATGATGAAAGGCCATGGGGAGGCTGTGGACAGGAAGGTGCCTTGGCAATTTCCTCACAAAGGAGCAGCTCTTATCCTGATGCTCTTTGCTAAATGCGTGCAAGAAGGTCGTATGCAGAAAGTAATGCTTCAGGATCCCCAGGGGTCTGCTGGTCCTTTGTAGGTGCTCCCATCCTGGTGCAGATTTCTGAGAACTCTGCCATGCCCAGCCAGCTCCCTATTCAAGCAGAGCAGATTCCATAATAATGATGATACCAATGCTGGTAAGGTAGTCATAGGTGGCACCCATTTAGTGCTTCTAGTTACCAGATGTAGTTCTGTGTGCTTGACATAATATGACATATTTATGAGAAAAAGTCTTTTCAAGGGAAGCACCATTCTTCCACCTTGAAAGCGAAGTTCTGCAGGCTGTACACAGCTCCTGGCATGGACTGTGGATGACCTTGTGTGGTAGTGGAAGCCTATGGCACGCTTTCAGAAGCCTCAAGCCAGATGTCAGGAAATTCACCCTATTTACACTAGTCCTTGGCCTTTATCAATGGCAGTTGACCTTGGTGAGGGGGGACCTGTAATTGTAAATGACAGTAAGTTGCTAACATAGTTGTCATGACCTGTAGCACCCTACAGACCCTAGCACTCATTCTGACCTCTCTTCTTACCAGGACAGAGCTCTGAGCAGCTATAACAGTCCTACATTTAGTTTAGACTGAAAATGCAGTGAAATGCTGATAACGTCTTCTGCTACCTTCTCTTTAGAAAGCTGGTTTAAGCCCAGAGCAGCCATTGTGGGTCTGGCTCTGTTGACCTTCTTCCTACCCTAGTTTTCTTGTTCTCTGTTGTCTGGGCTGGGCTCAGAGTCCTTGCTTCAGGGCCTGGCAGCAGATGGAACTGGTTCAGATCCCAAAGCGCCTGCCTTGACACCGCTGAGGCTTCATTTTCCCATTTAGGAGGGTCAGAGATTATGGCTCTCAGGTGCTTTTCACAGTGCCTTGCGTAGGGTAGACTGATAGAGCTCTTATTAACTTGAGCTTCTGCAAAACACGATTGGTCACAATTGGTTCAACGCCTGGTAGAATCCAGTTTGCCTGCTTCACCTGTTGTCCTAGGGCGCCGCCCACCACTCGGGTGCAGCCTCTCCCTACGCCCTGCTCGCCTGCTCTGTCCTGCCTGGTACTTGTCTATCTGTGGCTACGTCAGTGGCTCTGGAAGGGCATCCTGTGCTCTCTCAGGAAGAAAGATTTTCTGATCAAGATTGAAGTTGAACTTTGTGCTTCCCCTCAGGGCCAAGACGTGGCACCATGATATAACCAGGTGGTAGAGTTGTTCTCCCGGGGTGGCACCATGAAATGTCCCCATTCCTCACCTGCATCCACACACTGGAGGGTAGGATCCATGCTGTTTAGCTCATGTCCCATCTCATTTAGGCTGAGCTGTCTCATCTGACCCTAATGATAACTCTGTGAGGTAGATGGCAGGGGTTGTTGTTGCTATTTAGTTGCAGAGTCGTGTCTGACTCTTTGCTATCCTGTAGCCAGCCAGGCTCCTCTGTCCATGGAATTTCCCAGGAAGGAAGACTGAAATGGATTGCCATTTGTTTCTCCAGGGGATCTTCCCGACCCAGGGATCGAACCATGTGTCCTGCATCTCCTGCATTGGCAGGCGGGTTCTTACTACTGAGCAGCCTAGGAGGCTGAATAGCAAGGGTACATCTCCCCACTTTGCAGGTTGGGAGATGTGGCCCAGGGAAGTGAGGGAGTTGCCCTGTATCACCTCCCTGCTCAGAGTGGGAGCAGATTCAGTGCACTTCTGCCTGCACCAGAGCCTGTTCACGGGATCCAGCCTCCGTGGAGCAGAGGTGCCCAGCCTTCGTGGGATGGGGACTCCCATGAGAGGCAGCTGGGCCGGAATCTTGTGCATGTCACAACAAGGGGCCCACACGTGCGCCTCCTGCCCCACCCTGGTTGGAGCCAGAAGAACTGCCCTGTTTCCCACAAATAGCAGTTCTGTTTAATCCGGCCTATTTTCTATCTTCCTCGGTTTGACTGGCTCCAGCAATGCTCGCTTCCTTGTGTCAGACACAAAATGTAGCCCTGTTGCAGCCCAAGATGTAGAATAACTTTTCTTGTAAGTGAATCATAAAATGCACTTTCTTTGTCAAAATTTCCTACCAAGCCTGCTGGCTCAACAGGAGATGTAAGATTCTGAGAGAACAGTTGTCTGTCATATGCCATTGTGGTGACTCATTGTATCTGAGGGCTCATGACTGAGGTATGAAGCAGAACTAAGTTTAGTGCAGTTTTACTGTTTTCAGGGGGAATGGTGATGACAAAGCAGAGATCTTTTTCAGCTTACAGAAAGCCCTGGACTTAATGGCTTAGACTTATATATCTCAAAATTTTCATTTTATTTTAAAGAGCAAGAGGATTAAAACCAAGAAAAGAGCAGAGCAAGTTGTTGTTAGGCAGTGATCAAAAAGAAAATATCAAATGATTTTAACAGAAATAAATGACCATGCTTTTAACAAAAAGTGAAAATTCAAAACAGGAGGAATGTTTGTGATAAGCATGTCAGATTGATGTAAAAAGTGCAAGCAGATCTATAAGAAAGACTCGTGATCCTAATAAGTAATAGTAGAAGGTGTCCATACATCATTCATAAATGAGAAAACACAATTAGACAAACACAGGAAAGGTTCCTCCTTGCCAGCAGAGAAATGCAAATAAAAGGAGATAGCACATTTTTCTTTATTAAATGAGAGAAATTTTTTAAACTGATAAATCTGGTGTTAAAAAGGATGAAAACATAAATATGCTTATCCATTGACCAAGTGGCTATAAAATAGTACTAACTTGTCAGAAATCATTTTGACAGTGGGTATTGAATAGCCTTTAAAGTGATCCTTTTTTCCTGAACTAGTATTTCTAGGTCTAAGAATTCAAAAGCGAAAGTCTAAGAATGGAAAACCATTATGCACAAATACATTTATAGCAATGTTATTCATATATCAAATTGGGAAACAGATGTTTAGATGCTGGGGAAAGGCTAAGTAAACTGCAGCATGTCTTGTCATTAGAACAGTAGGAGGATATAACAATTTGGAAAATGTAGATTAGGTAAAAAGTAGGATGCAAAATTGTAATACAATTTTATTTTTTAAAAAACAATGTATAAGAGCCAGGGAAGAGTTGAAATTTAAATCCACGCAAAAGCCTGCCCATGGATGTAGCTAGCAGCTGTTTATTCATAATCTCCAAACCTTGGGGGGAACAAAGATGTCTTTCAGTAGATAAATGAATAAATAAACTCTGGTACATTCAAACAATGGAATATTATTTGACATTAAAGAGAAATGAGCTATCAAGCTATGAAAAGACATGGAGAAAACTTAAATGCATATTTCTAAGTGAGTGAAGCCAATCTGAAAAGGTTCAGACAATGTATGATGTTCTGGAAAAGGCAAAGCTATAGAGATAGATAGATAGTAAATAGTGGTTGCCAGAGATGGGGGAGAGGGATGACTAGGTGGAGCACAGAGGAATTTGGGGGCATGGAAACTATTCTGTACCTTACTCTAGTAATGGATACATTATAAATTTGTCCAAACCCATAGAATGTACACCACCAAGAGTGAACCCTAATTAAACAGTGACCTTTGGGTGATAATGATGTGTCAAGTAGTTTCATTAATTATCACAAATATATATACCATTCTGGTGGAGGAAGTTCATAATGTGGCTGGGCAGTGGTCTGTCTGAAATGTGTGTACCTTTTGCTCGGTTTTGTTGTGAACATAGAACTGCTCAAAAAAATAAGGTCAAAAAAAGAAATAAAACACCGAAGAGGAAAAAGACTGGAAATATCTACGAAGGTTACGATAGACTTATTATTTTTGTTTTCATGTCTGTAATTACCATTTTAAAACATGAACATGCCTTAATTTATAATGGAAAGAAAAAAAAACATTTCAAGAGTTTAAGATGCTAGGAAATGAAACTGTATGTGTGGTTGTGTATTTAAACAATCCTGAAGATTTCTGATCCCTTTTTCCATCGTAGTGGCCAGAGTTTTGTAAACAAACATTCCTTTTGGCTATTTGTGAGTTTACACAGTTGACCTTATACTTAAAGGCATGGTCAGCTAAAGTTTCTGTTCCCAATAAAAATAAGCTATCTTTGGGGACTCTTGGTGTGAACTATATTCTTAGAAATTTCCCCACTAGTCACTGTATGACTTAGTCTTTGTTATTTTAAAACTCAAGGACTGTATTAGAATAGTCTATTTTCTTTTATTAAATGTATATATATTTAGATAGATATTTGTGTTTAATTTACTGTTTTTCAAAGATTATACAATCACATGTGTGCATGTTAAGTCGCTTCAGTTGTGTCCGACTCTTTGCAACCCTATGAACTGTAGCTCACCTGGCTCCTCTGTCCCTGGGATTCTCCAGGCAAGAAAACTGGAGTGAATGGCCATGCCTTCCTCCAGGGGCTCTTCCCAACCCAGGGATCAAACCCCATCGCTTATGTCTCCTGCATTGTCAGGGGGGTTCTTTACCACTAGTGCCGCCTGGGAAGCCCCTATACAATCACATGGCTTAGTAATTTAAATTTAAATGTGAAATAATTAATTGAAAAAATATATGTGCAGTGATAATTCTCTCCGTCCAGTCTTCTATCTCGTTAGTTCCTCAGCACCCACATTCTAAGGAATACTTTTTAAATTCTTTAATGGATATTTCCAAAGTGAATATTTCTGAAGTTTCTCCATGCTTGTGTACATAAATACTAAGATATATCATTTTTTCCTTTTTTATACAAAAAATGACACATTTTGCACGTTGTCCAACACCTAGCCTTTTCACTTAATAATGGGTCTTTCCTTATCCTGGTATAAATAGCTTCCTCATTCCAGTTTCAAAGGATCCTTTGTGTGCACTTATGGATTCACCATGATTTCCTTAACCAGTCCCATGCTCATGGACAGTTAGGCTGTTTCTAGTCCATTGCTGTTGCCAATAGCACTATAATGACTTATATGTATCTATTGTACCCATGCAACAATATCCACACAATAAATTCTCAGAAGTGAAACTGCCAGGCCATAGAATATAAACCTTTGTAATTCTGATAGCCCTGTGATCCTGATTGCTGAATTATTCTGCATCAGGAAGGGTTTCCACTTGTACCCCCAATACTTCTGAGTGCCTGACTCCTCACACCCTTGCCAAAAGAGTGCTTTGCCTTAAGTTTGACCGTTGCCATTCTGATGTGTGCAGAAAGAGAGTGCAGTACATTTTTATTTGGATTCCTCTTTCTTGAGAAAGTTTTAGCACGTTTTCCTAGCTATGAGCCTTTCCTCTTGGGTGAAAACTTTACCACCTTCATTCATTTTGGTTATTGGGTCATATTTTAATGGATTTCTAGAAGTCCTGTGTATCATGGAGATAGCCTCTCTTGGTAACTGTACTTACCTGGCCGATTATGTGTCTGAGGACAAGAGAGGTACTCTCCTCTGGGTTGTGGGAGCCAATAGGATGCATTTGAAAGAAGACTGATGGCCATTCAAGGAAGTGTGTGAACTCTACACGCAGGTAGCATTGACAACAGTTTTCACATCAGGCCAGTCTGGGTTTGCAGTTTTTGTGTTGTGTGCTTACAGTATCGCTTAGGGCAAGTCACTTGGCATCCTTGAGTCTTGGTGTTCTTACCTCTAATATAAGGCTTACCCATTACTTTGGGTTATAATGCATAACACATAGGATATGATACTACAGTGATTGCATAAGTAACTACCCAGATAACTGAAAACACTCACCACACTCCTGAGGATCATTTCAGCCTCTACCTTATAGGTGAATGTACAGCAGGAGGATAAGGTATGACCAATCATGGTGGCCTCTGGGGGCTCCCAGCTGCAGTTCCCCAGGATCCTTTCTCCCTTGCACAGTGGCTACTCTGTCTCTGGATTGTGAACTGCAAAGACATGTGCAAAGAACGCTGGTATTAGGGGAGCTCAAGAAGTTTTTAGTGATATCTTAATACCTTACTGGTGATATAGCCAAGCCAGACTGAGTAAACCCATTAACTACGTGTAAACCACTAATTTATACATCGCCAAACAATGTAAGCAAGCTGGCCCTGGGTCTCTCCAGAGATTTTGGAATGTTACACAGCCCATATTCCTAACCAGCTCATCTCATCATCCTTAGCCAAGGGTCAGTACCAGACATCCCTAGGGATAAGCACAGAGCCATCTCTTTTCAGCTCTAAAAAACTCCTACCTTACATAGGTTCATCTGGGTTCTCAGAAACTGTTGCTTCCTTTCCTTGGAACAAACCTGCCTTTGCATTCACCGGGACCTTTTTCTTCTGCAGCTCAGGAGAGACTGTCACCAGCGTGACCAGCTTGGCCCCTCTGCAGCCCAAGAAGGGCAAGCGGCGGAAGGAGAAAGTTGATGTTCCTCCCGCAGTTCCTGCCAAAGGTAGGAAACTAGCCAGTGGGCACCCCGTGGAGAGCAGAGCACCTGGGGTCTGATGTGAGTTTAGGACAGGAGAGAACCAGATGGAGGATGTGACATTCCTGATTACATGGTCTGGAAAACTCCACCTAGATTCTGATCATATCTGAGCTCTGTCCCTGAGGTGGGCTGAGGGGGGCATGGGGCCATTGGCCACACACCTCTACAGACTATTCTAAAGTGTGTTTCCCTCTGAACTACTAACATAATCTGCGCAAAGCAGGATGGGGCAAAAGGGTGTCTATTCATTTAAGGGAAAAAGTTTCTCTGATTTTTCTAAGGATAAAAAACAGGTGTGTAACTTAGTTTGGATTTGTTCTAGGGATAAAATGAGGGTTATTCCTTGATTCCAAGGAATTATAACAGAGAAACATAAATGAGAAAGATGGGCATTTCCTGAGGCAAGAACTAGAGGTGTCTTTAAATAGTTCCTAAAACAACTGTGGCTAACTTAGGAGGTCATACCTCAAAGGTTTTGATATCTAGTTGGGAATACAAGGGTTTCCCCGATGAATAGTTCAATAACAAGACAAGATCCATTATATTCCTCAACTGGGAGTTTCTAGGATGTCCCCTAATCACCCTTTGAGCCCTGTGGTAGAAGGCAGTGGTGCTGAGTCTGAACATGTTTCAGGTGGACAGAAGAGGCTCGAGTCGTGGCTGTCCTGGGATGTGTGACATGTGTGGGTCTGGGGAGGGGAGGGGGTGGTCCCTGCTCTGGGTTGGGCAGTGTACTGTTGTAGCGTCTTATTCAATCAGAGTAGACAGTGCCCTGTCTAACGAAAGACGAAAATGAGACTCAGAGAACCACGTGCTAAGGCCTGACTCTGGGTTCAAGCCCCAAATCATTTAATACTAGTTAGTTACATGACATTGCAGGAAGAGCCTCGGTTTCCTCCTCCGTTAAATGGGGACAATAAGACCCTCCCTAATGACCTCACAGGGTGGCTGTGAGGGTCAGAGGTCACCACCATCAGGGTTAGTGTGCAGCTAGGGGGAAGCCCCAGGGAAAGTTCCAGCTTCAGCCTTAACCAGTGTACCTGGTTCTCACTTGCTCTGACCTCTTTGTAGCTGGTGGTGTTTTGTCGACCTTGTTGAGGAGAGAGGATGACATGTCCAAAGGCTAGGAGGGGATCACCATTCCCTGAAGGGCACCAGTCCAACTGTTACCTGGATCAGAAACTGAAGTTCTTCCATGAAGGCAGGAAGGGGCCCATAAGACTGTGTCTGTGGTGCTCATGGTATGTGAGCTTTAAGGGTCCTGGGAGGAATTGCAAACTAAACCCTTGATGTGTTTCTACAGCTCCCATCGCCACCACGTTCCATAAACCGAAGCTGTTAAAGCCACAAAGGAAAGTCACCCTGGTGAGTAACCACATTCTCTGTGCTGTCCCCTCAAGCCCTAAACACATTCTGGTCCAAGGAGTACCTTTATTGACTCAAAACATGCTCCAAGTTCTTGGTGCTTCGTCCAAGCAAAGCCGTTCTCTCTTCTTGGGTCAGCTTTTGAGCCAATTTTTCTCCTTACCTAGTTCCCAGAGTGGCTTTTTAAAAATCCACATAGGATTGCTTTTTATCATCCATGCTCCTTTTTGAAAAGAAGGAAAAAAATCACACTCTGGAATGTTTAAAATATAAAGTGGACCAGCTTGTATAAATTTGTCTTGATAACCACTGTGAAGAGACTGCAAAAGAACCTTCCAGAATATATATTGTACTTTTTATTTTGAAATACTTTTTAGATTTACAAAAGCGTTAGAAAGATGATACAGAAAGTTCCTGTCTACTCTGCGCCCAGCTTTTCCTAAGGTTAACATCTCACAAAGCTGTGGTGTATTTGTCAAAACTAAGAATTTAACCTCAGCATATTACCATTAGCTGCACTCCAGATTCGGGTCAGATTTCAGCAGTTTTTCCATGAATGTTCTTTTTCTGGTGCAGGATCCCATCCAGGTTAGCACATGGATTTCATGGTCCTGTCTCCTTAACCTTTTCCAATCAGTGCCTCAGTTCTATGGCCTCGACACTTTTAAAGAGTAGTAGCTACATTTTTTAGAATGTCCCTTGCTTTGGGTTTCTCTGAGGTTTTTCAATGATTAGAAATGAGGTTATGGATTTGAGGGAAGAACAACACAGAAGAGATATGCCTTTCTCATTACGTCCCATGGAGGGGACCTGCTGTGACATTCACCTTGACCACTTAGTGAGGGTGAGTCTCCCAGACTTCTTCATATAAAATCACTACTTTTTCTTCTCCATCCTCTATTTGTTAGAATTCAATCACTAAGTCCAGGTCACACTCAAGGGGAGTAGAGTGAAGCTGCACCTCCTGAAGGGAGGGGTATCAAAGACTTTGCGGACACATGAAAACCACCACAGTAATAAGTATTTTAGGA
This sequence comes from Muntiacus reevesi, assembly GCF_963930625.1. NCBI lineage: Eukaryota > Metazoa > Chordata > Mammalia > Artiodactyla > Cervidae > Muntiacus > Muntiacus reevesi. The sequence continues at coordinate 122,156,188 of NC_089250.1, read as the reverse complement.
GATACATCAGCCTATGCAAATAGTGTGTTTTTCCTTGAACTTTCATCTGCTTATTTTAGTGTTCATTGGTGGGTTTTGCTTCTAGCACTTATTACTATGGTGAATTAATGGTGATTTTCTGTTTTCCTCAACCCGTCTCTGTTTACTACTTAAAATTCTTCTATAAGCAAGAGCTGGCTCCCTTCTCTCATTGATTTATTCACTAATTTCTTTACATCAGTGTGCATACATGGAGATCTCATTTCTTTTAAATGTGTGCTTGTATTGTTATTCATTTTGTTGCTAATTTTGTTCAGCCGTTGTATATTTGTGTGAGAAAGAGAGAGAGAAACAGAAAAAGAGAGGGAGAGAGAGGCAGAGAAACTGGCAAGCCTATTCTAAAATGTGTATGTATTGCAAAGGAAAAGAACAGAAAAGTGGAGAGTTTTTATATGCCAGTTCACAAAATTTACATTAAAACCACAGGAATTAAGCCATGTAGTAAGTAATTGGGCTTCCCTGGTGTCTGAGACAGTAAAGAATTTGCCTGCAATGCAGGAGACCCAGGTTCAATCCCTGGGTTGGGAAGATGCCCTGGGGGAAGACATGGCAGCCCATTCCAGTATTCTCGCCTAGAGAATTCCATGGACAGAGGAGCCTGGTGGGCTACAGTCCATGGGGTCACAAAGGGCTGGACACGACTGAGCGGCTAACACTTTTACTTCGCTTTCAAGTAATGGTATTAGCACAAGAATAGACATATAAACCAAAAGAACATAATAAAGAGTCCCAAACATATCTGCATATGTATTGTCACTTGATTTTATGACAAAAGTGACATCGCAGTGCAGTGAAGAAGGGATTATCTTTTCCGTATGTGGTGATTATCTTTTCCATATATGGTACCGTATATATGTGGTACTTCACATCACACAAAAAATTAATTAGTATGAAAGGTAAAAATAAAGCTTTCTAAGCATAGTGTATCTACACAAGGTCAGGGCAAGCAAAGATTTTCAAATCTGTAACATTGTGAGCTTGATGGTTGCAGTCAGAACCTGTGTCCTTCTGAATCCAGAGCGTAAGGTTTTAACCAGCTTATTCAAAGCTTTGTCTCAGAGGGAAACCTGGATCTCTATGCATGACTCTGATATCTTCTCCTGGCTCAGCCTTACTCATGACCTATTCTGTGCCCAGGTTACCTGATGTTCCTCTGGGCAGGATGGCTCCTCTGTTTTCCAAGAGAGAACCTCCTTTCCCCTGCGATGAATTGTGGGTTCTGTTTTCATGCAGTGTGATTCCATCTTGTTCATGTCATCAAAAATTCCTCACCATTTCTGCCCTATTGACTATACCAGTTTTGTCCTCAAATACAGCAGCAAAGGTTTTGCTAATCTCAATAGATCTATGGTCATTCAGTGGACTTTGGGAAACTCAGTTGAACACAAAAGCCGAAATGATCAACTTTTCTTAGCACATCCTGCATCCTACCCATGAGAATCAGACTCCCCCGATAGTCTGAGCTCAGTCTCCCAGCTGTGCATACACTGCACGTTTGTGTAGGTGTGGGTGCATCTTTTCCAGATCTTTTATTCCTAATCCTGGTATTTATCAACAACCTCAAGACTGATTATACTTTTGTAAATTTTCCCCATTTTATATTCTAAGTTTCTCAGGGCCTGTTGTTTCTAATCTAATCTCTTACCCCTTGTAAAAACAGAAACTGCTCTTTATTGACATTCCATTGATACATCCCAGGGATATATAAGAAAAAGTTCTTCTTTACATGTCATCATATTTAATTCTCACAGTAAGTTCCCCCATTCCTAGACTTGCCTGTGAGGACACTCAAACACTCTGCTTAAGGAAAGTGGGTTCTTACAACCCACAGGCGGTAGCGTTGCATCTCTCATGAAGAAAGGGCTGCTCCCCCAGAGGATGGAGCAATGTCAGCAGCCTTGAATGGGCAACTCTCGAGTTCACAGCGACACAGTGCTGCCTCCTTCAGCAGTTTGAGGCCACTTATAAATGAAGTAGATTCAGTAGCATTTAAAAAAATAACTGGCTCCAATCACACGTTTTTTTGTTGTGGACTTTTTTTGGGGAAGTAATTAAAACCCCCTTCACACCTAAATTGGCCCCACATGAGTTTTTTTTTTCATTTTTCATCAAATTTTATTTTTTTAATTAATTTATTTTAATTGGAGAATAATTACTTTGCAATATTGTGATGTTTTTACCATATATCAACATGAATTGGCCACAGGTATACATGTGTCCCCTGCATCTTGAACCCCCCTCCTACCTCCTTCCCGATGTTATGGACTTTTTGTTTGTTTGTTTGAGCTGGTGTGCTCCTCTGGGACAGAGATCCAACAGAGGAAATTCTTGATTTGCACAGAAAGTAAGTTAGGGCAGTTATATATGCAGTTCAAAATGGATTCTTTGTTTTATGGAAATATCCACAATGCAGTTATTAAATACCAATTTTCCTGTCCTTTGATCATTTAAAATATGAAAAGACTTAAAATGTTTCAAACCAAATTTTCCAGAAATGAGTCAATTTGAAAACCAGTTTGCATCTACAACAATACACAATAAAGGAAAGGCCTTACTCTGAGTGTACCTCTGCCTGATCAGCAGTTTAGAGTCAAAAATACCAGGCCTAGCGTCTACAGGTTTTGGTTAATATTAAGATTTATTTTCCCAGTAGGCCAGCATTGACCTCAGTCTCAATTTGGTCGATATTTATCTCTCAGATCAATAAGTCTTGATGGCAGCTGAAACTACAGTCAATAGCTACCTGTTGACTCACACAGGCCTTGGTGGGCAATTTAGAAAATAATTTAGCAACATCTTTTCTTTGGGATCTGGTACCAGTTTAGGTGTTTAATTCTATAATTGCTGCATTTTGCCACAAGTCCATAATATAGTGCTTCCTGGAGTGGTCACAGGCCACAGAGTTCTCCAGCCCCCCAGCCCCACTTTCCAGAGTGATGTTGACACATGCTCATCCCAAGAAAGCAACCTGCCCATTGTGTCCACTGACTCGTTGGCAAGAAGGAAGAACCTCCATTTATTGAGCATTTACTATGTGTCAGCTCCTCTGTTAGGTGCTTTGCAGGCTCCATCTCCCTCATCTCAACCACACACGCCGACTCCCAGCAGACCCTCGAACTCCAGGCAAAAATGACAGGCCTGGGTCCTTGCATTTTCACCCTCAAAGCATAACATCTTTTCTTATGTTTCCAAGATAACATGGCATTTTGCAAGAAGTATATATACCAGAGACTAATAGTGGTTTGAAAGAAAAAATGATAGGACTCAAGAAGAAAAAAGAAGTGAGAAAGGCATTTTAGATGTTGTTATAATCAAAGTGTCAAAACTGCCTTCCCCTATTTTAACAAAACAACCAAACACAACAACCTGTTCTTAAAATTAGCTTATGAAGCCATGCCTTATCACCAAGGGTCTTTCTGATGGACAGTGTGTTCCCTTTGTCTAACAACCTGGAATGCTGACAATAAATCATTATTCCAAAATATCAGTGTTTCTTCATCCTTAGGGGGCCAGGATGCACTTTCTCAAAACTCAAAATGTGTAGTTTTCCTTCCAGTTGGCAGTGGGGGGATGGGCACTAGGTCGAAGACTCCTGGAGGCCTTCAGGGGACCCCTGTTTCCTCCCCGTGGTTTTGGGGTCCCTGAACCCACTGAGATAATTCACACACTTCCAGAAAAGTGTTGCTTCCTTGTCTCAGAAGGAACAGAATATGTTTGATTTCTTTTTCTTGCCCTAGGTCCCTTATTGATTCAGAGACCTCGTGGAGGAAGAGAAAACAATTTCTGTGATGGGGAGGCGAGACCCCAATAGTAACAGGGACTGTGAGCCGGAGGGTCAGGTTGGCAGCATCCCCAGACCGACTCACAGAGGATGCAGGCCCGTGGGCTCCTTCTGCCTCAGGGTCACGCCTCCTCACTGAGGCTGCCTCTGTATTACCTGTTTCCTGTCTCTCTAGAACCAAGTCACTCACCTGTAGCGCTCTATAGCTAGAAAGATCAGACCACCCTTGTTCTCTAAGGAGAAACTATCGCTTGCAAGCAAAAGGCTGAAGACATGGGGAAACCAGTGACATCAGGGGCTTAATTACAAGTTTCCCAGTGGGTCTCTTGTATCCTGTCTCCCTCTCGGATCCATCTCCCGCACTATTGCCTAGGGATCTTTCTCAAACACAACTCCAGTCATGTCATTTCCCTGCTTAAAATACTCTCGTGGCTCCCCCTTGCCTCCAGGATGAAGCACGGCTTCCTGCGAGCGGCAGCTGTCATCACTGATCTCCCGGTCCACCCCTCCACCCAGCCTGTGTGGTCCAGCCTGTGTGGTCCAGGTCCCCTTCCTGCTGGCTCCATGGGCTCTGTCCTGCACCTGCTGCCTGGCTCATCCTCCCACAGGGCTGCCTCTCACCTGCAGGATGTAGCTCACACACCACTTTCTTTTGTGAGGCCTGCTGCTCCTTCAGCCCCATTTCTTCACACATCTGGACTCACCTAGGCATCAATGCTACCCTGTGTATGTCAGGGACTTCCCATCACCAACTCTCATGGCACATTTTAGTTAATTTGTTATATCTGACCTCTCAAGGTGTTGATGCCCTTGTCCCTGGAGGTAAACATGGCCATCACCTGCCATGTACCATCACCAAGTACCTGCCATCACCCCAGCTGACTGCTTTCCCTCTTTGCTGTCACCTGCCCCCAGATGGTTAGGCTGGCTTTTGCTTCTCCACCTCTTCAGAGAGTTACCTGTCTCTGGGGTCCTCTTCTCCTTGAACACATTGCCTGGGAGGCTCAACACTCTCACAGGTGCAACAACCACCTGAGCAGCACGTTGGTTTCCTAATCTCAGAGACTAATAGTGGTTTGAAAGAAAAAATGATAGGACTCAAGAAGAAAAAAGAAGTGAGAAAGGCATTTTAGATGTTGTTATAATCAAAGTGTCAAAACTGCCTTCCCCTATTTTAACAAAACAACCAAACACAACAACCTGTTCTTAAAATTAGCTTATGAAGCCATGCCTTATCACCAAGGGTCTTTCTGATGGACAGTGTGTTCCCTTTGTCTAACAACAGAAAGCCAGTTCCACACTGGTTCTTCTGACTGCTTATGAAACATTCCCCAGGGGGCTCCACATGTACCCCACACTTAGACACACATCACCTTCCCCCGGTCCTGCCCCACCTAGGATATCCCTGCTGAGCTCTAGGTGCCTTCTCCCTCATCTGCATGTTCACTGGTGACCGAAGGCTGGCTGTTACTTCTCAGGCACCTGGCTTGTCCTTTCCTCCTCCCCAGTCACAGCTGGCCCCCATGCCCACCACCTCCCCATCCATCTGACTTCAGGACTGCCCCCCTGCCCCCCGAAGTTTCCTACAGCACCTGACCTCATCTGTATCTTAGCACTTCTCATGCCTGACTCAACTTTCTCCCTCACTACAACCACATCGTGCGTTTTTACAAAGTGACCTTTATGTTTCTCTTACTGTGAAGGCTGTAGGTGGTAGACACCTTAGATACTGAAAATATTTTTTAAAAGTTTTTAAAAATTGTGTTAAAATACACATAAAATTGAGCATCTTAGCCATTTTTAAGTATACAGTTCAGTGGTGCTAAGTATATTCACATTGTTGTACAAACAATTTCCAGAACTCTTTTCATCTTGCAGATGTCTGTACTCATTAAATAACTCCCCACTCTCCCCTCCCCCAGCCCCTGAAAGCTACCCTTCTACTTTGTCTATAAATTTGACCACTCTGGGTGCCTCATATCAATAGAATCATTTGGTATTTATCTTTTTGTGATTGGCTTCTTTTACTTAGCATAACATTGTCAAGGATCATCTATGTTGCAACATGTCAAAATTTCCTTCGTTTTTAAAGTTGAATAATATTTTGATTTATGTATATATATTACATTTTGTTTATACATTCATCTGTCGATGGACTCTTGGGATGCTGCCACATGCTGCTATGAACATGGATGTGCGTTCTCACTGAGAGTGCACAAGGGTTTTGTTTTCTCTGCATCCTTGCCAACACTTGTTGTTTTCTGTCTTTGTTTTTTTTTTTTTTTTGTAGCCTTCCTAATGGGTGTGAGTTGGTATATCATTGTGGTTTTGAGTTACATTTTCATAATGATTAGTGATGCTGAGCATCTTTGTCATGTGCTTTGGCCACTTGTATATCTTCTTTGTAGAAATGTCTGTTCAAGTCTTTCCCCATTTTTATTTTAATTTTTTCATTTATTTTTATTAGTTGGAGGCTAATTACTTTACAGTATTGTAGTGGTTTTTGCCATACATTGACATGAATCAGTCATGGATTTACATGTGTTCCCCATCCTGAACCCCCCTCCCCCCTCCCTCCCCATCCCATCCCTCTGGGTCTTCCCAGTGCACCAGCCCCGAGCACTTGTCTCAGGCATCCAACCTGGGCTGGTGGTCTGTTTCACCCTTGATAGTATACTTGTTTCAATGCTGTTCTCTCAGAACATCCCACCCTCACCTTCTCCCATAGAGTCCCAAAGTCTGTTCTGTACATCTGTGTCTCTTTTTCTGTCTTGCATATAGGGTTATCGTTACCATCTTTTTAAATTCCACATATATGCTTTAGTATACTGTATTGGTGTTTATCTTTCTGGCTTACTTCACTCTGTGTAATGGGCTCCAGTTTCATCCATCTCATTAGAACTGATTCAAATGAATTCTTTTTAATGGCTGAGTAATATTCCATTGTGTATATGTACCACAGCTTCCTTATCCATTCGTCTGCTGATGGGCATCTAGGTTGCTTCCATGTCCTGGCAATTATAAACAGTGCTGCGATGAACATTGGGGTGCACGTGTCTCTTTCAGATCTGGTTTCCTTGGCGTGTATGCCCAGGAGTGGGATTGCTGGGTCATATGGCAGTTCTATTTCCAGTTTTTTAAGGAATCTCCACACTGTTCTCCATAGTGGCTGTACTAGTTTGCATTCCCACCAACAGTGTAAGAGGGTTCCCTTTTCTCCACACCCTCTCCAGCATTTATTGCTCATAGACTTTTGGATAGCAGCCATCCTGACTGGCGTGTAATGGTACCTCATTGAGGTTTTGATTTGCATTTCTCTGATAATGAGTGATGTTGAGCATCTTTTCATGTGTCTGTTAGCCATCTGTATATCTTCTTTAGTTCTTTGGCCCATTTTTTGATTGGGTCGTTTATTTTTCTGGAATTGAGCTGCAGGAGTTGCTTGTATATTTTTGAGATTAAACCTTTACAGAATAGAAATCCCAGAGATAAATCCACGTACCTATGGACACCTTATCTTTGACAAAGGAGGCAATAATATACAATGGAAAAAAGACAACCTCTTTAACAAGTGGTGCTGGGAAAACTGGTCAACCACTTGTAAAAGAATGAAACTAGAACACTTTCTAACACCATACACAAAAATAAACTCAAAATGGATTAAAGATCTAAATGTAAGACCAGAAACTATAAAACTTCTAGAGGAGAACATAGGCAAAACACTCTCTCACATAAATCACAGCAGGATCCTCTATGACCCAACTCCCAGAATATTGGAAATAAAAGCAAAAATAAACAAATGGGACCTAATTAAACTTAAAAGCTTTTGGACAACAATGGAAACTATAAGCAAGGTGAAAAGACAGCCTTCAGAATGGGAGAAAATGGGCAGAATGGGCAAATGAAGCAACAGACAAAGGATTAATCTTTCCCCATTTTTAAATCAGATTTTTTGTGTGTGTTTGTAGATGTTCTTTATATATTCTGGATATTAACTCCTTTCAGATATATAATTTGCACATATTTTCATCCATTCTGTAGGTTGCCTTTGCACTCTGTTGACTGTGTCCGTTAATGCCCAGAAGTTTTAAATTTTGATTAACATTAGTTTTAAAGTCATAGACAAGCTGTCCATCACTGTGTTCTCAGTGCGGGACCTGGGATCTGCAGACTGTATGTGGAGTGAATGAATCGAGGACAAAAATCTGAGATTGCAGCTCTAAGTCCTCACTGCTCAATGTGAGGTCCAGGGACCAGCAACCTGGGCATCACCTGGGAGCTTGTTGGGAAAATAGCAGCTCAGGCTCCACCCTAGATCTACTGAATTAGAATCTGCAGTTCAGCAGGGTCCCAGATGAATCTGATGCACCTTGAAGTTTAGGAAGTACAGTTCTGAGTAACTTAAACAGTAGCCAGCTCTGGTTGGGTTATTGCGGTAAGACAGAGTCATCGCTGGCCACCTTCAGAAATAGTTATACTAACATTTTAGTAAGACAGGTCAGCCCACTTGGGAGAGTGGTGGATTTTCTCATTATCAACAGAGATAATTAAACATGAGAATCTGCTTCTAAAGGGTATTGTGACTCTTCCTCATTCCTGAAAACCTTTCCTGGATAGCTCATCCCCATCTCAGCTTGGCGTAGCCCTGTCCTATGGTCTTCTAGGACCTCTCAGTCACAGGTAGAGAATTCTGATGTGTAGGAATGTGTAGCCAAGACCCATTTGCCTGGGATTCCCTTGAGTTTATAAAGTCTGCAGTAAACCTGCCTCCTCTCATGGAATCTGAAAGATCAGAGCACTTAAAACAGCCCAAGGATGAGGTTCATTCCATCATTGTTGAAGGGAACCTGTCTTAGGAGAGGGCCTTCCTTCCACCCAGTGTCAGCCCAGGACCCAGATTCCAGCTCTGTTTAGTGTTTCCCTGGTGTCTGGAAAGACCCCCTCTTCGTCCAGCTTAGTTTTCACTATCTAGAATGCACTTCTAAGACCAAAAAGACTTTTTCTCTGATCAGTAGCAGAAAAGGGCTTTGAGGCCCATTAGACCCCAGTGATGGAATTCTGAGAAGATTTTAATAATAACCCAAACTCCAGCAAAATTATTTCCAGAGGACATGCATTTCAGGTTTCTTGAAGGATGTTTATAATAAGCTGGAGAATTTCTCTTGTTGTCGTTAAATGTGCTAGCACTGGTTTCAGTTGAATTCTACATGAAAAGGATATATTAACCTGAATAATATATGTTCATAATCTCGATTTAAAATTAAAAAGAAGGAAAAAACCCACAACCACATGAACAATATATCGCCCCAAGTAAAAGCCTTGGGAAAAAAACAAAAACTATGCTTGTACCACGCTAGTCCCATTTTTAGAGAGATAAAATTTCTATGCCCCCCTCGGTACACATGCACATCCCATTATTGTCACAGGGAGTTATGTATGTCGACTGGAGGGAAGAAGAGATGCGGGGCTTCGGAATGGATGAGAGTGGGGAAAACAGAAGTCGTTTCATTTCATGCGCTTCCTTCAGTCAGAGAGGGAGGGCTGAGCGGCTGGGTCTCATGAATGAGATGTGATCACCAAGAAGTCAAGATCAGGCGTCCCAGAAGTGGCAGTGGGAACATCCCGTATCAGGGACTCAGCGCTGATGCAGGGCTGTCCCTTCCCTGTAGGCCAGGAGCTCGGTTCTGATGTCCCTCCGCTGCCTCCAGACAGCTGCTGGGCTGGAGGCTTCTCAACTGTATCACAGGCCAATGGAGGTTGGTCAAGACTCTGGTGTTCTTAACGATGGCCCAAGTGAAGCCATTACTTTCAGGAATCTAAGACTGGTAGCACCCTAGGCACTCACTGGGGACCCTCTTTTGGGAGACGATGGGAATCCTCTAGAAGTGATACAGAGGGAGTCTTCCCCATTCTGTTCTCGAAGGATAGTGCAGCTATGTGCTTTCAGGAGGCAGGTGGCTTCAGGACTGAACGATTCGGAACTGTGTTTCTCCCATTTGCTGCATCACAGATTCATTGGAATTGTTTTGCTGTCTTTCATTCAATGTTGACAAGGCGTGTACGAGTTGCTCTAGGGGTTGCAGCGTTTGACCCCTGACAAAGGTGAATAGGCTTCATAGAGGTGAGCTGGGGCCAAGGGCAGCCCAGGCTGAAAGCAGGCCTGGAAGTCCAGCAGGGCCAGTCCACTGAGTGACTCCGCCTGGTCACACAGACCCACCCGGCCTCTGGGGGTCCTGAGCCCACTCTGGGGCAGGCCCGTCCCTGTGTGTCTACAGGGAATGTCCCTGTGAGAGGCAGCTTGCTTTCCATCTCAGCTCAGCTAATTTGCTGCCTTTATTGGGCACTTCATTGTTGGGATCATTGCACTGCCAGGAAATTTTTTTTTACACTTTTTCATTCTGTTTTATTTTTGTAATCTCATGGAGCAATATCATTTGTGCTCATATTTGATTTTTTTTTAAAAAAGCCTATTTCATTGAAAACTTCAGTTTTGAATGCAGAGCACTTCAGAGTTGTTATTAGAAGACTTTTTCAATCTCAAATAGAGAAGACTAGAAATGAAGTACCATTTGGGGGGGGTGGGGCGGAGAGTAATAAAGCATCAGCAACCTGTAATATCTGTAACATCAAGCTAGGCATCCAGAATGTCAAGAAGAAAATTTCTATGTGAAACTCAGTTCATGTAAAACTAATGGTATATATAGGGGATTTTGTTTCCCTAGCCACATTCAATGCTTATTTATTATTATAATTTCCTAAAGCTGAATTTATAAATTCTAATAAGCACATGTGTGGCAATAAGACACAGCCCTATGAATTAAGATTATAGAGTATGCATAGAAAGATGTTGAATACAAACTATGAATTCAGTCATAGGTGCCCATTGCCCATGTTACATATAAATCCAACAAATAAGCTAGCATACCTACTACTGTTTTATATTTGTGCTTCATGCTTGCTTTGTGTGTTGTACATTGTGTCTGTGACATAATGCTGGTGTTGGTAATGATACTGGTGCTGGTGGTGATGATGGTGGTGATAATGATGGTTTGATAGTAGTGATGCACACACCTCACTTTGATGGCATGTGCCCATGCAGGTATTACCCCAGTGCTTACCAGTACACACATCAAGTAGCTCCTGTGTGCCAGGTAGCACGTGGGGTGAGTATCTTCCTAGGAGCTAAGTTGTAGTGGCATGCTCCAGCCCACTCCTGTCTACTAGAGAGAAGAAATCTCTCTGGCATCTTGAAATCAGCCACTGTGGGAAGATTTACATATGTAAGTCCGCAAGTGCTACAAATGAGTTTTCTTCTTGGAGGGTCAGTTGCTCAGCAGTTTCCCTGCATACACTGGGTGCAGCAGTGGATGCATTTGACAGAGCCCCTGCTCCCACTGAGCTGAGTGATGGGGTGAGAGGCTGGTTCTTGCGCTGGCTCTGGCACTTGCTAGCTATTGGCCCCAAGCTTGCCATTTCTTGTGAAAGGACAGTAAGATGGACTTTATGCAAAGAGCTATGGTGCATTGAGTAAACACAAGGTGCTATCATTGCATTCCAACGTGAGAAGACAGATGATCACCAAACGTACACTGCTTTTTAGTGCCAAGGCATGATATGCACTCAGCAGAGCAAGAGAGCAGGGTAGGGAGCCAAGCAGGGACGTGTTTGATGGGGCGGGGGCTGCCTTGTAGCGAAGACCTGATAAGAAGGAAGCAAGCTGCACTGCCATGTGGGAAAAGAACATTCCAAGCAGAGAGCATAGCCCAGGCAAAGGCCCCACACAGGAAGTGCTGTCCAGGTATGTCCAACAAACACAAGGAGAGACCTGCATGGCTGGAACACTGGTCAGCATGGGGGACATATGATGTGAGCTGGGGCCAGAGGAGTCCCAGGGCAAGATTCAGAAGGATGAGGATCTTCTGACTATCCAGATGGATGAGGATCTCCTGAATATCCAGAAGGATGAGGATCTTCTGAAATCCAGAAGGACACTGGATTTTATTCCAAGTGTAAAGAGAAACAACAGGGAATTTCGTGCAGAGCAGTGAATGGCATGATTCAACTGATCTTTTTAGAACTATCTGTCCCACTATTAAAAAATTACCTGATTTTTTCTGGCACTTGTCTGAGGTCCAGTGGCATCCAGCAGCATCTGGTACATGATGTTTTCCAGATAATCTCTGACTGTCTTCTTTTCTCTGCTTCTAAATATTTCAAAGGGACCGATTGTTAAAGCAACACTTGTTCATTTCTATGATAAAAATTATAGTCATAAGAATAATTGAGCACTTGTGTAGCATTTGCTGTTTAGCTGCCAGGTAATTTTCTAAGTACATTGCATTCATTAATGCATTTAATCCTCAAACTAACCCTGTGGGATAGGTACTAGTATGGGTCCCACTTTACAGACAAAGAAACACAGGGACAGAGAGGTTAAGTAACTTACCCAAGGTCACACAGACAGTAAGTAAGTCAGTCTGCAAGAAAGAGTCCATGCTCTTAAGTACCACCAGGCAGACCCTTGCTCGAACTGATGAATCTAAGTGTTAAAGATTGAGGTTGATTAGAAGATTGAGATTCAAGAGTGAAGATTTTTAAAGTGAACTTCTACATGGAAGTAGGTAACCAAACACTCTCTTATTCAAAGCATAAGCATTCTCTTGAATAATACTGCCAGGAAAAGTACATTTGGAAGACAGCTGGGAAAACATACATCTGCGGTCCATGGGGAAGAGAAAATGAGTGACTGTATTAGATCATGGAGCTCTCACTGTGACACTGTGAGAAGTGTCATGTATCAGGACCCTCCCCAAGAGCATTGTCCATAATTACATTTTAGCTTCCAAAACACATGTTGGTGAAATCTAGAGATATCCATCTGTCTGATGACTCGTAAGCCTTTCAGGGTAGAGCTTCAGCACCTTCTAAAGCCAGTCACTTCTGCCTATCCTCAGAGCAATTAGCCAGGGGCATGTGACTTTCCATCACATCAGATTCATTCAGGGAATGCACTTTGCTAAACATCCTTTGAATTCTCTAGACTTAGGAGCATGATGTGAATTTGCTCTGCTCATGGTTTCCGAATGACTTCATCCAACGCAAGGTGCCAACACACCTGGATAAGACCTTGAAACCTTTATCTCCATCCAAGGCTTCTCTGCTGAGTTACAGAGGCTTTCTAATCCTTCCAAAGTCCTAGATAACACTGGGTATTGACCATCAGTCACTGGGTAACCATGGGGAGGGGAAACCAGGTGTGAGGTAGGACTCTGCAAGGCTTATAGATGGCTGGAACAAAGGAAGTGGGCCTCAGAGAGTCCTCTGTCTTCCATGCACAGTAGTGGAGAGTCCTGATCTCTAGGTTCAGATTGTCAAGGTGCACCTAGGTCTGCAGTCACAGCTGCCTGCTGGGTTTGGGAGTGCAGCTGGATCCCAGCCCCAGCTAAGGAGGATTCTGGTATGAGTTATGCTGCTACAGCCAGAGGTCCCAGTGTGCCACTGACCTCAGCTCTGAGGAGATGGCGAGTTTAGCCTTGGCATGTGGCTCTAGATGCAAGGTACCTCGGAAAACTCCCCTGAATTTTTCAATCCTATCCTTAGTCCTTCCTTGGCTACATATTTCTACCTGCTCAGTGGGCACCTCTAATCAAGAGTCTGTTGCCACCCCACATGCTGCCTGGTCAAAGCAGAGCCTGTACCTTTTTCATCTTCTTCCCGTGCTGGTCAGAGGCACACTTGCTCCTTTCTTGGGGGCTAAGAGTACTTTGGGGGTAAGACTGTGGAGAGAGACAAGGGGTGGCCTGAAAGGATTCCAGCAAAATTCCCCTCCTCATTCATTGTCCTGCAATTGGCGTCAGCCCCATGTGTCTGCCCTCAGAGCCTCTGTCCCCCGACACCAAACCAGGCCTATGATGAGCATGGGGTGGAGGTGGGCAGCTCTCCTTACCCCGTTTCTCCTTTATGCGGAGCTCACCTGCCCACTGAACAGTGCAGGCCTGTTCTGAAAACACGCTCTCCAGAGATTCATACCAGTAAAGCTTCCCTGTTGTCTTTGGAAGGTCACTCTTTTCCCCTTTGGGGTTTCAAGGTCTGCTGTCTGCCTGGCTGGCTCACCTGGGTGCAGTGCGTCCACATCAGAGTCTTAGTTGCTGCTGCTGACCCTGCTCTTGTAAGTTCAGGGGGCTGCTCCTGAGCAGAGGGTGGATTCCAGGCAGGACTGGAATCAGAGCCTGTCTGAGTCCAGGCTCTGCCTAGCAATGGCTGCAGGACCTGGAGCCATGAACTTGCCTTTTAAAGCCTGTTTGCGCCTCTGTGAAGCAGCCATAACCACTGGCCCCACCTCACAGGACTGATATGTGAGGAGTGAGTGAGTTAACGAAGATTAGTTAACAGTTCCTGAGTTCTGTATCAGAAGGACCACTTCTCAAACCCCACCGTTTGTCGCCTCTCAGATCACTTCTGGATCGCATCCTTTGTACCATCATTTAATGTCTCTGTCTTGGAAATGTGTTTATTTTGTTCATTTTGAGCCTTTATTTTCATTTAACGTGCACACCAGGGAACTCTACTTTTTCCTTCTATAAAATGTTTAACTATAAATAAATAGGCCATTTGACAGACCTGTGGAACTCAAAATTAAGTCAAGTTCATTTCCAAGGCAAGTTGATTCTTACAGGACATTTAAGGAGCTGGAACCTACAAGTTTCCACTAAAGGCTTTTCATCAAATAGAGCTTCTCTGAATGTACAGTACCTCCTCCCCACTGAATGGCCATTGTTGCACATGTATGGATGTTAGGAGGGGAGCGTTTGTTTTACCAGGTACTCCTCTGTTGAATAAAAAATGAGCACTTATCTCCAAAGGGGAAGAGGAAGTCTGCCCTCGATAATGTGGATAATATGTAATTCTCTCTTGGGTAAATAGATTCCTGATCGTGCAACTCGGTAGAACTGCAATCACATTTTTAAACTCTAAGGTGACGTTAGCATAAACATCCCATGTCCTAGTTATTGATCTGTTACTGCAATAATGGTATTACCCAATTGAACTTCTGACATTGGAGAACTTTCAGTGGCTGCAATTGCATTTTTCTTTTATTCCTTCAACTTAATTCAACTTGCACATCCATCTGTGATCTCTGTGAAAAGGTGTTGTTTTGCAGGAGTCTGCATAGAATGTTAAACCTCTCTGTCTCTATTTCTTGGCTCGATTCCCAAAAAACATACCTACAAAATGAAGCACTCAGAAACTTCCAGTGAGGAGCTTGAAGTGAGGTGTGTTTCCAAGAGGTACACAACTTCTGAATTCTTTGAGGCTGACTTTTCTGGTGTTAGCTTTAGCCAGTAAATCCTTCCCCATTGACATATCACTCTAAAACTGAGGGTAAGAGGGGCTTAAATGAGAAGTGGGAGATCCAGCCTGGAGGCTGTCGTCTGCTGTAGCAGCGTCTCACCATTGGCAGAAAGGAAAGATGGGGATGAGAGATATGGCATTTCAAACTCTGATGCTTGCAGACTCACTTTGTTACACCTAGAGTTCAGAAGATTCCATTACTGTATTCAAAAACTGGTCTGTGTGATCATCTTCTCTCACTTCTTCTGAGGGGATGTCGTGCAGTGTAGGAATTTAATCGGGCACAGCATCAGTGAGAATTTGAGTGCCAGTCTGGAATTGCTGAGTCCCCTGGGGACAGTGAGAAGGTAATTACTGGACCAGTAGCACCTACTTGAATGGCTAAAATAAAAAGTACGGACAATACCAAGTGCCATCATGTATGCAGGGCAATGAAAACTCTCAGTATTGCTAGAGGAAGGGAAGACTGGTGTGGACACTCTGGATGGATAGTTTGGCAGTTTCTTTAGAAGTTCAACATACTTTCCATACAACCCAGCAACCCCATTCTTGGATGTTACCCTAGAGTAACAAAAATCTCCCACACAAACCTGCAATGAATATTTAGAGCAACTCAGTTCATAATCACCGAAAACTTAGAATGACCCAAATGTCCTTCAGCAGGTGAATGGATAAGCAAAATGAGGCATGTGACACACGGTGGAATACTTAGTAATCCAAAGGAGCAGACTGTTGATACATGCAGCAACCTGGATGACACGTGAGAGAATTATTCTGAGAGAAAAATGCTGACCCCACACGGTTACATACCATGTGATGCCTTTCACATGACATTCTCTAAGAGAGAAAGCCTCAGTGACAGAACACAGGCCAGGGTTACCTGAGGGTCTTGTCAGAGGGAGGACGTGACTGCAGAGGTAACATGAGGGCGTGTGACGGGACTGTCCTGAGTCCTGTGGGGGCAATGCACCTAGAAACCTGTCCTTGTGTCTGGATGCATACAGTGATCCATTAGAAAGTCACTTTTACTACATGTCTTTTAAGAAAATTAAATTAAGAAGTGAAACAAAATTCTTGGTGTCCCTGGAAGACATAGTAGGAGGTGAGAATAGATCTTATTTTTTTTCATTTATTTTTATTAGTTGGAGGCTAATTATTTTACAATATTGTAGTGGTTTTTGCCATGCATTCACATGAATCAGCCATGGATTTGCATGTGTTTCCCATCTTAACCCCCCCCCACCTCCCTCCCCATCCCATCCCTCTGGGTCAGAGAATAGATCTTTAATCCTAGCTCAGGGGGGGGCACCACGCCTGGGTGAACCTGTGGGGTGGAGGGGTAGGAGGTGTCACCCGCATTGGAGAACATAGCTCAGGGGCATGGTTAGAAAGATTTAAATATCCATGCAAACAAATAAATTAATAAAAATGTATTATAAAATCTCTTCATTCTTTGGCCAGTGAGCAGTTTGCCCCTGCTCCCTTGCTCTGCAGGAAGCTACTGGGTGACGGCGTCGGGGCCACTCTCCTCACCTCCTCCCCATGAACACTTTCACTGAACTGAGAAAATTTCCTTTTATTCTTGCCTTCCTTGGATGCGCTGACACGTGTCTACATCTAAGCCTCCATCCCCTCTTGCTCGTAGAATTCCACTCCAGACCAGGGGAGTGGATTCTTCATGACTGGGAGGAAATGGATGAAAAGTGAGATTAAAGACACATGAAACAAGGGGGTTTAGAGCCTACAAGACACCACGCAGCTGACACAAACACCAGGCCTCTATTGGAGGAATAGAAAGAGAAATGGGCCAAGAGTCTTTTCAGGCCTGGTGAAAGGGAAAAGAAAGTAAAACCAAACAGTCCTGGGAAAGAGGACTGTTGCTTCTCACATGTTTAGAAAGCTCTGGGGCTTCTTCTAAAAGCCCCTACCAGGACTTCCAGCTGTTGGTCCCCTGCCCCCTCCTGTTTCCGGGAAACAGCAACAGCAGACCTAGGTGTCAAGTTCATTTCCGAGGCCTGGAAGTCCTGCCTTCTGCACTTTGCTTGTGTTTTCAAGTGCAGGCAAGACCTGCTGTCGAAGTGTGTGTGAACAGCCAGTTCAAGAGTATTTAAGTTTGTTTTTGAGTGCTGATGTCCCGTGCACCTCCTGCACCACCAGGAATAGGACAAGGGCTTGAAGAGGGCTATTTGAGGGCCAGAAGCTGTCAGAGAACTAGCTGAAGTGTGTCTTGATTCACTTTCAGAGACCCACTCACTGCACTCCAGTTCTTGAATTGCCATACACATTAGGAGTAATTCTTTATCTTAAATCTAAACACGTTCGTGTTGGCAAGACATCACCTGAAATACAGGTGGGGCCCTGTAGCAGGTCGCTCACCCTGGCTCTGCGCCATTGCAGTTTTTCCCTTTAACCTTGACATTCTGCTCCTGGCTCCCAGTTTGACTCCCAGGTCTGTGGTCTTCCCTGTTGTTGTTTTAGTCACTAAGTCAAGTCTGACTCTCTGTGACCCCATGGACTGTAGCCCACCAGGCTTCTCCGTTCTTGGGATTCTCCAGGCAAGGATACTGGAGTGGGTTGCCGTTTGCTTCTCCAGGGGATCCTTCCAACCCAGGCATCAAACCTGCATCTCCTGCACTGGCAGGCAGATTCCTTACCGCTGAGCCAACAGGGAAGCTGAGTCTTACCTACTCTCACTGATATGCCAATATTGTTCTCTAAGCTACTTCTTAATGTGCCTAAGCCTTCCCCTAACGCATCAGTGCAGAGAAAGGTAGCTGAGTGGAAACTGGTGAGAAGACTACATTTTCCCCTTTTTAGTGGTGGTAAGAAATTTATTTCTAGTTAAACAAGCTGGGAAACGTAATTAAGCACATGGTTGATGGGGATAGCTAAGTATGCATGCCAGAAAAACAATAGGTTCTTTAAAGGTGCCAAGGACTAATATGCATCTCCTGTTGGAAACTGTATACACTTCACAATTCAGAGCCTCTTGTGTGCTGCCTCGTACCTTCAATCAAATTATTATATTCCAGAAATATGCATAAGGGAAATGATTCTACACATTTTATGGTAGGTTGCTGCTTGTAGCAGTAATTGAAGTACCTTTCCACTTATGAAAGTACTAATTTTATTTGTTTTTATTGCTTTTCTAGATGCAATTATTTATTTAGTGTGCTTTGGTTTTATTAAATTATGTTTACTATAGGAACATCATAAAAATGTATGAAAACAACACATCAGCCAAGCCAGTCTGGTGACCTGTATTGCGAAAGCTAGTGTTATTTTTCATATCCAAACATAATGGAATAACTTAAGAATAAACAGATAATCTATGCTAGAAAACAATGCAGTTTCAGAGTAATGTAATAAACCACCTGGACAATACGATTTCATAAATCTTGGTTCTAAAATTTACATGAGTTGGGTTTTGTGTGCTTATTTGAGGACACATGACATTTCTAAATGGAATCATTATAACGTGAAATGTAATTAAACCGAAAGGCAAGAGGTAAATGGTATTTTTGTTGGCTGGTGAGATGTGGATGACTAAGAACTGTAAAGATTTTTGGTATAAAAAGACAAGCAGGAGGCTCTGACCCATGTACCTGTCCTTAACACTGAAGTTTAAAGAGAGCCGGGTGACTATGAAGGTGGCTTGGTGGTGTCCCTCACCAGCAGGTACTGGCTATAAGTCATTCTTTACATTCCTCTCCCTGCACCTTAGTATGATGCTTCCTCTCAAAAGAAAAGAGGATTTTTGCTTTTGGCACACATTTTAAGGAACTTAATGTGAATATATACGATTTATTTGTCCTGAATTTTGGTGAGTTAATCAAGGTATAGCACTGAAAATAAAAAAAAAAAATCTACGACAACACAACCGAAACCAAAACCAGAGCTGCTTAAATAGAAGTGAGGTGTCTTTTACAACTATAAATCAGTGACTAACTTTTATTTTTCTAATTGTGAATTAAAATTAATTAATCTGCTGTTTAAATAATGTACCATCTACAAGATTCAACAAATATGTACCATAAAGGGTGAGTCTCTCTCCAACCACATAGTTTACTTCCCCAGAGGGAACCTTGAAGGCCAAGTTCTTGATTTCCAGGTGAGCTCTAAGGGTTTTCTGAGCACATAAAGTATATGCATGTGTATTTACTCCCATACACACACAGTTACACAAATGATAGTAAAACACACAGTGCTCATACGGCTTCATCATTCTTTTTAAGGACTGTGCCGAATATTTCATTAAGAATGCATCGGACTCCTGTTGATGTCCACTGAAGTGTTTCCAGTTTTTTGCTTGTACCAAGAACATTTCCACCAACAGTATACAAGAGGACTTGTTTCTTGCTGTTTCTTTTCGAAAACTTGTAGTTTGTCAGCTTGAAAGACAAGAACTGATGTCTAAGTGATTTTAAATCTTTCTTGTCTTATTTTGAGAGAGGTGAAGTCTCATTTAATATGTGTGAGGAGTTGTGTATTTCCCTTCTTGTGAAGTCTTTGATCCTGTCTCTTGTTCTTTGCTTAATTTTCTAATGGACTGTTGGCCATTTTTGTTACTCAGTTGTAAGACCCTTTGATCTGAGTTGTGAATATTTTGCTCATTTTTTTCAACTGTCCTTTGACTTTGTTTAGAGGATATTCTGCAATATATTGAATGAACATCTACATGTCATTTTTCTATTGCTCCTGGGTTTTGTAAGACTTTAAAACACATATTTTAAATTGGTGAGATTTTAAAAAATAATTTTTAAATAATTTAAATAATTGTTTAAATAATTGCTGAGATTATTTTTTAAAAATTTTCCCACACAGTCTTCTAGCACTTTTGAGTTTATTTTCCATGTTAAAATTTAAAATTAATATGGCATTTATCTAATGTAAAGAATGATGTGAACAATATGACTTTTTTCAATTGGCTACCCAAGTGTCCCAACACCATTTATTGAAAAATAATATTTGGGTTAATTTATTCATGTTTTCATCAATCCCATTGATGTATATTCATTTGTTGGTATCACAGAGCTTTAATTATAGTAGCTTTATATTTTTAATGTCACTGGAGTTGGATCACAAATTATTCTTTATTTTAATAATTTTCCTTAATTATGGTAAGAAAAAAATCTATGACTGTATTATATTATCAAGAATTATTTTTAACAAAAATTTTAAATGTCTTTCCAGTATCTATAGAGATAACCATATGGTTTTTCTCTGTATTACTGTTGTGATTTATATTAATAGATTTCTCTAGTACTGAACCACTTATTCCATTCACTTATTTATTCCATTTATTCTATTCCTAGAATAAGATCAATTTGAGCATGATTATCTTTCCGTGTGCTTTTCTGTGCTGAGTAAATCTGATTTATGCTAATTTACACACTAGTAAATGAAATTGTTCTAAAGTATGTGAAGTTTTTCCTTTTTTGTAATGCTCCGAATCAGTTTAATTATATTGGGATTATCTGTTCCTCAAAGGAATTTCTTTTGGAAATTCTCTTATCAAACTGCCTGTGCCAGGTGCTTTTGACAGTGTTTTCTCTCTTCTTCCTTTCTTTTCTTTCTTTCCTTTGATGGAATTAGTACAGTCACATGCTACTGTTTGTAATTTATATTTTTCTAGAATATTACTCACTTTATCTTGTATTTCAAGGTTTTTGCATTTCCCATTCCATTCATTTATGCTTTTTCCCTTCCTATCTTGATTAAGCTTTTGTTTGTTTCATTGGTGTTTTTTAAGCATAAACTTTTGGATATTTTTATTTATTCTCTGATTTTTCTATCTTCTGACTTATATGTCCAGTGTTAATTTTTTTTTTTTTTTTGGTTCTTCCTTCTGCTTTTGTTTATTTTTTTTTCTAACTTCTTAAATTAGATGTTTGATCCATTTCATCCATATTGTTTAATATAAATATTTAACGTTATGACTTTTCTCCGAGTACTACATTCTTAGGTTCTGGTGTGTAATATTTTCTTTGCCATTATTTTCATCATATGCTGAAATTTTAGTTTTATATAGATTGAGTCACTTAAAATTTCTAGGTGATAGCATTCTAGTTTTGTTGTTAATTTCTAAGACTTTTTGTTCCTGTCTCTGTTTTATTCTTTCCAGCAGAGACTGTTAGTTACATTATTTTTACTTTGGAATTAAAGTTTACTTTGTGGCCTCATGTTTAATCATTTTTGATAAGTGTTCTGTGACAACTTAAATCATGTGGTGTTTCACTGCAGGACATAGTGTTCTATATAAGATGACAGGATGTAGCTTTAGGTTATTTAAGTTTTACATATGCCTTACAATTTTTTTTCATTTATTTCCCTTTGAATCCCCAAAGTGCTATGAAAATACATGCCTGATGAATGGATGTGTGATGCTGAACTCCCTGTGGTCGGCTCCAATTGTGTTGTTTTGTCTTATAGCCAAAGATTGCCGAGGAGAACTTGACCTACGCTGAGCTGGAGCTGATCAAGCCCCACCAGGCAGCCAAGGGCATCCCCACCAGCACGGTCTATGCGCAGATCCTCTTCGAGGAGAACAAGCTGTAACCCTGCGTCCTATTTAATATCTGCCACTCCAGTTATTTATGAAACTTTGGATACAAAGTCCTTATTTTTGTATTTTCACTCGTGCCTTCTGTGTGGTGGGAGCCCCTTTGCAATGGCATTTCAGGTGCCTTCAGAGAGGTCTGACGCTCCTTTCTGCGAAGAGCAGGGGCCGCAGCCCTTTGGATAAATCTCCCAGGACAAGATTTTCTGGGTCTGAGCCCTGAAGGGTGAGGACTCTGATTCTGAGACCATTCAAGAGGATTTTCTGCTGAGCCAAACCCCTGTATCTTTTTTTTTCTCTTGTTTATCTTTTTTTTTTTTTAATCTGAATTTTAATCTTCTACTCTTCCTGTATCTGTGATATCAAGCTCATAGTATATAGCTAGAGGAAATAGCATTATGGGCCCAAGTGTGAGATGGTAGAGATGTACTAATTGGTTTTCAAAGGATCAGATAACATTGCCAGGGCACCCAGAGCAGCATAAAGTGCTTATTGTGAGCAGTCATTCAAGATAGCATCTCTTGTTTTAAATAGATGCACTGACCCTGGTGACTCAAGGCCAGAGAGACAGATTGTGGGGCGGTCTGAGGTCTAAGCCGACAGTGAACTGTCTGGATACCCCTGTGCCCATTTCCCCACCCATTATTGTTCACAGCCACAGGACAAGTAGGACATTATTCATTCGGAAGTGCTTCCACCTCTTTGGCAGGCGGCCTTATCCCTGTATAGAGACTATTCTTCAAGAAGTTCTTACTTACCCTTTTCCAAAAGGAGCTGGGTGGTGTGCTTTTGATTGACAGAATAGAGGAAGGGAGCCTCTTGGAAGTGTGCCAAGGTTACTAACTCTAATTGAACATCCATTTGTGTAAGAGCAAAGTCTTGACTGCTTCCCCAATGGTAGGAGAGTAGGAAGTATAAGCCAAGCTGGAAAAACGTGTCCTGGATACCCCCCCACAGCCTCCCCCCGCACCAGCCTATTACAAAGTGCCTTGCTGACTCAACTTTGCATGTTAATTCGAGTGGACTTGAGTGGGAGGGAGGCAGGGATGCCTGGCAAATAGATCTATGAGAAAGTTGCTCTGTGGACCTATATGACATCCATGACCTCACCATTCTGGAACAGACCAAGCTATCAGCTGTGCTGTTAAGGACACTTAATGTGTGAGTGTGCTATGGGTGGGTTTTTACTGCACACTACAGAAATTGTTTGGCTTTGTAATGGGCCATGTATATATGTTAAATTATATATTTTAAACACAATCTGAATGTGAGTTGTGCCCCTCTGTACAGCCCTGTGAACTTGGTTGAGGTTCTTATCCCCTACTGGTCTCAGACTCTCTATTTATACAAAGGTGAGTTAACCTCTCATAGAATTCTTATAATGGGATAGTGACTTGGAAGATTCTGGACGCTAGAAATTGCTACACAAGTACACTATGTTAACATGCATGCTAAAACTAGTCCATATTTTTAAAATGAAATGCCTTTACTATTTAAAGCTCTCATTGTGTTAACTTTAAAAAGTAAATATTTGTCCATGAACTTAGCTCTATGGTAACTTTCCCAAAGACCTGTGATAGCTTATGAGTGCCTCTGGTGGTTTACTGGAAAGGGTCCAAGTCAGGAGCAGGTAATGATTTTCCAGAAGCGAAAATATCCTGACTTTACAAAAAGGAAGTCATTCTCTGCTGCCTGTGCTTGCGTCTCATGCCCTCCTTCTTGCCAAGTTTCCAAGGTAGTGAGTAAGCTGTGCAATTTCTGAAGAAGAACTCACTAGAACTTTCCAGACAGGAAGACATCTTTTAGAACAGGAGAACATACAATTAGTACGTCTTTCATATCATCATTATCCTAGGCATCCTATCATGTTTTATCATGGCACTTTGGTAGGACATAGTTACATGGTGTTGTGGGAAAGGAAAGTGATTTCCTGATTTACACAAGGAGCTATTAATATACAGATGGGTGGGGACCTGGGAGTACCAGGTGGGGGTGGAGAGTGGGGCGTCTGAAGAGGTGATGGAGAGAGGGCGATGGAGAAGGAGGCCTCTGGGCCTCTGCAGAACTGAATCGAACTTCAGTCACCTGCAGACCCACCGTGTTAAATTCAGTGGGGGCCCTGTGTCATCACATATGGAAATGAATACATTCCACTGAGAAGAGCATGGGTTTTGAAGTCTCTGTAGGTTAAAATCCAACAAATCATTGTTATAGATTCAATTCAGACTCTTGCTCCAAAACTCTGGTCATATTTGCATAAATCCACGCTGAGGTGTGTGAGGAGGGGATCCACTGACATGGGGTTTAAGAAGAGGCTTCAAGACCAGTACCTCCTACTGAACATGCTTCCTAAGGGAATCATGGAAGCTCTTGGCAACATCTGAGCACAGCTTGCTCCACTATTATCTTGCTCCACTATTATCTAGGAGCTGTCCAAACTCTGCTCAGAACTGGGAGCAGTGGATGATTTGTACCTAGTGCTTCTTTGGGATGATAAACCTTGATGTTATTTTCAGAATAAACTTAAAAATAAGTCTCCTTATTTGTTTTCTATCAAATACACCACTATGTCTATATTGTCATTTCTAAAGATAAGGAATATATATCATTCAAATGGAAATGAGGAAAAGTTCTTCACTTTCTTTTTGCTGTAAAGCATCTGTGGGAACAACTATAGATAGATTTCAACATGGACAACGGCTTATACATTTAAAAGAAGGATGAAGAACCCATTGCTCAGAATGGAATGCAGTGGCTCTCGAAGGCAGAGTGCACAGACTCTCAGATTTGGTGGGGATTTGGTTTTGGTCATGTATGGCGGAATCATCACAAGAAGCAAGGATGGGGAAGGGGTATCCCCAAATGAGACTCCCTTGCCAAGTCACAGCCCTGGACCCTGAACTAAAGCAGTTGTGATGGGAAGACAGGGCTGGGATTCTTTTTAGATCACATTTTCATTAAATCATCATGTCTCTGTTAACTCACAGGGCAGAGAAGAAAAAGCTAAGCCTAACCCTCCCTCTCATATTCATTGGTGTGAAAATGACACTGGGCACTATATATTTTTTAGTACATAGTCATCAACCCATGCATGGATGAGCCCAAAGACTCACTCAGGATAAAAATACTAAACCAGTTGTTGCTTTTAGGGACTGCTCGTGGCTTAGTTCATCCCTCAGCTTCTGACATGCATGACTACAACCTAGGCTGGGCCAAGAATGGGACTCATGCTCCAGCCCACAAAAAATGAGCCAAAGCATGCATGAGGCCTGGTCTGGGCTGATTAGAATTCTTAGGAGAAAGAAAGTGTCTTAGAAAGCAGCTAAGCTGGGAGGCCACCTGTCAGAACCACATACAGCAACATCTGCCAAGGGGTGAAGCCTTGGTGAACAAAAAGATGCTGAGAAAGCAGTGGGGAAGACAGGGTCCTGGGAACACAGACAGAATCCCAGCCTGCAGCCACTAAGATCCCCCAGGCTCTTCTTTTTCCTTTAGATCTTCTGATTCAATAAACTAGCCCCTTCTCTTACTATCTAACTCCTGGTTTTGCTCAAGCTGGTCAGGTTGCAGTCAAGAGAATTCTAACTAAAACAGTATGCATCAAAGCTGCTTCCCAAACCAGGAAGTGAAAGAATTACGCTGAGGGCACCACCCAAGGAGCCCACTTCCATCATATCCAGCATCCAGAATTTTAACCGTGAGCTTGTGTCACAGTCTGCTTCTTACTCAGTGTGCCCCTCACAGGCCACTCACAGGCCCCTCTCATGGAGAGGGACAGGCTGGCTTCAGGCCTGGCATGCTCCTAAGGGAGGGACTCTTGGGTTTAGAGTAGGGACTCTGGCAGTACTGGGCCACTCTGGCGGAAGCTGCTCTGGTAGAATTAGCACATGTGAGCACCCTGTCACATGGATGTTGGAGGGGGCCTTTTTGTGCTGGCTGGCTCTGAAGTTTAGGCTGGTTTCCACATAGAATATGCTGTCTTTCCAGTATCCTTGACCCAGCATACCCTGACCCAGTATCCTTGACCCAGCATACCCTGACCCAGTATCCTTGGTCAGGAGGGAGCCTGTTATAAGATAAGGCAGCCATGTGGTGGGGATGTTGATGTTCCCCCTCACCCAGCATAACCCCCGCAGCCCACCCCAAACATCAGACAGAAGCTATTCATGGGTTGGGAAACAAAGAAGAATTTCATATTTTGGAGGAAGGATCTGCCTTCAGCCTGGATGTGTTAAGCTCTGGGGAGTGTCCAGATGGATTGGATAGATTGGTGCCTGCATCACCTGGATCATTGGTAAACAGTGGCTCGTGTTCAGAAAGCCTGGGAGGGGCCTGGGTGTCTGTGTTCCTAACAAGCTCCCAGGGGATGCCCATGCTTCTGGTTCCTGGGACTGTTGGGAAATGCAGATCTGGAACCCCTGGGGAGATGATGGGAGTGGCCTCAGAATATAAGTCATAGCTGAAGCCCTAACAGTGAGCTAACTCCCCCAAGAGAGGCAGTGCAGCTAGGTCTGAGCTATGGGTGCTCCTCGGCCTGCAGGTCTGGTCTAGAAAGCAGGCAAGATGCCTGAAGGGTACCAGAGCAGAGCAAACTTCCAGAGGAGTTAGAGGGGAGCCGGAGAAAGCTGGGTCTGGGAGTTTCTGGAAGGGGAATGGGCTGAGCAGTATGTACTCTGTAGTGGTCAAGTAGAATAGAGGTTAAACCTCTGCTCATTCTGAATTAATTGCTCATTTCACATCTTTGTTTTTGGGCTTCCCTGGTGGCTCAGGCAGTAAAGAATCAGCCTGCAATGTGGGAGACATGGGTTCAATCCCTGGGTTGGGAAGATCTCCTGGAGAAGGAAATGGCAACCCATTCCAGTATTCTTGCCTGGGAAATCCCATGGATAGAGGAGCCTGGCAGGTCCCAGTCCATGGGGTCAAAAAGAGTCAGACATGACTGAACAACTAACACTACCCACTTTACATTTTTTAAAAGTTTATTAAAAGATTTATTTTGCTGGGATAAGCAATTCCCTGAATGCACAAGCCTAACAGACTTTGGCACTGAGTGTGTCTGCCCTGCTCAGCTGATTTTCTCCAAAACCATCAGTTACGTTCAACAGGGTGGAAGATTTGGAGCAGACTCTTAATTAATGCACAGGGTGGGGTTGGAGGGCAGCCACGGCAGCTTTCTGCTCCTTCTGTGGTCATTGATAAAAGATGACTTGGTGCCTGCTTTCTAGTAAGCACAGCTCCACTAGTTTCACACCGACTGAGTGTCTGATTGTTAAATGTTAATGTACTACATCCTATAGTTTAAATAGAATTAGAGATGTTTGCAGCTTTGGTTAAATGCACCTTGTTCTTCCACGTTAAACTTTATTACAAATGTCCTCCATCAGCAAATAGGAGAAAAACTCTTTAGGAGCTGGTCTGTGTGGGGGCCATGGTTGCTATTGAAAGAGCTGGCATCCTATTTCCATTTATTAAGGCTTTTTAACTGATGGGGTGTTGGGTGTGATTGTTCCTTGTTTACGTGTATGATTAGAACCTCAAAAGTTTATGCAGAAGTTTGCACTGTGTGTCTGGGAGACTGATGCTCTCTTTGGTTTTACTAAAGGGGTCCACGATCCTCTTTTAGAGACTCTGTACCAGGATCCTAGCTGCCAGATCTCCCAGAGCATCCTGATGAAGTTGGTCACTTTGCAGCTGGGGAAACTAAGGAGATAGGAAGGGGCCTGCTAGTTGGTGGGCAGAACCAGCAGGAAAAGAGCTCTTGACTTCCAACCTGGTGACCCCCATGCAGCCCAATCCAAAGCCCCCCACCCATGGGCTCTGGCTTCAAGAAGCCTACCTGGTCCCACTCTGGCCTGAGGGGCTGGTCTTGGCCTTGCTGAGGATAAGGGCTGCCCAGCCTCGCCTTGCAGGATCTCCCCTCTCCCTGCCCTTCCTCAGTCCCTCCTGTGCATTCCTGGTTCTCAGGGATCCCACGGTCCAGGAGGCTCATGGCTGCACGTAGCCCAGAGAGTGGCCCACCTGGAGTCATTTACGATGTCTCTCTCTGTTTCCGCTTCTCATCTCCTGCCTCTTCCGGATTCTGTTTCTGGTTCTTCGGGGAGTCTCTTCACCAAGCATCCCTTTCTTGTTTTGTACCTTCCGCTGTCCCCGCAGTCTCCAGAGTGACACACATATCTCAAGCTGGCTGGACCACCCCCCAAGCTATCTCTCCTACTGCGTCCCCCCAACCCCCCCGCATCCCCCCAATCAGGAGCCTCTGCTTCCTGCACTGCCCCTCTGGTCTCTCAGCCTCTGCCCACTGTCTTCAGCCCCATCCCTGACCTCAGCTCTGCTCCAGGCCTTTGGGGATCATGGCTAAGCGTGGGTTCTATCATTCTCCACACCGTGTGACGCAGGTGTCCTTTCCCTGCCATATCCAGTTGCACACCCTGGGCCACCCCGTAATCACCTCTCCTTCACTCCACTCCAGGGGTGGCTTTCTCCAAGTTGCCATCTTCTCTCTGTACATGCACACCTGTGTCTTTGACTGCTCTCGAGCTGCAGCCTGAGGACTCCGCATCCACGTCTCCAACTGGACTCCTCTTCTGACTC
The DNA here is from genome assembly GCF_963930625.1 of Muntiacus reevesi. NCBI lineage: Eukaryota > Metazoa > Chordata > Mammalia > Artiodactyla > Cervidae > Muntiacus > Muntiacus reevesi. The sequence continues at coordinate 122,127,866 of NC_089250.1, read as the reverse complement.
CATGTCTACCCACCAGCTGTCCCCTCGAGCATCCCTCATACGTCTCAGAAGCCACTGTCCCATCCTGACCACAATCATGGATGCCCTATCCCATCATGCTGTCCAGCAGTTGAGATAATTTATTTTATCATCAGAAACTGGGATGATGAATGCCCAAGGGATAGCATGCATACATGCTAAGTCATGTCTGACTCTTTGCAACCCCATGGACTGTAGCCTGCCAGGCTCCTTTGTCCATGGAATTTCCTAGGCAAGAATACTGAGTGTCTGAGTGGCTTGTCATTCCCTCCAGGGGATCTTTCCAACCCAGAAATCAAACCCACGTTTCCTGCATTGCAGGCAGATTCTTTACTGCTTGAGCCATCGGAGCATCCCCCAAGTGATGGTAGAGAGAGAGCAAAAAATATACTCTGCAAGAAGTTCTGCACCTTCAGTTCTGTACTTCTGGAATTCTTCCCCACTTTCCTCTCTGATGAAGGGGGCTTGGAGCCTGGTTACTTTTGTCTCTGGCTTGTTCTCTTGATTTTGACAGTTTGGGAATTCATGCACATTACTTGTCCACATGGTTTATGGATATGTGAATAAAGAGACCTTTGCTAGTTTATGGGTGGCTTCAGCACTGACAGCATATGACTGGCAAGAAGGGATGTCATGAGGGATTCATCCAGGGTTCGGGACTTTCTGAGTTAACAGACGTGGGGGGTGGGGGGAGGTGGTGGCACTCGCCTTTCCCCTTCCCTGGCCACACCCAAGCTTCTCCACCTCTGAGGTCAACCCTGGTAGCCTGCTAGCAGCGCCACCTGGTGGCCATCTCTGAGAACTTGCGGAACTACTGCCTTGGCTTACCCTTCCTCCCAGGGACCTCCCTGCCCGTCCTTCATGCTGTCTCTCTGCCTCTCCTCCACATGCTCACACATGCCATTCCCATCCCAACTTGGCCCAGATGTCTCCCTTCCTCCTTTTCATCTTCTCTGTTTCTTTCCCTGCCCCTTCATTCCATCCACAAGAGATCATTTGCATGGTGTGCCACAAGGAGGCTATGTGAACCGAGCAAGTACATCCAAGCCATCTCTCTAGCTTGGGTGCCAGAGTCAGGGTCAGAGCCTCCAGATGAGTTCCGTGTCTGGCCTTCTCTCTCCTCACACACAGTTTGCTTTCTTTTGCTGGTGTCCTGGCTTTTCTCACTCAGCAGTGTCAGTGTAGGGTTTAGAGTCAGAAGATCGGATGCAAAGCCCGAGCCTGATTTTTATTTGCTGTGTGTCTTTGAGAAACCATTTGAGCTCTCTGACCTTCAGTGTGTCCTCATGAGGAAAATAGCCAGAGGTAACAGGATTTAAACAGACATCTGTGTGGCTTCTCCGTGTGGAATAAGTTCCCTGGGAAAAGGGCAGGGCTGGCCTTGCCACCACCAACCCTCAGTGTGGGCCCTGGATGAAAGCAGGGGAGGGACAGGCCGGTGGGGAGGGTATGGGACGGGACTGCGCCCCAGGGAGGAGCCGCCCCAGAGGCCCAGGACTGGCAGTGCTCAAGCTGGGAGGTCCAGCCCCCAGGACTGTTTCTCCCATCAGCTTGTTCTCAGCTTAGTTGGGAATAAAAACATCTGCTAATATTTATCTGACCCATGTGAACACTAGACCTGGTGCAGAGAAAGATTTCCAGAACCTTCCCTGAGCCCTGCAATCAATCTCCAGCTCCTGGTTGTGCCTCTTCAGACTGCATTCCCTTCTAAGCAAAGCCACTGAATAATGCCACTAAGGCAGGTCCCTGTCTGTTTTGTCAGCACACTGCCCCTGCGGCCTGTCACAGAGCCTGGTACCCTGGTACCCTGGTACCTGCTTCTCATTGCTTAGAAAGGAAATAAACAGTGAAGGACTGGGGAGGTGCTTTGAAAACAAAAGCAACAAAACAAACAAACATAAAACACAACCCATGTGGAAAGGATTTTTTTTTTTCCTATAGATTTTGTTCCTCCCTGGAGACATCCAAATCCTGTGCCTCAAACCACATCATCCAGAGCTTCCACAACTCAGCAAAAAGGCGCTGCTATATTTATCCCATTGGCAGCCCCCTCTGCTAGTTTCCATCAAGGAACAGCCTGAAATAACACACTTGTCTGGGGCCGGGGAAGGAGGGGTGACAAGGCCACAAGGGCCAGCCACTCTGGCTGTGGTCTGGCCCAGCCTGGGGAGGAAGGAGGCTTGATGGGAATACTGGGATATCCATCACCTCGGGGACCTGAAGGGCTGCCTCTTCTGTAGGACAAGAAGGAGCTGGTTTATTTTCCCAGAGAAGTTCTGGGAGCAGGATGAACCCGTCTCAGAACCCACAGCAGCATCTGAAACCCCCTCCATCAGAAGACCACAGCTGAGGACTTGGCCTGAGGGAAACGTCCTTGACTTCCCAGGAAGACACCTGGCCTCCACATCAGGCTAATGTATATAGAGGCTCCAACAATATTTTACTTCCTCAGATGAAATCCCAACTCTGGAGCAAGGTAGTGAGAGTAGCTTATGTTTGTAAGTTGCTTCCACTTTCCAAAGGGTGTTTCTGGTGTATTGTATTTCTTCCCCCAAACTCAGCACATAAGTTTTTTAGTATTTTCTTTGAGGAAGGCCCAGGAGTTGGTCTAATTTCCAGCCACTCTAGACCTTTCCTGCTACTTAGCAGAAGCAGGGGTGTCTCCTGCTGCCTCTCCATACCCAATGTCCATTCATCCTTTTCCGGTTCCTTGTCCCTGTTAAATTGCCTCTCATACCCCAGTGATGCCACATCACTGCCTGCCCTGCCATTTGTCACATCCAGCCTGACTCAGTTCTCCTCTGAGTAATTCAGTGGGATTCTGCAGCTCACAAAAATCTTGCAACAGAGAAAAACAGAACTTCTACTGAATCCACGTAAGACAAATGTCAAATGGATCAGAGTCATCACCCCACTTATCAGAAGTTTTGCTTTCTACAGTTTCAGTTATCTGTGGTCAAAGTGGTCCAAAAATATTAAGTGGAAAATTCCAGAAGCAAACATTTTGTAAGTTTTAAAATGAATGCTGTCCTGAGTGGGAATAGTGTGATGAAATCCCATACCATCCTGCTCCGTCCCACTCAGCGTGTGAATCATCCTTTAGTCCAGAGTGTGCCACCTGTTAGTCACTTAGTAGCCATTTTGGTTATCAGATGAACAGTTGCAGTATCTGTTACGTGGTACTTGTGTTCAAGTCACCCTTGTTTTACTTAATATGGTCTCAGAGTGCCAAAGTTGTGATGCTGGCGATTGAGACACTCCAGAATGTTGTGACTGGCTTACTTCACTCATCATGAAGTCCTAAATTTTCATTCATATCATAGCATATATCAGAATATTTTTCCTTTTTAAGGCTGAATAATAGTTTGTTGTATGTATAGATGTTTGTTTACCCACTCATCCACTTGGATTATCTCTACCTTTGGACTACTGTGAATAATGATGCTATGAATTTGGATATAAAAGTACAGACCATGCTTTCAAAGGATGCATTTTTTTTTTTAAGAGGCTGTTCACCATTGCTCAGGACAGGGACTTACACAGTGTTGATTTATTGCTATTTATCACCTCTCTGGAGAAGTAGGCCCCTGCTACTGAGCTGTAGATGCCTTTGGAACTCAAGTTTCTCTTTGAGGAACATGGAAAAATTGTGATATATTAAATCAACAAAAAGGGTATAATTTAGTTCTAAATTAGATATCTAATTTGTGGTTAAGAACATTCTATTTATTTACTCTAACAATTGTGAAAGGGGGTGAAGCATCTTGAATGAGAGTTGGAGAAAAATTGTAATTTTTAAAAAATAGTGGCATGTTCTAGTAGTCATCTTTTCAGAGTATAGTTTGATATCTGTAATGGTTCTACTTAGGTAAACAGTGTGACCAATAAGGACGGACAGACTCAGGGGCCTCGTGAAGACCTCAGGCCGGTGGTGTGCTCACCACAAGCCGGCACCCGCAGAGTCTCTGTCCTAGAAACCTTTGGTCTAAATCCATTTATCCAACTAGTCCAGCTGGGGCCACTCTTGTTTCTGTTCCTTGAGAAGAACTCTAAAAGCATGAACACCGACAGGCTGGGGGAGCAGCAGGACATTATAGACAGAGCCGGAATTGTCTGAGCCCTTGTGGGTGAAGCGTAGAAGTGTTCGACACACTGGGTGGCATTCTTAAAATTCTTGAGTCTTGGGACTTCCCTAGCAGTCCAATGGTTAAGACTTTGCTTTCCAATGCAGGGTGTGTAGGTTCAATCCTTGGTCAGGGAGCTAAGATTCCACATGCATTGAGCTCCAAAAACCAAAACATAAAACAGAAATAATACTATAACAAATTCAATAAAGACTTTTTATATATTTAAAAAACTTATTTGGCTGCACACTATCTTAGTTGCAGCATGTGGGATCTTTAGTTGTAGCATGTGGAATCTAGCTTCTTGACCAGGGATTGAACCCAGGCTCCCTGCATTGCAAGGGAAGATTCTTAGCCACTGGACCACCAGCGAAGTCCCCCAATGAAGAGTTTAAAGTAAATGGTCTGCATTAAAAAAAAAAAAAAAAAAAAAAAACAAACTCGGGTCTTGAAGCATTTTCCAGCCACTTTCTTGCTGCTTTATTACTTAACCTCTCAAAGTTTCAGCTTTCTCACCTGTGAAATGGAGCTGTTTCCACCCTGGGATGGTTAGGAGGCTTAAAGAAGCCAGGACAGGGAAGGGCTAGCAGCCTCCCAGGGCGAGCTCTGTGCCCAGTAATTGAGGGGCATTGCCAGCCTCCTACCCAGCTTACCGCTGTGCCCCTTCACTCCAGACAGGCTCAAGTCCTCCTTTGTGATGTTCTGACACTAATGGCATCCTTAAGGCCCTTTTGTCAGGATGAGACAAAATCACACCGAAAGCATCCGTGGAGAGACTGGTACACAGTAGGTGCTGAGTTGACAGGGACGGCTCTCCGGCAGCTGGTGGTGATGCTGGGTGATGGAGGCTTTCCTCGCGCTCCTTCTGTCTTCGCAGCTACCTCGGGCTTCTGGCGGGGGCTGCGGGTGGGAGTCCCCCAGCGGCCTCTGCTGAAGCGATACTAATTGTGCCAGGGAGAACGGCTCACTAGAGTGGAAAATAGTCTTCATATATCTAGCTGAAGACGATAATGACCTTTTAAATAACAGAAGCAATTTTATTTCAATACCTCAATTACTCTGAACTCTCAAATGTCAAAGTGCTCGGCACTTTCAAAATAGCTTAATATAGACATTTATAGCACTTAGACACAGCTAGTTTCTTATCTAACCTAATTATGTGTTGTACAGGAAATGGCCGAGCTCACCATCTCTATTATTTTTTACAGTGATCCCCGCGCACGGCCCTGGGCTCAGCCTGGAGTCTTGTAACTGGAATATCTCCCTGGCCGAGGATGCGCTGTTCTGGGACAAGGCAGGACTGGGTTTCTGCCAAGGGGCCTGACCTCAGCCAAGTTGGGAGAGGAGGTTTGATGTGGGCTTCCCAGTTGGTTAATAGGCATAGCCATGTGCCTGGACTCAGGGGATAGCTTCCATGAATGTGCGATCCCTGGGCCACTGGGACTGGAAAGAATGGCTGGAAGTGGGTCACTGGGAGCTGGGGGTAGGCACTCAGCCTCCTAGGGCAAAGGCAGGAGGTACCTTCCCAGGATGTGGGTGGTGTGAGGTGAGGCCAGCATCATCTGGCCCAGGTCTGACCAGACTGGTACCTTCTCTTGCCATTTCTTAGAAGGCTGTTGCCTTCTCCACTCTAGAGAGCCCAAAAGCCCCTGGCCACCCTGAGTGGCAAGCTCTTAAGATCCTCCCTTCATTTCTACTCTGACTCTGTCCCTGATATTCCTCGTCACTGCTCCAAATCACAGCCACCTCCCTGCTGTGTCTCTGAGCAGCACACTTCTGCACCTGTCACCCCCGTGCTGGAATGTTCTCTCCCAGACACCCAGTGCTCACTGCCCTGCTGCTTCAGCTTCCAGATGCCGTCTTATTGGGAAGTCCATCTTGGCCCCAAGGCTCACGTTTCCCCTCCTGTACTTCCTTGCCCCTTCCTCATTTTTTTTTTTTTTTTTCTTTCTTCTTAAAGAGGTACCTTATTGAATTGGTGTTTCTCTTGCATAACTATTGGTTGTGTCTCAAAGTAGAATGCAAGCGCCCTGCAGGCTGGGGTTTTTAGGAGTCGCTGCTCCATCTAAGTACTTTGACACACAGTATTTGATTCGTGACTAGTGTGCAGTGGGCAGTGAATGAGTGGTCGGATGGAAGGCCAGGGGAGCAGGCCAGCAGGTAGGAAGGTCCAGAGAGGGCAGCTCCTGGCTCTAGCCTGCTTGACAAGCAGGCTCTGAGGCCAGCCTCACCACTTTTCAATTATGCCAGGAACTTGGCTCAGAGAACGCATCCATTGTACATGATGTGTTTTATTGTAACTGTTTTTAATTGAAGCATAATTGATTCACAATGTTGCATCACATACTGCTGTACATTTAACCCTCTGCCAGGACTGAGTGTGACCAGTGACATCTTATGGATTTGGAAACTGAGGCTCAGAGAGTCGTACAAGGCTCCTCGAGCCCCTCAGCTGGGCTTGGGCAGAGCGGGGATGTGGGCCACAATCTGTCTTCCTTCAAAGCCACATCTTGACCACAGTTCAGTGTTCCCAGATGATGGCGGCTGCGCTGAGGCTACCAGTCTGGGGAAGGGCCAGCTGTGTGTAGCCATTAACCAGGTCTCCTGTGTCTGCCCAGCCCCTGTCCCAAGAGGGGGCCCCATGCTGGGGGCCAGTGGGCAGCCCCTGCTCCCATCGCATCGCCCGCTCTTTCTCTTTGCCTCTCTCATTCCCTTTTAGCCTCTGTTTCCCCATCTCCAACCCTCGCTCTTTTTGTTCTCGGCCAAGGGTCTGCTGGCACCCAGGCCGAGGCAGCCTCGGCACAACACAGCAGTTGGCTCGCCGGCCCAAGCCTCGCTCCTGTCTTCCCAGTCGCAGTCATGCTCAACACTCCGTTTAGTATGTCCTTGGCAAGACACTGAGAGAAAATGTTCGTAGAACTTTAAAGGGCTCCTTTCCATTCATCATTCACTCATTCATCCATTCACTCATTCATTCCCACCTTTACGGAGCACCCATGTGGGACCAGTGCTCCTGATGTCCTGGGCAGCATGAAAAAAGTGAAAAAGTGAAGTGTTAGTCACTTAGTCATGTCTGATTCTTTGAGGCCCCATGGACTGTTGACCACCAGAGTCCTCTGTCCATGGAATTCTCCAGGCAAGAATATTGGAGTGGGTAGCCATTCCCTTCTCCAGGGGATCTTCCCGACTCAGGGATCAAACTCAGGTTTTCTGCATTGTAGGCAGATTCTTTATTATCTGAGCCACCAAAAAGCTCCACTCTGAGCAGTATAGAGATAAAGAAATAGGACATTATCTCCAACCTTGAGGAACTCACAGATGCTTGGAGGATTGGCTGAAAAATGGGGAATTTCAACCCAGAGTGTTGGGCTGGGAAAGAGGCAGTGTGGCGTAAAAGGAACCAAGGGGGCATCCCACTGTTAGGCCAGTTGGTGCTTTGGGGTCCCTGCTCCCCCGCAGCAGGCCCTGGGCTTTGTACTAGTTATCAGAGGAGGCAATAAGGGACCCCTATCTTGGTGAGGGGACCGCCCAGGGGGAGGCAGACAGCAAATAGAAAAGTGCTTACTTTTTCCCAGATGATCTGACTGAGGGAGGCAGGAGCACAGAGAGACAGCCACAGTTCATTCTGGAAGGACAAGGGGGGCAGGGCAGGCCTTGTTCTAGAGCCAAGGAATGGAGGCTGAATATAACGGAAGGGCTCAATGAGGTTGGAGGTTCCCTGACAAGGCTCTCCTGCAGCAGGGAGTAAGGGTGTGGAGCTAGACTCATCCTCGGCTGGGACAGGGCACTCAAACTGAGCTCCCCAAGCCTCAGTTTCACGGACGGTGAGATGTGAGCATTACATGCAGACAGGGTCTGGATCCTTTACCCTTCAGCTCCCAGGTCTCTGCAGGACGTTCCTCACTCCCCTGCCCCGTGCCCACTGACGTCCCATCTCACAGGACAGCGCTCCTTCACAGCCTTCCTCACCAGCCATGATCTTCTCATTTTCCCTTTGTCTTCTTCCCTGAGTGGACTGTAAGCTCCCTGAGGGTAAGGACCTCATCCATCTCACTCACATTGTATCCTGGCACTGAGGAGAGCAGGAGCTTGATAAATAATTATGAATAAATATGATTGAATTGGGCTTCCCAGGTGATGACAGTGGTAAAAAACCCACCTGCCAATGCAGGAGACATAAGAGAAGTGGGTTTGATTCCTGGTTTGGGAAGATCCCCTGGAGAAGAGAATGGCAACCCACTCCAATATTCTTGCCTGGAGAATCCATCCCATGGACAGAGGAGCCTGGTGGGCTACAGTTCATGGGGTCGCAATGAGTCAAACATGACAAGCAACTGAGCACAAATGCACGCATGACTGAATTGGAGGGTGGCCGGCAGAGGGTGTTGCCCTCAGCGACATTCTTAGTGACCCTAAGGCACTGACCCTGGGCTCAGTGGGATGGTGTGGGTGCTCTTTAGCCTTGCATGTAGCAAGATGGAATGTCTGTACATTTCCCAAGCCATGTATCCATCCCCAAGTGCTGGCCCAGTTGTGGTAAATTAAAACAGGTTCTGGGGCCAGTCTAATAATGTGAATGCCAGAAACAACCTGCAGAAACAAAGCAATGGGAAGAGGAGGGGGTCTGTTGCAAACTGGAAATGCTAAACCAGCCTCTTCAAGGCATTTAAATTCAAAATAACGATTAGCACTTCATGGCCCAAATCGAAGCTACCTACAGGCTCTACCTGGTCCCCCAAACCACCAGTTTGTAACTTTGCGGTGGTCTCAAGGCCTCGGAGATTACCAGTATGGAGACTGAGGGGCTGGGCACCCCTTCCCCTAGGCTGATGGGAGTGTCACTGTTGGGTTTGCTGAGGACTAAATGGTCCGGGGACACAACTGGCCGATGCCCTGGTCACTACAGGCTTCTGAAGAGCTGAGGCCTCTCATGCCAGTGGAGGTTCTGCTCCCGCTGTACCATGGACGACAAGGTCCCTGGGCTTCTCCAGCTTGTGGTTCAAGGGGGGTGGGAGTGCCCTGCTTTCAGGGGCTGTGTTCCTTACTGCACAGGAGCATGTCATCCACGGGGGACCCCTTTTGTTTTGTAGGAAGTTGTCTGGAAGGTGTTGCATGCCCTTATTAAGGTCTGATCCGTAAGGACTCCCCCTGCTCCGGCTTCCCTGTGAGTATCACCTCCAGCCCCGTGAGGGCACCCCCCTCTACTGGCCCTGCTGCCTAAGCCTCTGCAAGTGTTCTCAGCCTTCCTGAGCACCAGACGCTCTTGGGGCATGACCCACTTCCCAGTCATTGCGGAGTTCTGTACCTCTAATGATGCTCTCCTGATAAATGGTGGGAAATGGTCTTGGGCAAGGGGTGTGTCTCTATCTATCAGCTTGTGGGGCAGAGACCACAGCCAGGGAAACACAGTGTTCCCTGAGATTTCGGAGATTTGGAGGAAGGAGACAACTGGGAGACTCCTTCTATTTACTAAGAAGCCACGAAGGTGCTGCAGGTAGCAGCCCATCAGACAGCAATGGAAGCAAGCATTCAGACTCAGGTCTGAATGCGTGTGCGCATGCCCACTCTCACTATACACACAATCCATCCCACCTGGGCATCTGTTATATACCCAGGAACTTACTAAAGCAAAACCGATTTTGGTTTAAGAGATTTGATTTCATGCTAAACAAATTTCATCAGGATTTTCATATGAAGGGTTTGTTCCTCCCCAAATATGCCCTGCTTGGCTGCATGTTAATGCGGTGAAATCCAATCTCCGAGTTCTCTGCAGGCCCTGGAACTGGGTTCTCAGGACTCGGCTCCTGGCTGCTGCCTGAGACCGGGGGAGGCAGTTGCTGTCACACGTGACTTCCAAGGCCCTGGGTTGCTCTTAGAGCTCAGGGAACAAAGGAATGAAAGCAGAGGGCCAGCAAGGGGCGAGAGGCTCTGTCACCAGGAGTGAGAGCCAGGGAGATGCAGAGGCCCTGGAAGCTTGGTTGGTGGCACGAAGAGCCCCATGTGGGCCCTCCACATGCTTCCACGGTTGAATGTCAGTCTTCTCAGAAGAAGCGATTCACCTGTCACATACTGAGGACTGTTGGGTGCATCAGGCCCTTGGGCAGGGTACCATCTTTTGTGGCCTCTAAGGGATCCAGGGAGCAGGTTGCCTAGACTTGGCAAATACAAATACGAGATGCCCAGTTAATACTTCTTTAAGTATGTATGTCCATGTGGGCCTATACCTGTCCAGATGGCCAGATGGGTGCATCCTGAGCCTCCCTGGGGCCCCAGGAGGTAGAACATCTTCCTAAGGGTGGACTCAGGTGCACACCCTGATCTGGTGTTTTCACAGCCCCACAGAGAATGCTCCTTTCCTCTGTGCAATTAGAGGAATGTCTGTTGCACTGGCTCCTCTTTCCCACCTCTCAGAGGAGGTGGAGACTTACCATGAAGGATGGGTGGGAGAGCAGCCTTTATCTGCTGGTAACAGAGTTGCTATTTTCCCAGTGCGGGAGCAGGGGCTGCTGCATGGCTGGTGGAGGTGGGCTGGGTGCTGGCCTCTCAGTGATTAAGAAGTTGTCACGGGAGGAGCTCAGCTGGGTGAGAGCTGCGCATGACTGCTGTTTCAGGCTGACCTGGTGAAAGTGGGTAGGATGTGGGGGTACCCTGACCCCAGAGGCCCATCACAAGCTACCAATTCTAACACTGCAGGGTGGGGAGCAGCGGGCAAATACCTCCAGAGTCGTCAGCCTGTCTCTGTCTACTCCAGAATGTCTCCAAGTGGTGACTCTAGAGCCCACATTAGCATCATTCAAGAGATTAAAAAAACAAAAAACAAAAACAGACAGACTGTGGCTTCTGCTGTAGCTGAGACCCAGCATCTGGGAGTCAGACTTGCCTTCCAGGATATTCCTGTAGCAATGCCATCCCTGCGTGAGTGCACTGGCTCCAGCCTGATAAATCCCTGGGTGTGAGAGGGACTTGCTTCCTGTTGTGCTTTCTTTGTGCCTCTTTCCAGCCTGGGCATAGGGCTTCCTGGACGGGGGCGGAATGGCTCTCTACCAGGGCCCCGGCGCAAGGCCTGGCTCAGCAAGAGAAGATACCAGTGAGTGAATGAACAAGTGATGCATTGAAAGATGACATCATGTCAAGGATGAGAGGTCTGTTGTCTGCTTCATTCCACCATCGGATAAACAGATGTGATTTCAATCTCAGGACCAGTCATCATGTGGGCACTGGAGTCTCATATTCCAGATATAGAAACTGAGGCTAAAGTTGACAAGCAGTAGGGACCCTGGGAATGGGGCTCGGGCTCCCTGTTCCCTGGGCGCTTCTCTCAGCTGTGATCATCACTGTGTATGCCTGGTCCCAGATTCCGGTCTCTGGATGCTGAGCTGTGGCTGCATAGCTTGGCACAGCTCCTGCTCCTAGGCCCCTCATCTCTGCTGGATTTGGGGTGTCAGCAGGGCTGCATCCATGTGGTCCTTATTTATACTTTGGCCCAATCTGCCAGTGTTCCTGGCCTCTGCCCTGGCTGTTGGGGGCCCTAGTGCCTGCTCTCTCCCCTTTCCTCAGGCCTCTGTCCTGGACTTCCCTCCACCATTGACAATTGTCAGGGACCCCAGGCTGGCTGCTTCTGAAATGCTGAGACCAGCTGGAGTCTCCTCCCACCCAGGTTGCCAACGACCTTCCGACTCTGGATCCCCACTCTTCCTGGGGCTTTCCTCCCTGTCCCAACCCACGTGAAGATGCAGGGAGAAGGTGACTGTCCACAAGCCAAAGAGAGAGGACTCAGAAGTCAATCCTGAGGACATGCTCCTCCAGACTTCTGGCCTCCAGAACTGTGAGAAAACTTTCTGTGGTGTAAGCCCCCAGCCTGCAGGGCTAGCAAGTCCTTCTGGTAGTCCTAGCAAGTGAGCCCAGCCAGACTGATGTGCCCTAGAACACGAGAGATCTCTCTTTAGCCTTGCCACCTCATGTCACATTTGTTTGCACAAGCGTCTTAGCTCCAAGACCCCAGCAACAAGATCCACCCCCATCCTTCAATTTTTTTCCTGTGACCTGGGGAACCAACATGCAGAGCTCAGGAAATGCTTGTTGAATGAATGAGCCCCAGACAGCCTTTGGGCCAGCAGACCTCTCAATCTGGGGTAAATAACATGAGCTGTGTTTTGAAACATGACAACAGCCCTTGATATTTATGACCTTGCTTGTTGGCCTTCCCGGGGAGGGTGCTCTCTGTGCTTCAATTTATGGTCCTCCGTTGCAGGTCCAGACTGACTAGGGCATTGCAAATGGGCTGTCTACTAATAGCACATGCAGACAGTATGGGTGGAGGCATGATCCTTGGCTCCGGGTCAGACACATGTCCTCCTTACCCAGAGAGGGGTGCTCTGGACCTGAGCTGAGTCTCTTCCTCCATCTTTCCGTTTGCAAAGAACTCGAAGGTGACAGACAGATCACTATTTCCTAATCATCCTTCACTCACTCACTATTTTTGACACAGTTCATACCACCATTACTTTTTTAATATTTATCTTTACATGGACTCGCTGCTCCCTGGAGGCCAGATGACCTGGACCATGAGACACTGAGTTGTTTTTCTTATTAGCCCCAGGCCTGAGCTAAATTGGGATGGGCCACCCACCAGGGTGTCTGCAGGGCTTAGAGAAATATGGGAAGAATTGGTATTCTCTAGAAGGGAAATTGTGGGGAGGGAGTTCAAGCTAAGGAGCGTTGCCACCCCAAATCCCTGGGTGCTCACCTTAGCTGGATTTCATTGAAGAGGCAGGTGAATTTCCTTTCAAGGCTTCTGGAAGGCTGGAGGTAGGGAGATGTAAGAATGAGGGTGCTGCCTTCATGGTCTAATGCCTGAATCTTAAGGTGCTGGAATTTTTCAGAGGGGCTCAATAATTGCCCCCTGTCATGTATTTTCAGATGAAGAAAAAAGTCACATGGCAGTCCAGATTCTTCCAGGATAAGCTGCAGCTTAAAACCAGTATGTGAACTGGGTCCCTTGACCTTGTAAAGACAGGTTCCCAGAAAAGCCTGCTAAGCCCGAGACCAGCCAGGACCCATTGTGGCGTGCAGAGTAGGGGCAGGCACCCCAGGCAGGGTGCGTCCTCCCAGCTGACTTGTCTATACTTGCGGTGGGCAGCCATCGTGTCTATGTTCTGAGCCCAGTCATGGAAGCTGGGTCTCCTGAATGTGATCTCCTGCTCCCCAAGGTCCCCTGCACAGAGAACAAGACCACAAGATTCCTCTGATCCCACTGAGGGAAATGGAGGGCTGGAAAACACTCCAGAAGTGGGCTGTGCATCCCTGAGGCCTTTCTGCCTTTATAAGTGTGGAGCCACAAATACCTCAGTGGGAAAGGCTGGCAATTTTAAATTCAAGAGCCCTCTTCTATTTGGAAAATAGTTGTTTTAATAAAATAACAATACCATATTTCCCACTAGTTTCCAGGAAGCAGCCCAATGTTTTTTCAGTTCAATGAGCCCTTTGAAAGGTGAGTTGTGTAATTGCGAGTGCTGGTTGGCACCCGTGAGCCACAGTCTCCAGCATGCTGCTTACGGGTCCCGATGCACATATGTATCTGTTTTATTGATTCACATCCTTGTGTGATCCAAGGCCAAAGTTCAGGGTATGGAGCTCCAGCAGCCTGTGGCCTCCTCTTTGGGGACCTGTTGGAAGGGAGGTCCTGCGGGTTTCTTTTGCATCCCAGGTGCTGCGTCTGAGCCCTCCGCTTGGTCCTGCTGCCCGTTGGGACACATGGCCGCTGTGCCAGAGCCTCTGCTGGCTCCCGCCTCCTACCCCTCCGCAGACCAGCAGAATATTCTTCCCTTCTCATCACCGACCAGGAGTTTGGTCTGGTTTCTTGGGAAGAGAACAAATAAAGAGGAATATTAGAGCAAACCTGTGCACCCTGCTTATCCCAGACTGCATGCAGGACATTACGACATGGGGGAGGGGGTTCAGGCCAGGACCCCAGGAGAGCCTGCACCTGGCCTCCACCTGAAGCAGGGGAGAGTCTTGTGACTCAGGGAGAGCTCTGACCTAGGAGAGTTATGGCGTTGGAAGCACTGAGGGGACGCTCCCAGATGCTGGGGCTCTGGGGAAGAGGGCAAGACCCTGACATTTTCCCTTCAGCATCTTTGGGAGTATCTCCTATCCTTTGAGCTATGCAGCCAGGCCGGTAGGCAGAAGGTAGGGTAAGTTCTCCAGCAAAGGACAGAGGGCTCAGGACCTTCTGTCCCTTCCCATACGCCCCACCCTAAGCCACTCTGCCTCAGTCTGGCCTTCCCACCACGGCAGAACTTGGGTGCCCCACTCCAGGGCAGGAGGAGAGAAGGACAGGGCTCCTGAAGATCTGGTCCCCTAAGACTAACACGCCTAGTGTGTAGAACAGGCTAATGATTCTAAGCTCCACCATCGAGTAATTGTAAAGAATAAAACAATGCTGCCAAGGGTAGTATCTGACACCCGTCCATTCCATGTTGGCTTCGAGCCCTTGAAAGGCATTTTCTATAATGTAGGAAAACCATCATACCAAACGTTAAAATCAACAAGGGACCTCAGGAAAAAAGTCCCTCTTTAGGATAAAATTACAAGTCAATATACTTTAACTTTCTGGATTTCTCTATGAATTCATAGACATTCAAGAGAGTGAGAGGGAGAAAGAGCAAGCAAGAATATGTGTGTTAAGAACCATTTCCTAGGCCCTACATGGCCATCTTGCTACTGTACACGCTGGGAACCCCGGGTTCCTGGGTCCTTGTCGTGAGTCCACCTCCTAGGGCCCAGTGTCCTGAACACAACAGCCAGGGCTTCCTAGGGGCAGCACAGCGCCCTCTGCTGGAGGCTTGGAGCAGCCAGTTTGTTGTTACCTGGACACGGCCAGAGCCGTCACTGCAGAGTTGGCCTTGCTGGGTTTCCCTGTCAAAGCCACGCTGACATCCAGTTCTCTGCAAAGGGCAAGATTCTTCTCCCATCGGTGAACTATAAGGAACGTGCAAGGGGATAGTTAGAAAACCTGAGCGGTTTAACACACATGCGTGTGTACATCCACACACAGGGCTGCAAACACATACACATATATTTATATTTGTGGTCAGCAACTTGTTAAATTGAGGGGGAAAATATATTTAATCTTGGCCTGTGCTGTTGCAAAAAGGGCCGTCCCAATTTAATTTGCAGGCTGTGATAGTTACATGTGCTGACGTGCTGCGGTATCCATTGTGTACCAAATTGGATTTGTGTATTATTGCTTTCTAAATTGCATGCCTAGTTCAGCAAAATTGTTCATCAGTGTTTACTGGCTTTATGCTTAATAAGATACCCCACAATACCTTGCTGCCAGGATGTAACGCAGCCTGTAATTGCCTAGTAAAAATAAATTACATAAAGTCGGCATTATCAACTTATCTAAATCCGCTCATGCCATGACCAATAATTAAATGCTGAGAATGTTTGTTTTCAAAAAATAGAACTCAATGATTGCTACTTCACTCATTTTAATGACTGTATATGGGGACAGACAGCGACTCCTTAGTGGAGGGTGAGGTGGAGAGATATCAGTTGGGTCCACCACTACGAGGTCACTTGGTTGCAGTCAGGGTAGTAGCGACGCAGCTGTCCCAGCTGACCCAGGGTGACAGACAGCTCTGTGCCCCAGGAAATGCACATGTGTTTTGTGTTTGCACATACGTTCCCAAACCAAGCTTTTCTCAAGGACTTTTTGTGTACCAGATTGAGCCCAAATCTAGGGAGTGATTCTTAAAGTAAATTGGACTCCACTGGGTTGGTCTTGGCTGCAAATGACAAATAAATGAATTCCAGGCAGAAATTAGATGACATCTGCACACAAATGCAGCAACCCTCATATCCTCAGTACCCTCAAAGAACTCTTTTCTTGCCTCTCAAGGTATTCAAGGAATGCAATAATATACACACCAAGAGACATGCGTAAATATCTGTGTGTCAGGCCGAGGACTAGTCCCCTTCCAACAAAACAGTTATAAGCAATATTATGAGGACAGTGAGCCCTCCAGTGGCTTAGGTTTGTGAACCTGCACATGGATTTGCTAACTCTAAGCAGCAGCCTAGCCTGATTTTTATGACTATGTCTGTGCCCTGTGTCATTTTATCCAAATCCTCCTTTGAACTGTAACCACAAGCAGAGCAATTAATTCTACTTGGCAGTGGTGACCTCAGGATGGTTAGGACAAATAGCAGAGGAAGGAAATGAGTGTGAGGCTCCTGTCTGCCTGACACCATCAGGTAAGTCCCATCGTGTAATCGGCCGGTGTGTTAGGGGAAAGTCTCCTAGTAATCTGAGAAAATGATAATCATGACCCACGTTTTGTCAAGGAGATCTTTGTCTATGGTATTACTTTTCTGTCATCTGCTTCCTACAAGTTAGGAGGTACAGGAAGCACCTCTATTGACAGAGAAGGAAATTGAGGACCGAAGAGGTAGCAGAAGACAGAGCTGGGTCTAGAACTTTGTTTCCTGATTTTCATTTTGCTTCTCATCTCACTAGACCCCCTTCCCAATGAGCACAACCTTGTCGATCCTGAGTAGAAACCGAAAATCCACTGGCACGTCCAGAACCAATGGAATGGGTCTGAGATGCCCTTTGTCCATCTGTCCCTTCATCCATCTACCTACCCACTCAGCTAACATTTTGGCTCGGACACCCACTTATCAACCATGGGCTGAACTAATGCCTTTAGCTTCTCAGAGCTCAGTAGCTTCAGAAGTGGTCAGCTGAGTCCAGTACCGAGGTGGTGTGCTCTCACACTGGTGTGCCACAGAACACTTCATGAGCAAGGGGAGAATAAGAACTCTGTTCTAGCTCTCCTTCAAGTGGGTGGGGGCAGGGGAGATACTTTGGCCCCTGTCCTCCAAAGAAGAACTGTGAGCTCCTAAGAATGCACAGGACTCTTTTTACACTGTGATGGGCTGATTCATTGTGGTCCCAAAGGACCCTAGAGATCTTAGGACCAGTGAACTGAATCCCCAGTGACTGTAGACTCTTGTAAGGTCACCATTCTAGGTCAGTCTAGGTTGTTGACAAGGGCATCGTCTGATGGCATTATGTTGAAGGAAGGGATTCCCATGTAGATTCTAGGACCTAGCAGGAGCTCAGCCAATGTCCATGTCTGCTTGTGTGAATGAAGAGTCCATGAATCAGTGACTAAATGAATCAAGGAATTGTGGAGCACATATTAGAAATGAACTAAAAATGGCTACTCCCTGTAGAAGACAAGCCTCCACAATCTGGAACATTCTCTCTAGGGGTTGATCATGGGTCCCGGGATGCAGAACGAACCAGAAGAACCCATGATGACAAGAGTGAGGCCATGCAGGACCCCCAGGAGTGAGGTTTGGGTTTGCGCTCATCCTGGATGGTCTGGCCCTGGCCAAGGAGCGTGCTCTGGCAGTGGGCGTGTCTACTCTGGGGACAGAAATGAGAACTATAGTAGCAATGGCTTCGGGTCGCTTCAGGCAGGTTGCTGAACTGCTCGTGCCTCAGTTCTCTTCTCACCCAGGTATCACCGCAGTATCTTCCTCATGGGGTTGCCGTGAGAAATAAGAGAACACGCGGGAGGAGTGGATGGTGGAAACTGCTCCCGGTTGGCTCTGCCCCTCACGGCTCTGTGACGGTAGCCCTGGTGGTGCTGATGCCAGAGGCCATGGTGACAGAAGTGAGAACAGATCGTCTTACTCCAGGCCCAAAGGCTACCCCCCAAAGAGGGCTCTGCTGCAGAGTGGCGGTTCTTTTACTCTGCTGATACCAGCAGTCACCTGGAGACTTGTTAGATATGGGAACTCTATCCTTCTCCAATCTTTTCCTTGAGGTTAGGATCCACATCTAAATGTTTCATGAGCCTCCTGGGCCATGCTAGTGCAGACCATCCTCAGACCTACTTTGAGGAACTTGCCGTGGAGAGTAGGGGATGTTGAGTCAGGGACAACAGGGCAGAATGGAGCCGATGGAACCACTTCCTCTCTCCGGAGACGCAGCTAAGCCACCCCTGCTGCTGTCTGCAGCCTGGCAGTTCAGGTCAGTGGCCAGTGGATGGACCCAGGTCCTGGGCTGGGGAGTTTGGCTTTTAAGAGTCACCCAGGAAGATGGATAGCATCAAGCCAAACTCAGCTGGGTGTGGCCCCTCCTGGAGCTTGGGAACCCCTGACAACCACCACCAGCACTGTTCACATGCCCGAGGAGCCTCCCAGAGCCAGCCGGTCCCTGAAGGGTGAGGCTGGGCCTCAGTGGGGCTTCTAAGCATGGATTCATACTCCACCAGCAGCTCACAGAAAACTGTGCTCCTTACCTGAGATCTGTCAACACCCCAAGAAACTCACTATCTTCCCTGATCTCTGCAGGCCTGGCTGGAGCTGCAGCCCTCAACAGAGGAGAGAAGAGGGGAGGGAGGGCTGAGCGAGGCAAGGGTGTTCCCAGGAACCAGGAGCATAGCAGTTACCTCTGGGGCTTGGAGATGATGGCGCCCAGGGCTCCTCTGGTGCTGCCTGCCCGGGAACAGACATCTTCACATCTTCAGTCTTCCAGATCTGTCCAGAACAGAGAACATGCCATGGGCTGGGGCAATGAACCTGTCTGCAGGCTCGGGGCCCGTCCTTTCCTCCACACCTGGGGGACCCTGAAGGAAGCGGGGCATGGCCCTCTTTCACTTCTGATGTTGACATATTCTCAGGATAAAAGCCTGTTTAGGCTTTCAGTTTGCCTGCAGGGAAGTTTGGCAGCCGTAGAAGGATGTAGACGGGATGAGTTCCCTCCCCACCCCTGGGTCGGAGGGCACTCTTCCCGACCCCGTATCTGTAGGGTCGAGACTCAGCAATCAGCTCAATGTCATTTTACTTAGCTAGTGCCCACTTGTCTGTCTGCCACCATTCCCAGAGGCCTCCCTTACTACTAAGCAGCTCGGCTTCCCGTCCTCTATGTATGGCGCCAGGTCTGCGGTGAGTGCCCTCAGGCTGACCACACATGGCATCTCACTTGCTAAGCCTGAACTTTCTTCCCCCGCAGGACAATGAGCAGCCTCCACTTGCGGGCTTCTGTGAGCGCCGCGCCGGGTCTAGCCCAGCGCTGGGCCGTCCCGGGAGCTCAGTTAGTGCGCTGAGTGGACAAGGCCAGAGCGCCTGGCAGACTCACGCTCCTGCTCTGGGGGCCCATGAAGGAAATGCAGCTGCCCCCAGCCACCCCAGGCTCCTCTGACTGACCCACAGGACAGACCACGACCCACCCAGCCCCGACCCTCATGATCTCCTCGTGTTTTAGCCAGCCCAGGACGCCCTTCCCTTTGCAGAGACCCTGTGCTCCTCTAGCCCAAAGATGAGGTCCTGCAAGGGGACTTCCCAGAGGGCTCTCCTCAGCATCATCTCTCCTGTCCACGCACCCTGACCCCTCAGCCTGCATGACCTTCTCTGTACGCCCTGACGTCTCCTCATCCTCAGGGCTCGGCTGAAATGCCACCTCCTCTGCTGGAAATAAATCGACTCTCCACTTGGCCCCCACCCTGCTATTCATCCTGCTTCCTGAAGCATCACCTCTGTGATGATTCTCAGACTTTGGGAATGGAGGCTCCTGGAGGATAGGGCTGCATTTCAGCCATGCTGGCTGGCCTACAGGGAGCTTTCACAAATGCGTGTAGAATTCAAAGAATCAATATTGTCAAAATGGCTATTCTACCCAAAGCAATCTATAGATTCAATGCAATCCCTATCAAGCTACCAAAGGTATTTTTCACAGAACTAGAACAAATAATTTCATAATTTGTATGGAAATACAGAAAACCACGAAAAGCCAAAGTAATCTTGAGAAAGAAGAATGGAACTGGAGGAATCAACCTGCCTGACTTCAGACTCTACTACAAAGCCACAGTCATCAAGACAGTATGGTACTGGCACAAAGACAGAAATATAGATCAATGGAACAGAATAGAAAGCCCAGAGATAAATCCACGAACCTATGGACACCTTATCTTTGACAAAGGAGGCAAGGATACACAATGGAAAAAAGACAACCTCTTTAACAAGTGGTGCTGGGAAAACTGGTCAACCACTTGTCAAAGAATGAAACTAGAACACTTTCTAACACCATACACAAAAATAAACTCAAAATGGATTAAAGATCTAAATGTAAGACCAGAAACTATAAAACTCCTAGAGGAGAACATAGGCAAAACACTCTCCGACATAAATCTCAGCAGGGTCCTCTATGACCCACCTCCCAGAATATTGGAAATAAAAGCAAAACTAAACAAATGGAACCTAATGAAACTTAAAAGTTTCTGCACTACGAGGGAAACTATAAGTAAGGTGAAAAGACAGCCCTCAGATTGGGAGAAAATAATAGCAAATGAAGAAACAGACAAAGGATTAATCTCAAAAATATACAAGCAACTCCTGAAGCTCAATTCCAGAAAAATAAATGACCCAATCAAAAAATGGGCCAAAGAACTAAACAGACATTTCTCCAAAGAAGACATACAGATGGCTAACAAACACATGAAAAGATGCTCAACATCACTCATTATTAGAGAAATGTAAATCAAAACCACAATGAGGTACCATTACACACCAGTCAGGATGGCTGTTATCCAAAAGTCTATGAGCAATAAATGCTGGAGAGCGTGTGGAGAAAAGGGAACCCTCTTACACTGTTGGTGGGAATGCAAACTAGTACAGCCACTATGGAAAACAGTGTGGAGATTTCTTGAAAAACTGGAAATAGAACTGCCATATGACCCAGCAATACCACTTCTGGGCATACACACCGAGGAAACCAGATCTGAAAGAGACACGTGCACCCCAATGTTCATCGCAGCACTGTTTATAATAGCCAGGACACGGAAGCAGCCTAGATGCCCATCAGCAGACGAATGGATAAGGAAGCTGTGGTACATACACACCATGGAATATTACTCAGCCGTTAAAAAGAATTCATTTGAATCAGTTCTAATGAGATGGACGAAACTGGAGCCCATTATACAGAGTGAAGTAAGCCTGAAAGATAAAGAACATTACAGCATACTAACACATATATATGGAATTTAGAAAGATGGTAATGATAACCCTATATGCAAAACAGAAAAAGAGACACAGAAATACAGAACAGACTTTTGAACTCTGTGGGAGAAGGTGAGGGTGGGATGTTTCATAAGAACAGCATGTATATTATCTATGGTGAAACAGATCACTAGCCGAGGTGAGATGCATGAGACGAGTGCTCGGGCCTGGTGCACTGGGAGGACCCAGAGGAGTCGGGTGGAGAGGGAGGTGGGAGGGGGGATCGGGATGGGGAACACGTGTAACTCTATGGCTGATTCGTGTCAATGTATGACAAAACCCACTGAAATGTTGTGAAGTAATTGGCCTCCAAATAATAAAATAAAATCTAAAAAAAAAAAAAAAAAAGAATTCAAAGAGCGTTTTCTTGAATACCTCGAGGCATGCAACTGACACTTCCTTTCAAAAATTGTGGAATTCAAATGACAGTTTCTTGAGTAAAGCTCTTAACTCTTCCTCATCTTATTCTTTCCTCCCTCCTGGCTGTCAGTTTCAGAAAAATCACCTGTGTTTTGCTCTTCCCACACTATTCCTCCCTCCTCAATGTTTCTCCTTTATTGTCTTCTTGGTTTCTTGATGGTTTCTCTTCCCAAGGCCTTCCTCAGAGCATACATGGCACTCTGATTGTCCCAGTCATAGCATGAAACACATATGTACATTTTCTGTTCGTCTTTTTTTTCTAGAATATGACATCAGTAATCTTTGGATCTTTTATGTATGAGGTGCTTGGTACATAGCCAGAGTTCAATGAATGTTAGGTGGATGGATAGCTGGAGGGACAAATAAGTGGGCTGATGAGTAGATGGAAGGATGAATGCAATAATGAAAGGGTGGATGGATGAATGGAATAGTAAATGGATAGAAGTAGATAGAGAGATAAGTAGCTGGATGGGTAGATGGATTAATGGATGGATGAATAGACCAGTGGGTGAACGGATGAAAGGATGGCCTATATGTCTCTTGTCAGTACTGAATTATATTCTAATGCATTTGACCATTCAGCTTTCATAACTTGTGACAATAAGTATTTTTTAATTGTTGAAATATATGTGTGTATAAAATTTTATGTATTATATTAATATAAAAAAAAACCTTTGCCTTTGCCCTCACATGCTGTAGGGACCTGGTCTGGAATGTTTAAATGCGGTCTGCAGACTTGACTCTTAGAGGAAGTGGACAGAAGGGAGATGAACACATTTCTTGTAGCATGCCCTCACTCCACCTGAGGCACACCTACCCGGACCATGCCATCCTGACTCCCAGTGATGATGACATGGCTTGTGTCCCACGCCGGCCCCTCCACCACGTAGCAGCAGGTTATGGCTCCTTCTGGGCCCCAGGCCGTGGTGATGCTGGCCAGCGGTTGTCCGTTGACATCCCACAGGGACAAGTGGGCTCCCGCACAGGAGACAATGGTGCCCTGCAGCAGTGAGAGTGGGCTTCAGTTCAGGTTGGGATCACTGTCTGTCCGTCTGTCCACTCGCTCAGCTTGCACACCCAAGCACCCTCCACCTGCTGTCCTCTGAAGACTAACCGAGGCACTCCCAGACCTCCTAAGACATCCACTTCTTCCCAGGTGACCCACAGGCCTGCTGTGTTTTCACACAACGGTGCCTTCCTGGTTCTCTTCACACTGAAATCAGGCATTTGGATACTGCTGTCCCCAGCACAAGCTGACTGGCTCAGCCTTTGGACTCCTCCCACAGCACTCTCCCTGGCAACATAGTGACTGGCATAGAAGACCCAGCCAGGGTACATCCCAGGCCCAGACATGGGGTCTACACCTGGCTGGCCAGCCCTGTCCCTGTGAAGCAGCCTTGGATGACCCCTGGTGGAGGGTAGGGAACAGGGGCTTGAATGGCTGCATGTAGTTCATAAAATAGGGCAAGGTCCCCTTGGGGGGAATTTCTGAGGAGAAATTTGCCCATTGCATCTCCTGAAATGTGTATGTCTGCAGTGTTCATTCCTTAACTCCTTGTCTATGTCATGTCCAGCAGAGTTGTGGTCACTGTCACCAAGGACCCACCAAGGACCCCAAGAGCCATCTGGGGCTAAGCCTTTGAGCCTTGCCCTGACCACAGAAGGGATGTTGGGAGCTCCACGCCCCTCTGCAGTGCCCTGGGCTGAGCTCCATCACGTCCCTTCCTGAATCACTTGGTGGAGTCTGCCTGAGGCCAGGGATCGGGTCTGATACATCTCTGCTCAGCACCCAGCCAGCACTTCATGAACTCAGTCAGCTCCAGAACACGGTGGGTCAAACAAGTTGTTGTCCTAATATCAGTCTTCTTTAAGGGCTGGGGACATAATTCCTTATGAATTTATTTTCTTCCATATCAGAACATGGTGCTTTCCCTATTACATCCACCCATTCATCCATTCAGCCAACATCCATCCATCTACCTACCCACCCTCCATCTATCCACACATTCATCCCTCCATCTGCCCAACCACCTATCCATCCATCCTCTTTTTGCCCATCTAATATTCTTCCTGGATTGAAGCCCATT
Source organism: Muntiacus reevesi (assembly GCF_963930625.1). Classification (NCBI taxonomy): domain Eukaryota; kingdom Metazoa; phylum Chordata; class Mammalia; order Artiodactyla; family Cervidae; genus Muntiacus; species Muntiacus reevesi. The sequence continues at coordinate 122,104,141 of NC_089250.1, read as the reverse complement.
TGGAGCACCACTTTCAGCCACAGTTAGCACCAGAAGTCTCCTCCATCCATGACCTCTTTCTCCTCCTATGATACAACTGCTCAGTCTATGCATGCTCCAGGCCCCTCAGGTTTTCTATCAGCAGATGCAGAGCCTCAGAAAACCTCATATCCTATGATGGGGATTCCAGTGTAAAGCTCCACACTGGTATACATACATGCATATATGTATATACACAGTATATATATTATTCTATCTCTCATACACAAGCACATACACACATGCATGGTGCACTTCCTGACAGGTTTATATTTGGTAGCCAGCATGGAGGGACAAGCAGAGGTGTTTCCTGACTTGGAGACCAGAGGTGGCTTGCCAAGCTCACACTGATTTGCAGTCAACTGGCTGGATCAGTCAATGAAACCCAGAAGATCCCTCACCAAAGTCAACTTCCTTCCCCAAATCCCCGATGCTCATGTCAGAACAGACACCTCCCACCAGCCCACCTCCTTGAGGGGAAAAAAATAAAGAAGCAAAAAATAAAATCAAGACCAAAATTGAGATTGTTGATGGCACCACTCTGCCTGTGTAGAGAATGTCCCACATATTTGGGGCCTCCATACACTCTGGGGTGGTCTTTGCGCCCGGGTTTTTTCTCAGGGGACTGTCCACCATGTCACCATGAAGAATCATTAGACATGTTGAGGACACAGACATTGAGAAAGAAGAGCCTCACCGAGACGTCACTGATGGCAACAGCAGATACGCCCTCCCTGTGGGCAGGCAGGCGGGCGACATGGGTGAGGTGGTCCAGGTCCCACAGGATGCATGTGCAGTCTTGCGAGCCACTCACCAGGACGTTGAAGGTGACTGATGCCGCCAGGCATGTGACAGCCTGTGTGTGTCCGTACAAGGCCTGGGGACAAGGGACGAGAGTGCAGGTTATGAGAGGGGCCCTTAATCCAGTTACTCCAGGAGACACTCCACTCTCCCCTTTTACTGTTGGGCCCCAGATGAGAGAACAGAGATTCAGAGTGATCCAGTGACTCCAACATGTGTCAGGGGTGTGTGTGTGTGTATGTGTGCACACGTGCGCATGTGTATTCACGGGTCTGTGGCTGGCTTCTCAGAACCATCCCTTTCCAGCGTTGAAATCCAGATGGGGAGAGTCAGTAGTCTTTATTATACTCAAGTGGAGATCCCAGTAACATCCTCATGCTCTCTGCCCTCCCATGTTATCTTGCAGTCTGAAGCAGCGCACACCACTATTAAGATGCAAAAGTGCTGGTTTGTCATGTGTGGTATCCCAACCGGTGGCACAAGTATCATCTGGGAACTTGTCAGAAATGTACATTCTTGGGCTCCTCCCAGGTCTACTGATTCAGAAACTCTGGGAGTGGGGCCCCAAAATCTGGGTTTTCACAAGCTGTCTGGAGAATTTCATGCATGCTCAAATGTGAGCATCACACTAAGGGAACCTTAGAGACACATGTGCCCCTGGAAACTAAACTGGGAAGAAGGCAGGGAGGTCAGGTCATAGTTTAAAGGATTTGACTTTTCAAGTCCAAAGGATCCATGTTCATGTCCAGTCTGGCTGCCCAGTCTTGGCTCTCGGAGCCTCAGTCTTGACTCTCAGGTTGGCTTAGGAAGGTCTGGCTTGGCTGATGGATGGTTATGTGTCCCGACCTGGCCAGAGGCCTTGCTCCCCATGGACATGTTCCTGGGGGACTGGGGGACTAGGGATGCCTCCCAGGCACACTGGGATCCCTGGCCTGCTGCTGGTGGTGGCAGTGTGGTTTCCATTACAACTGTCCCAGCAGCTTCCAGGTAAGCCTGGTATGAGAGCTGGCACGCACACATGTGCCTGCTGTCCTCTGAAATCAGCCTGAGAAGTGCAGAGATGGTTCTCTGAAACCTGACTACTCCCTCCATCTAGTGGTAAACCTCTACCCTCAGGACTGTCCACCACTCACTCATTTGAATCAATGAGGTTGAGCACCATTTTTTAAAGTTGTCACTTGGCCTGGTCACAATAATTAAAAGTTCAGCTGCAGATTCCCATTTGTGCTCCACGGATCCTAACATGGCACCAACCTGATGGATGTGACCCATGGAAGAAGGCTGGGGTCACTTTAGGGGCTACTTAGGGAAGTGAAAACTGTCTAAAAGAAGAGAGGAAAGCAGAGGATTTGACAGGCGCTTTCTGGTAGTCTTCCCAGAATGACCTCTCTCTAAAGGCTAAGTTCTGACTGCCGGGGACAGGACAACTCCAGAGCGTGCAGGCTGGGGACCCAGGTGTGAGGACTGGGGATGCAGAGACATCGGCTGTGAGTCCAGTGCTTGTGTGAGCTGTCTGTTACTGGAGTGGGGCCTCTGCTTTCTTGGGGAAAGCGTTGGGGGAAGCGCTGAGAGGGAGGGACCACTGTGTGTGTGGGCACCGCCCACCTCTGTAAGCTTCTCACCAGCCTGGATGCTAAAGCACCTGGAGGCAGTCAGCACCACTCCCTATTTGGAAAGGCCTGGGAAAAAATGAAGGAGGACAGCAGTTTTAAATGTTCTCCATTGGCTCTTCTGTTCTCAGAATAATACCTCTCATCATGGCCAATTGAAATAGCTCCACTGTATCACCTTATACCTAACTAAAGGAGCAAAAAATAAATAAAATACAAACTTCTGAAAATAATTCCCTATTCTGGATATGTCGTGGTGAAATGGGCACTCCTCATTGTGGTGGCACTGTAAAACCACAGAGTCATTATAGAAAGCATTATGTCACTGTTCTGTAATTTGGCTTCTTGAAATTTGCTATAAGGAAATGATTAATCAGAAGCCAACAGCAATCTAAGATGTCTTATGCAGCACTATTTAAAATAGTTAAAATTGGAAGCAATGTAATTGTCTAGTTTTAGAAAAAATGGTTTATTAAACTGTGGTACATTGATATAAAACAATTGAAATATAATTTTATGGAGATGGAATAATATGGAACAATTGAAAAGTAAATTATAGAACCTATAGAAGGGAGGAAACAGGCTGGGTGAAAATGGTGAAATGGTGAAAATGGCATCAACATATCTACACAATGATCAGAAGGATATAAATATGTATATCTGGGGATCAGAGCACGCAAGGATGAAATTTTTTATATGGATTATAGATAATCATCTGACTTTGAAATATGTCTTTCATGTTGTAATATTTAGAAATAAAACACTTGAAAAAACTGTTAATGAAGTTATTTAATGATGATGTCTCTGTCTACAAGTCTGTAAGTCAGGGAGGGACCCCTTTCTCTGAGCAGCTTCCAGTCTGGGGAACCCCCATGGCTGTGTCAGCCTCTTTAGGTAAATGATAAAGTACTTTATTTCACTTAGGAAATAAGAGCATGTAGGATTCCCCTACCTTTATGTCTTGATTTATAGCTAGGAGAGGATGATAAATTACATTTTATGCTGTCAATACTGGGGCTGTTACACTGCATCTTCACCACTAACCAGAACCTTGGAAGGGAAATGGAGGGGGGGGTCACTTCTCTGGCTCCCTCAAGGTGTCTTTGGGATTGGGGTGGATCCCCTCATCCCTGGAGCTATGCCTGGGACAGGCGGACTCTCCACACCCATAATGGCTGCGCAGTCTCTCTACGCAGGTCAGGAAAGTGAAGATGCGGAAAGATAGAGGCCTTTCAGCCTGGCTTGGGAGGACTTCCCTGGAGAGTCTGGGGGAAGGCAGCCCGTACTTGATCTGCACAACTGCCTCTCGTAGGTGCCACGGGCTCTGCAGGATTAACCAGCTCCCTCAGCCTTGACCCACGCATTCCCTCACCTCACGTTTGTTGAATGTCCACTGCTGTGTACCACGCATGTGCTGGGGGTGGTGCCAGGGAATAAGGACAGGCTCTGGGGAGACTCCATTGACTAGGAAAGCATCCAGAGAAACCCAGCATCAATTTGAGAGTAACATGTCCAGTTTGGGAAATCTAGTCAGTGGCAAGCCTTGTATGGTTAACTTTTTTAAATTTTTTTGTCACTTTGGGGCTGTATGGATCACTAAAACACAGATGGAAACATGAATTGCATTTGGAGATGGAAGTGTCTCCTAGAAATATTCTCCAGCAACTTCAAGTGTATGCAGGGGAAAGCACAAGGCTTAGAGTTAGATTTAAATGCAAATCTGACCTTTCTGAGCCTCACGTTTCTCATCTGAAAGTGGGACTAAGAGTACCTGCTTTCTGAGATTACAGTTAACATGAAGAACCCTAAGTAAGCAGTCAGTTTCACTCTGTTTATTATTGCAAGCAGCTGTGGTTTGCGAGGTAAGACCAGACGAGTTTTCTGCCTCCTGGTCTCTTCCTTCTGTGCCTGCCACAATCACCCCTATTCTGAGACAGTCTTTTATTTTCTGACTTTATGCTCTTGGACAAGGCACTTAACTTCTTTGATTTGATTTTTCACCAGTGAAGTGGGGATGATAATGATTCCTATGACAGGGTAAAATGAAGAGGTAAAATGAGGCTATTCACATAAAAGTGCCTGTGAAAAATGCTAAAAAATGTCTCCTAGTGCAAAAAGCTCCCAATTTCACCGGCCCTGATGTGTAAGCAGCATCTCTCACTGAGGTGCAGGTGTCCGTGGAAGCACCACGGACTGTGTGCTTATCAAATCCACCCAAAGACATGAAACTGCACCCTTGAATGACAGGGAACCATGTGCCCTCAATGCTCCACTGCGCTATCAGCTCCCGAGAGAGGCAGAGCTCTCGGCGCGTGGGAGCTGGAGCATGCAAAGGCACTGTGCCTGCCGGAGGGACTCCACCTGCCCTGAGCCAACACCCCCGTGGAGGCTCTGTACCTGCTTGAGGCGCAGGCCTGTGGCCCGGCCTTTGGTCATGCTGAGCTCCCAAACACACACCACGGCGCTGGTCCCGGAGGTGATGATGGTCGTGGGGGACGGGCACACGGCACACAGACAGCGGCCCCAGGCGGCCAAGTTCTCGAACGTCACCAAGATCTGTGGGAGGGGAGGCAAGGGAGATGAACACTGGCACCTGGGCCCACACGGGCAGGGAGCTGGAACAGGGCGACAGGGGCACGCGGGCAGATCTGGCTGCTTCCACCGGCCTGTTTATGTGCCATGGGAACCGAGGGACAGGTCATTTGTTCAAGAAAAGCCCTGGGGACAGGCTGCCCACGTATGTCTCCAGAGAGTGCCTACACCCAAGGAACATGTGGGAAGAGGCAAGTAAGCAGGAGGGTTTGGGGACACAGCAGAAATGCCCTGTGAGCTTGGGAAAGGCAGAGCCCACTTTCAGGAAGTGGGGACATCTGGGACCAGTTTCGCTGGCTGCCTCCTGCAGGAGGTGGGGGAAGGCTAGGGAGGGGAGAGAAAGCTTGGTGAGCAGGGAATTCATGCCATGTGCTAGGGTGGGAGAGGAGCAAGGGTAGAAAACAGGGCCAGAGGCCACATTAAGAGGGTAGAGAGGAGTGGATGGCCTCGCACAGACGTGGAGGACCAGTAACCCAGTGGCTTGCTTCCGGTGGCCTGTAGAATGTTCAGTTTGTGCCATCTGAGTCTAAGTCAGAGCAGGGGCCAGAGGAGCCCCTAAGACTTTCCACCCAAACTGAATGACAATCTGGGCCTTCTCACTGCAGCCAAGTGACCAGCCAGCAGTGGAGAACACTGCAGAGGTGACAGCATGTCTACTTACAAGCTCGACTCCTGGTAACATGGGGGAAGGCTTAGCCCACCGGACTCTTGGCACGGTCGCTCAAACCCTCTCATCCCCAGGCTGGGGGCACAGGCACGTGGAGGAAGTGGGGGTGTGGGCAGCTGTGGCTGCTTTGGGCTCGCCAGTCTCCTGACCACCTCTGCCCCAACCAGCAGCAGGCTGAGGCCCTGGGGCCACCCTGCACCCTGGCACCACTCGCCTTGTCAGAGCCGTAGTTGCCCAGGCAGCAGCTGAAGTCGTCAAAGCCCCAACTGAAGGTCCTGCTCCAGTGTGGAGGCAGCAGCATCTTGTTTGTCTCCACGGCCAGGATGGACTTCTCTGTAGGAACGATGTGGCCGATGGCTCCTTTTGGGGATTCTGAGCCTAGAGAGAAGAGGTACATATCTGCTCCCCAGTCAGTAGGGAGGAATTTATTTGTCAAAGGACAACACCTGCTTTAGCTGGGCCCAGAGATGAGCCATGCACAGCCCACCTGAACTTGGCAAACACTCACCCAGGCAGGAGCCGCTCTTCCCTCCTGGGCCTCCCTTTAGGGACCATGTTACACTCTGGCCCCAAGCTGGGTCCCCGGGCCCCAGGTCTCTCCCCAGACTTAACACATACATGAAGTGTGTGGCCATGCAGGTCTTTAGTGTTTCTTATGGGTTGATACCAAGGGAAGAGGAACCGAGGCTGTCAGGGCAGATGGCCCAAAGCCAGAGGAGCCGGGGGGCAGGGGCTCTGTCCTTCCTGCACCTTCCAGGCATCAAATCTAGCAGGGTTGGAGGTGCCAAGGACACTGTTCTTAGATTCAAGAGAAGTAACCCTGACAAACCTGACCTTATACTCCTTGGGACCAGAAAGCTGTTCCAGGTAGACATCACATCTCTCTTCATTTGCTTGAGCTATTTCTCATGTTTTCTCTTTTTCTTTATAAATTCTCTGCAGGCCCAGTGCACTAAGGCCCCAGGATGGACTTCATACACACCCAGTCCCTCTAGGAAGCAGGGCTGGGACCTGCACTGGGGCCATCTGCCTCATGCACATGCCCTTAGCTAGTGGCTGCAGGCCCATCTGGGTGGTCAGGAGCAACAGCGACCAGGACCCAGAGAGGGGGCTGCAATCTTGAGCTATTTCTTCTAATAGTTTCCCTTTTTCTTTATAAATTCTCTGCAGGCCCATCCATCTGGGTATCAACGCAGAATTCTTTAATAGCAGTCATTTGAGTATTCCAAACAGCAAACCACTTTAGCAGCCTTTCTTACTTTCACTTTTCTGGAGGTGAGGAGGGGTGTGTGTGTGTGTGTGTGTGTGTGTGTGTGTGTGTGTGTGTGTGTGTATGTGTGTGTGTATTGATAGATGTGTGTGCACATGAAAGAGAGAGGAGTGTTTGTCTCAACAGACAGACAGGTGGGTCTTCAGAAGTCAGGGTATAACAGAGGTGGCCCCAGACACTTCCAGAGCAGAGGCCTCCCCAGACTCCTGATATGACTGGAGACACAGTTGGGCAGTCAGACCCCAAACCTTTGCCCCAGCCTGCACCCCTGAACCTCCAGAGGAACCAGTCACTGGAGGGACAACTGCGGGACAGGATACCACACAAAGCAGGACCAGGTGCTCACCTTTGACTGTGACCTGGGAGGGCCTCAGCGACTGCAGGCTGTAGAAAAAGGGCTGCGGGTGCCCAGGCAGGCTGGCCGGTGTGGAGACGTCCTTCCCCGGGGAAGGCTTCCCTGCGGCAGTCCTGGCTGGATGGGGTTTAGTAAAAAGCTGCAGAGGCAAGCAGACAGACACACACCGTGTCAGTTGTTAGGACAGATGGACAGAAGGGGAGTCATCCTTGGGCGAGTCCCAGCTGTACCTCTGCCCTGGGCACTGCTGGGGCTGAGCTTGCTCCTGACTGAGGTGAGCTGAAACAGAATCATCTGGTTCAACCTTTGGATGTTGCAGGGGAGTGGCCTGGGGCTCAGTCAGGGGCAGCTTCTTTCTTAAGGCCATGGTGCGGGGCTGGCAGAGAACTCTCTTGGAAGCCAAATCTGTCTTCTTCTCCAAGCTGCTTGAGCAAATGATGAGCCCCCTGAGGAGCCTCTGGTCCCTGGGAGAACTACCTTTCATGCTAGAGGGTCAGAATGACCCTTTTTCCTCCCTAGATCACATCTCTCTTCATTTGCTTGAGCTATTTCTCATGTTTTCTCTTTTTCTTTATAAATTCTCTGCAGGCCCATCCACCTGGGCATCAACACAGAATTCTTTAATAGCAACCATTCACGTATTCTAAAGAACACAGGCAAGCCCCATTAGCGGCCTTTCTTATTTTCATTTTTCTTAGATCTCTCAAATTGTCCTTAATGCCAAACTTTTTGCATAATTGGACACAGTCTGAAGTGCAAAGCCAGGCTGCCTGGCAGAATCCTTGGTGCTGGGCTAGAGAATGCAGTTGAGGCCTGCTCCAGCTCTCCACCTTCCTTCCCCGACTGGGCTCGTGCTAGGCTGGTTTCTTTAGCCAGCAACACAGTGTTCTGCTTCCAGATGGAAATATCCCTGGGCGCCATGACAGGGGGTGGAACTGGCCTTGGCTGAGCTCAAGGACAGAGGTGGAGCTCAGCAGGCAGCCCCGGGACCTCAGAGCAGCCTTGGTTACACCCCTTGACCAGATGCTAGACTATCTAGAAAACTCGAGTGGGTGATCAAAACAAACAGAAATCAGAATGATGACTTTTAAATGAGCATTAAAGAATGCTCTTCATGCACATTAGACTAACGAAAGCACCACAGGCTGGACCCTTGTAACGGCTTTCTCAGGCACAGCCCCTTGTTGGAACAGTGAATGGTCCCAAAGCATTTAATCTTGTCTTCAAGCTGGGACCACCTGGGGAATTCTAATTCTGATAATTATTTTAGAAACATTTTTTAGAAGCTCATATTGGGTTGGTCAAAAAGATTGTTCGAGTTTTTCCGTAAGACATTATGGAATATAATATCTCCTTACTTAAAATCAGAATTTAAAGAGGGGACATTCCATGATCCTTCTGATATTAACACATATTTGCTTGTGGACTACTACTTCAAATTATTTATTTCTAGTATAATATTTTTAAAATTAAAGAAATGAAACTGTTTAGCTACTCTAGCTTTTTTTCCTGAAATTCTCTCCTTTCTACAAAGCCTTCCTTGGCCAAACCCACATTTGCATATACGGTCCATTCTCCAAGTCACCCTCAGGCCTTTCCACATTCCCCTTACCTAGGAGCTGAGTGAACCTCAGCAAGTCACAATAAGGCCAGACAGAAGAGATGTTACTAGATGAGCCCACCCAAGCCTCATGGTTACAGATGGGGAAGGTTGTTGCCCAGGATGGTCTCGAGTTGGCTGGGCCTATGTATTCATTTTCTGGTGTGGTTCCTGACTGCTTAGTCCGTGGGGCCGTGCTTCTGCTCCAAATGATTGTGTTTGGGGGAATAACATCTCTACACCAAATGGGAGCTTGAAGATGAACGGGGCTGCAGCTGCTGCTGCTGCTGCTGCTGCTAAGTCGCTTCAGTCGTGTCCGACTCTGTGCGACCCCATAGACGGCAGCCCTCGGGGCTCCCCCATCCCTAGGATTCTCCAGGCAAGGACACTGGAGTGGGTTGCCATTGCCTTCTCCATGAATGGGACTGGGATCAGCTAAATAGGCCTCAAGATGTCATTGTGAACACACAGTCTCACATCTCTCTGGGACTGTCCTGACGCAGATAGAGCTGGTGGAGCAAAAGGCCCAGGGACCCTGAGGGCAGAGCTTGGATGCTCTCACAATGGGGCCAATATATTGTAGTATTTGGAGCCGGCCAGATGGGGTAAGGTCTCACTGGTGACACCTGCAAATGGTGCAAGTGTAGGCAAGTTATTTATTTATTTAGCCTCTCTGAGCCTCAGTTTCCTGATCTGTATAATCCCCATACTCAGAACTTAAGAGAGGATTTAATGAGGGAATCACACGAATAACATTTTTTTGAACGTTAATCATATTTCAGACACTTTCACGCACTTGGTTAATCTTCACAACAGACCTATATAAAGAATTAAATACTGTGTATTTATCATAGTGTCTGTCACATGGGTCACAGATGGATGCAGCCTTCATCATTGTTAATGATATCATCACCTCCCTTGACATCAGTGGGTTATGGAGAGTTAAATCTTGATATTAAAGTCCCAGAAGAAGAGGGTGGCAGAGGATGAGATGGTTAGATAGCATCATGGACTCAATGGACATGAACTTAAGCAAATTCCTGGAGATAGTGGAGGACAGGGAAGCCTGGCCTGCTGTAGTCCATGGGCTTGCAAAGAGGCGGACACAATTGAGTGACTGCATGACAACAGCAGTTAAAGGCATAGGGAGGTGACTGCAGGCCATTTTATCTCTCCAATCCTCACCTACTTCTCACTCTCTCTTCCATCCAAGCTCACCCTGCACACACTCTTTTGAGAAAATAAGATAAAAATCATGGTATGTTGTACCTGTTTGGGCACCTGTCCAAAGTTGCTGACGAACCCCAGGATGGTACTTCTGATGAGGGGGTCGCTGATGCTGCTGAGGTCCATTTTGTCACCATAGAAGTAGGGATGGAAGGTATTAACAGCCTCCACGGCGGCTGACCCCTGCTGCTTGTACCCAAAAATGAGGTCTATCCAGTGGTGCAGGTTGGCACTGACAAAATCACTTTCCAAAGCCTGGAACCAAAACCCAAAGAGCATGAAAAACACAGGGGTCTCATGGACTCATGGGCCCTCTGCCCAGATCAGGAGGGGGCATGTGGTTCAGGAAGCTCTCTCAGCACAGGAAATATAAGCGATGCCTCTCTGGGCTGGATGAGCACTAAGCAGGATGTGCAGTCCCTCTAAGGACCACGCAGTCCTGTCTCAAGCTAGTGGCCCATCCAGTCCATAAAATAACCTTAAGCAAGAGGAAATGTGGGCCAGTGTTTGGATTTCTGGTTCACCATTCGTTTCTGCTGAGTAGAGCCCAAATCCAAAGCTCGGTCTCCAGAATCCAAAGACAGCCATTTGGAATTGGCTGGGCTCCCTGTTGATGCTAACTTGGGAAAGTCAGGTCATCTGGGCTTGGTTAGTTTTCTGATGCATATGACCATAATGTTTTTAAGAAGACCACACGTGAGTAATGCCATAGGAGGTGTGATGACTGCTGTTACTGAATTTCCAGGGACAAGGATTAACCAGGGAAGAACTCTCTCCTTACCAAAGGAGAAGGACAGAGAAGAAGACACAGCTTTGTTACTAGTTAGGCTTGACCCCAGGTTTTTTTTCTTTTTTAGGTATAATTTACATATAATAAAATTTTCCATAAATGTGCAGCTTAATGTGTCCTGAAAATTGCATTCAGTGATGTAATCAACCCCAGAATCAAGACATAGGATATTCATATCAACTCAAAAAGTTTTCTTCTCCTTGTTTATCTCTTACTTCAGAACTTAGTAATTCCTGATCTGATCTGCTTTCTGTCCCTTTAGTTTACCATTTCTAACATCTCACAAAAATAGAATCCCATAGTATATATCTTTGGGTTTGGCTTCTTTTGCTTAGGACAATGCTTTTGAGATTCATTCATGTTGCTTCATGTATCCATTATCTGTCCCTTTTTATTGCTAAGTAAGATTTCATCATGTGGGTGTATCATTCGCTTAGCCATTTATGGTTATAGGCATTTGGGTTGTTTTTTGTTTTTGACTAGTATAAATAACACTGATGAATATTTATGTACAAACTCTTCTGTGGTGTTTCCATCTCTCTTGGGTAAATACATACAAGTGGAACTGCTGAGAGATATGGTAAATGCATCTTCAACTTTATAAGAAGTTCTTGTTCAAAGTGGTTGTACCATTTTTCCCCACCAGCAATGCATGATGAATTCTTGTTGCTCCACATCTTTGCTTGACTCTTGGATTTTGCAATATTTTTAAATTTAGCCATTGTTGTGACTACATAGTAGCATGTCATGGTTTAGTGTATGTTTCCCTGATGACTAATGATGTTGAACATATGTTGTCCCCAGATGACCTGTGGCCTGTACCCACATCAGTCTTTCTGAGTCATAAACCAAGTCCTCCCTGGTCCTGGCAAATATTTTGGCCAGTGGGAACCCCTTGAGGCCTCCAGCCCCTCTCTGATCTATACTGGGCAATACGGTCCAGGGCTTGGCCTTGACTGTGGGGTTGGCTAAGGGCACTGACTTGCCCTCCATCTAACAAGAATCTGCATTTGCTCCCCTCATGAGTCCCACAATAAATTGGCACAAGGGCAAAGCCTAATGGAGCTCTTAAAAGAGCTCAGAACCCAAGCTTTTTCTTGCTGACCCAGGGCATGGGGCCCAGTCCCTTCTCTGAGTTCTCTAGACATATTCAGGAGTATTTATCACAGCCCTCCACTCAGACAGAAAGCCTCTGTGGACACTGAGGGCATACCTCATTCAGGATACCAGGGACTCTGCCATAACCCCACTCAACTCACTTGTCTGTGCAGGCTGATGAATTTCCGGGGGTCTCCATCAGCCCAGGGAGGGAGCTGAACATCCCCCAGCGTTGTTCCGTCCTGCATGCAGCCTGAATAGGGTGAGAGACAGCAGGTCTTTGGGTAAATGGGAAGCCAAAGTGGTTAGGAGTCAGGGGTGTGTAAACACTGTGCTGTCTGGTACCGGGATTCTTGCATAGACCGCACTGCTTCCTGTCTCCTCTGTTGGAAGTGACCCCATGCTATCTGTCTGAAATACTCCTTCTTGGATTCTAAGCCTTTAGGCCTCCATAAGGCCCTCCTCGCTTCCAAGCAGTGCCTGTGCATAAAATGGCTGTGTCATCATTGTTGGTAAATTTCCCTCCCCTCACTCTATGCCTTTTCATGGAGGTGCTTTTTTATACAGTGCTAAAACAATAAGATAATAACAGTAACAGTAAAAGCTATTGTATTTTGAGCATCTCACTCTATGCCAGGGCACTGTGCTAGGTGCTTGGCACACATCATCTTATTGACTCTTCATTCAACTCGATAATTTACGCATTTTCTCTCCAATTTTAAAGTGAAGGCAGAAGGTTTTCAGAGGGAGCTTCCCCAGATACCAAGAAGAAGAGCCTGGATTCAAGCCCGAGTCTCCGTCCTCCCCATTAGCCACACAACCTTGAGCAAGTTGCTTAGCCTCTTGGGGAGTCACTTTCCTATTACCTCCTAAACTGCCATAAGGATCAGAAGAGAAAATACACATAACATGCTTAGAATAGTTCCAGGCATATGATGGCTGCTCAGTAAATACTAGCTATAGCCTTTCTGAAACTCTCTAGGGCCCACAAGTGCAATTGGGGTGAAAGCATCCTTTTCTCCTCTCTCTGGCCTGCAGGGCTGACTTGGTCTTTCTCCTCATTCAGTCTCAGCTCACACCTGTCACCTCCTCAGGCGGGTCCTTCCTGGAGACCCGAGTCACAAACGGCCGCTGAGGCACCTCGAACCATTTTCCTGCCTTCTTTCCTTACAGGACTTCCTCAGCATTGAACAGTGTTTCACTTATTTGTCTATTCTTTTCTATCCCTCCCCCACCCCTCCCCAAAGAATATTAACACCTTCCAGGTGATCCGCCTGAGGACACCCAACTGAATCCTCAGTGCCTTAAAAAGGGCCTGCATACAGTAGGTGCATAATAGCCACACTTGTTTTCCTGACCTCCCTGAGGATCCCTGGTCCTGGGCCTGAAGGCTCTATCTGCCGCTGAGCACCTCCCCTCCAGCAGAGAACCAGCCTCCACTGCCAAGGAGAACCGGTGCCCTCCCCACTGTGCCCCCTTCACCCCAGGCTGGTTGGGACCCTCCTCTTGGCTTCACTGGTTCAGACTTGCTCCTTTCATGGTCTCATCACAACTTGCGGGAACTACCCTTTATATTTGTTAAGTTCTCATCTAAAACAAGTGAAGCATCTGAGAATGTGAACACTGCCAAGGCCACGAAGTCCCACGAGCTCAGAGTCGATGGGCTGGGCCTGGGGATGCTTTAAATGCCCCGCCTGTGTTCCGTCTGCAGACCACCGCACAGGAGGTGAGTGCCTGAGGCAGCTCTCCTGGGCCTGCCCCTGGTCTGCTTGAGGTGCAGGCCCATGTGCGGGGTTTAGAGGAAGGAGGGCCCTGAGGAAGAGGGGCTCTGGAGCACACGTGTGCACCGCGCTGGCTCCCAAGGGCCTCATCAGAGTGGGTGATTCACCCCTCACCTCTGGGTGGGGAGGGCCATGCCCTTCAGGGGGTTCTGACCACATCCCCTCCACAAGTCACCCTGAGGTTCACAGTGGAGGCTCCCAGAGTACATGTAGCTGCCAGGGCCTGCCCGTTGGGGCTTCCTGAAATTTGTGTCCCTCCTCTAAAGCAGTGGGTGAGAAAGCATGGCTCACCCTGCTGTAGGGTCTGGAGGGTAGGAAAGAGGAGGAGCTACCAAGGTGCCCGTGGGCACCCCAGCAGCCTGTGCTGGGAGATGCAGCATGTCTGGGTCCTGCTCACAGGTTAACCCCCTTGTGGGACTTGGAGGAAAATGGGGCAGAGAAGGGACGGGCTTGCCTGAGGCATTGAGTAGGGCAGTGCCAGGCCTGGCTGTCAGCAGGGGCTCCTGCTCTCCAGCTGCCATCTTGCTGCAGACTCGGGCCTTGGGGACTCTTGACGGGTGGTCCTGCGTAGAACTGTGGTTGGTGGTCTGCACCCTGGAGCTATGTACTTCCTTGGCTCCTACCTCTTCATCAAGTGACACCACCCAGTGGAGGCCTCACTCTAATCTGCCCACTGGACTGGTCTGGTGTGGGCCTGTGTGTGGGGTCGCTTAACAAAGATACTGATGTCATGACCCACGAGCTGTCCGGCCCCGGAGCCTTGCTCCGCTCACCGAACTCCAAGGCATTGCAGTTGGTCAGGAACTCAGGCAGGTAGAAGAACTCCGGGGTCAGCTCTCTGACATCACTCATGTTCTCTCTGGAGGCCGATTCCCACGCATTCTTCACACTGTGGAACATTCTATCTGCCACATCGAAGCTTCCGCCCTAAGCAGAAAAGGGGTGACATGATCAACTGTGTGGTGATAACTTGGGGTGCATAGACATCACTAGAGTGGGCCCTCTTCATCCACTCTGTCCCCCAGACATGGGTTCCGCCTTTAGGCCCTTTCATTCACTTCCCCACACATGTGCACACATCAGGCCACACACGTGGGCAACTGTTTCTTCAAGCATCTAATCACCTTGACCATTCACTGGAACGCTGCACCAGAGCTTCCACAGAGGATGCATGGTCTACTGTGATTAAGGGAGCAACGTTTCCCTGGTTTAAAATTGAAGTTCAGATCAGAGACAGGAAAACCACAGTCATTCGTCTGACAACTTGACACACACACTGAGGGTTAGCTCTGAGTCAAAGTAAAAGGAGTGGGTCAGACAGTCTATGTGCGGGGAAGTTTCCTGGAGAAGTCAACCCCTGGTTAGACGGCAAGCCTGGTGATGGAGAAAACAGTGATGTTCTGAGCTGAGGGCAAGGCCTGGAAAGCAGGTCAGGTAGGGCCCTGGTGACATGTGACACAGCAGCCTTGACAAGAGGGGACCGATCTGAGGATGGAGTGCTGGAAGCATATGGTGCTGCATGAGGGTCAACCTTGTTTCCAAGGCCCATTGCCACAGATGGGTCCATGCAGTCCTGAGATCGGCAGCTGAGCCAAGCTCAGATTCCTTCCTTGGAGTCTCTGTGCCTCTCACGTGAATTGTCATATCGCTTCAGTTGACACTACCCTTATTCAGCATGTGATCTTGGGGGTCGGGAGGAGACAGAGAGGTCCCAGTTGGACGACTGAAGACGCTGTGGGCAGAGGGGCTTCAAGAGAGTTTCTGAAGCTGGGATTTGGGTCTGTTGGCTTAAGTTTAGGGATGCCCAAGGGACAACTCCTCTCTGGGATTCAGTAATTCACTTGTCCCCATTGTAACTGGGCCTTTTTTGTTCCTCCAGAACTAGCCTTTCTTTTGCCAACCTCTGCAGAGGGCACCTGTGGCCCAAAGAACAAATTGCCAGTGCCCTCCTCTGCTCCAGCAGCTCCCTTCTCTCTTCAGGGACTGAGGTTTCCCATCATCTGTGGCAGACGAAGTGTAAGGAAAATGCTAGCACTCTCTGCACAGGGTCAGGGACACCAAGAAACCCAGTGGGGTTTCAGCCAAACACAGTATTTGGGCAGCTGAAAGATGTGGCTTTTCTCCAAGATCCTTTTGTTCTTGGTTTTAAGCAATTAGGCAAGGGCTTCCCGGGTGGCTCATTGGTAAAGAACCCGCCTGCCAATGCAGGAGATGCGGGCTCAATCCCTGGGTCAGGAAGATTCCTTGGACAAGGAAATGGCAAGCCACTTCAGTATTCTTACCTAGGAAATTCCATGATCAGAGGAGCCTGGCAGGCTGCAGTCCACGGGGTCACAAAAGAGTCGGATGGGTTGTTTAGTGACTAAACAATGGCAAAATTAAGGGGACGAAGCCCACTCTCAGATTCAAACTGAAATGGAAACAAAATGGTGGAGGGGGTGTTTCTAAATAAATCTGCCCCTAACAAGTGACTCATTGAAATGTATTAAGAGCTTTGTGTATTTAATCTGCAGCCCGAGCCTTGCATCGGAGGGAGATGGATGCTGCCTCGTCGTTCCACTTTCCTTTTGCAGCTTTTATGAGTGCTGATGGTAATCTCCTGAGAAACAATATGATTTGGTAATAAAAAGATTACCTGTATTAAATAAAAATAATATATACATGGGAAATATTGTTAGTGCTACAAATCTGGTTAAAGATATTACCACAAAGAAAAATGTTATTTTTTTCACAGCTGTCTAATGCATTTTAGCAAAAGTAATATCTTTAAAACTTAAGCCTGTATTATTTATAAAGGAAGCAATAACTGATTTTCCTATTTCCTATATTAATAAATGTATTTGCATACATTTGTTTCAAAATTAATGGGTTTGCTCACTTTTGCAATACAAAAGAAACGCCAAATTCCCTGGAAGGAAAAGTGGAGCTGCTTTATAACTCATATTAGTTACAAAGTCTGTGGGTTGACACAGACTCTGGTGGCTGCCAGCAAGGAGTCCCATCAGGACTTCAGTCTCAGGAAGGGAAGGAAGGAGATAAAGAAGAGAAGTCAGAAGGAGGAAAGGAAAGAAGTAAGGCAGAGAAGCACAGTCAAGGTTTACAGACAGTCCCCATAAGGAAAGTCCAAAACAAAATCAAACAACAATCAAATTGGGTCCAAAGATTGGATGGAAACAGGGTGGTCAGAATTTCTGGGCCCAGACATGCTCTTAACTCTATCCTGCAGATATTTCTGAATATTAAGATTAATGAATCCTCTGAGTATCCTAACAGACCAAAAAAAATTAATAGCAAGGTTACTCTTATCAACAAAGGAGCTACTTCTTATTGGCAGAAGATTTCCCAGGTGACATTAAAGCCAAAAGACAAGGCAACTAAGCCAATAGGTTTCTGAGGCAAAAGTCTACAGTCTATGCCCAGCCAACATCACTCATATGTAAAGACACCAGAAGAATATTTCCAATATTGAAGGGGTCAGAAATAATACAATCCTAAGTATCTGTCTCAATTAAAATACTTTAAGAGGTGCTCAATTTTATTAAGAGATGAATCAAAGGAGATCAGTCCTGGGTGTTCATTGGAAGGACTGATGTTGAAGCTGAAACTCCAGTGCTTTGGCCAGCTGATACGAAGAGCTGATTCATTGGAAAAGACCCTGATGCTGGGAAAGATTGAGGACAGGAGGAGAAGGGGATGACAGAGGATGAGATGGTTGGATGGCATCACCGACTCAATGGACATGGGTTTGGGTGGATTCCGGGAGTTGGTGATGGATAGGGAGGCCTGGCGTGCTGCAGTTTATGGGGTCGCGAAGAGTCAGACATGACTGAGCAACTGAACTGAACTGAACTGAATGCAGGAAGAAGTGACTGACAAGTTCCACTTTGCACTGTTGCTGAATATTTGATAGGAGTTAAAATCAGAGTAAAGTTCATGATTACAGTGCATTGGTTAAAACTGCAAACACCTTGAAAGGAGTTTTTGTATTGAAGGAGCTATTCCTTTTGTATGAGAACACGGAATCTATGTGCACCTGTGTCCCTGGATAGGCATTTCAAGGGTAATAACAATTACACCTTTATTATGGACACAACTCCACAAGGGGCTGGCATTCACAGAGCCCCCAGGTGAAAGGCCTGTCTCCAATGCTGCCCAGAGCCCTCGGTTCTCTCTACAGTTGGCATATGTCTTACACAAAAGCAGTCGCCTCGCCTCAGGTGGTTCAGAAAATTCTTCCCCACTGCTGGTAACAGCTGACTTCACATGGGCTGTGACTTAATTAACACAGCACTTGATTTCAGTTTCTTATTAAATGCAGCAGTGGCAGCAGAGGTGGCACTGTGCCCTTGCTGGGGCGCTGGTTGCCTTGCTCTGCCCCGCCCAGACTGGATCTCCCAGCTCAGGCCTGAGAGCAGCTGATACTCTTGCCAGGGTGGAAATGGGGGCCTGTGCTGTGGCCCCAGCCTGGTGTGGCCTCCTGGTTGCTCAACTGTCTGAATGCTCACAGACACTGGCTCCCTGCAGGCAAGGTTCCCAAGATCACAGCATCCAGGGAAGCAAGCTCGGTAGACAGCAGGCTCACACCCCAGGGGGTGGGGATAAGCACATCACCAGCAGGAGCCTGAGTCACACGGCTTGCATGTGCACCCACCCAGGTCACACTGTTCATGTATTGTATTTTCTGGATTATAAGAGGTTATCATTGGGGAAACAGTGGCTGACTTTATTTTTTGGGACTCCAAAATCACTGCAGATGGTGACTGCAGCCATGAAGTTAAAAGACACTTACTCCTTGGAAGGAAAGTTATGACCAACCTAGACAGCATATTAAAAAGCAGAGACATTACTTTGCCAACAAAGGTCTGTCTCGTCAAGGCTATGGATGTGAGAGTTGGACTATAAAGAAGGCTGAGCACTGAAGAATTGATGTTTTTGAACTGTTGTGTTAGAGGACTCTTGAGAGTCCCTTGAACTGCAAGGAGATCCAACCAGTCCATCCTAAAGATCTGTCCTGAGTGTTTATTGGAAGGACTGATGCTGAAGCTGAAACTCCAATACTTTGGCCACCTGATGCAAAGAACTGACTCATTTGAAAAGACCCTGATGCTGGGTAAGATTGAGGGAGGGAGGAGAAGGGGACGGCAGAGGATGAGATGGTTGGATGGCATCACTGGCTCAATGGAGATGAGTTTGAGTAGACTCCGGGAGTTGGTGATGGACAGGAAGGCCTGATGTGCTGTGGTCCATGGGGTCGTAAAGAGTCGGACACAACTGAGCAACTGAACTGAACTGAACTGATCATTGTAATAACAGGTTTGAGGCAGAAAAGCAAACACAGCAACAGTAGAGGTAGACATCAATTCTAAGACCAGCCTAATAAAGTTTAATAAGACTTGATAAGATTTAAATGTGAAAAGAATAAAGGAAACCTTATTCTTAGGGATCAGAATATGCCTCACTGCTATTCTTAAGCTGTCCACACCCCTCTGCACAGTGCCCAGTGGGCAGGCTACAGCCCAAAGAATGCTGTACCTGTTTTCCATCAGACCACAGGGGGAGTGCATAGGCACCCCATCTCCACACTAAAGCCATTCTGGCCCAGCCACGGATCGAGTGCGTCTCTGTGGCTTAGTCACAGAATTGCTCAGAGGCAGACTTTGTTTCATCCAGAACAAGAGTGTGCACTTTCTTCTGCTGACTCTTGCATGTGCTCCTGCTCTGGAGATACTGGACATACTCATGTCCCTGCTCTCCAGATGAGTGAGAAAGGCTTCGTTGCCTGGATTCTGCACCTCTCCACCTTTCTTCCACTTTTCCACTCTGAGATCCATGCTGGGGATGGGGGCTAGAAGTCTTGGGCTGCTGAGAATGTAGGGAGGCTCCTTTCCTTGTCACCACACAGAGGTGGAGCAAAAGTCTTTTAAGAAGAAACAAGTCTGCCTCCAGGAGGCAGAGTGGAATGGAGGGAGAAGCCTGACTCCAGGAAGATACCAAATAGTTCCTAAGGAAGTTTGCGCAGGCCCCAGGACTCCCAGATGGGAGCCACACACATTCCCCTCAGATGTAGCTGTTGTATTCATTCCCTAGAGATTACAGTTTCTTTTTTATGATAAGGGAAAAGCAGAGTCAGTTGGTTCTTTGGCTGGTTCCAAGACTTGGACTGGTTGTGACCTACTGGAAGAGGCAGTTCAAAGTCAGAAGGAGAAACCAATTCAGAAGCATCATGGAGATTTCAACTTGGATGAGCCAATGTGTCCCAGAGAGAGTTGAACCCAGAAAAACCAGGAGTCACATCAGACGTCAGTACTGGAGTCAAAAGAACTCAAGCTAATATGACTGCGTTGGTGCCATGTGAAAGCAAATGAAATTGCCTTTGACCATCTCACACTGGTTTAGACCATTTCAAACCAGTTTGGGCTGGTTGCCATTGGACCAAACTGGCTAGAATAAGCTCAGACCCGTGTGACTAGCTTCAAAATGGCTTTAACCCAATAGGTTGGCAGCACACCTGTTTCATCTGGCTCACACCATTTGGAATACTTTGACACAGTCCAGGCTGTCTTGAATTAGCTTAAACCAGAGAGTGGCAGCTTGCACCAGTTCAGATTGGCTCAGATGAGATCTGGTTGACGGCGGGAGGGAGATAGGAACAAGGATGATTGATCCCCTTCATGGCATCAGCCCTGAGCTAGGGGCTTTATCCACATTTCCTCCTTTAGTCTCAATGGCTCAGTGAGATGTGCATAATTAACCCTCATTTCCAGAGTAAAATAATATGCAGAAATAAAATAAAATAACTGTGGGATGTAAATTTCATAGCTCGATGTTTCTATTTCAGTTTGCCTCGTCTCGCTGTGAGATGACCCTTTGTAACAGGTAGATATGGGGCTGTACTTGGTGAGACTGAAGGGGTGAGGGGAAACTTCTGAAGCACCTAGAGCTTCCTGGGTGGAAACCCGTCATGGGAGGCAGGTCCATCACGGTCAGCGGGCTCATCACTCCAAGTGGATTGATGATGAACAGCTGGATGGGATTCCTGGCATGGGGAATAGCTCAGGGGCCATTTGTTCTCCAAACTAAACTTACTTAAAATGCTGTTGCCTGAGAAAGGCTCAGGGGAAGCACGCTTGTTATTTCTGAGTTAATTTCCAGGGAGGTGGGTTATATAATGTCTAGACAATCCATGCCTTCAAGGAGAGAGAGGATTATGCCAAGAAACAGAAGACAGGAGGGGTCTGCTGCTGGCTGGGGAGAGAGCCTTGACCTTGCCTATTTTTCCTACTCAGGGCCCAGATGATGGCTTTTGGGCTGACCCAGAGTGGCTTATTGTCTTGGGGTCAAGGTCATCTGAGTAACTTTAAGGAGTGAACTTGCTGGTGAAGTCAGTCAGACTACCCAATTCCTGGGACGCTCATGCGTTTCCTTTGGTGAAGCCTGGCTGTCAGAGTGAGTCCCTGAAAGTTCAGCAGCCTGTTACCCTCCATGGCCATGTCTTCCTCTGTGTAGGACCCTTAAAAGGCTTCGATCAAGAGAGACCCTAAGCTTGGATGCTGTGCTGTGTTCTCTTTGGAATTGGCTGAGCCAGCTACCTGCAACTGGGATACCCATGGCTCTCCCCAGTCAACCCTTGTGCCCCTGGATAACCTTAATTCAAGATCCCGGTGGTAGAGTTAGAGGGAAAGAGAGAGAAAAACATACCAGCCTCCCATGAGGCACTTTGTTCCAGCTGTTCCATGTGTCTTGACACTAGCATTCACTCAAGGTCAGACTGGCCTGCTTCCAGCCTGTATTGGACTGCCAGGTAAAATATAGGATGTCCAGCTAAATTTAAGTCTCAGATAAACAGCCAATAATTTTTTAGTATAAACCATTGTTTATCTGAAATTCAAATTTACCTGGGCATCCTGTATTTGTATTTGTGAAATCTGGCAACCCTAAGCTGGCATGATGTTCTGTTAATTTATGGGTAGGCAACTTGGTGAGTTTCCTTCTCCAGTTTAGCTGTTCACTTAAGTATTAAAAATAATTTGTTTGTCCTTTTAAGCCTTCAAACTTGTACTTAGCATGTTTTTATGCATTCTGACATCACAAGTGATATTCTTTTTATTCTTCCTTCTTTGTGTTTATTTTTCTAACCTTTGACTACCTACCTTACCTGCAAGGAAGTCTTCAAGCTTCCTGTTTCTCCTTTCCCACTAAAACCTATTTATGTTGAGTATGTTTCCCCCATATCTGATTCCTTATTTTTCAGGTTTTTTGATGAGACTGTTGGGTAGACATGGTGGTGTGTCTGTGAAGAGTAGCTTGACTCAGCTGGATGGTCCAGAGTCCTGGAACCAGCGGCAAGTGAGAATCATGGGCTCAAGGCTGGATTTCTAGCAGGGGGATCCCTGCCTCATCCAAGCCTAGCTCTTAGTCTGCAAGAGCTAGCTCTGTGTGTGTGTAGGGGAGCAGGGTACTCACCTGCAGAGAGCAGAAGGCCTGGGTGAAGGGCGGCATCCGGACCAGATAGGAGGCGACAATGATGGCTGAGGAATAGTGAGTGCAGTAGTGGCACTGGACGGTCATGTCTCCTGCAATGAAAGCACATGGCTGGGTTGCATCCCCACCTGTGGCCTGCCCACCCCTCCCATCTCCCCCAACAAGCTTGAGTATCAGTCCTGCACATCGCGGGGGTCCTGGGGGGTGGGCAGGGGCCTTCAGGGCAGTGTGGAATGCAGAACCTCAGCCTGCTGAGAACCTGCTCACCAAAGGCAGGGCTTCGGGGCTGAGTGAGCCTTCTGAAACGGGCTGCCTCCGGCACATGAGGTAATCATTTACGGCTCACAGATAGATGTTCCTTATTTTAGTAGTTTCGTGTTTTATTTCAAAGTGTTTGAGAAAACCAGTATAGCTGGCATCAAATATATGACAGAAAATTTTCTCTTTAAAATACATCCATTGAAGTGTAAAAGGTGAACAGATCTAAAGAAAAACAGTAAGGCGCCAAGAGTGCAGCTGGCCTGTGAAGGGAGTAAAATTGGCAAGGGAATGTGGGAATGAACAGGATTTGGGAACTAGGTTCTAGAACCAGATGAATGCAGGCTCCATAATTTAGAGGCTACGACCTTGAGTGAATTGCTTGAAGTCTGAGTTCCAATTTCCTTCTCTTTAAAATGGACCATTGTATGTATGAATGCAGGCTGGTCTGCACGCAGAAAGGGCTGAACGGATGTCATTTCCCCGCCCCTGGGAATGGAGGTGTTTAAGCACTTTGGCAGCACAGTTCTCAGTTCTGATTTCCTGTTGGAATCACCCGGAGTGCACCCCATCACAGACTTATTTAAATCAGGATTTCCAGGGGTGGGACTCAGACATTAACATTTTTAACGAGTTTCTTGAGTGATTCTCACAGGCAACCAGGGTGCAGACTGCTGGATTTGGGAGTTCTCTATCCTAATATAATTGTCTGTAGGCTAGATGACACCTAAATCATTATCAACTCTCACTTCAAGGCATTCAGATAAAGAGCATTGCAGAAAAAAAATCAAGCTGGGATCTACTCACCTTCAGTCTTCTCAACCTCTTTAAACCTCTGGATGAATTTCAGCTTCCTTTCCTTGGTCTGAGCTCCCATGGGCTTAGAAAGATCACGGTAAGTCTTGGGATTCATCAGGTTCAATGTCTAGAAGGTAAATGTGCAACTGGCGTTAACTCCCCTGGACCCTCTTGTGCCCCCGCGAGACTGCAGGAGCCACGGTCTTTAGTTTTATGGTTCTCTTTATTGGTTTATTGTCGTTCGCTCTGACCCCCCTCCTCTGGTGATTAGCAGGCCTGGTAGGGTTTTATGGCCCCACAGCCAGTGATCCACAAAGACTTAATAGGGGAGAGATGGGAAATGAGAGGAGGGGAAGATTGATTTCACACTGAACTCTTCCAAGTTGACCCAAATCAGAACATCGCCACCAGTTACCCAAGAGACTTTCAAAAGAATTCCTGTTGTCAATGGATACTTGGCTTCTGCCCTCGCTGAGCAGTTTGTGGTTCAGGGTTCTTGCTTAGACTCAAACTGATTTTGTAGGCAGTCAGAAGTCGTCTGTTTGGGGAGGAAATGAGAGCAATGGCCTCGTGTTTTGGGAGGCACCTCCCTTCTGGGGTGGTGAAAGCAGTCCTGGTGCCCCTTCCCCTGCCCTTGGAATACACAACAGTAGCACCATGAAGAGTTTTCAGGGCTGGGTGTCCTTTGAGTTTTCATGTCTTTATAGAAGGAGGTGTTTCTTTACACACCTCTTCCTTTCCACCTGTAGTGAATCATCAGTTTTCCTGGGGAGGCAGGGCCTGCCACCATGGCTGGTGAGAAAAGGGAGCAGGAGTGAAGCTCCTGAGACCCCTTGAGAGACAGCAGCACGGAAACCCGCTCAGCTATAGCTGATGCTGTAGCCACATCTCCAAATTCTCCAAAAGATATTGGAATACCAGCTTTTTAGAAGAAATCTCCCAATTTTTAAACACTGATAAGAAATTAAACTTTAATACAGGATATGGGCTAATCAAAATGGGCTGGGGACCCACCCATTTGTAATATGTGAGTTTAAGCTAGGATTGCCAAGTTTCTTTTCTGAAACACCTTGGCCCCAGATGATCGAGCAATGAGAAGCAATGTATGGCTTGTGAGAAAAGGTTTGCTGTGTTGTGTCTCAAATTGGGATGGGAGCTCACAAAAGACTGAGGCCCCTTTCCCAAATTCTGGGGTGAGCTCTCTAAACAGCTTGAGGCGGCACTGACCAGGGCTTATCTGTAGTGCACCCAGACACCTCCGGTCATTTACATACACAGCCCCACAAGTCTCCTGATGGCCAGAGCCCAGGCAGTCAGGACACTGCTCCGTAGCCTGGTTGTCCCCCAGGGACATCACCTTGGCCAAACTTGTCACTTTTCTGCTCCTCCCTCCTCTGCCTGCTGAGGTCCAGGGACAGAGGGCAAAAGAGCGATGATCCAGTCTTACCATCAGCCTCCATTAGGGCTACATGTCTCGGTCCAGATCCAGAGTGATAGCATCACCTCCACATATCATCATCTCAGTTACTGAAGTCAGGTTGCAGGGGAGGAGTCTGTTCTCACTGTGTGTCTGTGTCTCTTGCTGTCTCCTTCTCTCTCTCCCCCTCCCTCCCTCTCCCTCTCTACATATTGGTTCTAGGAACACATCTTATGCCCCTCTTCACTTGACAGACCAGTGTTGCCCATGGCAGTATCTCAGCAGATGGGTATCTCTTGCCTTCATGGTAGCAGTGAGCCAGGAAACCCTCTGGGGCACATGTCAGCTACTGTCCTAGTCATGTGGAGCTGGGACAGGGAACCAGGCACCCAGACTCCAAAGGCCAGGTGAGGGGCCAAGCCTGGAGCAGCCCTTAGGCCCAGGTGGACTGAGCCCATCGCAGAGGCTCTGCATGACTGCAGGTGCTCTGGTCATCAGGGTCAAAAAAGTCACAGGACACCTGTATACCAACCACGTGAACACCTACCTGTGAGGTGTAGTCAGCCAGGACCCAGGGGAACACTGGATACTGCATGTAGTCATTGTAGGTCCTCCCAGCCAGGGTGTTGAGGTACATGAGATACTCAAAGTTGCTGATGTCTCTTTTCTGCCAGAACAGACAAAGTGGGGATAAACCTAACAGGTTTCCTCCTGAGAACCACAGGGGTCTAACTCCCAGACCTGTGCAGGAGGCCCTAGCTGTGTAGGTGGGAACCTTGTGCCTGGAGCCGGGGCAACTTGGGGAGGCCACACTAATTGCAAGATGAGTTGAAGCAAATATAGTCAGGAAGCAAAGTTTACTAGGACAAAAAACACAGCTCAGAGGTCCAAGCTGAGGCTAAAGCATTCTTTTGTGTTAACTGTTGGGTGATACTCAAAAATTGATTAAAATATATAGCACAAATATCAGACCTTCTTACTGCTGACTGCTTTATGATTGAAAATATAAGCTGGGGGGTTCTTTGCAGTCACCAGGAAAGAGGCCCTTACCAACAGGCTCAATGATCTGCTTTCTTGGGAACTTGAACTTTCTTTCTTCTGACTCTGCCAGTTAGGATACTCTGTGTTCTTAGGGCGCTCTGTTTCAAGATGTATAGTCATGAATGGAGCCAGGGACTATATTTGGGAAAAATTCACCAAGGTCACCTGGCTCATGAGCAGCCAGTAGAGACATCATCTCTGATGGGACCTGCATGTTGTGGTCTCTCCTTTCCTTGGCCTGCTCCTTGGGAAAGGATTTTGGACATGAGTGACCAAGATTTACTTTCCTGTTGCCATGGGCTCTGTATGGCTGTCTTTCTTGGGATCCTTTCCTTCCACTGAGAGCCCAAGGCAGAGTGTCAGTTCATCCAGGCTGGGAGCCACATATGACTTCCCAGGAAGTGAAGTGAAAGCTGTGCCTTCCTGAGTTGTATGTTCATTTATACATATGTGTACACCTTCATGGATGGAGCATGTGTGTGCACATAGAGCTTATGTACGTGCACACACACGCTCATACTAACTCCCCAGCTCTGACTCAAGAATCGCCTTTTGTCACTGAG
This sequence comes from Muntiacus reevesi, assembly GCF_963930625.1. Taxonomy (NCBI): domain Eukaryota; kingdom Metazoa; phylum Chordata; class Mammalia; order Artiodactyla; family Cervidae; genus Muntiacus; species Muntiacus reevesi. Next base: position 122,077,774 of record NC_089250.1, on the reverse strand, counting down.
ATCACTTCAGGGAAATGCTTGAGACATTTTAACAAATTAATAAAACAAGATCCCTCCTGATTCACCAGTGTGCCTTCTCTCTTCATCCCTGGGGCCTGAGCTATTTGCTGATTTGCTTTCCTGAGGGTTTCCTTGAACCCACAGTGTTCTGAGGGGTCACTGTACCTGCCACTTCTGCAGCATGGTCTTGTCGGAGCTGGGGTACCTCCTGTGGGACAGAAAATGATGGTGGTGACCAAATGTCTCAAGGTATAAATGGAAGGAGAGGTGGAACTTCCTGGGCCTTTGTGGGGTTGGGGCATCCAGAATGGCCATCAACTTCCCAGAGCAGCAAGATTATTTCCCAAGCTCTTCTTGCTCCCACACTGCCCTATTGAAAGATGGGTTCTTGCCATTCCCCTTGCTATTAAATGATTCCAGAATACACTGCTGCCTGAAGCATGGCGCCTGGAGAAGTCCCAGGGCCATGCAAGAGCAAGTTTGGGGTCTCACGCTCTACACTGGATTTCCCATAACCACAGCTTGGCCTTCTTTGCCCATGTGAACAAAACACATGTGGCTACAGTATATTATTTGTGAATATAATATACTGACACGTGGATGTATGGCTAAAGTGCAGACGATACAGAAAGTCATGAGGTATAAAACAATAGTCTGCAAACTACTGTTCCCACACAAGAGACATCTATAGTTAATTTCCAAAAGAGTTTTAGCCATATGGCAGTCTATTTGCTACACAGTTTAAAATGAATTGTTCTTGGTATGTGGGATCATCTTATCCACGCGGGTCTCCACCCTGCTCCTGGAGGTGTCCACATTGTCCTGTGGCCACAGTAGCTGGGCAGCCTGGCACAGAGGGATGGGACCTGGTGAGGGCCTCCTCCGTGCTGGGCTTGGTCTTCACGAATGATGTTTGTTTTATCACCTTTGGACATCAATCTATGTGACTTATGAGACTTAAATCTTGTAATGATTTCATGATTTGAATCTCTGAATGTATCCACGAGATACATTTTCGGCAGCAGGACTACTCAGCTAAAAAGTAGCTTGATAATATGAGAATTATCAAGTGTGCTACATGTCGCCAAACTGTCCTCTTAGGAAGGTGTACCGATTTATATGACCACATATATAATTAAGAAACACAAATCAAACCAAGGAAACATCATTTTAAGCTACGTGGTAGGGATGAGTATGAAAGTGTATAGGATGCAGTGTTGGGGAGGGCGTGGGAAGGAACCTCTCCATGTAACATGCTGCTTCTGCTCAGCTGCTGCTACTGCTGCTAAGTCGCTTCAGTCGTGTCTGACTCTGTGCGACCCCATAGACGGCAGCCCACCAGGCTCCCCTGTCCCTGGGATTCTCCAGGCAAGAATACTGGAGTGGGTTGCCATTTCCTTCTCCAATGCATGAAAGTGAAAAGTGAAAGTGAAGTCACTCAGTCATGTCCGACTCACCGACCCCATGGACTGCAGCCTACCAGGCTCTTCTGTCCATGGGATTTTCCAGGCAAGAGTACTGGAGTGGGGTGCCATTGCCTTCTCCTGCTCAGCAAGAATGTATAAATCCCAGTTCCTTGGCCTCTGGGGTTCTGTGGTTCCTTTTCCAGTTCTATTTCTTTCCTCCTCTGTTTCCCTGAGATGCCCCTTCTACTCCCCAAACCAGGTTTTCGTTCCGGATGTTCCTCCAAACCAGATCAAGATCCGCCACTCTCTAGCCATGACCTCTGCCTCAGTCCTGTTCAGGTACCCATGGACTCTGCTCCCACATGCATCCCACAGGGACGTTCAGCCCACAGGGACTGCACCTTCATGTGACAAGGCCTGGTGCCCGAGTGCCACAGCAGGCCTGCACCTCTTCATCTTTGCATCACAGCACTGCTGTGATGTCTGTCCAGGCTCCCCAACCTTCCTCATTCAATACCTTCCTTGGCAGATTTTCTATAAACAGAAAGCAACTCCCTTGCTGGGATTCACCTCTTCCCGCCAATAGAGAAATCATCATTTCAGTCCATTTTATTCAGGCAAACAGTGACAACAGCAAACAGACAAAACATGGTCACATTTATTGCATTAGCTTGCAAAGACTCAAGTGGAGACAAGCTTTTCTATGCAGTCTATAAACCTGAAGCCCCCAGTTTCAGTAAACTTTGAAGGCTATAAATGAGGACAGAGCCCAGGCTGGAGACAGTGAAGATCTCGACCTTGAAAAGAATGTGTTCTGAGCCTTTCTGAGGATGTGGGGCTGAGCCTCAAGGGTGTGGAGTTAGTAGGGCAAAGCCTGCTGAACTTGGTACTTTATTTTAGAAATCTGACAGTGGAAGAGGACTAGGGGAGCAAAAGTCCAGGAAAAGAGAGGGCCTCTGTTTTTCCTCTTTCAGAAAAAGTTCTAGAATTTTGCCTGTGGTCTTTTGTGACATTGCCATCATGTGGAATGGTGTGCAGAAGATAAAGGCAATTTACCATCCTACTCCTCATTTCACCGGCTATGAGCTGCAAGGAAGATCCATCATTTCCTTACCATCAAAAAAAGACAACATTACCAGCAGTACCCAGAAACTCATCTAACCAAAGGTGAGTTCTCTCTGAAAGATTTCTTTTTTCAAAAAATCATGTTCATCTGAAGGCCGTTATAGAACTTTCGTAATGGTCCGTTTGAATTTTATGAATATCTTGTCATTAAAGTACTTCTTTCAGAATTGGTACTACCCCATAATTATAGCATAAGCCGTAGATTAAACAAGATGCCAGAGATCAATCTTGGCTTTCTAAAGCCCATCTAAGGTTGGAGGGAGCCCACAAGGGAAAAAGCATCAGCTTTGGGGTCACTAGAACCTGGGTTCAAATTCTGCCCCTACCACTTGCTTGCTCTGAACTGCTGTTACCTTGTCCTTCAAACACGGCTGACCCAGCAGTGCTGGGGAGCAAGTGTGGCCATGGGTCTGGGACAGGTCAGCACAGGTGTGGGCACAGAGCTCCCTCAGTGGGTATAGTTCTAGTGGATGTTGATGTTATCCTAGAGCAGGATTGATTCTTTTTTACTCTGGGAGGAAGAACAGTGTGGAAAGTGAGTAAAGACTTGTTTCTGGTCAAGACCTGCCTTGTTCTGCCAATACCATTCTGAAAGCTCTTAGAATAATTGTGTCACCTGTGAATCAGATCTCCTGCTCTGCCAACTCAGGGTTTGCCATGGAGTCTATGGGGCAAGAGTCGAGGCCTTCAGGCCACCTAGGATGGAGTTGAGAAGAATGGAAGAGTTTAAAGTCACTGAGGCCTAGGTAGGTCATTCTGCTTAATCTTAAGGTTAAGCCTAGCATGGTGGGCTCACAGAGGACCTCTTACCATCTCACCCTTACCCCAAGACAGGTGTCTAAACTCCTCTGGAAGACTTCCATAGATGGGACACTAACTTCAAGTAGAACTTTGTGGCTGGTCAACAGCTAGGCTGGGTTCAAATTCTTTCCTCTTTTGAGAGTGACTTTTACCTGTGCTGTTTCACTTTAATCAAATCTGTGTCCGTGAAGCCCTAGAAGTGGTCGAAGCTTGAGTACTGCTGCCATGTGGTATTGGGGCATTCTCTACCCCAGAACCCCAGTGCCCATGGCTTGCCTCACTGTCTTGCCTTTGACTCCACTCCCTTTAGTCCAGCTCCACCTGACTGGCACCTCCCCTCTACTCTGAGCCTGTCTCTCAGAATGAGCCAGAGGCATAGCCCAGGAACTCACATCTCTCCTAGGGAGGCTGGTAGAGAAGCCTGCCAGCGACCTTCAGTGGGTAGGCTAGCCCAGGCCAGAATGGTCTCTGCCAATGGACTCATCTGGCTGGAGGCTACACCCTCTCAGCCCAGGAAAGGATGGGATCTGAGGTGTCCCTGCCTGTCCTTCTCACCTCTGGGATTAGAAGGCTATGGCTAGTCCTTAGACACTAAGAAAATAACCAGGGAGAACCTACAGGGAAACTGGGCCTCCAGAGCTGAAGTAGACATATTTAAGAAGACTGATGCCTCTCCAAATTCTCCTGTGTCTTTTCTATTCACAAAACAGTTATGAGGCCATGGTGAAATAGGTTAGTGAGTAACTAAGAGGTGTCAAGAAAATACAATCCACAATGAGAAGAAAACTCACTCATCTTGTCAAACTGGAAGTGTGTCTACTAATGGTTTGGGCTGTGTGTGAGGCCAGCATCTTTTGCCTGGGTGTGGCTCTGGAGGAGCATGCTGGGGAAGCCATCTGTGGGGTGGGCAGAGTTTTCGGCGAGAAGCTGAGAGACTGCTAATAGAAATAGACTCCGTCCTCATTTTCCTTTCTCAGAAGCAAACTTGGGTTTAGTCTAGTTTTCAAATCTAGATTGTAGGTCAATGCCTGCATACTCAGTTGCTCACTTGTGTCCAACTCTCTGCAACCTCATGGACGGAAGCCCACAAGGCTCCTCTGTCCATGGAATTTTCCAGGCAAGAATACTAGAGTGGGTTGCTATTTCCTACTCCAGGGAATCTTCCTAACCAGGGATTGAACCTGCATCTCTTGTATCTCCTGCATTGGCAGGCAGTTTCTTTACCATTGTGCTTCCCTGTAGGTCAATAGAAATCTAGTAATAGATAGGCATTCTTGGAAAATAGAGATATCCTCCTGAATTAAAGGATATTGATCCCTTTTATTGTAACTTCCTGTCTTAACATGTATAAATCTATTATTAAAACAATAATAATATTTGTCTATTGCATTAGAAACTGTAAAGATTTTTGTTTGTTGTCTAATTTTCACAAGGACTCATTGAGATAGCCAGGATCTCTTCACACATCTTCAGGTGTGAAAATGAAGGTGGGGTAAGAGATGATGTGCAGACTAGGGAACTTCACTAGGGTTTGCTAGAGCCTAGTGCAGGCACCCACGAGTGTCCAGCATACCAGGCTTTGCAGAGCACCTATTGGACCATATCTTGACCACACCTTGACTCCAGGCCCTGACTCTGAAGACAACTGCGCTCCTCCGAAGAGGAAAAGAAAACAAAAGCAAAAACCACCACCACAACAAAAAACCTCCCAAAATGACAACAAAAATCTTTGTTCTGGCTGGATTAGAGGGCAGTTACCTGATTGTCAAATTGAGTATATTTGGAAGTTAAAAATGAACATTAGCAAAATTACTGAATTATTATTGCACAACTATGCTGCAAACCTGATGCTGCTGATGCATGAAAAGTCTGGGGGTTTATATAACTTCAAATTACCTCTAGATGCTGAAACCGAGTGGCTCTGATTTTTACAAAGTTTTACATATCCGCATTTTAAAAGGTATTTATCTGAACAAGCGGTACCTAATCAAGAGTACAAGCTTTTACACCACAAAGGAAACCATAAACAAAACGAAAAGACAGCCTAAGGAATGGGAAAAAATGTTTGCAAACAGTGCAACCAATAAGGGCTTAATTTACAAAACACACAAACAGCTCATACAACTCGACAACAACAACAACAACAAAAACCCCAAACAACCCAACTTAAAAACGGGCAGAAGACTTTCATAGACATTTCTCCAAAAGAGACATACAGATGGCCAACAGGCACATAAAACGATTCTCAACATCGCTAATTATAAGAGAAGTGAAAATCAAAACTACAATGAGATACATCACACCAGTCAGAGTGGCCATCATTAGAAGTCTACAAATAACAAATGCTGGAAAGGATGTGAAGAAAAGAGAACCCTCTTACACTGTTGGTGGGAATGTAAATTGGTACAGCCACCATGGAAAACAGTAAGGCGGTTCCTCAAAATACTAAAAATAAGTTGCCATATGATCCAGCTATTCTATTCTTGGGCATGTACCCAGACAAAATTGTAATTCAAAAAGACAGATGGACCCTTATGTTCAGAGCAGCACCATTTGCAATAGCCAAGACAAGGAATCTAAATGTCTATTGACAGAGGAATGAATGAAGATGTAGGATATATTTTATATTTACACAATGGAATCGCACTTAGCCACAAAAAGAATGTAATGATGCCATTTGCAGCAACATGGATGGACCTAGAGATTATCATACTAAGTGAAATGTCAGAAAGAGAAAGACAAACACTGTGATATCACTCACATATGGAATCTAAGACACGATCCAAATCAGCATATCTACAAAACAGAAAGAGACTCACAATATAGAAAGCAGAGTTTGGTTGCCAAGGTAGGGGTGGTGGGGAGCTGGTAGGGGAGGAAAGGAATGGGAGTGTGGAGTTAGCAGAAGCAAACTATTATCTATGGAATGAATAAGCAACAAGGTTCCACTGTATAGCTCAGAGAACTATATTCAATATTCTATGACAAACCATAATGGAAAAGAGTATGAAAAAGAATATATTAATATATGTGTGTTATTTGTTGTTGTTTAGTCACTAAGTTGTGTGCGACTCTTGTGACTCCATGGACTGTAGCCCTCTAGTCTCCTCTGTCCATAGGATTTCCCAAGCAAGAATATTGGAGTGGGTTGCCATTTCCTTCTCCAGGGGATCTTCCCGAGCCAGGGATCAAACTTGTGTCCCTGCACTGGCAGGAAGATTCTTTTACCACTGAGCCACCTGGGAAGCCATATGTGTGTGCATATATGTATGTATGTGTACATAACTGATTCACTTTTCTGTACAGAAGAAATTAACACAACATTGTAAATCAACTATAGTTCAATAAAATTTTTAAAAATTAAAATTAATGTATTGCTTTTATATATTTTCTCCCTTAAAATATTAATTTTATTTTTGTTTGTTTTATAACTTTCAGATTACTTATTTTCTAATTTAAATTATATGTTTTTAGAAAATTCTAATTAGAAATGCACTAAGTTTTAGAAGTTCAGGTAACTTTTAATTTTCTAGTCATCTTCATTTGCTCACTATGTTAAATCCATTTATTATCTAAATTAAATGATCAATTTTATTTCATTTTGGATAGATATTAGTATTCACATATTTAAGAAGTTTTATAGTTAACTATATTTCTAACTTAATGGCTTATCATATTTTTATTTTTTAATTTGAACTTTTTCATTTTCCTTTTTCATACCTTCCAAAATGTTCATTGCTTGGGTTAATTTTGTATTTCAAATGATTTATTTGAAAATTATTTCATTTATTTTTTAATTCAATCTGGGTAATACAGTTTAGAGTATTTTTATATTTTTGTTTCTATATATGCATTTTCTAATTTTCCTATAATGTTATTTTATTATTTGCAAAATAATTTTAACATTTAACCTTTTTGCCAAATAAATAAACAAACAGATAAGACATCCTCTCAAAAACCAAAGAGTAGAAAGAAATACTGAGGCAAATTACAAGGAAGTCGAATGATATTTCATGATCCACAGTAAGATATCTGTCCCTTCGAAGCGGCCAGCGTGGCTCTTTCCCTTCTGTTAGCAATGTGCACTTCCGGCGGTCGCCATGGAAAGCAGCTGTCCTGTACTGTAATCCCCAGGGCATTGCTGGGGAAACCAGGAGGAAGCCCTGTACAAGCCCCTGGGGCCCCAGACCCTGTCCTGGAGACACTTTCAGCCCTGCCTTCCTTGCAGGCTGCTGCCAAGATTATTGAAATTAACACCAGGTCTCTTGTTGCCAGGTGACAAAGTTTCACAGTCGAGGAGGAAGAACTGGGACAACAGGGTAAGCATTCCTCTGGTGGCACTTATTTTACTTTAATTCTGCCAAACAAAAGCTCTTTAAACTCTTTTTCTCTCCTCCTCTAAGCAAGCAACTTTGGAAATGCAGGCTTCCCTGGCATGCTTTACTTACAAACCCCAGATGCCAGCTGATTCATTACAAAGAAGGGGAGGAAGCCAGCCCGAGCCCCAGGCAGGGAGGGCACCTTGCTGGCGTCCTCAGGCCCTAGGCCATGGACAAGCTTGGGAGGTTAGTGTGGGGATCCGTGGGCCTTTGGGGTCACCTCGACGATCTTTCAAAGTCTGAGTCCCCTTGAGTGTTGCTTCCTGCTCCACAAGCGGGTGGAGACGAGTGTGTGTACTACTCTCACCCGGCCAATCACCCCTCTAAGGAAACTCTCAGTCTGGAGGCTGGAGCCTGTGAAGGGAACCTGCTGACTGCTGACTGTGCTGGGGTTTAGAGCACAGTCTGTCTTTTGAGAAGTCTAGAGGCAGACCCTGTCTTTGAGTGATCCTGAACCCCGGAACCCACAAACACGTGGTTGAGTCTCAGGCTGGGGTGGGCTGTGTAAGAAGGTACTCAGCATGGAACACACTAGACTACACACTTCTCGTCCCTATTTCTACCGCAGACAAAGGTAAGTGCTGTTACTTTGAGTCTCTGGGAGTTTGGATGAGCTACTTAGCCTCTCTGAGCCTCAGGTGCCATATCTATCCAGTGGAGATCACAATCAATAAATACATCAGGCAGGTGTAAGAATTATAGTGTCTGTAAAATGCCTGGCCTGTGGAGTAATTTGAAGGAGGCGGTCAATATGGTGCTGTTGGGTGAATTTATCAGCATTATTTGCATCATAAAGGTGCTAGGAACCAGATTACCATTCACTGAGTACCCTTTAACATACAATCACTTAGCATACAGTCATCACCGCAATTTTCACAAAAACCTGCAATTTTCTAACCCATTTTGCAGATTAGTAAACTGAGCTCACGATTAAAATCAGATTGTCAGTGAGGGTAGGGATGGAGCCCAGTTCTACTGGCCTCCAAGCTTCCACATTCCCCTTCAAGGTATCTCACAGCTTCACAGGTGGGCAGGTTTATAGCAAAGGCTTTCTCAATGCTGGGGGTTGTCCTACAGCAGATGGGGGTACCACACAGGGGTGCCTGCCAGTGCACACTGCTGGGGTATACCTGAATCTGCACCATGTCCACTCCTCAGCAAGTTCTCACTGGGGCCAGATGGGGCGTGGTGCAGAAAAAATGCAAGTATCACTGGACACTTGAGAACTGCCCCCAACTCTGGGATCCTGGTTGAGGTGTGAGGCACTGTGCCTCAGAGGAGCTGTCTCTCTGGCTTTCAGATGGAGTAACCCAAAGTCTGCCCCTGGGAGGCAGGAATGCCCCAGCAAGGAAGGATGCTGGGCTGCGGGGTCTGGATCAGGTTTCTACCCAGTTGGAATCCTGGTGTCCTGGCTCTCCTGTCATCAGTCATGTGGTCCTGTCCAGCCATCGCTCCTCTCTGCATCCCGTCCCCCACAGTCACAACAAAGGTCTTCATGGTCCTCACTCACCCTTACCTCGCCCTTCAGAAGCATCACTTTTATAATTCTATTTACAGAAGTGGAGGCTGAAGCTCAGCGAGGCTCCTGAGACTGTCTAGGGTCACAGGATGGCATCTGGGGAGCTGGGTGGCAACGCATGTGGATCTAAGGGCCCTGCACTTTTCTCCCTGCCAAGCTGCTTCTCTGAGGCCAGTTTCTTTATCTGCAAGGGAGGACCTGGCTGTGAGAAAATGCAATTGTGTCTGTTTGGCAATAGCAGTGCTTAAACCACGTTGATTGAAACGGAATTAGTTGATTGAAACTGAATTAATGCTCACCTCTTGGGGCTTAAAGGCACCAGCTCTGACTTTGGTTCTTTGCTTTCCGGGTGTCAAGGTTGCGTTGCGTGCTCTGAACATGTTGGTTGATGAACAAGACATTTCTAGGCTGTTAAACTAATAATCTTAATATTTTATTTTAACTATAAGGCACCTATTCCCTTTTGTTCCTTTAACAAATCCAATTAAAACAAAGCACTTTCAGAATTACAAAAGAGATGCTATTAAACCAATAAGAAATCATAATCTTTTGCTATTGGGCCATGTGACCCCCTGGGAACTTTTGCTTCAAATAAAAGTTGAATTCTTATTACCCTCCAGGGGGAAGGGGCCCGTTTGACAGATAATGGCTTCCCAGGCAGTCCTTGTGCAGCCCCACATGGGTGCTGAGGATTGAGAAGTAAATAATATTAGAGGTAGAGGAACCTGTACATGTGTAATATAAAATCCTTAGCGCTGCGTTGATCAAATTAACCAGATAATCACCAAATGAAGTGAACCTTCCACACAGACACTGTGTCTGCTGCAGCTCTGATGTCATAGGAGGAACATCTCGCCCAGAAGCCCTGGATTACGTTGAGTGGCGTGAGCTTGGATAAACTGCTTTACACCCACCTCACCCCCCAGGTCCCTATCTTTGGGTAGGAGGAATATTTCTACCTCAGAAAGTCACGAGGATTAAAGAAACCAGAGGGCAACCGGAGGGCACTTGCTTTGTGAAGGTGGCATGAAGAGCCTCTAAAGGCTGGGTGTATGTAGGAGAATGTGTGTGCTGGAGGCTGTGGGGGGGTGGACAGCAACATGGGCCCAAGAAAGTCTGCAGTTTGGGACTCGCAGAAGTGCATCTTACAAGTGTTTGCTTTTCAGGTGAGGCCACGCCATGAAAATGCACTTCCGGTGGCCGCACCCGTATCATTTAACATACAATCCACACCCTTCCACCCCTGCCCAGGGCAGCAGAGGGCCAGCTTCTCTGGTGGGCATGTGGTAATGCAGTGGGGTAGTGTTCTGAGGCCATGCTGGGTGAAAAACAGAATCTTTAAGGAGGCCCACATCACGGGAGCCCAGGGATACCGGAGGGACTGAGGAACAATAGATTTCTGTCTCCATCATCACTCTCTTGTCCTAATTTTTTTTAAGAAGTCAAATTATTTCAGTTTATTTTTACACAACATGTTATGGGAATATTGCTAAAATTCTGAAAAGATATACAAGTAGAATAGTAACACACAATAATTTAAAAAATTTCTAATACATGTTTTCCTTTTTTTTTTTTTTTTAAAAAAAGGATATGTATAAAATTTATTTGAGGACGGGACACACACCTATTAAATGAAGTGGCTGGTAGCATTACATGTAGCCTTTAAACTGTTTCCCCGCCCCCTCTCATTGTTGATCTTCAAGCTCTTACACTTAAATGACTCCACTAATGCTATTAAAATAATTTGAAATTCATACTATTCAACTACATTCCAATCTATATACATATACATGCATCTATGAAGACAAGAACCCCACACACTGGTCCCTAGACAGTGGAGTGACAGGCAACAAGCCTAGAGCAAAGGCAACTGGGGGAAAAGAGAGGCAGGACAGTATAATGGGAAGACCATACACTTTGGTATTACACACCCAAGCTTGTAGGTGTGTAATACCTAGGGAACCTAGGCTTAGCTGAGCTGTGTTGTGTTGTGAACTTGGGGAAGTCGCTTCACTTCTCTGAGCCTTAATTCTCTTATATTAAAAATAGGATGGACACTTGCATGATTGCCATGGAGATCAGAGATACAGAAAGGGTCCAGCAGCATGCTGGCAATAGTTACGTTGGTACATATCACCTGAATGAAGAGTAGTAAGTGGCTCTTGACATTACGAAGCATTTCCAAAACTGATTTCAGAAAACCCTTACAATCACGGGGTCCCTGTGAGATTTCACCCCTCCTGCCTGTCATCATCATTTCCCTCCATCAACTCCACCAAGCGTCTGGTGGAGGTACTGCTGGGAACTGCACAGAAATCTTTCTCCCTCTAGTCTGTCCATTTCCTAGTAATCTGTCCTTCTGCCCACAGGACAGCAGAGCTCAATATAGCTGGGGACAGAAGTGAAAAAAATAAAAGCACTTCATGTCTATATCTCCAGTGAGTCTATACTCCAAAAGGCAGATCTAGTTGTAGAAAACACAGCTCCTGGCCCAGAGTGGATTCTGGACAAATAGTAATTCTTTCCCCCAGCTCAGATGACTTTTGAGTCAAACATACGTGCCTGTTTTAGAAGTCTGGCCAAGGTTCTAGACACATCCCATTGACACACAGCGCAAAGGTGACCACCCACATCTCCACCTGCCACGGGGCTTCTCATGTGAAGGGACAGCTCTGTCTGGGAAGGACTTGGGGACATGGGGAGCAATCTCAAGGCTCACGGATGTCACAGCAGCAGTGAGGCTCTCCTCTTACATATCTATGAATGTGTCCTATTAGAGTTAGGAGAGAGAATAACGAATGACTTTTGAATGACTGACTTCACTGAGGGAAATTTGCATTACTTCCTCTTAAGAGATGTCCCACAGCAAAAGATATTTCTCCCCCGACACACAAAGATATCTCTCTTCCGACGACACAAAGCTTGCTAAGTTAGTCCCAAACACGGGCTGTGAAACCATGGTGACTTTGGGGGTTTCAGTCCCACAAAAAATCTCTCCCAGTTTCAGTGCATCAACGAAAAGGGTAAAATAATTATGAGATCATGTTAGCAAAATGTTTAAAGATATCAGATATATATGTGTGTGTGTGTGTGTGTGTGTGTGTGTGTGTGTGTGTATAATTGTTCTTAAAAATATAAAGATACATGAGTGTGAAGCATCAGATAAATTCTAGTATTCTACTGAAAGATAATGATCTTACAACTGAAAATGCTTGCAGATATTCTGATGGTTTTAAAATATAAGTTGCCATTACATTTTTAATTTAGATATCCATGGGGTGTCCCACCATGCTGGTTGATTCACAATGACTTGATAGAAAAATTAATTAGAAATTAAAGTCAAACCAACTGAACCAGTTTTAATAAAGTATAAAAACCAATTGTATAAAACAAAAAGTACATTTAGAAAATTCTATTTGTGTTTCTAAACTGTTCATGTGAAATGAAATCTATTATTTGACTACCCTCTATCTGTCTATCTGACTGTCTGTTCATCCATCTGTCTATCTATCTACCTACCCATCTATCTGATTATCTGTTTACAATCTTTCTCCCTATAATTGCCCTTGTGTGGATTGACCCTACGCTGATATTTGAAGATTCTATGAATTGATAATGACAGGTCATCAAATGAGATTTAACTGTACTGAAAGCTCATCTATTTCACACTTCTTTTGCCAATACGTATTCTCCCACCCAGTGGGCAGACCTAGGCAGGATGCTGACCATTCAGAGTTGAATAAAAAAAAGGATGGATGTCCCTGGGCTCTGGGGGTTCCTGGCACTGGTGTGCTTCTAGCAGCTCTCACAGCTTAGAGGGGTCAGAATGGACCCTGAGCAATACACTCTGCTTTCCCTAGCCAAGAGCAAGTGTCCCAGACAGATAAAGTAGGAGAAACATGAAGCGGGTGGGGACTGAGCAGGCAACTTCTGGTCTGGGCTATCTGGGGGCCCATATGTGCTGAGAAAGAGAAGTGTGTTATCCCAGCTAGCCCCTACTTTGCCTGCAGGTGATGAATGACTGAGCAGGCTCTGAGTCAAAGGACCCATTTGGAGAAGTCCTTGTGGATAGCTCCATGCTGCTTCCTCCCCATCAGTCATCAGAGTTGAGAGGCTTCTTACCATGGTGCAGGTGGGCTTTGGGGAGTAGGCACAGCTCGGCTTAACTGGTTGGATCTCCAGTCTATGGGAAGCATTTTTCCTAGCTAGGGCCTTTTGCCTTTATTTGCTGTGCTTGTCCTCCCTGAGCTGAACTTTGTCTTAATTAAATGTAAGAAATACAAAAGACAGCCTGGCTTTTTGGGGCTCATGTCTGACTATTTGGGGCCAGAATCAGTAGCAATCTAGATTTTAACTTTTTGAGTTTAGAAACTGGCCCCATTTGTTGTTTACCTGTATAAATAACATAGAGACTAGGTACCTAGTAGGGTCTCGATAAACTTACTGAATGAGGGTATAAATGAATGAATGAATGCAGGGATAAGCACATGGACTTGGCTCAAATTAGACCCAAAGAAGTAACAAGAATCATGGACAAAGGAAACTTTGCTATGCTTTCAGACCCAACTATACTTTCAGAGTTGCCAAATAAAATACAGAACTATGCAGTGTTTGGGACATATGTATACTCAAATCTGTCCATTGTTTATCTGAAGCTCAGACTTAATGGGGATATCTTGCAATTTTATTTGTTAAATCTGGCAACTTTACCATGAGAAGTCATTGATAAACATGACTAGAACACAGGCTCCCCCTATCTCAGTCCATATTTGTTTTAATTATGATTTTAACTCAAGGGCAGTAGGACAGCTTTTCTGATATGCCACCTTGTGGATAGCTATTCCCCAAAGAGTGCATGTCCATACACATGATTTGCATGCATACATACCCCAGCAGTGCCCACATGATACACACGCGGATGCCCTTTACAAGGCAAAACATTCAGTTAGTTCAGTTGCTCAGTCATGTCCGACTATGTGATCCCATGGACTGCAGCATGACAGGCTTCCCTGTCCACCACCAACTCCCAGAGGGTACTCAAACTCATGTCCATTGAGTCGGTGATGCCATCCAACCATCTCATCCTCTGTCATCTCCTTCTCCTCCCACCTTCAATCTTTCCCAGCATCAGGGTCTTTTCAAATGAGTCAGCTCTTCAAATCTGGTGGCCAAAGTACTGGAGCTTCAGCTTCAGCATCAGTCCTTCCAGAGAATATTCAGGACTGATTTCCTTTAGGATGGACTGGTTGGATCTCCTTGCAGTCCAAGGGACTCTCAAGAGTCTTCTCCAACACCACAGTTCAAAAGCATCAATTCTTCGGCACTCAGATTTCTTTATAGTTCAACTTTCACATCCATACATGACTACTGGAAAAACCATAGCTTTGACTGGACAGACCTTTGTTGGCAAAGTAATGTCTCTGCTTTTTAATATGCTGTCTGCTGCTGCTGCTAAGTCACTTCCATTGTGTCCAACTCTGTGCGACCCCATAGATGGCAGCCCACAAGGCTCCCCCATCCCTGGGATTCTCCAGGCAAGAACACTGGAGTGGGTTGCCATTTCCTTCTCCAATGCATGAAAGTGAAAAGTGAAAGTGAAGTCGCTCAGTCCTGTCTGACTCTTAGCGACCCCACGGACTTCAGCCTACCAGGCTCCTCCATCCATGGAACTTTCCAGGCAAGATTACTGGAGTGGAGTGCCATTGTCTTCTCCAGATATGCTGTCTAGGTTGGTCATAACTTTTCTTCAAAGGAGTAAGCATCTTTTAATTTCACGGCTGCAGTCACCATCTGCAGTAGAATAAAGTCTGTCACTGTTTCCCCATCTATTTGCCGTGAACTGATGGGACCAGATGCCATGATCCTAGTTATCTGAATGTTGAGTTTTAAACCAACTTTTCCACTCTCCTCTTTCACTTTCATCAAGAGGCTCTTTAGTTCTTTGTTTTCTGCCATAAGTGTGATGTTATCTGCATATCTGAGGCTATTGATAGTTCTCCTAGTAATCTTGATTCCAGCTTGTGCTTCATCCAGTCCAGCATCTCTCATGATATACTCTGCATATAAGTTAAATAAGAAGGGTGACAATGTATAGCCTTGATGTACTCCTTTCCCAATTTAGAACCAGTCTGCTGTTCCATGTCCAGTTCTAATTATTGCTTCTTGACCTGCATACAGATTTCTCAGGAGGCAGGTCAGATGGTCTGGTATTCCCATCTCTTTCAGAATTTTCCACAGTTTGTTGTGATTCAAACAGTCAAAGGCAAAACACTGGAGCGTGAAAAAATCAGACTTCCCAGTCAGGCTGAGAATGGGAAGTAGATTATGACAGAAATAGTCTATTGAGGTTTTTTCTTTTTTTTAATTTAAATTTACCTGCAATAAAGTCAGTATACAGTTTTTTTGTATATAGTTCTCTGAGCTTTAACGTGTACAGCTTCATGTAGCCACCACCACAGTCAGGGTCTAGGCAGTTCCAAGGCTCCAGAAAACTCACTTGTGCAGGTCTTTTGTCAAACCCTCCCCATCCCTAGTCCCTGACAACCAACCCCCAATCTGGTTTCTGTACCTGTGGTTGTGATGTTTCCAGAAAGCTATATAAATGGTCTCATTCATTATGTAGACTTTTAAGACTGTCTTCTTTACTTAGCAGGATGATTTTGAGAGTCATCCAAGTTGTTGCATGTTATCAGTAGATTGTTCTCTTTATGCTTAATAGTACCCATTATAAGGATAAGCCACAATTTCTTATCCATCCAGGCACTGAAAGACTTTCAGATTTTTGGTTTCCCTTTGTGACAAATGTGAATAGAGCAATTATAAATACAAGTTTTTATGGGAACTTGAGTTTTTGGCTTTGGGGGGTGGGGGTTAAGTATTTAGTTGGGGAAATGCTGGGTCATATAATAAGTGTATGGCTAATTTTATCAGAAATTGCCAAGCCAAACTGTTTTTTTCATGGTGATATTACCATTTTGAATCCCCATCAACAATATGTGAGCATTCTAGTTGCTCCACATGCTCACCAAATCTTTGTATTATTGGTTTTTATGTCTGTCTGTTTGTTTGTTTTTTGTTTTAGGCATTTTCGTAACTGCAGTGCTATCTGACTGTGATTTTCATTTACATTTCCCTAGTGACTGATGACACTGAGCAATACTTTGTGGCTTTGCAGGTTATTAACCACCCATACAACTTCTATGGTGAAATGTTTCATTAAATATCTTGGGCATTTTTAAAAAATTGTATTGTTATTTTCTTATTGTTGACCTTGAGTTCTTTATAGATTCTGGATACTAGTTCTTTGATGGATATGGGGTTTTGTTTGTCTTTCGGAGCAAGGATTTCAAGTTTTGTTGAGGTCCAAATTGTCAGTATTCCCTTTTATGGGTTATACTTTTGCCAAATTCAAAGTCATGAAAAGTTTCACTCCATATTTCCTTTAGTCTTTGCGCAGTAAGTTTACTTCCCCATTCTCTTAGTTTAATTTGCTTTTGTTTATTTAAACTGAGATGGCAAGTAACTGAATCTTTTATTTTATAATCCACCTGATTGCTCTGGAGATTAAAATATACATACTTATCTTTCTGTAGCTTACTGAGAATTAAATTTTACTATTTCCAAAACAACTTAAAAATCTTACCTACCATCTAGGTCTCATTAACTTCTCCCATTATGTTGTAGTTGTCGGTATGCATTCCATCTACATACATTGACAGTTAAAATTTTTGCTTTCAGCCATCACTTGTATTTTAAAAATTGTAAAAGGAGAAAAAACATAGCCTATTATATTTATCAGATATTTATCATTTCCATTGCTCTTCCCTTATTCTCAAAGTTCAAGCTTCTCTCTAGTTTCTCTTTCATCTAAAAATTCCTTTATTTTTCATTTATCTGAGATTATCTATTTTGCCTTCATTCATAAAGGATGTCTTCATTCATGGTCTGGTTGACAGTTCCTTTTCTCAGCATTATTTAGAAAATATTTTTTCCAGTTACCTCTGGCCTCCACATTTTCTAGTGAGAAACCTATAATAATTCATATTGCTGTTTCCCAGTAGGTAACATGTTGTTTTTTCTTTAATTTTTGCTTTAATTTTGAGTAGTTTGATTCTGTCTGAATGTGGATTTCCTCCCAGGAATAGGAAATGGCAACCCACTCCAATATCCTTGCCTGGGAAATCCACAGTGGAGCCTGGTGGGCTACAGTTCATGGGGTTGCAAAGAGTCAATCATGATTGAGCGACTGAGCATGTGTGCACTACATGTGTTACACAAACATAGCTCCTGATAAAGGGCCTGGATGATGAAGCAGAGAAAGTACAGAGCACCTCCCCACCCATCCCTGCAGAAAAATGGAGGCAGTGCCTTTGTCTGCTGACAGCATGCTTCCTCCAGGCTGGGGGAACTTGATCCAAAATAGAAAATCAGCAAGCAAGAGGCACCAAGTTGTAGAGAAGAAAAGAACTTCTAGAATTGGCAGGACAATTGCATCTTCCTCCTAGCTGTAGACCTTCCTCACTCCTGGGCCTCAGTCTACTTTTTATAACGCAGCTAAGCCTATGGATCTTATTTGATTGTTGAGAATTAAAATCAGTATGTGCAAAGGTCCTGACAATAATATTTAATAGTTAACATAAATCAGGCTTTTCCTATGTACCAGGCACTGTTGTAGCACTTTATAGTTTACTTTATACTCCATAAGAGTTCTTAAAGGGGGCTATTTTCATAAATGAGGAAATTGAGGCACTGAAAATTTAAGAAAATTGTTTGTGGTGGAACTGGACTTCTAAGCAAGTCTTCTGAGGCCAGAATCAACCTGTCACTATATGTGCTACTTTTCTGACGGTGGAAGTCCTAACTGTCCTAACAGTCCTAGATGTGATAGTCCTATCATATCTATTGGTACAGAGGTGTCTACAGTTGAATTACAGTGTGAAGGACATGAGAGGCAGAAGACAAGGGGGTTGGAGGTGGAAAAAGGCAGCACTGCCTTCTGTTCTTCCAGGCTCTACCCTGACCCTCTCCTCTGTGCTCATGGGCATGGTGTATACACATTCTCCTACTTGGGGGCTTTTCTGTGCCACTTTTATTACACCGCAATTATGGTAGCAGTGACTAGCTCCTCTGGGACCAAAAGGTGAAGACAGATGTAATACGTAAGTCATTATTAACTCCTCCCACCTTACTCCCTTATATCAAGGCTATATTGCTTCTGACAACTCAGCAGTCCCACCCTAGGGATTCATAGGATAACTCTAAGAAAAGACTAGATTTATATGAGGATTGGGGAAAGGGCACATATCCAAGACATTACTCCGCCCCCAACACACACCCAGAAGGGGGTGTATGTAATAATCCAGGATATAAGTTAGGGAATAGCATAGCTGGAGGGGCACTGAACATCCTTCAGGCCAACCTTGGACCTCCCATTTTACATCTGGGAGCATGAGGTGTGAGGAGGGCATTCAATTTGCTGAAGGTCTTCGGCTAGGTTCCTTCTGCTAATGGCCTAACTTCTCTCCACTCTCCTCTTTCTCTCCTTTTAAACCATTAGAAGTAAAACATTATAATTTGGGGGCAGTCCAGTATCCTTACATCATCTGACTGGACATTTTTTCTCTTTTTACCAGAGTCTATCTTCTAGCAGTTTCATGTCATATTTCCTCTAACTGAACACCAATCAATGAGAACAGCATACTTCCTTTACTAAAAGAACATGGCCAAGGGAGCAAAAGGCCCCAAGGGCAAAAAGATCACCCTCGCTGTGGCCAAGAATTGTATCAAGATCACATTTGATGGAAAGAAACGCCTAGACTTGAGCAAGATGGGAATTACCGCCTTTCCCAAGTGCATCTTGCGACTCACTGATGTGGATGAGCTCGACCTTAGCCGGAACTTGATCAAGAAGATTCCTGATGCCATCTCCAAGTTCCAGAACCTGCGGTGGCTGGATTTGCACAGCAACTACATTGACAAGCTCCCCGATACCATCGGCCAGATGACCTCTCTGCTCTACCTCAACGTCAGCAACAACAGGCTGACCACCAACGGGCTGCCCGTAGAGCTCAATCAACTCAAGAATGTCCGCACTGTGAATCTAGGCCTGAACCATCTGGACAGCGTGCCCACCACACTGGGTGCTCTGAAGGAGCTCCATGAGGTGGGGCTCCATGACAACCTGCTGAGCAACATCCCCAACAGCATCTCCAAGCTCCCCAAGCTGAAAAAGCTCAACACAAAGCGAAATCCCTTTCCCAAGGCAGAGCCATCGGATGTGTTTGTGGATTCCATCAGGAGGCTGGACAACCTGTATCTGGTGGAAGAGAAGGATCTGTGTGGGACTTGCCTGAGAAAATGCCAACAGGCCCGGGACAAGCTGAACAAAATCAAGAGCATGGCCACGGCGACACCAAGAAAGGCCATCTTTTCCACTTTGGTCTCACCCAACTCCATGGCCAAGGAATCCCAAGAAGATTGGAGGTGACCTGGGACCCTGACCCTAAAGCAGGAAGGGAAGAGGGAGGGGGAGGGAAGGTGACAATGGGCTGCATCCTCAGAAAACTGAGGGATCCTGCCATTACTGCAATAGCTTCTCCAGCCAAGTCGATAAAATACCTTTCCCTACCTCCTTGGCTTGTGATTTTGTTGATCAAAAGGCTTTTAGTTCTTTGCCATTTCTTACACTTCTGTCTTCTCTCCATGCACACACCCACACATACAGGCACAATGAATCTGGAAAGAGCCATCCATCTCATTTTTGCTCTAGACCTCTCTTGCCTACAGCCTGTGGCCTGGGCAGCTGACACAGTCTTATCTCATTATCACAGGTTTCAGGATCAACTACCAGTTCCTCAGTGTGGAGCTTTTTCTCCTGGAATGCTTTGGGTCAGGGCTTCAAAAGTCAGGCATCTCTAAACATTGGTTGGTAGCAGGGTAGATGGACATTTAGTCTTGGGGAGGGGACAAAACTGAGCCACAGAGTTGGGCAGATACTATCAGTAAGTATTTGCATTAACATTTTGTGCTCAAAGCAGTCCTATTCTTTTCTATTTTCTACATTTGCATAATTTGCTCTAGTAGCTTTTAGACTAAACCTGCAAGCCCTTGACTGTGTGAATGAATGAGGTTCACTCCCATCTAATTACGTGCAATGCTTTTCTATACCTTCGTGGAATAAGGAAAGGATGGGTGCAAATAGGGGTTGCTGCAGTCAATAGATAAATACCTTACTAGGCACTGTGCTAGTACGTGCAGGGACTGTGTCCTGTGGGGGAAAGCTTGTCCTGCCCTTTGCGACCTGTAGGAAAGCCAGGTAGAAAGGAGACAGGGCATAATGTCATTGTTTGAGGAAGTTAAGAGATCAGAGCCTAGTGGTGTGCAGGGCTAACCTGGCACAGAGAAAAGATAAAGTTTCTGCAGTTGCACAGATCTGGGCCCAGGGAAGCATTGCTTTTTACTTGTTACCTCCCTGGGCATTTTGCTTAGCTTTGGTTCCTTCATCTGTACAGTGGAAATAACACCAGCCCAACTCCAAGGGTTGTCATGCATCTCAAGCAGATAGCTCACCAGATTGAGTATTCAGTATAAGTCAGTTCTCTCTAAGAACTAGAGGCCAGGGCATCTCAGAGCGGAGATCCCACTTTGGACAGTGCCTTTAGTCACTCTAGATCTGCTTGCAGAACTCACAATAGCTGAGGACTTTCTCTGTACCACTCACTCACACTTTTACACTGCCTAAAAGAAAGGGATCAAGGAAGATAACTTTAGAAAAGTTTCTTGTTGTTTGTTGTTTTAAATCAAGGCTTTCTTGAGCTGGCAACAAGTTTTGTAGTCATCAGCTGGAAAAGCACTGAGAGATATTAATAGATATCGATTAGTTTGCTACAATTAATATATTTCTTTTCCATGTTATATACAGCAGACAGCATATTTCTTTTCTTCACTCCTCATTGCTTATTTTCCTTAGAAATGCTTGACTACTGTATTATACTTCTAAAATCTCTGAAGATACAGATTCAAAATTTCTTTTGTAGTTTTTCTTGTTTATTAAATGTTGTCTATTATAAAAGTAAGAATACCACAGCATAGTTTTAAATAGAGCAGCTTAAACTATCCACAGCTCTACAGTGTAAGTCAGCTATAATATTGACAGATTTCCCTACTATTTTTCTGTGTATATTTTTATGCATAGTTAAAATAATAACATTCACATCACTTTTATCCTTCTTTAAAACACATATGGCTGCATGGTCTTAATAACCCTAATTTAAAACATCTGCGAGATAGTCAAACATAGATATACATAACTAAGTTCTTGTTGGACATTTAGGTCACTTAGCAAATCGTTTTGTGATAAAGCCTGTATGATTAAAATCTTTAAAATATTTTGGATTATTTCCTTGATATATCTTCATTATTGCAAATATTGTACTAAAGCATATGTTTTTAAAACAATTTTTGATATATGCTACTAAGTAGCTTATAGAATGCTTGCACCCATTTATCAGTCTACCATAATATATTAGAGAACTCACTTCATTGCATCCTTGTGAGTCCTGAATGTCATCTTTTATATTTTTTTCTTCATTTAAAGTCCAAAATGATTTCTTAGAATCCCTTCTATAGATGACTAGAGGACACATGACTGTGAAATGAATAATGAGATGTCATGGCTGAGGCCCAGGAGACCCCACCAGAATGTCAGGCCTTGAACACGTTCCTAAATAGCCATCCTGCTAGTTTAGCTACTTCATCTCTGACCCAAGAAATACAGAAGCCATGCAAGGGCATTTGATCTGAACAAGAAGTGATGTATGTGGATGCTGCCCATTTCCATTCCTCCCACTTGAGACACTTTTCTTTAGAATTGATGAGTTAAGGAGACAGATCTACCTGTTTCCCCTACAAACGGTCTTAGTCTGGAACACAGATTTTCTCCTTTACCCCTTCTGCTCTGTTGTAACAACTTCCCCACTGTGCTTGGTTTGCAAAATCTCTCTCTAGCGCCTCTCCTGGGTTTACCTCCAACTGACACCTTTTTGCCACCTTTGGTCTCTAGGTGCTTTATGCTACTTTTGTTCTTAGAGCCATGTCTCAGGAAGGGGTTTCAAGTGCATTGAACGTCACCAGGGCTGAGAAATAAATGGGCAGGGGCCTTTGATGTGCCCCAGGATACATTAACCTTAGACCTCTGGTTCATCAGGAAACCCTGGCAATGTTATGAGTGAAGCTGGGAGACAGAGCTCAGTTATGAAGCTTCTTCTACATTTTATTCCTCTTTTTGTCAGAGAAAGGTTTAATGATGATGCTCCCTCATGCCCAAAAATACCACAGTCACTTTACTTCCTAGAGAGTGTATTAGGCCCCAAAATACTTGATAGGAAAACCACAGGGTTTTCTCTTTCCTCAAACAGAACAAAACCCTCATTCCTGCTAACCCAGTCACCACCCTCTCTGAAAGCCAGGCATGAGCTAGGTGATCCTTGTGTGACCTCTGCCCTTGCTGTGTTTCTCCTCCATGATTTGGAGTAATTGCCTTGGCCTCTTGTGTCTTCATCCCCAGGATACGCTCAACATCACCCTAGAGTAGCTTATGGCAAAAACTTGAAGACTAATCAGCTAACAAGAGTAAACAGCTCTGAAGAAGAAAAGCCCTCAGTTAGGAGAAGAGAGAGAGTGGCAAGGGGAACACTCCGGAAGCCAGGCTCTCCAGTGCTGGCCAAACCACTGACTTGTTTTTTAAATTAATTTTGCTTCTCTTGCGTTAGATTACCTGTGTGTGAAAATGACTTTGGGAAATACTTGGTGTGTGGTTTCTTTTTAATGTATATAGAGGAAATATTTAAGAAAATGATATATATAAACTATAGACAAAGATTTAAAAGGAGACTTTAAGACTTAAAAGATTTATGGTCTTTACACTTCACTTTAACTGGTAAGATCCCAACACCAACTGCCTCAGATAATTAAATATGTATAATGTAATACTGCAAGCAACTAAAATCTGTACAAAGAATTTATACCAGAAAACCTCAAGAATACTATAGATAAATTGATGCAGAATTTTAACAGATCTTTCAGTAATGCAAAGGTAGGCAAGAAAAATAGACAGAAATGTACAATAGAGAGAAAAGTAGGAAACAAAAAATAAAATTTGGCAGACCTAACATCTTAATAATTATATTAAATGTCAGTTTCTTTATTTGTAACAGCTGCAAACTAGAAACAAGCAAATTTCCCTCAATAAGCAAGTGGTTAAACCAACTCTGGTTATGAGGCATCTTCTACATTTTATTCCTCTTTCTTTTCTGTCAGGGAAAGGTTTACTCCACATCATGGAATACTACTCAAAGAAAATAGGGAACATATGACATAACACAAAGCTTGGATGGCTCTCAATGGCATTATTCTGAATTTTAAAAAAGGCCTAGTTCCAAAGGTCACATACTCTATGATTCCATTTATACAAAATTCTCTAAATGACAAAATGGTAGAGATGGAAAGCAGACCACTGGTTGCCAAGGGTTAAGGATGATGTCGGGTATTAGAGGGTGGGCATCACCATGAAGTGGTAGCATAAGAGATACCTTTGTGTAGATTCTTGTGACCACCACCACTATCAACATCCACAATTACTCATATGATAAAATGACAAAGAACTATGCAAACATATTGTACAAACATCAGTTTCCTGATTTTGAAACTCTACTAGAGTTTCACAAGTTTAACCATTGTGGGGAATTTAAGTGAAGGCTGCATAGGGTCTCTCTGTATTAATTTTGCAACTCCCTGTGAATCTATAGTTCTTTTAAAATAAAAGCATTTTAAAGATCATGTACACACTGGTATATTTAAAATGGATAACTAACAAAGACCTACTGTACAGCACATAGAACTCTGCTCCAAGTTATGTTCCAGCCTGGATGGGAGGGAGTTTGGGGGAGAATGGATGCATGTATATATAAGGCTGAGTCCCTTTATTGTTCACCTGAAACTATCACAACATTGTTAATCAGCTATACAAAAAATTAATATATTTTGTATATTAATACAAAATATTATTGGTATTGAAAAATTAAAATTAAAAAGCAAACAAAAAATCTTACAGCCTATATGAAGTGATAAACAGATCTTTCTGTATCTGCCAAGTGCTAACTTATGAGTAACTATAGCAAGCTTAAAGTTCCTCTCCCAAAGAGTCAAGGCATTTTAGGGGAAAAAGCATCTTAACTTCAGATCACTGGACTAATGTAAAATTATCCATGCTGAACTTATCCTTGAATATTCCTGAGAAAGATGTTAAAATAATGAAAAGACAATGCATGGTTTCTTGATCTGCGCTCCAGATTTTCTGGTGGTGGCTAGGCACAAGCAGCAAATGGGGTAGGGGGACCATGAGTCAGCAAATGATCCTTTCACAATTCTGGACTTTAACATACCTGTCCATTACCCCATGTGGGCAGCTGACCAGGTGAAGCTGGTTGGAAAAAGGGGCCAGGCTTGGTGCAGAGAGGACTTCAGTTATACCTCTGCCTCAAAATAGGTCTGAGGTCATGGATAAGGATAGGGCTTCCCAGGTGGCGCTAGTGGTAAAGAACCTATCTGCCAATGCAGGAGACACACAAGATTTGGGTTTGATCCCTGGGTTGGGAAGATCACCAGGAGGAGGGCATGCTAACCCACTTCAGTATCCTTGCCTGGAGAATCCCATGGACAGAGAAGCCTGGCAGGCTATGGTCCATAGGGTCGCAAAGAATCGGACATAACTAAAGCATCTTAGCACACATGCATGCATGGATAGTAATACAGCTAAGAGGAAATATGAACAATAAAGACAAGGAGCAACACAAATGGGGCCTGAACCAAGATCTGAGCAGAACCCAGGCAGAGCTCATCTCTGGTCACCGGGTTCCACTGCCCATTGCCTGTTGAGCCAGCCATGTGAGAAGCTCCACAATGCCAGGGCATTGGCTATTCCCCATGGCATATAGTTCACCTCTGGTTCTAGCGGTTCTGCTCTAACTCCAGGATCTGAGTTGTGCAGACCCTACTACTGCCCTCCTAGGGCTGTGCTTCACCAAGACACCCATGGAGCATGTTTCTCCAACTCAGTGATGGAGGTGAAGTTCTCTTTTTCAAAGTAACCATGCACATTACAGACTCTGAGCCTTCCAGTTGGTCATCAGTGACAATCTCTGGAGAGTAGTGACTGAAGCAGCAGAAATGGGAAGATGGAGGACTTGAAATTTAGCCTCCATGATGCTAAGAGTGATGCCCTGATTATCATGGAAGATCCTCTTCTTATGGGGATGTATAGCTTCTTATGTTTGGTTTTCTAAGTTCTTTTCTTTTCATTATGTTTCAAAGATATTCTATGAAGGAAACTCATTCATTAAAGGAAATCTATAAAGGACACTACTTACTCAACTGCAGAACTTGTGCCAAAAAATGAATTTCATCCTAACCATTACATTTAAGCTAGCTATAAAACTGAGGAAACCTTTCAGAATTTATGAATACAGTAAGGCCCCAAATATAAGCCTTGCCTTACAACCTACAATTTCCTCCAGCCCAGGGACACTTCTGTCTTGCTGATGTGGCAAGTGAATATTTCAGACCTCAGGGACCATGGCTGTGGAAGGGACTATGAATGTGGAAGGAGGCCTTTAGCTCATTCAAAGATGTGTGTAGTGTGCAACAGAGATTTGAGAAAGAGGAAGAGTCAGATAGGCATCTGGGCCTTGTATTTCTCTGAGCTTTGTAAACTCTGAGCTCAATAGGAGCTGAGATCACCAGAAAGGAATGGAACTGAGCCAGATCATGTTAGCATCCCAAAGAAATGTCTGTACAGAAAGAAGTCCAAATGTTAGGGCTCTATTTTTCAGTGAATCAATATAGAAAATTATATTCTTCAGTGCTTTCTATTCATATTTTATAAACAAGGGAATTAACTTCTTTGTTATCCATGACCCTATTTATCAGTGCCAAGGGAAAGTATGTTCCAGAAAAAAAGATATCTTTCACACCATCTGTATCTTATTATCTGTCACTGGGAAATGATGTAACCTAGCACAATTGCTTGGGTTTTCTTTGTTTCAGGACAATAAGAGAAGCTAGATCACTTTGGGTACCTGATATCACATCTATGTTTTTGTCCTTTAAAGGAGTTTAGGGATAATTCGTAAAGGATCATTATGCCCCATATTTTGTTTAGAAACTATTTCCAGCCCTTTGTGGAAGGATGCAGATGTCTCTAAGTATAAAGATGTGTGTCTCGTCACATGTTTATTTCCTACTAGCTTCCCTTTCCCTGTAACTTCAGCTATTCTCACATCTGCCCACAGCCTGCCAGTGTTTAATATCGTGGAGCTTTCTGGCCATCAGACACATGTCCGGGGGGTTCAGCTGGCTTTATGTTGTAAACTCCTATATGCTTACAGAGCCTTGGCCCCCACAGATGTCTGATTATGCCACCATGTTGCCTTTAGAATGGTCCATTTGTACAATGGGGAGACACAGATGGATTATGGATCCCAGGCTACCCTAGGTTTTGCAGGTTGGCCAAAAAGTTCATTTGGGTTTTTTGCACCATCTTAAGGAAAAACTCAAGTGAATGTTTTGGCCAATTCAATATTTTCCATTTGGTCTATAGACCATCCTTGGAATTCAGATATGGAGGCAGCCATTGTCACTGAAATTCCAGGAAAAATTCTGGTACCCAAAAGATCTGGTTTCCTATATAAGGGAGATGGTCTCTAGAGAGACTAAGCCAGTTATGAAGAGCTGGGGGTTGAAGATACAAAAACCTGTAGGATAGCCAAGCATCCTGGACCAGGTGAAAACCCGCAGAATGAACCATGCACCTCCTTCAGAGAAGAGAAGCTCACATTCTCTAAAGCGTCCACAGTGCAGCTAGGCATTTTTAAAGACTCAGTGTGTAGACTGGGCATTATCCTTGGTAATCCAAATAAAAAATGGCCAAGTTCATTCCAGGCATAAGGCAATGGCTAGCCACCACTGCCTTACCCTCTGAAACTCATGAAAGCATCCTTTGGCTGGTAGGAGAAGGGCTTGGAGAGACTCAAAAGAGTTGAGAACACAGATGCCTGTATTTAATCAATTGCTCCGTACACATGCCCAAAATACACAGCAGTTGATTCTAAAACTAAGCAAAGGAATTACCATTTATTGAACACTTACTATGAGCCCCAATCAGGTTGATCCTTAAGCCTATGGCTGGCCATAGCACCACAGCCTCACCATGTGCCCTATCTGTTTGCGTGGTCCCAGAGCCTAGGGCCAGCTCTCCAGCTTCCTTCTTTTGTCAAAGTTCGTCTTCCACAAGCTTAGGTATGTATGTCTCCAGAGCAACTCTGCCTTGAATTTCAAAGCATATATCCAATGACCTGAATGACATCTCCACGTGGATAGCTGACAGGCATCTCAAAATTAACACATCCAAAATTGAGCCCCTGATATCTACTACTTCCCCAAAGTAGCTCTTCCTGTGGTCTTCCCCATTTCATCTTCCAATTGCTCAAGCCCCAATGCTTGATCTTATCCTTAAGCACTTTCTCTTATATACATATAAGCCACCCACAACTGACTTGTCAACAAATCCCACCAGAAGTACCTTCAATCACGTCCAAATAGGTCCAAAATCTGAGCATTTCACACCATCTTTACTGCCACCCACTCCAATCCAAGCCATCTGTTTCTAAAATTTATTTATTTTAATTGGAGGCTAATTACTTTACAATATCGTAATGGTTGTGCCACACATTGACATGAATTAGCCATGGGTGTACATGTGTTCCCCATCCTGAACCCCCCTCCCACCTTCCTCCCCATCCCATCCCTCTGGGTCATCCCAGTGCACCAGCCCTGAGCACCCTGTCTCATGCATCCAACCTGAACTGGCGATCTGTTTCACATATGATAATATACATGTTTCAATGCTATTCTCTCAAATTGTCCCACCCTCGTCTTCTCCCACAGAGTCCAAAAGACTGTTCTATACATCTTTGTCTCTTTTGCTATCTCTCATATAGGGTTATCTTTACCATCTTTCTAAATTCCATATATATGCATTAGTATACTGTATTGGTATTCTTCTTCCTGGCTTACTTCACTCTGTATAATAGGCTCCAGTTTCATCCATCTCATTAGAACTGATTCAAATGTATTCTTTTTAATGGCTGCGTAATATTCCATGGTGTATATGTACCACAGCTTTCTTATCCATTCATCTGCTGATGGACATCTAGGTTGCTTCCACGTCCTAGCTATTATAAACAGTGCTGTGATGAACACTGGGGTACACATGTCTCTTTCAATTCTGGTTTCCTCAGTGTGTATACCTCAGTATGCCTCAGTAATGTTTTCTGGGTCATATGGCAGTTCTATTTCCAGTTTTTTAAGGAGTCTCCACACTGTTATCCATAGTGGCTGTACTAGTTTGCATTCCCACCAACAGTGTAAGAGGGTTCCCTTTTCTCCACACCCTCTCCAGCATGTATTGTTTGTAGACTTTTGGATAGCAGCCATTCTGACTGGCATGAGATGGTGCCTCATTGTGGTTTTGATTAGAATTTCTCTGATAATGAGTTATGTTGAGCATCTTTTCATGTGTTTGTTAGCCATCTGTATGTCTTCTTTGGAGAAAAGCTTGTTTAGTTCTTTGGCTCATTTTTTGATTAGGTCATTTATTTTTCTGGAATTGAGCTGCAGAGCTGCTTGTATATTTTGGAGATTAATTCTTTGTCAGTTGCTTCAGTTGCTATTATTTTCTCCCATTCTGAAGGCTGTCTTTTCACCTTGCTTATAGTTTCCTTTGTTGTGCAGAAGTTTTTAAGTTTAGTTAGGTCCCATTTGTTTATTTTTGTTTTTATTTCCATTACTCTGGGAGATGGGTCATAGAGGATCCTGCTGTGATTTATGTTGGAGAGTGTTTTGCCTATATTTTCCTCTAGGACTTTTATAGTTTCTGACCTTACATTTAGATCTTTAATCTATTTTGAGTTTATTTTTGTGTATGGCATCACCATCTCTTATCTGTGTTACTACAAGAGTTTCCTAACCAATCTTTCAGCTTCTGCCTTTGACCTACTGTGTTCTGTTCTCAACACAGCAGACAAAATAAGTCTCTGAAAATATAAGTTAGGTCACAAGATCCCTCCAACGCTTCCCATTTACTCAGAGTAAAAGCTGATGCCGTTAGTGTGAGCCCCCGAGGCTTTCATGAGCTCTGTTGCCTCTCTCATCTCTGTTCCCACTGGCTCCTGCACCCCAACCACTGTGGCCCCAGCCAAGCCCACTTCACCACCCTTGAGGTCCTTGCTCTGCTCTTCCTTTGGCCTACAATGTTTTCTTCAGTTATCTGAATAACTTGTCTCCCCACTTCATTCAAGTCTTAATTCAAATACTAACTTTCTTGAAGAGGGCTTTCCCTATCCTCCCAAGATTTCAAACCCTCCTATGCTTTCAAAACCAACTAGTTTTTATACATATCATTCTCTAACATGCTTTACATTTCACTCATTTTGCTTTTTTTCTCATAAGAATGCAAACACAATAAACAGGGAAATTTTGAGTATTTTCCATGTTCCTCTGTCAAGCAACAAGCACCAGACATAACCAGCCATGGATACATAACTGTGAATGACTCGATGGCACCCATTCCATAGTCATTATAAATATTCTGAACACAACTCCCCTTGGCCTGAGGCCTACACAATCCTAGAGAAAACCAGCAACCACCATCCTTTTCCTATTCCCCTTCCTGACTGAAATAAAAGCACCTACCGATCCAGCACTGGCTTCCAGAGAACGTGGTACTTGTAAAGGGGGGCTTGGGGAAGGGGCTGTAAGCATTTAAAGATGCTCCATATCATAGATTAACAAACTAGTGTCTGATTCACACATCACCATACATGTATTTATTTACCTTCTGAGATTTCAGAGTCTTGGATAGAAAGCACAGACCTGGGACTGCTCACACCCCAACATGCAGCCCTGACACCAAGGTTGGGCCTAGGTCGACACTTCTATGGGCAACCCGCCCACACCCACCACAGGCGGAGGGCAGCTTCCTGCCCTTCTGGTTTGAACAAGCCACAGAGCACCTGGGACTTCAAGTCCCTGGAAGTTTAACTGCAGAAGGAACTACAGGAGGACGCAGCTTATATGGGGAAAGGAGGGTGAAAAATTAAGTGGCAGGCAGATTGACGTGCTCTCTGCATGCTTTCTTGGTAGGAGGATCAGGAAAATAAAGAAAATCAGAGCAATGCTAACACCTTGCCCAGAGCACATGGCTGGCCCCCTCCCTGGACCTGTTACCTTAGATTGAGTGTGTCCTCTGTGAAGCCTTTTCCTTTCAAGCTGGGTTGGAAAGAGCAGAAGCTAGACAAAAAGGGAAAGCATTATTCTATCATCAGAGTCAGGACCCTTCCACCACCAGGAAAACATTTTCGGAAGCAGGCTAGAGATCAGGTTCATTCTTGCCCTTCCAGTGAACCCCATCTGTCCCCAGATCTGGGTGTACCTCTGAGGCACCCCATTAGCACCCTCTGCCAATAGATGTTCTGGCCTAAATAACAGCAATGATAACAAAAAAACAATAGTTGCAATCAAAATTCCAAGTTTTAGAGACCTCCTCTGGGCTGGCACAGGCATTTCCATTGCCGATCTCAGCCACCACTGCAGTACTCCAGGGGCAGGTGCCATCTTGCTTTAATGCTCCTTGAACAAGCGTGGGGTATGGTTGGTACCACTCACTGCCTGAGCTATGGACGTAGAAGACTTCTAGCTCAACTGTGAAAAGCTTCGTGTAGCACATAGAAATCATAAGCGAACATGAACGTGAGGTGCAGCATTGCCTGTCTACTTCTTCAGTTTGGTTTAAAATGGAACTTGAAGACATTTTAGGAGGCGATATAACAGCAGTCCTTGGAAGAGCCTCAAAGGGAGAATCACAGTCAATGGAGATGTGCCCAGAACTGGCTCAGATGGCCTCTCTGCAAGAGTTGTTTTCTCCACTCTGGTCCTGCCCTTGGGACCCAGCAGCTGGTCCTGGTGCCAGTGATAGGCCAGGGCCAGCAGGAAGGTAAGGCTAGAATCTCTGAGCACAAAATCGCCCAGAACATGCAGGCCAGGGATGTTAAATCTCACCTCAGGACTTTTAGCCCCAGGTGAAGCTGAATATGACCACTCCTCTATTAACCCAGCTTCTGCGTCCTCTGTTCACGGCTAGGAACCTACCTTTTAACACCTTCTGGATTCTTTGCACACTCACATATCTCTAACTTTATAATATAAATATAAAATTTAAGATCTAGCTTAAATTTCTTAGATTGATTAATCTCTTTGGAGAACGTAAAGTTAAACAAAGACAATATGCTTCTCTCTTTAAGAAAAAAAGATGTTCCATGCAGAAGTGGGAAATCAGTTGTTAGGAATTCTTTCCAGTGAAATATGAAGTCAGAGCAACTAAAATTGGCAACTGGGATCAACAAAAATGATTAAGCCAAAAAAAAATTACTTGGAAAATTAAAAAATAAAGCCAGAAAATTCTGGAAGACCGATTAAATATGTTGTGTCTGCACATTTTTTTCCTTCCTTCAGTTTTTACTGTCCCAAATTACTTCAGTTCATGAAATAGAGCCTGTTTCCCAGGATTGAGAGAAGGAATTTTTATGGTTTTCTCTTTATTCTGTTCCATAACTCAAGAGTTCTGCGGGTAAGTTCTTTCTCGAGTCTAACCTAAATCCTGCTCACTGTGGGTGGAGAACAATCTCCTGAGAACACAGCTGTTCTGCTGCTGTTGGTTCATGATCAGTTTCCTTGGCAGAGGACTTTCAAATTCTTACCTTTTGAAGACTTTACTTCGATCACTGTTGTGGAAGACAAGAAACTTGGAATATCCATTTTGGAAAAAGATCTCCAGGGCAATGTCCTATAAAGAGAAACCCCTTTTACTGCTCCGAAGTTTCCTAGGATGGATGGAGACCTCCCTCCCCCGCCCCTTGCCCTGCGCTCCCACCCCACGGAGCCATGGTTGTCGGCCATCTGGGACTCTACGTCAGGTGTGGAAGGATTTCAGTCTAAAATGGACCCAGAGACATGAAAGGGCAAATCTCAGGCATGTGTGCTCTGGAAAACAGAACTTCAGAACTGAGAGATTGAGTTCCCATAGATGCTTAATTGGCGGAAGATGGAGACTTACCTACGAAGTAAAGAACATCCACCAAGAATCTCTCCCGTCCACAAACCACTGAACTTACTGCTTGGACTCTGAGTGGACACACCCACCTTGTTCTCTTTGCCAGTAGATACAGCCGACCTCAAACCCTCAACCCATTAGCCTATAGCTCACAAAAGTCTGCCTTTCCTCAGTGGTTATTCCTCTGCTTTCCTGAATCAACTCAATTTCTGGTAAATTCAAGCTTGCCTCAGTTACCTCCTTATTTAAGTTGACAAAGGCAACCCTTCCTAGTTAGTCCTTCCAACCTCCCACAAGGGATATGAAGACTTTGGTAACAGTGATGAATTGGAGTCTTCACAGAGTAAGTAGTACGGCAGGAGACCTCAGAGTTCCTTTGACTGAAGAAGGAAACAAGAGTCCAACACTCAGGAAAAATGAGGAGGGGACAAAAGGAGGAAAGTGCCCAATGACATCTTCAGACACTTCTACTCCTGAGTCAAGGGTTTCACTTCCTAAACCGAAGGATCATCTTACCAGAAACACTGGGGAACTGGTTGAGTGAGTGGATGCAAGCCTTAATCTGGGCAGCATCCTATGCTGACCTGCAGGCTTGAGGCACAGGACCTTTGCCAAAACCACTTTGCTGAGCCATTTTGATGTGGCCACACTGACATAGCAATGTCGCTTCAAGGGTATTTTGTTAACACCTAAATGAACCTGCCTGCCTTCCTTTTTCCTTTCTTAGACTTGGAATAGTGATAGAGTGAGCCCACATATAGGATGAAGCTCAGGGATGAGGTAGGGTCAGGGAGAGAATACTCAGTACATGAAGAAGGGCCTGGGAGAAGTGAGGTCTGAGCATGGAGGGAGAGATGGGGAGGGGGAGGGTCAGACTCAGAGATGGGGTGCTGCATCTAGCAACAGTCAGGTCCTGCTCCTTCCTGGCTGGAAGCGGGTTCTCAAAGTCCAGTTCATTAGACTTCTGAGCAGAGGGAAAGTATCTGTAATGATAATGTAGCAGCCTTCTCCTCTGCAGATGTACATAAGAGCCTCAGATTTTTTTTTTCTACATATAGAAGTATAAATAATGTGCAAAGAGATGATGAACATAGAATCTATGGAGCCCATGACTTGCCCCAGCAACCTCGAGTGCCCAGGCTCTGACTTCCTTCTGGGAGAATCTAGGGCTGGGCAAATGGGGGCCTTGCACATGAAGCTCTCCCAGCCCCACTTAGACATGCTCACACACCCTCCCACTTCTGGCTTCCACCACTGTCACGCTAACCAACCATCTGGAAACAATCTCCTTTGGGGAGAAAGACACTCACTTACTGATACTTAGTTGTTACTATGTATAACATGTAAATAGACATACAATTACTAAAAAAATAATTTTTGAGTGCTTGCTATGTGCTCAAAATGTGCTAAGTGCTATATTATGTAATGGTGGAAAAGACATGGGGTAGTGGTCTGTTCACTGGAGAGAAATGGAAGCCCAGAGGTGCCCAGCTGCGCAGAGCCAGGCTCAAGACTAGACCCATGCTGGCCTTGGTCAGAAGCATCAGCAAAGGGCCTCCTCCACCCACCCCTTTCTGGCTCACTCTCTGAGAAGGCCACTGAGGGCTGGCAAAATGGGAACCAACGCTTTGTGGACAAAAGCAAAAGAGAAGGAAAGAGAGGGAAAGAGCCAGTCAGAGCCAGCAGCTTGCCGGATCCTTGTCTGTGGGGGCAACTGATCCTCCCTACAATGAGCCCCTCTGAAAGGCTCCCTTGAGCTTTAGCTCCAGAGAATTAATAGTAATAAAAATAACAACGAGGCCTCCAGCAGGAGGGTCACGGGACAAAGAAGTTTACAAATGAAAGGTACACTTATTCTGTTCCAGAGGACCAAGCACTGTCTTGTTGGCCTATGCAGAATAGACACCCTGCAGGGAGAATGGGGGAAGGGGTCTGGGCCCCGCCCCTCTCACAGGGGTGGGCCCTCATCTCTTCCTCTGCCAGGTTGGGAGGCCCTTGGGCACAGTTGCAGCTTTGCTATGGCAGAGGTTGGACTGCTGAGGGCAAGATGTGTTTGAGGCCAGTGGGAACCCCAGAGTTCTTCCTCCTTTTGCCACTGAGGTGATGCTTCTAAACCAGGAGGTGTGCCTCTAAGGTAGGAGATGAGGAGTGTTTGGTTCTGACTCACTGACAACAGGACCCTGCCTCTGGAAGGAGTCCACTCTGTTTAGCGGCCAAATGAGCCCTTGAATACACCAGACAAGGTTCTGGGATCC
Organism: Muntiacus reevesi; assembly: GCF_963930625.1. NCBI lineage: Eukaryota > Metazoa > Chordata > Mammalia > Artiodactyla > Cervidae > Muntiacus > Muntiacus reevesi. The sequence goes on along the minus strand of NC_089250.1, from coordinate 122,043,068 downwards.
TGGTCAGAGGGGACAATCAGGAGATCTCTAAATCACCTGGCACAGGAAATGATGGAGTTTGAAGGTAGAGGAAGATTTGAGGAGGGCAGAGGGGAGAGGTAGTAGCCTGAGGAGGTGTCCCCGCGGTCTGAACAGGGCAGACTGGCACTCAGCTCTCAGTCACCAGCTCTGCCATCAGGCAGTGGAGCTGCCCCATCCTGTATACCTGAGTCTCCGAGGCAGCTCTGGGGTATGTCGAGAGGAAAATAAAGCTCTTTGCTTTTTTGGGCTGGATCCTAAGTGACATGGTAAGAGAGAGAAGGGCCCACTGGCCAAATGGCAGGGACTGGGGAGAGGGTGAAGCAGAGGGCAGAACTCTGTCCCAGCCAGGGGACCAGCCCAACAGAAGCCAGGGGTATTCACAGGTGTCCCAAAGGACCCTGGGCTGTGCATGGGTGAAGGGGTCAAGGAGGTGTGCCCCTCCCACTCAGATGGGGCCTCGATGGCATCTGAACCAGGGTTAGGGTTAGGGTTAGGTCTTAGGGTTAGGGTTAGGGAAGGGAGGGTCCTTCTTTCGGGCCCTCCCAGGTCTCACCTGCAGGAGGAAGCGTGCCTGTCGGAGCTCCCTGAGATCACCGTAGCTGTGGCGCTGGCACGAGTAATGGTCAGAGGACCTGTCTTTGCTGCACATGTTGAAGATGAATGGGTCGCTAATGCTGGAAAGAAATCAATGCGTGCAGTGAGAGGGTGTCCAATGAGGGCTTGCTCCCCTGCCTGAACCGGAGTTTCTGGGACACATCAGGGGATGTGCCAGCACCCACTTACCTGATAAACCCTGACTGTGTCAGCCCTGCGCTGAGGGGTAATCTGGGACACTGGCTTTACCAGAGGAGGGGACACAAGGCAAGGGGGTCGCCTTCAGGACAGACAGTGACACAGGGTGCAGACGTAAGTGTGAGAAGGCTCTCTGGGTATCGGGGTCAGAAATGGGTTGGTGATGCGGTGGGGAAAAAGTGAAAGAGATGTGTAGTTAGGTATGGACAAATTTCAAGTTCCCGAAACATGAGGCAGAAAGATGAAGAGCCTCTACTAAACAGTCCCTGTTCAACACGGTCTCAGACAACATGGTCATAGTGTAACTTTTAATATGATATTCTTAACTAGGGAAATCACAGGACACTAAATGATAATCATGACGTTGATTGACTGGGTCTTTGGTAATGGAAGTGGATTTCAGATTAAAACATACTTTGATTTGTCCCACATTTGTATGGGACAAATCCAATTACCAGTTTATACCTGGAATTTACACCCAAATCATCTGCTAGATCACAAACTCTTTACCAGACTCAGCCCTCATCCGACTGAGCTGTGTATCTGTGGAGTCTACCCCAGTGCTGGTGTAAGACAGACTTTCAATAAGTATTTGTTGAATGAAATTAAACAGAGAGCTGATGCCTTAAAACTGTTGACTAAAAGTACCGATCATAAAAAGCCAGTTGGATGGTTTGGATTGCCACCAACTGAATCAAACGCTACATCTTGTGAGCTTGGCTGCCACTGTTATGGGTTGAATAGTGTCCCCCGGAAGATGTAGGTTGACGTCCTAATCCCCAGTACCTCAGAATGTAATTTTACTTAGAAATAGGTAAATAACAGAGGTAATAAAAGTGAGGTCATGAAGATAGTTCCCAATCCAGTAAGACTAGTATCCCCCAGTAAAAGGGAAACTTAGACATGGAGACAGACACACACAGGGAGAAGATGGCCATGTGACTGGAGTGATGTGTCTATAAGCCTTAGACCATCAGGGATGGCCAGGAAACACTAGCAGCTTGAAGAGGCAAGGAAGGATCCTCCCCTAAAGCAATAGAGGGAGCACGGCCCTGCTGTCACCTTGATTTCAGACTTCTAGCGTCCAGAATTGAGGGATAATAAATTTTTAAGAAGCCACCCAGTTTTTGATATTTTGTACAACAGCCCCAGAAAACTAGTTACACGGAAAACACAGTTACCCTGTTCAGCCAAGAAGGAATCTTCCTCAAAGCAAAATATAACCTTCTAGAAAGGGTCTTGCTTTCTGAGTAAAGTTACAAAGTACCTGAGTCCAATAAGTGCTAGAGGATTGGCAGTGTTCTTGAGTTTTATTTGGGATGTTTTCATGGTACATCAGGGAGTCTCTTTCAAGGTCTAAGGCTCAACTATACTCAAATTGATGGCAGTCTTTTAGAGAAACATTTCAGAGTTGACTCAGCTTTATTTTTAACTGGCTTATTTATATATCTTCCTTAGTCTTCATGGTCAAAATAAGACTTAATCTCCATTGATCTCACATGATCTAATGGCCCATCTCTGAGAATCACATCTCCACAAGTGCCAGCATTTTCTTCAGGCAGTAGACAATGGCTTAGAGAGAAAACACTGTCTGGTTTAACAAACACTTTTTTGAGGTATGGTGACTAAAATTACCTATGTAATTCTAAGGTAGTTAAACATTCTCACTACTCTCCTACTTGCATTCTAGAAAAGGACATTTCAAGACTTGAGTACATTCAATCTAACAACTGGGTGTCTATTAAAAGTGCAAATATAGTCAATTGGATCATGATTACATGCAGCTCATAAACACAATTTACCTAATCAATAAGATCTTATCCAACACTAACCAGAGGTGGAGAGTGAAGCAATGGATTATGCGAGTCATTTCATGGGCACTCCATGCATATGGGTGGAGTAGAAAGCTTTCATCAGCTCTCAGAAAGGCGAGTCTGCAGACCCATTGTCCATATTGATCAGTATCAATAAAACATGAGCAATAAAATGAGATGAGTGTGCCAAGTATTAATTATATGCCTGCCTTGAAAAAGCATAGAAGATTCACTGCAATCAGTGAACATTTGGTATGGATAAAAGATGGAAGTTAGCAGACAGAAGAAGGCCAAGCATTTTAAAACAAACCTAAATCAAAGGAGGGTTGGGCTGACATCTATCCTTCCACATTCCTTAAATTTTTGGTTCTTCACATAGGCTGGAAATAATATGCCTCCTGGGAGTTAAAATTCTTGCTTATTGGCAGGTGAGACTCTTGTTCCTCTGTCAATAGTCTTAAATAGTGGTTCTCAAAATGTGGTCCCAGACCAGTAGCATGAGCATTAGCTGTGAATTTGGTAAAACCTTAGGCCCTAACCCAGATCTATCAACTTAGAAACTGGGATGATGGTGGGTCCCAGAAGTCTATTTTATCAAGTCCTCCAGGTGAGTCAATGTAATTTAGCTTGAGAGCCACTGGGCTAAGAGGTTATCTTGTCATCACTTGAGCTTTGGCTAACTAGAAAAGAAATTGGCATCTAAATTTCTTCACAAGTGATGAAAACATACAACTGACAATAACTAGCAAAAGTGCAAACACAATCAATTTGGTTTTGAATGGCAATACTTCATAAACACTAGAGAATTATTCAATAAGGGCTGCTGATTGAACCCAAATACACCAACTATCAATACATTTGATCCTAGAGAACTTCAGAATTTCCTGTCAAAGATCTCTGGTATTAGTTGGTATAAAAATGACTTCAAATGTCTACCCAAATCTCACTCATCCTTCAAGACCCAAATCTTAGCTCATTTCTTCAAGTAGCTGTCCCTCACCATACTAGCCACATATCATCCCTCCAAGTGTGAATGAACCCTGAAGAGACCTCGCATAACATGTATTTTGTCCCTTGATGATAGTGTGCTCCAAACTCTTTCCAAAAGAACATGTATATGCTGCTGATTGTATTATGGGCCTTGCAGGGATAAAGAGGCAGTGCCTGATGTCTTGCACAAGGATCAACAAGCAAGAATTTGTTGACTCAGTTATGCATATATATACATTATTTTTTAGCAGTATTTAACACAAAATTGTAAATTAACTATACTCCAATTTAAAAAAAAAAAAGTTGTTGAATAAGTACACTGATGGGACTGGATTCTATTATCCAAATAACCTAAAGAGCGATCCCTTTTGTCCTGTGGTGCATTTCATAGCAGGAGAACCTGAGGAGCTGCTGTATGGTTAACTGCTCCAGATTTTAGCTTTGGGGAATCCTAGTCATGGATGCCGATGCCTTAAGGTTCTTTTCTTTTACCTCATGGCTCAGTTTCCAGCCCAAACCTGAGCCCATAGAAAGAACAAGGTGGGAGGCATAGGCGTGGGGTGGCTGAGAAGGCAGCTTGGGGTCAGGGCAGAATCTGCCAGGATTGGAGGGGCACTCACTTGGATAAGCAGTGGCGGGTGCAGTAGACATCACCCACGGGAGAGAGCGTGAAGTTCTCGCAGATGTAGAAGTGCTGCTGGCCGAAGAGCAGGAGCCCTTCGCAGACCAGGTGGCCCTGCACGATGACCAGGGAGTACTTCTGCGTCACCTGCAGGGAGAGAGTGCCAGAGTCAGGCCATGCATGCGGGAAACACGCCCGACTTCTTAAGGAGGACAGGTGGGCAGTGTCTGGTCGCCCACTGAGCATCGGGAAGTGAGAGTAGCACCCTGTAAATGACAGAGCTGCTGCCCCCCAGCTGCACTGCTCTGCACAGTCTAAATGGGACTTCTACACCCAACACCCTGTTTCATTATTTCACCTACCCAAGGCCACCATATCGCACTAAGGCAAGTGGATGAGTGTTCATTGCTATTTTGAACATGTTAACATTTTCCCCCTTACTTTAAGTTCCTCTACAAACATGTAAAACACTCCTCAGTAAACAATGAGCAAAGTTTTTGAGGTCTGAGGCATCACTCAGTTATAGAAGTGAAGAAATTTGTCAAGAAAACAGCTGGAAAGTGACTAGGACAGGGCTGGAACCAGGTCTGCCTAGAACCACAAGTGCAAGACTGGTACTACTGTCTGCAAAGGCCAAGGCTGCTCCAAAGTGCGTGCAGAGGAGGCACCAGCTGTGCCCAGATCCCTTCTTTCTGGTTCAAGCACATTCTCTCAGCAGCTGGAGATGCTGGCAGTTTCTCAGAATCCCCTCAGCTAAAGAGAGTACCTGTCATGGGTCATGTCCCCGTCTCAGTGGTCATCTGTCCCCAACAACGGGTCGGCGCAGAGGCAAACAGACTGGGCCCTTTGCCTCCATTCACTGTGAGCTCCTGTGGGCTCAGCCGAGGTCTGGCTGAGACTGCAGTGAGGGTGCACATCCTGCACCCCATCTAGCAACCCACACTCCCAATAAACATGACGCGTGCACCTCTGGCTCAGTGTTGGCTTTCTGGGGAGACTGACCTGGGATGATGTCTTGGTATGAACCAGAGTCCCACATTAAGTAAGGACTAGTTGGGTCCTTACATAGAATAAATCTCTGAAGGAATGAGTGGGAGAATACATGAATTCTCAGTGACGGGAGCTCAAAGGAACCAGAGTAAGATCAAGGCCAACATTTTCTCAGGATAATTCTGTGCTAATTTCAGCTATACAAAAGAGGAACTGACTTCAAAAAAACAAACAACTTACTATATAACCATTGGGCTTCCCTGGTGGCTCAGATGGTAAAGAATCTGCCTGCAATGAAGGAGACCAATGTTCGATCCCTGGGTCAGGAAGATGCCCTGGAGAAAGGAATAGCTACCTTGTTCAGTATTCTTGACTGAAGAATCCCATGGACAGAGGAGCCTGGCAGGCTACAGTCCAGAGGGTCGCAAAGAGTTGGACATGACTGAGTGACTAACACTTTCACATAAACATTGTAAACTTTTTACGAATAATCCTTACAACTGGGAAAGAAAAATTTTACTAGTCTAATTTAGAGATGAAAAAGAAAGAAGATGCACCAAAGATGGGTAAATGGAAGAGCCTGGGGTTAAAGCTAAGCTCCCTGCTCACCTTTGGGAGCAATGATGGGGCAACAGAGATGAAACCTGGAAAGAAGCCCTGTACACCAGTGCTCACACCCACTTCAAATGGGATTTAGCCAAAGTGAGGGACAAACAAGATAAGCAAGAACCCTACCCTCGTGGGACTTAAAATCCAGTGGGGGAAGACACATCCATCAATACATTATCAAAAACTGTGATATGTACTGAAAGAAGAAAAAAAAAAAGCATGTTGATAATGATATAAGGCAGAGAGAAACTTGGAGGGGACACTATCTCAGACAAACTCTGAGACCTGAAGGATGGAAATGAGTAGTCATGGCAAGGCTGGGAGAAGAAATTTCATGGAACACGAATATCCATCTCAGAGCATAGAGGCAAGAAGGGCAGATTTGAGGAGCAGAAGAGAGGTCAGTGTGGCTGGTGAAGCTGGAAAGCAGGCATGCTCAGATCCTGAGGGCCCTAGGTGTCTTCATTTTCCTTAGAAGGCCCCCATGTACTCATAAATATAAAATCTGTCTGCACTTCTCCTGTCAATCTGCCTTCTGTCAACTCAATGCTGTAGCCTAAATAGAGACTCTAAGGGGGTAGAGGAAAAGTTTTATCTCTCCTGCAGTATAATCTTCCAAAGAGATTCTGTGCCTACATAGTTGGTTTTATACATATTATCTTTTTTTTTTTTTTAACACAAATAGCATATTCATACAGCTACTGGTCTGCATCTAGTTGTCTTCCTTAATAGGCCATCTAGGAGCCCTTTCCAAATCACTTCTTACAGAGCTGTCTCACTTTTATTAAAAGATACAGACCATTAGTTTGCATGGATGTGCTACAACCTTCTATTGATTTGTTTTCAAATGTTTTAACATTATAAGTGATGCTGCAGTGACAATCCTTGTGCATAGGTCACTTTGAACACATATGTAAATCTGTAGTAAATCTTGTAAATTCCTAGAAGTAGAACTGCAGGTCAAGGATGTGGACATTTTATACTCTGGTCTAATGCCAGACTGCCCTCCTGCAAGGTGACGCTAATTTACACTCCCACCAGCATTGGTGGAGGGTGTTTATGCTTCCTACGCCAAGCTGTTGAAGCTTCTTCTCTTACGCCTTTGTACGGAGGATACTTCATCCTCAAGTTCACATGGTCGGATGTGGGGCCCGAGTACACAGGCCTGGGTACTTCCCTGGCCTCTCCTGTCCCTGTGACGCCCCACCCTTGCCCAGACTCTGTGGTGCCAACAGCAGGGGCTGCAGCATGTTCTCATGATCTCCTGGTGTTTTCCTTTGGGGGAGAATTAAGTAATAATCAGAATAAACCAAATCACAAGAAGAATGTCTGGTGAGAGCTGGGTCAATAGCTTAAAAATGGATTCTGCTAGAAAAGGACAACATTCTAAATATTGGAAAATGAGCCCAAGTGAACTATTCCCTGCTCTTCCATTTCAATTAACCCTAAGAGGGCTCCATCACCAAGTTCACTTGTGATGAAGAAATCCCTCCTGCCATGATTCTATCAATCACTTTAAAAAGAGTGGAACTTCAGCTCCATAAGTAGAACATTTTTAAGATCGGCTAAGTGATATATTTTCACTCCTAATGGGTGGATAAGTAAGCACACAGCCACACCTGGCCCAGGTATGATAAGGAACAGGTTGTCTGGAGGTCCAAAACCGCCAGAGTTAAAGTTAGAGGGGAACAATGTGCTGGGACATTCTGTGGAAGCCCATGCCAGCACATTCTCCTAGAGGCAGGCCTCAGTCTGATGTCTGCAAAAGGGGAAGTTCAGCTGGAGGCTCTCTCAAGACTTCTTCCAGCGCTATTAGTCTACAACTTAGCGCAACACCTTAATTTTACAGGTAGAAAATGTAGGATTCAGCACTATCACATGAGGTATCCAGTAACAGAGCTAACGTGTACATTCTCTCATTGTTGCTGTTGTTTAGTTGCTCAGTCCTGTCCGACTCTTTGCGACCCCATGGACTGTAGCCTGTAAGGTTCCTCTGTCCATGGGATTTTCCAAGCAAGTATACTGGAGTGGGCTGCCATTCACTTCTCCAGGGGATCTTCTTGACTCAGGGATCAAACCAGCGACTCCTGCACTGCACGCAGATTCTTTACCACTGAGCCACCTGGGAAGCCCACATTCTGTCACACTTGTCTGCAAAATCTACTGCAAAGAAAGCTTCAGCTCTGTTCACAGGTGTCAGACTTCTCTTTTCATACATCTGCTCACCTAGACCTTGTTAACAATAAATTCTGCTACACTGGTGTCTGGAATAAGTATTCTCTCTCTCTCTCTTTTTAAAACAGCACAGATTGCTGAGTAAAAGTTAAGTATCAAAAAGGAAAGAGGCTATTCAACTCCATTTACATTGACTACCTATAAACTCAGACATCTACTTTTTCCACACGGATGACTTTTAGATGAAGCATTCTGTCACACTAGTAGTCAAAGAAATGTATATTAAAACAATAAGGAGACACTATTTTTTATATGTCAACTTGGCAAATCTGAGAAGAAATATAATGCAAAGATCTATTGATGGCAACTCATCTTTTTAGATGGAGACAAGGAGCTGGGATGACCCCTGTCTGCCTGCATCTGCCATTTCCACAAATGAGTCTGCAAACAACCAAACCTTCGGCCTTTCTCTGCTGGCTCTGAGGAGACCAAATGGAAAAGGATGGAAACTGAAAAGGATTACAAGTTCTGAAGTCTGTTCAAAGCGCAGTGCATGGCACTAACTGCATTTACTAAGGATCCACGCATCAGTGGTTAAAGTCGGAACATGTTTCTAGCTAGGGCAGCTCTGGATATTGTAAAACCCATACCCATGAATCTCAGCATTTACTTGAAAAGTTTAGGTAAGAGAGTCGCCCGGGCAGCTTGTTAAAGTTAATATTCCCAGGTTACATCCCAGTTGTTCTGATTCAGCAGGTACAGAGTGGGTACTGGAATCTGCATTTGAATAGGCAGGCCAGATGATTCTGATGCTGATGACCTGAAGACCACTCTTAGAAACTGAGCCAGGGACACCAGCCAGGCTACGAAAGCTGAGGTCCCGTCTTATGCAAACCTATGGCTACCACTCACTCATTTGCTCATACTTTCATTTAATAGAGATGTGTTAGATGTTTTAGCCTGTGCCCCTATGCAAACACAAGGGGAGATAAAGCACATGTCTGTGGTGTTTGTGGTTGGACAGGAAAGAGAGGAGAATAGCAACTGTCCTCAAAGAGCGTGGTGTTGGAGGGAAGCACACATACACTGGGGACAAGAGGAGAGTGCCTGGCCCAGACAGAGTCCCGAGAGGGAGCAGAGGTGACATCAGAGCAGTGAGTCTCGAGATAGTGACCTCAAGGCTGTGGTTATGAGTTAAGAAGATTAAAAACAGAGGAGAAAATTTCCAAGGCACAAAGGCTTGAGACAGTGGGACATGTTTGGAGAATATAAGCAATTCTGTATAATTAGAGTAAAAAGGCAGGTGTGTGTGCATGCACACTTGCACACTCATGTAAGGGTGAGAGAAGCGAGTCCAGGGAAGCACAGGGCCAGCTCAGAAGGGCACGAAGTGTGCCAAAGAGAGCCTCAGAAGGTTTTCAGTAGGGACCACATGTGTAGCTCTGCATTCTAGAAAGTCAGTCATGGTGACCCACCTTGGGGGGAAGATTCTACATGAGAGGATTAACACACTTCTTCACTTTCTACAAATGACTTCAGCTAAAAATACCTATGAAGAGCTTGATGCTGCTCTCTGCTGTTCAACACAAAAAAGATCTCCCTTTAAGCTGATTTCGTTTCTAACAAAGTCATGCTAATATTTTACATTGAGTCTGTATGAAAAAATAAATGTTTAGTTTTTCATGTAATTAATTACATATTACATGGATTAAATAATTAATTCATGTAATTAATTAATTTTCATGAAATTAATTGATTTCATGTAATTTTCAAGCAACAGTAAAAAGAACTCCCATGGGAGTTCTGACTCTGGACTGGGTCTGGAAGCACATTTTTTAAGTGGATACACTTTTGCAAGCAGCTCTGTGGAGGAGGGGCAAGGGACGCAGCAGCTGACACAAGCCCACGGTTAACATGCATTAAATAAGCCACTCCTCGTGTCAAATGGAGCTGTTTGCAGAGAAATGTGTTTGTGGTTCTGGGAATCATTAATCAATGGCGCAAAAGTGGCATAGAATAATTACTGTCCCAGGTATCGCTGGAGGCGATCAGAGTTCTCACATAGAAATGAATTAAGCTGCTGCCATTCTGAGCTCTGGTCTGCTGGCTTCCCCCAGAGGCCTCTGTGGGGACAAGCCATCCAGAAGTGTGTGAGGAGATGTGTCCTGCAGTCTCCTGGGCTTCTGAGATGGCAGGGGAGCAGGGGCAGGACTCACCGTGAGGCTGCCTGCCCACTTTCTGTGATGGCCACTGAAGGCAGGTGCTCTGGTTTTTCTGAGTGCGGGCGCACACCTGCCACATACACCCTGCGTGGGTGCGTTTTCACTCAGAAAGCACACGAGACCCACAAGGTCTCATGGAGACATCTGAGTTAGGAGAATTCTCAACAATGCTGACATTGTCTCAACAACGCTGAATTAGAATTACAACAATACTTACTACAAAATGTCTCAACACAAGCAGAAAATATTAGTCTGAGGAAATGAAGAAAATAACCGTCTATACACACACACACAAACACACACACACACACACATACCCCTGCTGTGGGCACACTTCCTGTATCTTTGCTTGAACTGTTTCATGGTGTGTGTGTGTGTGTGTGTGTGTGTGTGTGCGCGCGCGCGCGTGCGCAAGCTCAGTCATGTCCAACTCTTTGCCACACCATGGGCTGTGTAGACTAACAGGTTCCTCTGTCCATGTCATTTTCCAGTCAAGAATACTGGAGTGGGTTGCCATTTCCTTCTCCAGGGGTCTTCCCAACACAGAGATCAAACCTGCGTCTCTTGAATCTCCTGCATTGGCAGGCAGATTCTTCACCATTTGCACCATGGCTCCTCGATGGGGCAAGTGATGAGCTGGGACAGATTGAAAGAATCAAGGCGTGAGTGGATCTCTTTCCTGCTGAGATGATGAAGGATGGAACAGAAGGTCAGAGTAGAACCCAGGAGAAACCTGACCTGCTGGGCGGAGGCCTGTCTGGGGTTCGACGCCGTCCATAGATGAGCACTTCCTCGTTTGCACTGACAGGCCCTTCCCCACTTCCTCAAGGTCATCGCTTGGTGTTCAGAGTTAATACCTCATTTCCCCCTTTTTCTTGGACAGAAAGAACGAATCCTATGATACTATTAAAGGAAGAGTCATGGTCACAGTAATAATAGCAGGTACAAGCCATCGAGAGCTCCTCTGTGCCTGGCACAGAGTCTAGGGTGAGGACATGCAATATAAGCGGTGGAGGTGGAACTGGGGCCAGACCCCTGCCCACTCTGCCTAAAGGGAGCCTGTCTCCACGGGGCCCTCGCTTGTCACCTAGAACTTCTCCAGGGAGCGGGTGTATCTGGTGGTTTGGTCCACTGACCTTGCAGGAATTCAGCTGAATCAGAAAGCAGTCTCTTCCACAATTAACCATAAAGCCAGAGCAAATGAGCACAACTCAACAAAATGGATCAAAACAACTTGTGCAAAGAACAAATGTCTTGATAATGTTCAGAAACATCTTGCTTGCAGCTGCTCAGCACCTCATTCCTGGGAGCTGACGCTCCTTTGGCCCCCACACCCAGGGTGGCCCCTCTCTGCAGACAAAGGGACACCAAGCACCATGTGGAAACAGGACGGTTCCTGCCTTAGCCCCTGTTGGGCTTCACAAGCTCCTGTCTGCACAGTCTGGAGTCATGAGCCATGCGAAGCATTCCGACAGTTTCCTGCTATGTGACATCGAGACCCAGAAAGACTGAAGTTTAAGTACAGGCAGGGGAGGACATGAGAACAGCATCTTGCTAGTCCTGGCCTGCCTCTCATAGGCTGGGAAAGTTAGCCACCTGGGGGCTTCAGGCTCTGGCTTCCCCAACAAGACCCCAGAGTGAAGTGCTACAGCGTGAGACAATTAGCAAAAATACTGAAGGCAAGTACCCGCTGCACAGGCCAGGCTGATATTAGCACCGACTGTGACTATAACCTTCAGACCTTGCCCTCAGCCCAGTCAGGACTGCAGATACCTGGCCAGTCTTGGCAAGCACCTGGGAGTCATGCTATCTGCAGAAGCTCTTCTTGGTTGGTAGGAACATGGATTAGGTGAGATATGGATCTTTAGTGGTACCAAATGTGGCAGGCAGTATTTAGAGACAAAGATGTCCCCCAAGAGCCTTGTCCCCGGTTATCCCATCAAACACTAAACCAGGCACTACTTCAAGGGCTGGAAATGATTCCTCATTTCAGATGAAATTAAGATTGCAAATCAGTAGACCTTAAAATATTGAGATTACCCTGGATTACCTGGTGGGTCCAATTCCCATGAGACCTTAGCAGCTGAAGAGGAAGGTGGAAGAGTTGGTGGGAGAGAATCAATGGAGGAGGGAGGCAGAGGGGAGACGAAGGAGAGGGAAGATGAGGCAGAAGGGGGTTGGAGAGATGTGCAGGGTGAGAAGGCCACTGCAGCTGGCTTTTAAGATGCAGGAAGGGGGCCACAAGGCAGGGATGTAGGCAACCTCCAGCAGCTCAGAATAACCCCTGGTTAAGAGCCAGCAAGAAATAGGGACCTCAGTCCTACAGAGTTGTAGAACTGGATTCTGCCAACACCTGAATGAGCTCAGAAACACATTCATTCCCAGAGTCTCTAGAGAGACCCGCGGTCCTGCCAACACCTCAGTTTCAGTCCCTGTGAGACTCTTAGGCAGAAAACCAGCTGAGCTCAGAGTTTTGAGATAATAAATGTGGGTTGTTTTAAGTCATCAAGTTTTTGGTAATTTGTTATGGCGGCAATAGAAAATTAATATACCAAATGAAAGCAAAGCATTGCCATTGCCCTCTTCTTATCAAAACAATATAAAGAATTACATGTCAATATGGAGACAATATATAATTCCCTATTTCCTTACTCTATCAGGGAAGTAGGGAGGGATGGCTAGGGCTCAATAATCTGTGTAATATTCATCCTTCATATCAAGATTTCTCACCTTGGCACTATGGGCAATTGGGGCTGAATAATTAGTCTCTTCTCTCCTGAGCACTGGAGGATGTGAAGCAGCATCCTTGGCCTCTGCCCACCTGATGCCACTAGCAACCCTTCCCCACCAAATCATGTCAACTAAATGTGTCTCCTGACATTGGCAGTGGCCCCTGGGAGCAAAGTTGCCCCATGCTGAGAAGTCACATGATCCTTTAAGAACACAAAGTGAAGAAAGGCTTTTAAAGTAAGAAAGCAGTGATCTCTTAGCTGTTTTCAATTGACTGGGCAGTTACTAAACATCCATTTACCTATATGAACATATTAACAGATGATGTGTTCAAACTGTCATCAGCTGTTAGTACTCGGCAGCTGGATATTATGAATATGTATACACACATATAGAAATATATATGTTACATATGTATGTTTTAATATCCATTTTTTTAAACTTAACACAGTAGACTAACACTACTTCCATAGCCAAAATAAAAGGAATGTAAATATAATAAATCTTCAGGGCTTCCCAGGTGGCATTAATGGTAAAGAACCCATCTATCAGTGCAGGAGATGTAAGAGATGTGGGTTTGATCCCTGGGTCGGGAAGATCCCCTGCAGGAGGGCATGGCAACCTACTCTAGTACTCTTGCCTGGATAATTCCATGGACAGAGAGAAGCCTGGTGGGCTACAGTCCATGGGTCACAAAGAGTCAGACGCAACTGAAGCGACTTAGCACACACGCACTCATAATAAATCTTCATTCGTCAGTGTTTACTGACTGGCTTCTCTAGGCATGCCTCTAGTTGGGCACCTCAGGAAAAAATGAGGGTCCCTCCATTTATGAGCATCAGTACAGTGAGAGAGAGACAGGTGAAGTGGTGAAGTGGTGAAGGATAGCCTGTATGCCAGGGGCAAAGGTAGGAGGAGATGTAGGAGGCAGGGGACACAGGGAATGAAGGAGAGACAGCTCTCTAGGTCTCAGATTGGGGACAGGTCAAGATGGGCTTCGGCGAGTCAGCTGCCAGGAGTCTATCATGCAGAACACTGCAGGTAGATGAACCAGCATGAGCAAGACACGGTGGCAAGATATGATGGGGGCTTGCAAATGTGTTCTCTGGCTGAAGGCTGTGGGTTAAGCACATATCAGGACCTTATTCTTCCAGGACTGTGTTGATTGAACTGTTACCCAGATCTGAAAGCAACTAAGCAATGTGGTAGAAGCTCTGCAGTCATCCCTTTGGCCAACGCACTTCAAGCCAGTCCTTTTACCCAATGCCTAGAAGGAGCAAATCCCCATCTGACACCCTCCAGGGGTCTCTACCAGGAGCCTGCCCCTGGAAAGGACAGGCTTCAGTTCAGTTTCTGCTCCTTGCTGAAATGCATCACAGATTCTCTGAGCTTGTCACCTGGTCCTGGAAATCCAGGCTGCTTACTCAGTGGCCCATAGCTCTGCTCTGCTCTTCTCTACCCTGTGGCCAGGATAGCCCTCAGCTCTCATGCATTCACCTCTGTGTAGACCCTGCATGACTTTCTGGCCCTGCCCTGCCCACCCCTCTGCTTTGCTGGGGCCTCTTCTTCATTTACATGCATAGCAACCCAGACAGAAGTGTTGATAGATGAGATAGACGACCTTTGAAAAGGGAAGAGAACTGGTCTTTAATAAGCCACCTCACATGAGCTGGGCTTTGCACTAGTCACTTTGCTTCCATTATTCCATTTAAGCCTTATGGGAATTTTGTGAAATGGTTGCTATGGCTGTGATATTAAAGATGAGAGTAACTGAGGCTCACAAAGATGAAGTAACAGGCCATTTATTTAGTACGTGGCCACGTTGGGATTTCAGTTCAGTTCTGTTTTACTTTAAGACAAGTGCTTCATCTTCCATACTTACTTAGATTTGTGTAAGCGAGACCACCTCTGTGCCTGTACTTCAGGGAGACTCCCTAACCCTCTTTCAGGCATACCCAGAGGTCATGCACACCAACAGCCTGGGATCCCACAACCCAGCTCCAGGCATTCCCAACCATGGGTTTCCCTGCTAACTGCCCAGCCTGCCTCCTGACTGTGCACACTACGCACAGGCCCATCCTTTCCGGGGCTCACGGTGCCATGAGTATGCTTCCTCTAGGCTTGAGTGGTGGCCAAGGGGAGCTGATTTCAGGGTGAGGAATGTGGGGACAGCTGGGACAAATGGGTCAGTGTCCAAACACATCCACCAAGGCCCCTTTTCAAGGTGTGGGATGAACCTTTAGAGTGGTCAGGCTGTGAGCAGGGGACCAAGACGCTGAACCATAAGAAGGTCAAGAAGTCTAAGTTGAAATTGGCCTCCCAGTTTATTATAAAGGTCAATGTAGGACATTAGGATATATGTCATTTAACAGATTAACAACATGATTGACATCTAAACATTTTGATGCAAGATGTATGGGCATTCACATACTTGCTCTGGGCCCACAAATTTAGGAGTATGCTGGGTTTTTTTGCTCCTTCACTTCTTTATGGTGAATAGAGATATCACTTCTCATGTGAATGCAAAAAGTTTAGTTCTCTCATGTCTGATAATCTTTAAAGAGTAATCGTGACAGGCTGTGTTACCTTTTCATGATCAAGAAGCTCTTGTAAGATGACTTGTCTTTCCAGACATAGTTCTAAGAAGTCTTCAGAGTGCAGGCTTTCACGCAAGGCGGGGAAGAAGGTCAGCTGGGTGCAGTCCACCACCTCATCTCTCTCGCTCTCGCCTTCCTTCAGTGTCAGCTCATCTGCAACAGCAAAAAGGGGACATGTGTTTTGGGCATGGGCCACCTTGCATCATGAGGGAAGTGTGCAGCGTAGGTCCAAGGCCCTGGGAGGAACTGCAAAGTCTCAGAGCAGCCATGAACGGTGTAGATCCCAGGGTGTCCCTCACTGTTTCTGAAAGTGGACATACCCCTCTGACCTCATTGTGAGGTGAACATGCCTGCAGGTTGATGTACTCCAGAAAGTGTATCTAAGCCCAGTTGCTCTCGGGTCTGCAGTGACCACAGGGCGACATTTAAAAATTCACCTTCATTAATCAGTAAAGCAGTTCCCTAGAGGGTCACCAGGATTTGCTTTTTCTCAACTTTACTCTGTTCACTCTTTTTAAAAAGTGACCTTTGCCCTCCTAATTACGGAAACTATCTTCTTATTGTAAAAAAGAAAAAACTTGGAAAACTCATGAAGTTGGGAGAAATACAAAAATTGTGAAAAATTAAACAAATATTGCCCATGCACCCAGAGAGAGTGCAAATAACAATAGCTTCCATTTAGTGAGCACTTTCTCTGTGCCGGATCCTTGAATGACATTTTCCCTCTACTCCTACCTAGGTTGTAGATTCCATTCCATCCTCACTTGACAAATGAAGATACTGACAGAGGCTAATTACTTGACTCAAAGTCATATGGCTACTAACATCTGAGGCAGGATCTGAACCAAGTCCCTCGCTAGAGTCCCTTTCATCTCTAGGCTGTTTGCCCTCACTGGCCATACTTTGGTGAACTATATATCGTTTCTGTACACATATGTATATGTGCAGAAATACACGTGTGTTCATGCTGTTGTGTCTGTCTCTGCAATCCCATGGACTGTAGCCCGCCAGGCTCCTTTGTCTATGGGATTTTTCAGGCAAGAATACTGAGGTCGGTTGCCATTTCCTCCTCCAGGGGATCTTCCTGACCCAGGGATCAAACCCGTGTCTCATGCATCTTCTCATTGGTAGGCTGATTCTTTACCACCGAGTTACCTGGAAAGCCCCATGTATACGTATGCACACATATAATTTTAACATGATGAGGATTATGTTGAATTTATAGCTTTTCTTTTCTAAATTTTGCTCAAAAAAAGTTATGCCATGAATGCTTTCCCATTCCATTGAAAGTTCTTAGAAAGCAAACTAAGTGGCTGTGTAATAATCTATTGTGTGACTTCCATAAACACTCAATCTATTTCCTATTCTTTTAGAGATACAACTATTATCTATTTTGGTATTGCCAAAATCTACAGTGCTGCAATCAGTGTGTGTACATACAGACTTATTTCCTGAGGATGCACTCCTGGACACGTGCATTTGGGTACCAGCTAAGCATAGACCTATGTATATCTCTAGATCTTGTTCCTCCACCCTGTCCCGGGTGTCCACCAGCCTTGAGCAGCACACTGCACATGGCAGCCAGGTCAAGGGGGCTTCCGGTCATTCTCTTGGTGCCAGGATGCTTATCTCTTTGAAGTCCTCCCCACCTGGGTATCTCACATCTGGATGAGTGAAAGTGACTGCTGCTCACAGCAACAGTCATCACAGGCTTTCCTCAGGCAAAGAAAGCACTGTGCAGACATGGGCACCCCAGAAGGCACGGTGATCGCAGCCCTTTCTTTTCCCCTTCCTGAGTTCCCTGCTGGGAACTGGGGGTCCACACTGGAAGCACAGAGAAGGCCTGGGGTCCTAGGCGACCAGGGGAGTCTTATGTATGGTGAATGAGGGGACTCAGCAGCCTGTGGCCCTAGTCCTCATAGAACCAGCCCCGCTTTCTGCCACTGCATCCTCTGCAGCCACCCAGTCTCCTTTTGAGAAGGAGAGCAGGCAGACAGTCCCTCTAAACTTAGGGTTATGGCCCTTGGGCTGAAAAGAAGAGAAACCAGAAAATAGGTGTTAGAATGTCATCCCAAGTCCTGTGCTGCAGTGGGACCCCCAAATCAACACAGGATCAGGGCTCAAGACCCTTATTTCTGGGCTTTGTTGCTGCAGACTGGCAAGATAGCAAGCTCCACACAAAATCCAGGGCTAAGGCACTGAATGAGACGAGTTTAATCAGCTCTAGGAAGTTGTCACTTGGTTAAGGAGACGACATCAGCTGCAGCCTAGGGCACAGTGAAACTCACAGACAGGGAGTGTTTGAAACAAAAGGCACATCCTTGGTAGAAACACAAAAACTGAAATATAGTGCACGTGTCTGAGTGTGTATTTGGTATGTATTTGGATGTGTTTGGGCCTTCCCTGGTGGGTCAGTTGGGAAAGAATCTGCCTGCAATGCAGGAGACCTGGGTTTGATCCCTGGGTTGGGATGATCCTCTGGAGAAGGGAAGGCTACCCACTCCAGTATTCTGGCCTAGAGGATGCCATCACAAAAGTTGGACATGACTGAGCGACTTTCACTTTCACTTGGAAGTGTATGGGGCAAAATGATCTCTGAAAATAAGCTAGATTATCAACATATCAATTCAACCAAGTTCCTCCACGAGTATTAGATAAAAAGTAAACCTAAGGAATTCAAAGTACATTTTCAAACTGGAGAAATAATAATGACCACTGTATCTGTCATCTTTATAATCAGAGAATTCAGTGTAAGTATTAAATATCTCTTCCATCCACTTTTGCTCTAAAACATTTTCCTCCTAGGTGTTTTAGGTCACATATTGAACATGTATTTGTATTGGGCAGGGCACTTTTAAGATTTCCCTCACAGAGCACATTGACAAGATAATTTCCCTGAAAAATGTTCTTATTGTTGCAACATAAACACAAAATCCTTCCCTTAATAGAGTGTTCATGTCTGCAAGCGCACAATGATAAAAGGCTTTACACTGTCTACTCTAGACTTGCAGCATTCTTTTCCTACAATATATTAACTTGATACCTTTAAGAAGATGTTAAATAAATCAAAAAATTGGTTTAACTATTAAATTAAAAAATAAATAAATTGAATACCTTGGTTTTCAGTGTTCATTTGAGAAACACTGCCATTTCTATTTTGGCTTTCCTAAAATAAAACCAGAGAAACAGATATTAAATTTGGATACCTATGTGCCCCAGCCCCCATTCCAAAGATTTGCACAAACACACATACACACGCACGCACACATTTGACCCTTCAAATCACTCACACACTCAAGACTCAGATGCAAGGGGGGCAAAATGCCAAATCCTAAAGGACCGCAATCAAATGCAAATATTAATGTTCTTGAGTCAAAGGGGAAAAAACCCACAATTTTCCATTAAGTCAGATTTACAGTAATTACCAAAGATATGCCAAATGAGAGTAGAGAGCATCCTGGCTGTCTGTGGTATGGGCCACCCTGGAGGGGGGACCAGAGACAGGGTCTGGGGCAGCCCAAGAGACCAGAGGCCAGGTTCCACAGCCAGCTTTAGCCTTGTCATCAGCACCATGGGTAGGCTTATTTTTCCTGCCTCCATCTCCTAAGGAAAGTGTTTGAGGGAAAAATACTATATACCACCAGATGTTTATTGATAATACATTAAAAATTAAAATGTCTACTGAATAAATTAAATATAAATTTTCATTAGGTTTTACAAAGGATTTAACATGGGTAAAAGATTCTGAGGTGACGGACTAGAGAATAAACCCAACGTTGTAACTTCAGGTGGATGCAGAAGAAAATATCTTGAGTTCCAGGGTTTGGAAAGACAGCTTTTTAGAATCTCTTAAACCAGGATCATTCAGTGAGAACATGAAATGCTATTAACAGGTTCTTCCTATATTCACTACCAATCCAAGGATGATTCTTCATCATTTAAAAGGCAAAAACCTAAGTTTGACAGAGAGTCCAAGCTTCGTTACAGCCAAGTCCCAGAGACTGTCCAGATTTTCTTGCCTGGGAATCTAATCCAGTTTCAGTGTCATTTGGACTAAATGGTCACTGGCTCAAGCTTGCAGAAATAGCTGAGTTCCAGCTATTTCCACTGTAAGACTTGATATAGGATTTGCCTGCACAATAATGCCCATATGAGGGCTGATTATGACTGCTCCAGGACACAACTTGTGCATGTAGACTATGTCCATCACATTGCTCTTTTCAAAAGCTGGCATCCAGATCATTCTAATGGACTTTATGGATGTCAGCATGGTATTAGGTTGGTGGGATTGGTGGTGTAGATATGAACCACTCATATCTACATTCACTCAGACTGTAGTTAGAGCATCCCTTTTATGTACGTGGGGAATTAGTGATTCTTCTGTCAAACAGCATCAAGAATACATTACAGCACTCCTACAGTTAACTGTGGGCATTCTCTTTCCTACCTGTTCATGCCAAAGCACTCCTGATGGAAACACCAGATGGAAAAGCTAAGGAGACACCTCCCTACACATTTCCTGTCTGGAACATCCTGTCTTGTTGCATCTAATTCTTACCTTGAGCATTTCTTGATTCGGGGCCTCTAGAGGAGATAAACGTCTGATGCGTTTCCGCATACGAGCTGGTCCTTCTCTCCAATCCAGTTCCCACTGGGAGCAGGGTGTGACTTCTGCCATCTGATACCACAAGCCCAGCTCCCCAAAAAGCTGCTCCTGGATTCTGGTCCACGCATTGGCTGCCTTGATGTTGCCACATCTCCGTCTCTGGGAAGCAGAAGCATAGCATCACCCCTGGACACAGCTCCTTATCGGCCCGGCCCCAAACCTCCTGGGATGAACAGACCGAGCCCCTCATAACTGCCTGAAGAAAATAACCTATAAAGGCATCCCCACACACCTGCAGGGTGTGTAGTGAAATCTCTGGAGCCAGGACCAGGTAGGGAGAAGAAATCAGTTTGTCCAGCTTTGAGACCATTTAACTCAGGTTCAAGGAGGAGAAAAATCCTCTGCCCTTTGGCCCATAGAGCTTCATGACTGCTGTGTGCTGTGCTGTCCCAAAGGTCCCCATATACTACTCATCAGAGGATTGGGGAGCTATCTGATAGAACAGACACAGCAGCCCGCCATAACCCCTGCCCTTCAAAGTAGACAGGGAATTTAACCATGGTCCCTACCCAGTCCTACTGAAAGCACTCCTTCTAGTGTCTGGACTGAAGGTGCGATGAGACTGTTCACAGAAGCCCAAACCTTTGATATTAGTGAAAATAACTCCACCTACTATGGACTGTAGCCTGCCAGGCTTCTCTGTCCATGGGATTTTCCTGGCAAGAATACTGGAGTGGATTGCCATTTCCTCCTCCAGGGGATCTTCCTGACCCAGGGATCCGAACCCCACATCTCTTACATCTTCTGCATTGCAGGCAGATTCTTTACCACTGAGCCACTGAGGAAGCCCACATCTTCTGCTAGAGTATAACTCAAACCTCTACCAAAATACATCAACACCCCAAACTGCTTTTGTACGCCACAGTGAAGTTCCCTACATCATCTTTCAAGAAAACATTTCAATTCAGTTTGGACAGCAGAATCAACTTTGTCTGCAGGGCAAATTTTTGCAACTATTCACATATTTGATGGTATGCACCCTACATTTTAATTTTTAAGAAAACTGAAAGGTGTTAATGACAAGAAGCTCAGACCTTATAAATGTGACATAGAGAAGAAACTCATTGCCATGCATTAAACTGAGCCCCTTACCTGCTCTATCTCATCTCCACCATACAATGACACTGAAAGCGAATGCAGGAACTTCTAAGTAATTTCTATTATCCTCATGAAGGAATAAAGTCTAGAAGAGGAGAAGTGATTTCCCCAAGGTGACCAACAGCTGACCAAGCTAAGATTGAAACCAAGTCTGTCTGATTCCAGAGCCTTTAGCTTCAACCTGCATGCCTGATTCCTTTCCTAGGGCCCTGGTATTATTTTATTAAATCCTAATTTCTGCCAGTATTACTTCAAAGACTGGCAGACTTAGACGTAGATCCTGAAAATATGGACCATTTTAAATGGGAAAATCATTCTCAGAGCTTGAAAATTGTCTCAAAAACAAGACAGATGGTATAGTTCTAAGCACATGGTCTTTGGTGTCGGATGAACTTGGGTTGTCACAATATTTCTGCTTTTCACTAGCCACTTAATCTGAAGGAGACTTAGAATCTTCATCAGTCAAGTTTGGTTAGTAATATTACCACAATAATAAAACCATGGGATTATATAAGGATCGAATGAGACAATATTTTCAAGAGTTTAATATGGTGCCTCGCAAACTTAAGCAGTTAGTATTATTATTGTGAATAAAGCAAATCTTATTTCAAAACAAGATTACTTTGTTTCTCCGCAGTTCTTAAATTCATACCCAAAATGATCATAGCATTTTACAAGTACTCCAATTTTTTAATAAAAGACTCCAGGAAAATAATGACTATCCAAAGTCTTTATGGATTTAGTTATATGAAATGAACACTTGTTTGGGGAAAATGTTTCAGCTCCTTGGAGACTATTGTTGCATTTGTAGTTCCACATTGAGTTTCACAGAGGATAAACAATCCCATGCTACTGGGTTTTCCATCTGGAGTTTCAAATTAGTCTTTTAAGATCATTCCTTCCACCTTAGGGCTCCATTTGTGCAACCTGGAGGTTCACGGCTGCCTGAGTCTGCATCACAGGGCAAATGTGTTTTCTTGAATATCTGTAGTCAGACATACGAGCGTCAGTGATAGGGTCCCTCATTCATCCCTCAGAGATGAACAATTGTTTAATCCATAATAGAAGGCTATATGTGGTCCCAGGACAGAGGACATGACGTGACTAAATAAGCAAAAGTCCTGAGTTTCTACCCCTGCAAGGTGTTCATAAAGCCCATGTTTATGCACAGGGTAAAGTCCTCTTTCAGTTCAAACCACTAATGGGCCAAATGCCACATCAGACCCAGAGGCAGCGATGCTGGTGAATTAGAGGGAGCTATGATTCTTGGCTAAATAGAAACTCTTGGGTAGCCTCATTGAGGCTTTCCTTCTTGGCAACCAGCCCTTCTCTACTTCCAGTCCCAGTGCTGAAGTATGGCTGATCTGACTTTGGTGGGTGATGAATGGTTATAGGATGGGTTAGTGAGCATCATTTATTGGGATTGGAACTACTGGTCTCAAAAGCCCATACAGAGCAGACTGCAAAGAGGTGGGTGTGCACATACTCAAGGCCACACACCCCTGCTCTTGGCAACCTTATGTCCATCAGGAAAAAGCACATGATGTATATGCACCTGAGGTAGACACAGCCTATAGACAGGTCGCTTAGCAATGAGACAGTCCCTCTGCACAAGTTAGATGATTTTTCATCCTTCATATGAGCTCTTCCTAGTTCCAGGATGTATAACCTGGGGAGCAGAGCATGAGTTCCCTCAAGCCTCACATACTCTCCTCCATGGGCCCTGGTGCCTCAGACTATAGTAATCCTGTACATTTGTGTGTGTATGTTTGCATGTGTGTGTGTGAAAAAGAAAGAGGGAGAGAGGAGCCAGATTCCTTAGAGAAGAGCTTGAATATTTGGATCCAGCTCTTCTTCCAGAAGAAGCCTGATCTTCTCCTGGGTCTTTCAATAACACAAAACATTTCATGTGTTGCCTAAGCCAGCTTGGGTTGAGTTTCTGATACTTACATCTGAAAAAGCTGGGACCAAAACCTAACGGATACATAGAGCCTGAGCAAGAAATGGAAACAGCCTGTTGGCCCCCTCAGTTCAGTTCAGTTGCTCAGTCATGTCCAACTCTTTGTGACCCCATGAATCACAGCACACCAGGCCTCCGAGTCCATCACCAACTCTCGGAGTTTACTCAAACTCATGCCCATCGAGTTGGTGATGCCATCCAGCTATCTCATCCTCTGTCGTCCCCTTTTCCTCCTGCCCCCAATCCCTCCCAGCATCAGGGTCTTTTCCAATGAGTCAACTCTTCGCGTGAGGTGGCCAAAGTATTGGAGTTTCAGCTTTAGTCTCAGTCCTTCCAATGAACACCCAGGACTGATCTCCTCTAGGATGGACTGGTTGGATCTCCTTGCAGTCCAAGGCACTCTCAAGAGTCTTCTCTAACACGGCCCCTAGGGAGCCCAAAAGAGAACAGACAGAGCAGTGCCCCTCTCACATTTTTTTTAAAAAAGGGGCCATTTCTGGGGTGGAAGGCATTTTGCAAAGAGCTTTAATCTGTAAAAACTGTAACTTAAAAAAACCACAGACCTAGTGAGGAATATCTGTAAGGGATGATGAGGACTCAGTGTAAGAGCAGACAGCCCGGGTATATGGCACAGCAGAGCCCAAAGCAGCCAGACCACAGTGAAAAGAACAAATAGAACTAAAAATGGCAAAGGGGCATCCTGGCAGAACCAGAGCAGAGGCATCTGTTTCCACCAGTACCTCTGGAGTGATGAGAAATTTGGAGAGTGAATATCAGAACTGCATGATTTGCTGGTGATGAGATGATGGAGTAGAGTGATGCTTGGGTTAGCTTCCAGGGCACTGGGTGATGTTATCTTGTCATGTCAGGAGCACCTGCATCTCCAGCGACCTCTTGGGTGTAGGTAAAATGCTTAGTTGAAGAAGTCTTATGTAACCTGTTACTGAGAGTCGTGTGGGTGGGGGCCTGAATCTCATTATCTCTACCCTCTTGGGAGGACCTCGTGGAGGGTACTTAGGAGAAGCTGTCCTTGAAGAACATGGCATATTTCATGGGCCTGATTTCTTTTCAGACCTTGGACTTGACTTCTCAGGAAGTGGAGTGAGGCTACATTGGGAAAGTGTGCTGCTGCTTAAAAGAAAGTAGGGTGAATGCTCCAGACCCCACCATCTCCGTCAGACAGTGATAATATCTGCATTCTTTAAAACATCAAAACAATCTGTCTTAAATATTTAAACACTTGGAAAGTGTCCTTATGGATTAGCTTCAAAATGCTGATTTTCTCAAAAATACCTCAATCAACAGTAAAGCTTTACACAACTTTCTCAAGCACTCTCTGAGCCCCAGACAGGCCACATGCTGAAAATGAGCCCGGCTGACGCTCCAGGAGACTGGACCCTTGCCTTCTGGGCTCAGAGCCTCTGCTGAGGTTCCGTCCTTTCCCATGAACTTTCCATCTTTCAAATTTCAGCAGAAATCCACCAAGGACCAGACAGCACAACTGTCTTAGCTATGAGCAAATCTTCCAGGCATTTCCAACCATTAGAAGAGAAATGGTCACTGGTCTTGACTGGATGCTGATTTGAAAGTTTAGATAAACAATGTCACCTGTCTTGAAATGGAACAAGTGTGATGATGGATAGTCCTAAATAAAGGATGCAATCCTAAATGATTCATCTTATTTTTCCCCCAATGGCAACTGAATTTATTAATTGTATTGCTAGTCCTGAATGAAGTCAGTGAACTCAAACAGTGAGGTGTTGACATGCAAGGGCCTGTCCAAGGGGCATAGATAACAGAGTCATGCCCCTAGCTCCCAGCACAAAGTCTGAGGCACCCTGGGCTCTTGATGCCTATTTACTAGTAGGTGAATGAGTAGATAAGTGAATGGACACACTGCCTATCTCTTCAGCTGCTAACACTGCGGATCCGAATTCCATGGCACAGGTCTTGCAGGTAGAACCGACTCACTAATGATCAACTATTTTCTGAGCCAATTTAGAGTTTAAACCAAAGGCTCTTGTGAATCTTTATTTCATGTTCAAGGTGGATTCCAGTCTAGTGTACAGAGAAAGACACTGTCTTGCTTCTTACCTGCACATGATCTTTGTATAGAGATGCATATAGTTCTTGTCCTCTTCGTCTGTAGTTCTCAATACATGACAAAAAGTCCTGGAGAAGAGAGAAAGCAAGCCACAGCTAGTAACAACTGTGATTTTAGATAAGAACTTCCTGCTCTGGCCAAGTGCCAGAGGAAGTAACAGTCACAGGACTTGTTGGTCAAATCATTCACAACCTCATGAATACATGAATCACCTATGCTGTTACATACACATACAGATTCACATACATGTTTATGGGTTACTTTTACTTCTAACTACATTGAACCAGGTTATAGCAAATAAATCTTCCTCCCAAGAATAACTAGAAAAGCTAGAGCATAATATTTAAATCAAAAGGGAGTTCTAAAAAACATTCAAGTAACATATTTATAGAACAGGGCACCCAATGATAGTAGAATACACATTTTCAAGCCCCACAAAATATATACTGAGACAAACTACATGCCAGACCATAAAATAAACTTCAACAAATGTATAAAAAATTGAAATATGCAAAATATATTTTCTGATCATAACAGAATAAATCTGAAGTCAGTAACAGGAAATCTCCAAACACTTGGAAACTAAACAGTATACTTCTAAATAACCCATGGATCAAAAAGTAAGTCTCAAGCGAAATTTTACAAAATACATTGTATTAAACAAAATTGAAAGTAGAACATATCAAAATTTGTGTTGCATAGCTAAAACAATGCTGAGAGGGAAATATATGCCATCAAGTGCATACATTAGAAAAGAGTTAAGTTTTAGAAAATTTGAACAGATCAATAACAAATAGGGAGACTAAATAAAGTAATCAAACATTTCCCACACACACACCAAAATGCCCAGGACTAGATGGCTTCACCAGAGATTTCTATCAAACATTCAAAGAAGAATTAATACCAAACCTTCGTATATTTCAAAAAAAAATAGAAGAGGGAATACTTTTCAACTCATCCTAAGAGACCAGCATCACTCATACCAAAGCTAGGCAAAGATACCACAAAAAAAAGAACACTGAAAACCAATACCCATAATAAACACAAATACAAAAATTCTCTATAAAATATTGGCAAACAATTCAACAGCACATTACTAGAATCGGATACCATGATGAAATGGAATGTATTCTTAGGATGCAAGGATGGTTCAATGTATGCAAATTGATTAAAAAGATAGCAAGAGAGTATTACATACAACTAGATACACATAAATGTGACAACTGAGACTAAATGGACAAATTCTTTGCAAAAGCACAAGCTACCAAATCTCAACCAATATAAAATAGATCATTGGAATAACATACAACAGTTAACGAAATTGAATTCATAATTTAAATACTCTCCCCAAATAAATTTCCATGTCCAGATGACCTCACTTGAGGATTTTACAAAATATTTAAGCAATAATTAACATACATTTTACAAAATGTCTTCCAGAAAATAGAAAATATGGGTACATTTCCCAATTTGTTTTATGAAGCTAGCAATACCCTTATAACTTTATATCACAACCAGACAAAAATACTACAGGAAAATAAACCTAACTTTCACAAATAGAGATGCAAAAATTCTTAACAAAATATTAGCAAATAGAACTTAGCAATACATAAAAATAATCACATATAATGACAGAATGGAGTTTATTTCAGGTATGCATAGCTGGTACATACCCAAAAAGCAATCATTGTAATCTACCATATTAGTAGGTTAAAGAAGAAAATGATGTGATCATATCAATTGATGCTTGATAGTATTTGAAAAAATTCAAACTTCATTCACTATAAAACTCTCAGAAAGCTAGGAATAGAGGACAACCTGGTAAAAATCATCTACAAAAATTCACAACTAACATTAGATTTAATGCAAAGCAATAAATGCTTTCTCTCTAAGACTGAAAACAAAGATGTATGCTTTTATTGTTCTCATTCAACAAATTGCTAAAGTGTTCAGATTTTATACCAGAAGCACAATTCAGAAAAGGAAAAATTAATGAATTTGATCTCATCAACAGTAAAGCTTTTGCTCTACAAAACTCATATAAAAATGATATAATTAGCTACAATCTGGAACAAAATATTTGCAAATCATATATCCATCAAAGGACTAACATCTGGAATATATGAAGAAATTTAAAACTTATGTGCAAAAAAAAGTCTACGAGAATATGTGCAAAAGATATGAATAGACATAAAGAGGATATGAAAATGGCAACAAAGCACATAAGGACTGAGTTCTACATCAATATCCATTAAGAAAATGAAAATAAAAAGCCACAATGAGATATCACTACACTTGTATCTGAATGGTTAAATTTAAAAGACGACAACAACGAATGCTGGTGAGGATACAGAGAAACTTAATCACTCATGCACTGCTGGTGGGAATGTATGGTACAGTCGCTCTGGAAAACAAGTCAGTAGATTTAAAAAAAAAATCTAGTCAACCACCATAAGATCCAGAAGTTGTAACCTCTGGGGATTTATCCCATGAAAGAAAAACTTATACTCACACAACAATCTGTACATGAATGTTTATAGCAGCTTTATTCATAACAGACATAAACTGGAAACAACCGAGATGACCTTAAACAGGTGAATAATTAAAGAAAATGTGAAACATCTATAATGTGGACCACTGCTCAACAATAAAAAATAATGAACTGTTGATACATACAACAATCTGGATGAATCCACACAGAATTATGCTGAGGGAGAAAAAAATCCCCAAAGGGCAACAAGGGGGCTTCTTGTAGTGATGGAGATATTCCTTGTTGTGACACTATATTTTTTTTTTGCAAGGTGATACTATTTGGGGAAACTGGGTAAAAGGTATATGAGATCTCTCTGTATCATTTACAATTGCATGTGAATCTACAATTCTTAAAATAGAAAGTTTAATTTTTAAAAAAGTCATTGAGGGCTCTATCTTCACCATTTGAAAAAAAATTAATTCTGGGAACACATATAATTATTCTAAATCAATAAGATTAAAAAAGAGACATTCAGTGGAAAATTTTTAAAAAGAAAAATTTGAACAGGCACTTAGTTAAAAAAGATGTCAATGACCAATACACATATAACAAAGAGGTCAATTTCATTTGTCATCTGGAGGATATAAACTAAAACCACAATAAGAATATCTAAATTCAAATAGCTAATAATGTCATGTTTTGATCATCACATGGAGCAACTGGAACTCTCTTACACTGCTAAATTGGTACAACCATTTTGGAACATTGTTTAGCAGTGTCTTAAAAGATGAGTATACACATACCCAGAGAACCAACAATTTCATTTCTAGATATATACTTAACAGAAATTCATGCATGTGTATTCCAGAAGACATGTGAGAAAGTTGGTAACAGCAGTGTTTGAAGTAGTCCCAAAGTGAGAACAACGCAGGCTTCCATCAGGAATAGACTAGATAAATAAATTATGATATAGTCATATATTATATCCTCTATGGTAATGGTTCTTAAAAATGTGGTTCATGAAACCCTAGTGGCTCTTAATACCCTTTCAGGGAATCTGTGAAGTCCCAACTATTTTCAAAATACTAGAACACCTTTGCCTTTTTTCACTGTGTTGACATGTGCATTGATGGTCCAAAAGCCACGATGAGTAAAACAATTTTCATAGTCCAAATCAAGACACTGGTGCCAACTGTACAGTAATCATTGTACATAGTCCTCATCAGCAGGAACTCATAGGGAAAAAAAAATCTTCACTTAAGATTGTCATTGATGAAAAAGTGCAGGATTAATTTTATGAAATCTCAGTCTTTGAATACACTTCTTAATAGTCTATGTGATAAAATGGGAAATCTACATAAAGCACTTCTGAATACCAAAAGCCATAGTGGTCATTTCAAGGAAAAGCATTTGTATAATTGTTAGAGTTGTGAACTGAACTAGCTACTTTTGGAATAGGACATCATTTTTATTTGAAAGAATGTTGTTGTTGTTGTTTAGCTGCTAAGTCAAGTACAGTTATTTTGCAACTCCAAGGACTGTAGCCCACCAATCTCCTCTGTCCACAGGATTTCTCAGGCAAGAATACTGAAGTGGGTTGCCATTTCCTTCTCCATTGGATCTTCCCCACCCAGGGATCAAACCCACGTCTCCTGCACTGGCAGGTGGATTCTTTACTGATGACCCACATGGGAAGCCCTTGAAAGAATGATTGACAGACAAAACTAAAGTTATGAAGACTTGGGCATTTGGCAGATATTTTCTTGAAAATGAACAAAATGAACCTGTCATATTAAATAAAACCACTGACAGTATTTGCAGCCTATAATAAAATCTGGGCATTCAAATTTCAAATGTTAGAATATTGGAAAACTTGTAACTGCCTTTGTGAGCTTGACAGTTTCTCAGTAGATAAATATTTTTCTGATAGATTGGTGGTATATGAATATGATTTTTCCACGTTGCATAATGAAAATCAACATTTGGGAGATCTTTCGACTCAGGGAACCAATGTTTTCGCTATTTGTTATATGCATGTTCCAAATCATGTATGGGTTAAAATATCCATTCAAACTACAAGATAGTAAATACATTTTACTGTAACAGAGTACAAAAATTTCACTGATAAAAGTTTCAAATAACTTCCGAGAAACTGCTACTTGTTGAATTTTGGTGTAGTATCAAAGAATAATATCTATAATTTTCTAAAAAGTTTATTAAAATACTCCTTTCTTGGGACTTCCCTGGTGATTCAGTGTTATGACTCTGCACTTTCAATTCAGGAGGTGTGGATCGAAACCCTGGTCAGGGAACTAAGATCCCACAAGGCCACAGAGCATGCCACCCTCAAAAAAATACTCCTTTATTTTCTAACTTCATATCCATGAAAGATCAGATTTTCTTCATTTATTTCATCCAAAAAAAAAAAAGAATTACAACCAATTGAATAAAAGGCATATATGAAAATCCATCTGCCTTCTACTAAGCCAGATAGATATTAAGGAATCTGCAAAAATATAAGACAGTACTACTCTTTTCACAATTTTAAAAAAACTATATAATTTTTTTAAAATGTTACTTATGCTTGCATATAAATTATATAGATTTATTACTGCTATTTTTAAATTAATTAATAAATGTCATTTTAAAAATTCTGTTTTAATTTCTTACCCAGTAAATATCAGTAGATGCAATCTATATGATACAACAGCTCTTTGAAATCTCAATAATTTTTAAGAGGGTAAACAAATCTTGAGACCAAAAAATTTGAGAACAGTATGAAAATGTTGTTTGGTTACTATAAAAATAAATGAACTACTGTTTCATGAAATAACATGGATAAATCACATAGTTTGGAATGAAAAAAAACAGAAGAGTGTATATGTTATTTCATATACATAAAAGTAAAGTGTAGAAAGCTGATGTATGTTAGCTGCCAGGAAATTGTCTACTTTGAGAGTAGAAGGTGCTAGTGACTAGAATGGGGCATGAAGTTGGGGGTGCTTCTAGGGAGCCATTAATGTTGTATTCTTTAACCTGGGTAGTGGTCACACGTTCACTCCATGAAAATGCTTAAATTTGTATATTTGTGACTTGAACACTTTTTTCTATGTGTCTCATAGTTCAAGAAAATGGAAAAATGTTTATCAACAAAGACTCAAAACTATGGAAACAATATAATTTTAAAACCCCAGTTAATGTTTTGGAGTAGTGGGGATAGGGTGATTTCTTTCTTTCTCTCTTTTTTTGTTTACAAAATTTTCCTTAATATTGCTGTTACATGTTTATGCACATTTATAAGGAACAATCATTGTGAGCACTGCAAATGACATAAAATGCTGACAAATTTGACTAATTTTACATCTAAGGCAAAAGCCCAGTCTTTTTCCTAATATTATACTTTGGAGACGTGCAGCAGAAGAGAACTCTTGGGGGAACTTGGACGCAGAGCAGCTCTGTCAAAAGGAATGTGCTCTCTCACTGAAGAAGGAGAGGAAAACATGGCTCTGTCCCCTTGAGCGCTGAGCAGGTGAAGGCTTGCAATAGTGGACTAGGAGGATGGGCGAGGGACCTGACCAAGGGCACCTGAATGGTTTATATAAGTGTCGATAGCCCAAATATTTGTTATCCTTCGGTCTGTTCTCTCAACTTTCCATCCAATAACTAATGTGCACATAGCACTTTACAACTGACAAAGGAGTTTTCATATGCATTATCACATTGCATATTTAGCCACCTGACAAATCCGTATTATGATGATTCCCATTTTACAGAACAGGAAACTGAGGACAGGTGACCCCAACAATACAGGAGCTGGCAGCACCAGAAGATGACGTTTTAGATCACCACAAGCCTTTCTCCCACATGGTTTCCCCTTGTGCACCACCACAGTACTAAACGTATTATTGATTTGCTATTGACTTTTAAGAACTTTCGTGCCCTGGAGAGTTGTCACATTCAGGATGTGGAGACAGGAGGAGGACGATTTCGGTTGGTTCAAGGGCAGAAGCTCGTCTGCCTGGGCAGCAGTGAATATGACTCATCGATGGGGGAAAATTTAGAGCAGAGCTCTGCATTACTTATTGGAGCAAAATAGCCTTTGCTTAGCAACTGTCTGTGTATTAAAGAGGTTAAGAACCTTTGAAGTAGAACCAAGGGCCTCAGAGGGCTGTTTGGAGATTTGAAAGGCAAAGCAGGTCTGGTTTAAAGAGCCTGTGCCTTGCTGTCCCAGTGCCTCCTTAGGGAAGGGTTTGGCTACAGAATACAGATCAGATCTTGGAAAGGAAAACAGGATACAGCCTATCTGGAGGGTCACCTGTAAGTGAGCTGACCTCAGCTTGGTCGTACCCACCTTTGCCAGGAGCACCCCTGGGGGTGGCCATCTGCTGGTGACCCTCCTGTTCAAGTTCTCCCACAGGAAGCCCCTGCTGTCACTGATGACAGTCATTATATTGTTTGTTTAAAGCATCATTAGTCCTGTAATCACAGTTGTATAGCCTCGCCAGAAAAGAGAAAAGCCAATATCTAAACACAACCCCTCAGATCCTGCTCAGAAACTTAGTACCAAGATTACAGTTGTAGGCCCTGGCCTCTCCAGCCACGTATGGCATGGTCTGGGATTGAACTCAGTAGTGAGAAATTCCAGTGTACCTACCAGTGCTGACATATGCATGTTATTTTCATCCTGACTCACTATTTTCACTGCTAGTCACTTACTCCAAGGAAATCATAAAATATATGCACAGATAGTCACTAAACAACATTTTCCACCATCCTGCTTATAGCAGCACAAAATAAAACAATTTAAATATCAACACGTGGAGGGATGGTTCATCCTTACTGCCGGGTATTATGCAGTCACCACAAATTACATTCACACAGGGCCACCACTAGTCCGTACAGCACCTTCGTGTTCCCTTTGAGCAAGCAGATGAACTTACAGTTGAATAGCGGGACAAAGGCTGAATTTCAGCTTCCTTTTGCTACTCTGGCCAGGTGCCTTTGTGCACAACCTATACAACCGTTCATTGCAGCCCTGGTATCAAAAAAGTTCTGATGATATGTAACCAGGTTTTTGATATATTGAGATTTTTTAAAATGAAGTTAGAAAATAATGTGCTAACAACAATTAAATGTGCATAGATTTGCATGGACAAGGAAAACTGAAAGAAAATACAGGGTGCTGATCATTAGTGCTATTTGCTAAATATTTCTAGGTCTTTCCTCCTGCAGATACATGGCATAACCACTTTTCCTGTCACCTTTGAGCCAGGTGAGGCCAGGGAGGTGTGCTGAAACTTTAAGGGCTCAGGCTCAATTCGCTAAGCTCTTTTTCAACTGTCACGGCAGTACTCAAAGTTCTAAATGATGACTGCTCCCTGAGCTGGTGTCACTGGGTGAGGTTAAGGCACAGGAGCCTCATGACCAACTCAGAGTGTGGCACACATGAGAAATAAACCTTTGCTATTTTAGGCCAATCAGTTTTGGGAGTGTTTACTACTGTAATATAACTTTTCCTGAATAATACACACACAAAATATGTTAGGAAGGGTTATAGTAGAATTGCATTGAAATATATTTGTGATCAGTGAAAAAAGATCAGAGAGCCAAGTGAAAGCAAGTGTGAGATCAATTAAATGTTATGAGCAAAAAGCTCAAACAATTTGAACAACAAAATAAATAACAAGCTTGGTGGATTATAGCCCAAATTATAAAATAAATATGGATGAGTCTCTACAGATATAAATAAAAGATTGAATAAATTAATTAGGGGGGAAAGAGACAAACCTTTCAAACAGAAGAATTTAGAATAATGTGTACAGATATTTCCCTTGTCAGGAGGCAGAGCTTAATTGCCTTAAGAATGGGCTGGTCTTAATGACTTGCTGCCAAAGAATAGAAGATGGAAGGGAAAATAGTAAATTTACAGTGGAGAAATCTGGCAGACCCCATCGTGACCATGTGATGAGAGCTGACATCACCAGTGATGATACTGTGTGGGTGTCAGGCACCCCTGACCTGATACGGTATAATGAGAAGGATGTGTCTCCTCTGTGGTCTTCCTTCCAAAAATTCTTAACCTCAGGATAATTATGAGAAGAATGTTTAACAGACCCACATTGAAGTACATTCTACAAAATATCTGACCAGTACGCTCCAAACTGCCAAGGTCGGAAAAATAATTAAAGTCTGAGAAATTGTCAGAGTCCAGAGGAAACTAAGAAGACGTGACAACTAAATGTAGTGTGGTGCCTTGGACTGATTCTTGGATTAGTGGGAAAACTAGTGAGAGCAAAATATGACTGGAGATTCATTACTAGTAATGTGCCAATGTCAACTTTAATTAATGTACTATGATAAGGTATAACCGGAATAACCGGGGAAATTGGGTGAAGGATATAGGGAGGTGTTGAATATAAATACGAAAAGTACATGGAAAGTATTCCAAAATAAAAAAGGTATTAAAAATACAATGGAATTCTCACAACCCTGTCACCTAAGTCCCATGATGAAACTGAGATGGAATAGATGAGTCTGTTTTCTGAATTGGATATAGCTCCACATATTTCTTGGATGTAAACAATTCATTGTAATGAGTATAATTCTCATGCTTGAAGATAAATAATTTTTGTTAAGTCTTATTCTCCCCAGACTGCACAAGCCAATCACTTCATCAGACACTTAAACAGAGAAATAGTAATTCATTCCCCAAATGGTGGAAAAGCTGCCTGATGGATGTACAAAGGATGGTACAGAATACACGAAACAACAAATGATATTATTCTCTATCAGTAATCTTCTCAAACCTCTCAATAAATATCTTTTAAGAGTATTGTTGCCAAATTGATTTTCATTTTATTAATAGGCTTTAAAACTTAACTCCATATAACATGATTCCACTATAGGCAGTTTTCCTTATAATTTTTTAAGATGTCTAAATATGCACTAATGATCCATAAAAGAAAAGCAATAACCACACTGTTTGATTTTAGTGTCAAATCCAGATTCCTTTTTCTGGCCAAAGAAACAAGTGACAGGCTCAAGTTAAACTCAGGCGATCTCCCTCCCATTCATCCTGGCAAGAGTGAACTGTGGATTTGGAAGCGGCTTCCTCCACCATAGGGCCCACGTTCTCATTGGCCACACTGGTCATTCATTGGTCACCTCTCCTCCACTGGTACAGGCTGAGGGGCTGGATTCACAGTGCCAGTAGTTGGGTGGCAGTGAGCAACCAAGGAAAGTATGTCTGTGTAAGTCCTTTTCTATTATGGCATAACCAGCAATTATCAGGAATACTTTTATCATTCCTAGCACACCCCCTGAGGGCCCCACAGCAGAGTGGTAAACCCTGCAGAGACAGTGCTCCACATCACAGTGACTGGCTTCCTCACCTGAATCCCCACTAGAATAAACTTTTCAATTAGCAATAATCATGCCTCAGATAAACCTCATTGGCTATGATACTGCCACTGCGCAAAACTTAGAATAAACTTTTCAAGGGCATTGTCTATCTCTGTCCCCAACAGCCTGGCAGATGCAGACAACAATAGATAAAAGTTTGAGAGACTGAAATGAAGCTCGTGAGATTTGTCACTTCTCTGAGACAAATTCTCTGCAGCTGGTCGCTTCCTGCCTGGAGTAAAACACTCCTCATGGTCAGGATTAATGAGACCCAGGAGAACCAGGTGACAAGACATCCAGATCTGCAAAGAGCAAGAGTCAGGAGCTGGGCAGTTCTGGCCCTCACTCCCACTCCCACGTTTAAACCCATCTGAAATTCTGTATTTTCCTGGTTGTGAAATGTTCAATAAACAGATTACCTATGTAACTTTTCTGTTATTCCTTCTCTCCATAAAGGCTGATGTATCATCTGCCTTCAAAAATAAGTTCTTGGTGGAGACCTGGTTTTAGTTAGATGATAGAAGCAGTTAATGAGAAAACAATGAAATGCTTTTCCTGTTTGTTGGCAAATCCTGTATAATACCTACATATGCACCTGCCAAATATTAGCAGTTGGTTATGAAAGAGGCAAATAGGAACCAAGGGACAGAATGGCTTGGGTCTGCAGCAAGCTGTGGTCAAGGTGTCTGTGGAGGAAAGTTATTTGGATGACTCAGGCCAGGAAATGCTTTTTCCTCCAAATGCCCAGATAATTGCACTTTTCTCTACTCTGGAGACAAAGCCCCTGGATTCTTAATAAATGTCAAGCAATACCAGAGTAATAATCATATTTCCAGCAATAATGACAAACAACTGGTGCTCAGAGTGTGTGAAGAGGGACCAGATCACCACAGTGCAATTCATCTCTTGTTAAATTCACTCACATATTAATTTCTGAGATGAATGGAGGTTTCTAATTTGTCTTTTTTGAACTGTGATGTTTTTATTAAATTCAATCATCATGAGTACGTGGAGACTGACTACCTTAAAAAAAAAAAAAGAGAAACTCCTGTGGAGCAAAAGACAAAAGCTTTGGAATGGCAGGCACCAGGTCTTTTCAAGGAAGCCACCTTCCCTTTTTTTGTCTCTTCCTGGGGCATCAGAGCCTCTGTGAAACTCAGACAGATGGGAAGTATCAGCACGCTGACCTTTCCTGAACTCTGCCAGGTCTTTGCAAATTTCTGTCATCTTCATCCTCAGAGGTGAGACTCATGGAGACCCAAATCTTCTTGGGCAGGAGCAGAAGCTTAGGAATTGTGAGTGACTTAGGGTCTGAGTGAGAGATGAATGTGAGAGTCTACCCTGGGATACTACAACCCATGGAAACACTTTCCCCCTGAACACATACTGAAATTGAGGTTGCTGTTACCAACTGAATTATGTTCCCCCCAAATCCATATGTTGATGCCCTTAGTCCTAGTACCTCAGAGTGTGACTATACTTTAGAGATAGAGTATTTAAAAAGCTAATTGAACGAAAGGCTTTTAGAGTAGCACTTTTCCAATCTGGACAGTGTCCTCCTAAGAAAAGAAGGAGTTCCAAGGGATGCTCTCAAGGAGAAGAAGGCCATTTACAAGTCAAGGAGCAAGCCCTCAGGAGAAACCAAACCTGCAGACAGACACCTTGATCTTGGATTTCTAGCCTCCAGAACTGTGATAAAATAATTGTCTGTTGGTGAAGCCCCTAGTCCACGGTAATTTGCTAAGGCAACCCTGACAAACTAATACAGCTTCCTTGACTCCAAATAATGCCTATCACTGAGACAGTCTGGATGTTGAAACTGGCAATACAAATAGAAGTAACAGGTCAGTTGGAGCTTATGGAGAAGGCTCCTTCTTTAGGCTGTAAGGAGAGAGACAAGGCCACTTTGACCAGTAGCAGCCTATCACTGGCCACATCTGGAGCAGAACCCTTAGCCTGAGCTCTCGAGACAGGACTGAACACAATCCAGGCCCACACGAGGATCTTCCGGATGACCACCCTGACTGTATACATCCCTGTCCGCCAGGATGTCGCACATTCCTGCTCACCTCGGCTCTCCTGGGGACCACACCAGGACTTGCCAGTAGGTGTCCACTGCTGGGCTGCATGTGACTCACGGGTAACATAACCAACACCAGCCCTTCCCTCTCCCTTAGGCTGGTCCTGCAGAGATGCCACCATTGTGAGTGAAAAACAGATAACTGTGGTCATAGGGGTCATGGCCAGACTGGAAAGGGCTTTCAGGAGGGACAGTGATTTTAAATCACAGGAGAAAGCAATTGGTCCAGTGGAAGGGGCAGGCTCTTCCAAGTAGATGGGATGACATTTGCCCAAGTGAAGAGATGGGAGAAGACAGGGTACATTATGATAAAATATGGAAGTGGACCCATTTGGCACCAACACTGTGCAAGATTGTCACAGGAAAGAAACTTAGAAAAATAGTGAGGATCAGGCTTCTTGCACTATGGTCATGGGTCATGGGTCTGAGGCCTCCTTTGGACAGTGTAGGAACAAATGATGGCTTTTAATCGGGAACATGACATGATGAGACCTGATCTTTAAGAACTCACAATGAGGGTGCCATGACGGTGTGATGGGGCACAGTAAGCTTCTGGGAGGGACCACCTGCTTTGTTTTCCCTGTGTCCCTGTTCTCAAGCACTTCTGCTCCTTGGCAGAAGCATAATTGATGGGAGAGGAATAAATATATAAACTATCTTGCCTCCCACTCCACAATGACAGCCAGAAAGCTCAGGCATGCTGTAGATGTTTGACTGTAAGTCGTTATGGACTACATATTTATGATCTTAATTCCCTAGGAATTGACTTCCTTCTTTTAATTTTATTTTTCTTGATCTCATTTCCTCATTTTATTGCTTGCATCACATTAGATACCATAAATCCTCTGGGGATTGAGTCAGAATATAAATAGATACATACATGGGATCAACATAAACAGGATATGATATTCCAGTAATAATACAAAGACAGCCGCTGACCCACGACAGTTCCTTTGCACCTGGAGGGGCCCCTCTGTCCCCACTAATCTTCCTTCACATCCTCCCTCCTCCTTTCCATCCTCCTCCTCCTTCTCCAAGTCTCAGCTCAACTTCAGCTTGTTAATATTGTAATTATTTCACCCACCTAGAAGGTCAGGGACATACTCTTTACTGTTAGTACCCTCTGGTCTTAAGCCAATGACCTGGGATATGGTAGAAGATCCATGAATGTTCATGGACTGTTGAAGGAGGGAATGTCCAGATCAGAACTGAGTGTTCAGTAGATGAGAGAGATGGTGGTAGAGATGTGTATACAGGTGGAGTCACAGACATATACATCTTTTCTGATGCCTAGAAAATTGAAATGGCACTTGACAACTGGCCCCTACCACCCTCTTCCTGGACCAGTCTCACATTTAATCTGTGTGATCCACTATTCTCCCTCTGTTCTCAAACACATGAACTCATGCCCACCATCAAGCCTTGGCACTAGCCGAGTCCTTTTCAGGAGTTTGCTCTTCCCTCTCAGCTTTATTATCACTTACAACCTATGGCATTCCCAAGTCTGCCCCTAGTCCGCACACCAGATCCCAGACAGATAAGTCTATGAGTCAGGAACCATTAGCAAGAATCCATCTGATGCTCAAGCTCAGCTACTCCTCCTATCACTCCTAATTAAACCAGTAGATACTCTAGCATCCCAGAACCCCTGAGAGACCTCCCAGGCCTGGACTCCACGCTCTCTGGCTCTCTCCACTGCCTCCTCCACGTCCAGGCCCATTTCCTTCCATGACGGCCTGCAGCCAAGTTTACACCAACCCCCACTGACAACAGTGATGAGAAGAAAATTTCAGAACTTCCTGTTCTGAGACTCTGAAAGACTTTTTTAATTAACCAAAATGGTTTCTCATAATAGATGGGTCCCAGGGCGAGACCGCGGCTCTAACTCACGCGGCAGGCGTCTTGCGGCCGATCTGGGAGTGAGGGGCTGGCGGTGGTGATGGCAGCAATGCCTCGGGAGGGCCCCAGACTGAATCTCCACTCCACTACCATCTGCCGTTTTTTTATCATTTACATAGTTTGGGACATTTCTGTCTTATGAACTCTAAAGCATTCCACACCAATGAATATGCTTAAATTTTAAATATTCAAATTTAGAGGAATAAATAATCAAAAGATGTGTTTTCCCCAGCCAAAAGTCATAATTTTTAAAAGTTGAAAGCCTTTTCTGTAATGATGTTACCCCACCCCAACCACAACATAAAGTTTCTGGAATGCAGGCATACCTCACATTAGGAAATCTAATCTATAAAAACCTGAACCTCAAAATAGATTCCTAGGTATAATTAGCCTTCAAAGTAAAGGGCTGAATTTAGTTTTCAAAAGGATTCAACCCAGGATTTTTCAAGTTGCCAAGTCCCTATGCAAATTTCGAATCTATTAATTTATAAAATATTGACATATCTACATTTTTTTTTCAGAAATGCATCTACTGTAATTCTTCTTAGATATAATCTAACTAGGGAGATAAATACCTGGACTTCAAGGATTTGTTAAATGTAAGGTCCTGTGTTATTCATCTCTATATTCTTAGTGAGGACTAGTATATCTTCAATAAATTCATATGCTGTTGAACTACATATGATAAAGTATTTATTGTATTTGATATGCTCCACTTTTGTGGAGCATGGTGATGCAGCCATTCCTTAGCGCCAGTTACAGTGACCAGCAGGAGGCAGGACCATGAGCCAGCCATGGGACCAAGTAAGTTATTGTCAGTATTAAATATTCTTTAATTCTGTGGCCTTTGCATTCTTAGTAACTCATGATATAGTAGACCACACTAAGTTTTAAGAGTAAACAGTCGATAATGCTGATTGAGAAATTCTATGTGCTAGCTGAGGTAGGTACTTGCTACATGTTAGGAGAAGGTCACCATCATGCAATTTTAGCAGAAGGATCCCCTGGTCAGGTCAGGGTCTCTGCTAGCCTAGCCACTGCATGTGTTCTTTGCGTGAATTAGAAAAAGGAGCCCTCTCTGGATAGATGGTGCCCTTCTCCCAGGTCAACATAGACTACACCACAGCTCACGGCTTGTCAGCAGAGCTTGGGGATCAGTCTCAATAATGCCCATCTCTATGTGGATCCCTAGCCCCCTGCTGGTGAGTTTCGCAGCATGGTGTCACTGTGGTCTGGCTGGCCTCAATCCACTGCCAGTCACTGCACAACGATGTCTGTCCCACCCCAGGCCCCAGGACATCAGCCTCTCTCTGCTTGGACTAGAGGGATGTCAGCATCCACAGTGATGACTAGCTAGTGGTTCACTGGGCTCTACTCATGCCCGAGCTCTGACACTGATCCTCTCAAGAGGACAAGAGGCAGTCTCTCTTAGGCCTCTGTATTTCTCTCTGCATTTATCTGAAATCTGTACCTACATAACTGAGGGGCCTGGATCTATCACCACCTAAATCCATCCCTGGAAAAAATTATCCAAGAAGTAATGTAACAGGTTCAGAATCCCGAGAAGAGACTTTTCCTCCCCCCTAAACTAATGGCATCAGCTAGATGCTCAAATGGCCCAGTGTCTTCATGGGCACTGAGAGCTCACAGTAAACTGCAAGCTTTAGTAAAGGACAGGAATTCTAGGGTTCCACCAAGATTATTCAAAGAAGAGAAGCTTTGGGGCTTTGGGCCAGGTGGCTTCAGTCTTGGGAGCCTCTTTTCCAGCAAACGTCTAGAGACTGTGATGTTTCAGGAAAGGTCCTAATCCAACAAGGTTACTGTATTCAGCACAACCACAGGCCCATTTCATCAGAAACGAAGGGGCTGCCCTAAGAAAGCAGAAAAATGTGAATCTGCAACCAAGAAGTTCAGACCACAAGTCTGACCTGGGCAACTTCCCTTTTCCCTGTGTGTGTAGGGACACATGCTCTGAGCAAGTCATTGATTATTTTCCAAATGGAAAAAATACATTGAAAGAGTTGACCTAAAATGCCTTTAAAGAGCAAGCTCAGCTAGAGAATTTAAGTAACAGAAAGTTTTCAGAAAAAAATATCAGTTGTGATATTGTTAAACACAAAGGGTACAAACACACACACTGAATAAAATGATCAAATATGCGCAAAAACACAAAACACAGTAGCAAATATATCAACTAAACGCTCTGCTTACAGCATTGTAATCTTGCAATGATTCAAACAGTGAACAAATGGCAACTTCAATATATACCATTAATAGCAAAATGTCTGCTTTACTGACCAAAAAAAAATCTAAAAACTATGTTGCTCTAAGCAGTTTTAAAATGAATATCTGATTCAAAACTTCCCCTGTGCATATAATCACATGCTAATTTACATTTTAATTACTTCCTAAGAAATCAAAAGCATTTGTTGACAGTAGAACATAATGTCAACTTCACAGTGCACTGTTGGTGGATGCTTAATGAACTTAATTAGATAATTAGTGATGTTAATTATCCTTCTATTATGAAGATAAAGCTGTCTCACAAATGATGCACTTGGTAAAGAAATATCATTAAAGGTATCAGTGTTTGCTTTGTTCATTTACTTCTATTTTTCAAACTCCTGTAACAAGGACTTGTGATAGCCTGGTAATATTTAAGCCTCTCTGAAAATGTGAAAAGAAAAGCCACTGTTTCCATCAGCCCCACATGGTGCCTCCCCTTCATTCTGGATACTATGTATTGGTGATGGGACTGCTGTTTCAACCCCTGTTGTTGGAACCTAAGTCTGTGGCCAGTTGTGGTATGGAGTTTCTGTTTCACAACATATCCTTCCTGTGGGATCTAACATCTATTGTTTTAAGAATGGGTTGTGTGGGGACTTCCCTGGTGGTCCAGTGGCTAAGATTCTGAGGACTCAATGCATGGAGCCTGGGTTCAATCCCTGGTTGGAGAAGCATATCCCACATGCTGCAACTAAGAGTTTGCATGCTGCAACTAAAGAACCTGTATGGTGCAACAAAGATCAAAGATCCCTCGGGCCATGGCTAAGACCTGGTGCAGTGAAATAAAACAATATTTTTTAAAAGAAAATATTTAAAAAAAAAAAAAAAGAATAGGAAGTATATACGTGTGTGAGCAAGAATGCCTGTGCATGTGTGTGTGTCAAGGAGAGAGATTCAGAGAGGGAGTGTCTTGGTTGAGTGCCCAGACCACTAGAAGAAAATCTAAAGGGCTAATCCTCAAACACACACACACGTTACACCTGTTGCCCTGGCCTGGTGAATTTCCATAAG
The DNA here is from genome assembly GCF_963930625.1 of Muntiacus reevesi. Lineage (NCBI taxonomy): Eukaryota > Metazoa > Chordata > Mammalia > Artiodactyla > Cervidae > Muntiacus > Muntiacus reevesi. Next base: position 122,000,528 of record NC_089250.1, on the reverse strand, counting down.
CCTGCAGGGCTGTGTCCCCAGCTCCATCACCAGGATGCTTTCCTGCCTTGGGCAACCCCATTCTGCATGTGGTGTGGGAACATCTGCATGACTGACCAAGGGCTACGATACATCATACACAGACTTTACTTTCGGATGAAGTGAAATAAGACACTTCAGAGATTTAAGCAATAAGATACTGGACTTCACCATTTTTCTCTTTCTTGTCCCTGAATACTACCACAGCCCGAGCTTAATAGAGGTTCTTTCTGCAAGTGATTCTAGTCCAGACACAGCATGAAGAGCTCTAAGACCAGGCTGGGGAGGGTGGCATTATTTTTAGGGTCAGTTATCTTGAGCAAAGCATCAGGAGAAAGTGTCACACTGGCAGCCTTACCCACTACAATGAAGAATACCAAGATTGCATTTAATAGAAGGTCTCAGTAACAACGCTTACATCAGTAGAAGCAATGTACACTTTTCAAAGTTTTTTTTTAAAGACATGTGCTGTGTGCTCAGTCCCTCAGTCAGGTCCAGTGCTTTGTGACCCCATAGACTGTAGCCCACCAGGCTCCTCTGCTCATGGAATTTTCCAGGCAAGAATACTGGAGTGGATTGCCATTTCTTACTCTGGGGGATCTTCCCAACCCAGGGATTGGACCCATTTCATTCATTTCTGAGTGGTTTTACTCCTCTAACAGAGTTCCATTTAATTACTGGCTCACAAGGCTTCTCCCCCTACCGAGCACTACAGGGCTTATGAGCAATTGTGATTGCTCATAAAGTCTGTGTCTGCAGGTCTTCTCTTCTCCATGGTTTCCAGTGGCTCGTTTCTCCAGCCCATCCTCCACTGATGTGCTGACACAGGCGATCTTTCTGCCCTCCTGTCCCACCAGGAGGATGTATTATTAAGACCTCATCAATCTCTGGGTTCTCTCACTCCTTCACTTCCAGAGGTCCTCATGTGTCTTCATTTTCCCTCAAATTTAAGCTGTGCTCTGCTAAGTCACTTCAATTGTGTCTGACTCTTTCTGATGCTATGGACCGTAGCCCACCAGGCTCCCCTGTCCATGAGATTCTCCAGGCAAGAATACTGAAGTGGGTTGCCATTTCCTTCTCCAGGGAATCTTCCCGACCCAGGGATAGAACCTGCATTTCTTACGTCTCCTGCATTGGCAGGTGGATTCTTTACCATTGCACCACTTGGGAAGCCAAATTTAGACTACCTGCTTCCAAATATCTCTCTTAAAAGGCACATTCATCTCCTGGAAAAGTCCTTTTCCTCCTGCCCATGAACCTATTGTTGAATTTATGATAAGTTTAAGTAAAAATAGTCCCCGTGATAACTTTCTGAATTTCAGATTTTTAAAATTTCCTACACCCTCTTAAAAGGCTTCCTAGGTGTCGCAGTGGTAAAGAACCCACCTGCCAATGCAGGAGACACAGGAGATATGGGTTTGACTCCTGGGTCAGGAAGATCCCCTGGAATAGGAAATGGCAACCCATTCTAGTATTCTTGCCTGGAGGATCCCATGGACAGAGGAGTCTCGGGGGCTGTGGTCCATGAGGTCGCAAAGAATGGACAAGACTGAGCGACTGAGCATTCACACATGCACACTCCCTCTTAAAGATTTTTGTCTACAATTTGTGGAGCCTTATACCAAGGTCATAGGTGCGGGCCTCATACTGAGGACACAGATGTGGAGCCCCACACCAAGGTCATCTCAGGAACTGAGTAAACCCCCATAGCAACCGTTGCCATGAGCCCCCCCCCCCATCTAAACCATCCAGCTCCCTGACACCATATTAGGTAAAAACCCTAACCAATCACCTGAAGACATCCTTCCAGCAGGAATTTTCTTTGTCTTGAGGCTATAAAAATAGTCTCCCTTGAGCCGGCCTGCTGTTCTAACAGTCGGCTCTCCCTGGTCTGTTAGGAGGTCTGCCCACTATGCTTGCAGCGCCCTCTTTATCTCTGGTCTTTGTTCTTAATAAACTCACTCTTTCTGAAATACTCTGTGTCTGGAAATTCTTTTCCAACCTGGCAACAGACTATGACATTATTCATTTACAGTAGAACATCTCTGGGAATTGTAACTTCCAATTTCATCATTGCTTTTTGACTTCCTTGGTTGGTCCCCCGGACTCCACCACTTAACTTCTCCATCATTTCAAAGCCCATTCTTTGCTATTATCAAAAAGTTCTTCCCAGCACTGGGGCGCTCCTGACTTATGATACATTTTCCCAAGTGAGTGAAATCTGAGGCTTCAACCTCAAGGGCTGTTCACCCCCGGACACGAAGGAGCAAAACACTAAACCGGAAAAACGTTGTGTCCCGTCGGACCTCACTCTCCTTCCTGAAATGGGGAGTGGGGTTCTCAGAGGCTCACAGCACTAACAAGACCGAAATCTCTCAGCAGCAGGAGACGAATGCAAACAAGGCAGAAAGCAAGACAGAGAGTGGCTTGATCACTCCCAGAGTGACTACTCAAGCCTTCCATTCTGTACTCTTCCTTCTTTTTCTGCAGTTTTAATTTGGGCATCATGATTTCTTTAAGGAGAAAATAAGTATAAAGGAATATTTACACACGAAATGATATGATGTCTGGGAGGTTGCTTCAGAATTATTCTGGGCAGAGGGAGAAAGTAAGTGGGGATAGTGAAGAGACAAGATTGGCCAGGAATTGAAAACTGTGGAAGTTAAGCGATGAATAGATAAATGTGGATTCATTTTTTATTTTCTCTACTTATATATCTGTTTGAAAATTTTCCACAGTGGTTTTTAAGAAGGGAAATGGGTAACATTCACAGAATGGATGGTCACAAATGTCATTTTCCTTGCTAGGGACCTGAGTCAAGACTGCTTTTAGTAGAGCTATCACCCCATTGCTGGTCTCAGCCAGCATCTCCTCTTCCACCAGGGGCAGGGCTGCTCCATGGCCGGGTATAGGATGTCGTGGACCTGGGCACACATTCAGAGAAGTAGCTAGCGGCAGGACCATGGTCATCCTCACACAAGTGACCAGTCTCGGAGATCATCAAGGCCCCCAGGCTTTGGCACTGCTCGTTTTGCAGGCAACTCTGGTGTGTCTAGGTGGGCAGGGGCTCACCCCCAGGGCGGTTGTTAGAAGACCTCATGGGACCTTGGAGTAAATGCTTAGTGCGTTCGTGTCCTTGCCAGGGCAGACCTAAAATCCTGGTGAAAAACATGTCTTTGGTGTTTTAGCTTCTGCAGTGTGCCCTTCTCTGGCTTTCAGGGAGTCCTCATCCTTTTCTATTAATTCTAATAGGGCCCTAGCTTCCCTCCATGGGTCAAGTCAACATTCTAAAATAAGACTTTGAAAACAGCAGCTGAAAACTTGCTCAGCTATCACTAAAACCAGGGAAATGTGCCAGACACAAGACCAGCTCTTTTCCACCCTTTTGCTCCACTATAACCCTTTTAAGTTTGCTCAGGTGAGGTGTACGTGGCCCCTGCATGGGACATCTGTCCACCCGGGTACAGTTAATCACAGGAGGACAGTGGGGTGAAATCCAGCTCGTGCTTTACCGAACAAGACACAGGTCAGGGGCCTGTGTCCACCCTGAGAGGCTCCCACCTCCTTATGGGATAGAATTGGCCCCCAACATCCACCTGCTGGTCCCCTGGTTTGTTCCTTCCCCTCCTCCACAGAGCCCCAGAAAATATCTGAATCACACACCTCCCACACCTCCCACTCATGGGTACACTCCATTCTCATGGCATGATTTAAGAGGCCTGGAGCTAGGACCCGTCTTTGGTGGCTCTTTATTTTGTTTTGCTAATCCCAGTCATGGTAAACGATTTCCCTTGTGTGTTCTTTGGTTTCCACTGCTCCAACCACTGCTTCTGCAGCCTCCAACATCTCCCATGTGAATGATGCTACAGCTCCAGCTTGTCCCTTCTTCCAAGGGTCCTAAAGGCCAACATAACCTATACAAACAGAAATACGCCATTCCCCTGCTTAACCCCCAGTGCCCCCCTGATCTGCCTCCATGCCCATCCTGCCATCTGCAGCTGCCATGACTATCCCCCTCCTCACATCCACTCATCCTCACAACCCCTTCCCACCTGACTTCCAGCTTCCATGTTCAATGAGCCCACTTTCTCTTTGCTGATGCTTAAAAAAAACCAACCAGAAGATGGTATACTTTATGTTTTGGAATAATTTTGGATCCACAGAAAAGTACTAAAGATAGTACACAGAATCCCTGTCAACCCCTCACCTAGTTTGCCATAACAAGGTGTGTCTGCCAAAACTAGGAAACCAACGTTGGTTGTTGGTGTTTTTCCAACCTATTTTTAACAAAGAAAGCCTGAAGCTAAGCAGGTGACCAAAGTCACTCCCACTGCTGTGAAGAGGGATGGCTGGCCAGAATGTGCCCTCTGGATCTCTCCAAGCTGAGAGAGGCATAATAAAGTGACTTCCTGGACACCCTTAGTTGGCCTTTGGTGACCTCAAGGGAGCCCAGGGTCCCAACTTCTGTCCAAAACACTTATGCCCACAGCCTTCACCCTGGTAGAGACCATGACTTCACACTCTGATCCCAGAAGGGACTGTGATGGAGGTCAGGGGGAGAAAAAGAAGAAATACCATCTATCATATCAGTCTTGCCTCAAAGTTCAGCTCACCTGCCAAGAAGAAAGCATTTTCTACTGAAAATGAAGCTAGGTAAAAGGCATCAGGAATCGTACATTATGTGTCTCCCTCCAAGAAACAATTTATCAGTGCTATAGAGCTGTCAGCTGCTGATATGATAAGGAATAACACCAAATGAATAATGTTTCCTCCAAAACCAACTCCTTTAATTACAAGCCTCTTCTTTCCAGAAGAGAGACAAAAGATGCAGAAACACCAATTTCATGCACTTGTGCCTGAATAATGTCTACATGCTGCTTTTTCCAGATGGCGACCTTCTCACTGGAGGGACTAATGATGTGGGCATATTTAGGGAAAAACCAATAACGGAGTCTTTAACCTTCAACAACAAAAAACGTGTTGTACAAAATGTTCCTTGGGATACATTAGAAAATATCAATTACATTGCTCACTGAGGTGTAATCAGCTGTAATAATCAAAATTAATTTTTAAAAATAATTAAACAGACCCCAGGGCAAATAGTTGTGCTCTTATCCTATGACATCACAGTGTACATATGTACCTGAGAAGTTGTGCCTTCTGTTAGCAACAAAGGCATCTAGCGTGGATGAGTGACGGATGCAGGCTCTATAGGCTGGTGAGTTTCTTCCCACAGGAAGAAGGGAGAGCCATGGGCAGCTCCCTACACATTCTTTAAGAACCTTCTATGTACTGCCAGGCACTGTACCCATCCCAGACTGAGTTACTGGTAGGAGATGCTGCTCAGCAAAGATGCAGTTACTCTTTTTAAATTAAAGCATGGTCCACTTTGTTTCAAAAATGATTTGTCTTTTAAAATTCCACAAGACAGAATCAGCTGCAGAAGATAGGCTGGAGGTAAAATGGGGTTCTACCAAGAAGGAAGAAGTGTGTGCAAATACATGTGTGCTTGTACATGTGTTTGCAAAAATTTATCCCACTGGGCATGTGCAGTTACCCAAGTTGGGCCACCCTTATCTCTCTGGCTTCCAAGTGCCCAAATGAAAGAGGAAAACATAACGGTGTCAGAAGTTCTCCTTTTTTTTTTTTTTTTTCAGTGGGTTTTGTCATACATTGACATGAATCAGCCATATAGTTACACGTATTCCCCATCCCGATCCCCCCTCCCACCTCCCTCCCCACCCGACTCCTCAGGGTCCTCCCAGTGCACCAGGCCCGAGCACTTGACTCATGCATCCCACCTGGGCTGGTGGTGTGTTTTACCATAGATAATATACATGCTGTTCTTTCAAAACATCCCACCCTCACATTCTCCCCCAGAGTTCAAAAGTCTGTTCTGTACTTCTGTGTCTCTTTTTCTGTTTTGCATATAGGGTTATCGCTACCATCTATCTAAATTCCGTATATATGTGTTAGTATGCTGTAATGTTCTTTATCTTTCTGGCTTACTTCACTCTGTATAATGGGCTCCAGTTTCATCCATCTCATTAGAACTGATTCAAATGAATTCTTTTTAATGGCTGAGTAATATTCCATGGTGTATATGTACCACAGCTTCTCCTTTTTATAAGTTGCTGCAGAAAAGCATAGTCCTTCCTGGTGCTAACAGCTGAGGGACACGTACCCTGAGGCTGTCTGGCCCCCACTGCCGTCCAGCCACACTGGCCTCTGCTGTCCTAGGACCTCCAACACACTCCCGCCTTGGTGCCTGTGCCCGGTGGCCCTCCCTGCCTGACCATTCTTTCCCAGAGTCACAAGGCTCCTATCCTTCCTTATTTCTCTGCTCTCACACCTCCCTCCCAGAGAAGACTTCTGGCCACCTCCATCTAAGTGGCCCAGCACCTCTCTCTTCACCCCATCCCACTTACTGCTCCATTTTTCCGTGTTGCAATTAGCACCCCAACATTACAAACTTCTTTATCTGTTTATTGTCTATCTTCACCTCCTAGAATGCAGTCTCCTTGGAAGCAGAAAATATGCTGGTTTTTCCTTCTGTAATCTCAGTACTTAGAGCAGAGGACTGAATAAGCACTCAATAAAAATCTGTGGAGTGAATGAATGGATGGATGAGACCGCAACTGCTGTAGAAGACATCCTCAGCAGTTTGCCTTCACCAAAGACAAAGCCAACTTCAAATATTCTTTCTTCCAGATCTCTCAATGTGAGTCAAGAACAAACTGCTATTATACAAATCATATGTAAACCGACATGGCTCCAAACATTGCTGTCTACTTAAGCTTCTTTCAGATGTGCTGTTTCTCAGCAGACCTCCCTAGGACTCAGAGCTACTAAACTGTGCCAGCGACAGCGACCTGGCAAGAGACAGTATCAGTAGTGCAGGGGTTCCCATAAAATACATGTGAACACCCAGTATCCCAGTTGTCACTTCCCAAGCTGCCCAGCCAGAGTAACCTGTCCTCCTGGGGACAATGACCAATTAACTTGGTCAAGGAATTAGAAGCTTCAGGGAAGCAGGGCTGGACCCTTCCTGCTACAAATGACACTGGTCAGGAACAAGTGCTTGGGCACAAGGAGGGATGTTCCTGCTTCCAAGATTGGGACAGGTGAACCATGTGTGGGATGGTCTTCACCTTGAGCTATAAACTAAACTGCAATTTTGTAAACTGTTCTATTTCTAAAGCATTTATACATTCCAAGTGCTTCCACATAGCCTAGTGTAAGCAGAGCACAGTTCTGGTTTGAAGTTCAGGAATCAAAGCTCTGAGAGGTTATGAAGTTGTCTAAGTGTGTGCTCAGCAGTGCACAGACTATGAATGAAGATCCTATTTCCACTCTGCCACTTCCTGGCTGCAAAGCCCTTGACTATTTTTTTTTTTTTTTAGATTTTATCACACATCTATAAAATGAGACTAAAAATAGTTGTGTGATGTAGCTGGCACAGAAACCTCAGTTATTCACTCACTCAGTCAGCCAATAAGTCTGCAGACAAATATAATGAGCAGTGTCTTCCACAAGCCAATTCACTGAGGACACAGCCTGCCTTCAGCTCTGAACACCGTGGGCCCAGCCAGCCTAGCCAATTTCATTTTCTGTCTTCCTTTCCATCTTGGATTTTCTCTGCTTGTCCTGAAGTCTACTGTTTCTGAAGCTTGGAAAGAAGAAGCTCCCCTTCCCCAGGAGGTCTGGGCACTTGCAGGCAGCCCCTCATTCCTCTCTTCTTCCAGCATCCAACGATGGTGCCCTCCCCATCATGTATTGACCAGAGTGGACAACAAGACCCGTGATGACAGCAGGGCCTAGATTCTGAGCATATAGCATATGGAGCCAACGTCACTCTCCAAAGTTATATGGGCAGAGTTCGAATTGGGTAATGTACCTGCCAACCATCTACCTCACTTCCTGGGGAGTCCCTTCTCACAGTTTCCCACAGGTATTTGTCCCACTGTGGAGGTCAGGAGATAAATGACTCAGAGGAGTTAAGCGAATTTCCAAAGGTCTCTTGATCCTAAGGCTATGACTATTGAAGGACTACCTTCTGCCTCTAAAGGTAAGTCAGTGACCCCAGCATTAGAATATATGACAGATTGTGTTCTCCAAGGAGAGCCTCGGCATTATTCCAATATGATGTGCTCTTGCAGAACCTTGCCACATCCCTACCAGGAGGTAGAGTCTTTTGCCTTCCCCATGAATCTGGGAAGAGTTTTGTGCTTGTCTGGACCAAAAAGGACTGCTGCAGAGGTGATGTTGCATAGCTTCCAAAGCTGGGTAATGAAAGGCAATGGGGCTACCACCTTTCTCTCTCCCTTATTCCATTTTTCTCTCTCTTCTTCTCCCGCACTATGGAAATGTAAAACTCAGTCACTAGGTAGTAAGGAAGCTTAAGAGGCATGAAGAAGTCATGTGTAGGTGTTCTGGTCAACAATCTCAGCCAAAGCCAGCAGCAAACCCCAGATGTGTAAGTGAGTTTTCCCATGATCTCACCTAAGGCCATCATGGAGTAGAGACACCCCTAACTCCTACTGTGCTCCAGATTCCTTATCACAGCATGCACGGTCACACACACACACAAAATCATGTCAGTATTATTGAGTTTTAGGTTGGTTTGATATGCAGTTTTTGAGACATGGATTAGAAAACCCCAACGGCTCATCCCCACATGGTCAAGAGGACCTACCACCATGTCTCCCCAAAATGGCACCAGTTCTTCTGTCCCCCTTTGCTGTGCTCACACACCCAGCTCCTGCTGAGCTGTGGGTTAGGGCTTTTGTAGTACACCTGATTCAAAGAAAATGGGCACGAGGATTGGTTTGTGTTTTAATGCCTTAAGGAACAGCTGCTCTTGGCACTCAAGTGTCGCCCATATTAACTTCCGGCTAAAGCTAACCTAAGACCTGACTCCCTTAGATGTAGCCTCTACTGGGAAGCCACATGCATTACCCTTGAATGTTTGGAAGAACACAGAAGCAGATCATATCCGGTGACAAGAGAGAGAGAGAAGACATGACACATGGGTATTTGAAGCAAATGTCTGATGTTCTCTAAGGCAAAGGGGTCTGGGCTCACCTCTGCTTTGCACTCAGGGTCCTTGGTCTGCCGCCCAGGCATCAGCCTCATGGCTGAGGACAAGCTTCCACTCCACGAAGAAACTTTGCTGTGGTGTCCAACATTTGAGCGACTGGCCAGTGACTTCTTTTCAGATGCTGACGATAGAGAAGCAAAGACATCAGAGCTGAAGTTAAGAGGTAGACACACATGATTTCTATAGCTTGCTTGGCTTTCAAAGGGCCATCCAGGGGCACAAGCCCAGTGTGCCTGTCTCCAATAAGGGAAACAACCTAGCCTAAAAGTTTGAATCATTATGAACTGAGAAACTTAAAAACAAGTATGTGAGTCATAACTTGTGAGTAATGACCTCTTTAAAATGAAACTTAAGACATCATTCCTACAACAGCATTGACTAATATGAGAGTAAAAATGTTGAGTCGCTGATAGAATGCAAAAGACGTTAATATCTTTGGGATGAAGACTTTTACTTGGAACTTGAAAACCCTGAGACTCCAGGTCACTGCATGACTTGGCACAAGGTTTCAAACCGGATATGTGACTATCAGGGCAGGACCTAAAGCCCTAAATCCCAGAGTCCAAGCTAGAGCTCCAATGTGTGGCCCTTTCCTCTAAGAGATTACTAGAGTCTGCTTGCTTGGTTGGCACCTCTGGCCTTCCTTTCATCTGAGATGCAAAGCAGCATTAGTTCTTTGAGCAAAGACTTATGAGGCTTCAGTGATGTAAATCCCACCCACCAAAGGGATGAGAGAGAAGGTGTGGTGTAAAAGGCTCTGGGCCCTGAGTGGAACTCTGGGGGAACCTGGCTCTTTGAGACTCAGAAGTTCTATTCCCTGAAGCCAAGTAGACAGAGACCTAGGTAATGCTGCCAGGCCTTGAGCATTGTCTCTTCCCAGAGTGGGGTGATCTCCTCAATCTTCACTTCACTCTCTCCAGGTTTCACAGAAAGATCAATCTTGAAGGTATCCTCCAGTTCCTGTCGCCTCTGTGCCACGAGCTGCTGCCAGAGAGTCCGTACAGTCTTCTGGATATTGTGCTGAACTAATGGAGAGAGTACATTGCACAATCAGAGCAGCCTCAGTGCTTCCCACAGAGAAAGTCAGGAGATGGCATATCATGTTCCTTTCATGTGCATCTTTCTTGGACATCATCTCAGCTTTGCAAGCTCCAGCCAGAAAGCTGTCAGTATGTAGAGCCGTAGGACAAGGACAATAGCTACCAACATCCTTGTGACCTGGCCTCTCCCCCATCACCACCATCAACTCCTGCCTGCCTCACATGTCCAGAGCTGGGAAACATGATTGATGGGCTCAATGAGCCTCTTTCTCCCATCCCCAATTCTGTTAGATACCAAACAGAGAGATACCCTGTGTAAGCTCTGGGTAACAAAATAGCCCCCCAAAAATAGCTCCTTCCAACCTTGACTTTCATGTCAGCCCCTCAGGGGGACGGACACTGAACCTAAGACTGTACCCAGGGGCCCAGGAGCCAAGCCAATCCTCTCTGTTCTTACTTCCAATTACCTACCCATCCAGTGCCCAGGATTTTCAGGGAGACGGATAAATCTAGCAAGCCAGTTGTAACTGTTCTGCACCTAACCTTCTACTCTTAACTGTGCCTGTCTTCTGATTTTGTGTCACTTGGCTCCCTCTTCAGTATCAGCCTCTATAGTTTGTTTTTCTCACCCCAGGGAAATGGACATTGTTCAGTCCACTCTGCTAGTTAAATCCCCAAATGCAAGTATTCATGCTGTAATTAAGACTGCAGCAGCATAAACCCTAAACACACAAGATTTTTGAGCACTGGCTTTGGGCACAGGTCTGACCAGAAAATAAGGGCCCTTGTCCCTTCCACCTGACATCACAAGACATCACAAGTGTCACAGCCAGCCAGCTAAAGTGGCGGAAGAAGGTCTGCTGAGGCATTCTGGATCAAGTAGGAGAAATTTCTCAGATACAAGGATCCTTTTCCTCCCCCCACAAACTGCCAATCCCTTGGATTTGATGCTATCAAATCCAAGAATAAAATCCAATAAGCCAAATATAAAGTAATGAGTTGCTTTACTTCATTCCCATTTTCTAGAGTAGAAAGCTGAGAGACAGTTAGGTAATGGCTTGAATTGAATGAGACAGCATACACATTTCCACATCTAAGGGTCCAAAGAAAAGTCAAGAGAGCAGCTAAGAAGTTAAATCAACTTACAGTGAAGTTCTCAGGCTTTAGTTAGTACACCAAGTTCTTAGTCTCACCAAGTCCACAGAACTTTCCCTTTATCCATCCATACATACGTCCATCCATTCTATTTCTTGTATTCAAAGATCATTCCAATTTTATTCTCTACCACGTTACCTTGCTATATTATTACATTGTTCTAGGACCTCTTCTGGCTTTAAAGAATCTTCTTCATAGTATTTGCTCCCTTGTCTTAGGGGGAAAAAAATGAAAAATGCAGCCCTAGCAATTACCACTATCCATCTACTCCTCCACAAACAACAAATGAAATGTACCATCACTCAAGCTTGGGAATTCTTCCCTTCTTTTTTCTCTTGTTTCTTCATTTGGAGAAAGAAAGACTTGATGATAAGGAGTCATTCTAGGCTTGGGTTCCAATCCAAATCCTTCTGGATAACTAGTAGAGAAGAGATTGTTCATCATGAACTCCAGTTTCTTTGGGATCATTTCACTGTTCTTTGTTACAAATAATTGTCCTGCAAACTCAGTACACATCAACATGAAAAAAGAAAAAAAATAAACTTGTCTAATCAAGTTAGAGCAAGCATCTATGACAATTTCCATGACAGATATTTTACAGAAGCATTCTGGAAAATAATAATTAAAAAAGCTGTCTTTTTATTTCTATCTTATTAAATCCCATCTATGCTCCCAACAGGCCCCCTCCACCCTCTCTTGGTTTTCCCATTATAAGAAGTGGTCATTTCTTTTTGCAGACTCCTGAAACATTGAAATCTGCCTTTACTTGGCACTAATCTCATTCCTTGTGGAATGGGGCCAGGGCCAGCTTCATGGGCCTGTGACTCATGCAGTTGTGTATGGGCCTCACTCAGAAGGGTCCTATGCTTGGGTTCTGCTGTTGGAATCTCGAAATTCTTAGTAATTTTTGAACAAGAACCCTGTATTTATATTCTGCTGAAAACCCACATGTCATATAGCTGGTTCTAAGTAGGGTGCAGCGGTTCACATCTTAGGTTCCCTATGGATCACGAGCTCCAGATTTCCTGGGAGTGTTCATGTCCAAGTACCCTCTTCTCTGGGTCCATCACCCAACCAAGCAGAAGAGACAGAACATGCTTGTGGATTGAACCAAAAATGAGAAACAAGGATATGAAAAAATACCAGTGTATGAGAATGCCCATTATTGAAATTTCTAGGATAAAGTCCCTTTGGGTTTTGGAGGTCTCTTTGCCACATAGAGGGATTTGAGGGGAGCAGCTCTAACCTTCTAGCACTGAGCAGCAGAAGACAATGCATGAGGCACATGAGGAAACTGGCGTTGGAATTATAGGTGGCAAACACAATGTCCCAGTGTTCCTGAAGAAAGTCCAGGATGCTGAGAAGGCTGAGGCATTCGGAGAGGGACTGGTGGGGCTTGGAGAGGCTATAAAGAATGACTTTATTTAGACTGCTGTACAGAGCACTGATGACAGTGTCCTTCTGAGAAGAGGCATTCTCGATGACCTGTGTCATAAAATAAACACACATACACACACATACTTGGGAACACTTTGAAGTTTAGATACCAGCCCAGTTAATCAGGAAAATGATACAATCTCAGATTCTTTTCTGTATTTCAAAACGTGACATTTCTAAAATCAAAATAGGACTACTTCCTCTACCTTGGATCTTCTACTTAAGTGGATGACCAATAAAGGGAATTCAAACATTTAAGTTCACCAAAATTGGTATAAAAAATTAAAAGTTTACCACGGTCAAATTATGTAAAGCAGACATGGGGACCAGATATTTCTGTGTTACCAACGTAAAACAGTTGACATTCCATATACAAGAATGAGCTACTAATAGCATCTAGTGTTAAAAACATGTTATTAACTATCAATGCTTGTTGTCAGGCATAGATTGTTATGCTATTCCAGCTACCATGCTAAGTATTTTTGCATTTGTTTGCATATGTCTACATATATTGCTTCATTTAAACATCATAACAACATCATGAAGTAGACACTAAGATTATCACACTTTAGGGATAAAAAGCTGAAAGTTTGAGGGATGGGAGAGATAGGTGGTCAGCAAGAGTAAAACCTATACCAAACACTTGAGTCATCCTCTTAACCACTGTATCTTCTAAAGGAGATGTGCACTCAAATATCCATGGACTTCAGTATGTGAGAGATTTTAGAGGGTTAAGGCAGAAGGTCCTGATTTGTGGTCTGAACATTGAAGCCATCCATCTGTTTGACTTCGTTGAAAAGAATCCATAGAACAAATGCTATGTGCAAAACTTTCCAGTAGATTAGAAGGGTCACTTGGTACTTTTAGATTGCTCTCTTCAAATTTCACAGATAATGCAAGTTTTATACTAATTAAGTGTTATTTAAATCTGCTGGATTTGGGGCTCATGTTTTTATCATCATCCTCTCCTCCTCTACATCATCCTCTCCTCCTTTGAAATATGGGTCACATCTTTCAAAGCGAGGTTAAGAGTTGTGAGAGTCACAGGTGGTGAGTGGGAGAGAAGAGTGGTAGATGTGGGCAGTGAGAGTCCTGGGGCCTGGCACCCTGCTGAATACACATCAGCCCCAGGAGGCAGCAACTCTTTGCTATTAGCTCTGAATATTTGCTTTGATCACCAGGGAGCTGCTATGGATTAAATGTTAGTATCACCCCCAAATTCATATGTTGAAACTCTAGTATTGTAATGTGATGTATTCAGAGATGGAATGTGATGTATTTAGAGATGGGACCTCTTGGAGGTAATTAGATCATGAGGATGGAGCCCACAGGGTGGGATTAATGCCCTTATAGAAAGAAACAGGTGAGCTTGCATGCTCTCTCTCTATCATGTTGAGGGTACAATGAGACCATCTCTAAAACCAGAAAAAGAGCCCTCAGAGGACACCATATCAGCTGGCACTTTGATCTTGGACTTCCCAACCTCTATAACTCTGAGAAATAAACGTTTGCTGCTAAGTTCCCCAGTCTAAGGCATTCCATAATAGGAACCCAAACTCACGAAGATAGGAACTTGGTGGCTACTCTCATTCTCGACACAACCTCCCAATAATCTGATTTTAATCCCCTTGGAGCTGACAAGGGATATTTCTGCCTTCTTGGAGTTATTACTGAAGAAGCCTCTGAATATCTTCTTTTCGGGTTGCCTAGAACTGTGCATCAGCCAGACTGAATACCACCCGAGGAACTGAGCCAAGGCCCTGTCCCGGAGTATGCAGGTGCCTCCACAGACAGAAGGTTCTGGGGGCGCTGGTGTCACTGTCTCTAAAGGCATGAAGAGGAAGGAGAGGGGCTTCCCTGGATCCCCTGGATCCTGCTGCAGAGAGCACACTGGGAGCTGTGGGCACAGCTTCTGGAGGCAGATTTCAGCTTGTAAGAGAAAGTGTTTTCCAACCATCACAGGTGTCCTGCTGCCTTGAACCCCCTCATACCACAGAGAGCTCCTCACAAAAAAGTGAATGGCCACTTGTCAGGAAAGGTTTCCAGAATGAAATGGGAAGCAGCAAGGACCAAAACAGAGTTCAGCTCTGGCATTCTGAGATTTTATGAATCTGTGTGTGCGCATGTGTACACACATACAATAAAGAATGTGTACACATGCGCACACACACAGAGATTTACATATAAGCATGTATTTGCAGGCATGCATTGACATGTGTGGATATGTATATATATCTAGAGAGAGAGAGAGCACATGCAAGAAAAATAGGACCAGATAAAAACAGACTCTGGCTTCAATTTCAGGAAGGCCCAAATATGACAAACAGAAGTGGATTTTATAGAAGAAAATGAAATAGAACTTTTGGCCGTAAAGACCTTTTGACCATTTGTTGATGAGGAATAACAATAATTAGGCTGAAATCCAATACTTTGGCCACCTGATGTGAAGAGCTAACTAATTGAAAAAGACCCTGATGCTGGGAAAGACTGAAGGTTAAAGGAGAAAGGGGAGACAGGATGAGATGGTTAGATAGCATCATCGTCTCAATGGACATGAATTTGAGCAAACTCTGGGAGATAGTGGAGGACAGAGGAGCCTGGTACACTACAGTCCATGGGGTCGCAAAGAGTCAGACACGACTTAACAACTGAACAACAATAACAACAAAGATTAAACTAACATTCACAATAAAAACCCAAAGCGGGCCTGCAGAGTCTGGGAGGGGACAGAGCTGAGGTGTGTGTGTGGCAGGCTGTGGCCCCGGTCACTGAGGTGTATCTCAGGTGGTCCAAGGTGGGAACACTGCAGGGTGCTCAACAGCCACTAAGTGTTACCTGGGCAGTAAAGGTCCTCCTCCTTCCTCCCACCCATCTCAGATTCTGTTTCCAGGAAGGACAGCAGGTCAGTCTGGACCAAGTGGACGTCAATCAGCAGTGTGTCATACAGACACCTCCTCAGCAGGCACCTCACCACCACGGCCAATGTCAGGTTCTTACCACCATGATGTGCTCCGTGATAAAGAGAAGGATGTGTCTGGGGTCTGCTGAGAACATTCCACTGTACAGCTTCTCCACCAGCTTCTGGATGAAGTGGGAGATGTTGGCAAGTGAAGGAGCAGCAGCAGCTTCTGCATTCGGCTGAGGCTCTCTACTGCCTGGAGGGTGGGAGAGGGTGACAGACCAAGGCTGAGAAATCAGCAGTCTGAATTGCCTTCTTTGCACAACAGTCTCCAAACTCCTCTTGGGAACCAGCCACATCTTACCTCTGTACGTCTCATTGTAATCTGTAAAATCATTGCTTCAAAAATGGGATCTTATACACTGTAGGTACCCAATGAATACATGTTTATTCAGAGTGATATTGAACAATCAGTGATATGAACCAAGTGGGAGGAAGCAAGTGAGGAGCAGCACATCTTCCAGTGACCATTTGGAAGAAGATTGGATGGGAATTTAACGCATAGGTAGTGGGAAGGCTGTCATGGTGACCCAAGTCCCTGATGTTATGTGGGAAAGAGGATGAAAGTGTAGGATCAGATCACCCATCTGTGCTCATCAACACACCACATGTTGTGCTCAGATATGGATGCAAGCATCTCAGTTAATCCTCATTAACCACCCTCTAAGTTACCCACGACTGTCCTCCGCACTCACATGGTCCAGCCTCTGGCTGGAGTAACACCACCGTCCAGTCATAGAGCCACACACAGGACTGGGCTACCAAGCTTACACTTTTCATCACTCCATTACCCTACCATACTCAGATAGCCCAGAAAACCAAAAGTCAGGGTTTCCTCACTGTGGGGCAAGAGGAATCCAAGATACCAGTCATGTCACTAAGGATTCCATGGCTCAGGAACCACAGAAAGAACTTTTGTACAATCTTGTTGGGAAGTTATAGCTGCCCCAAACCCAAATGTTCTGAATGAAGTTTCAATTTGAACTTCTTTGGGGCAATGGCAGCATCTTCATCCAAGTTCATTCATTTAAGAGCTGTTTACTATGCCCAGGCATAGGGGAGCAAAAGAATGTTCAATTCAGGTGGACTTTTTGACTCCCCTCATAAGAAGAATATTTTATACTGAAGCTAGAGGATAACTGATGTTAGCTCAGAAGACAGGGCTTTCTGTCTCTGATTGAATCAGGAGTGGCAGGGGTGACATGAAGGGGTAATAAGAAGGCCATTCCATGGGTCTCCGGGCAGAGTCACTGAGCTCTTATTGCAGACAGGTGGAGGGCAGTTTCCTGTGGTTCCTAAAGTATCCACAGTCCTGCAGCCTAGTCTTCCTCCAGGGTTCTGGGGTCAGCAGTTGGCAGGAGGTGGCTTCTTACTCAGCCGTCAGCAACAGTGTCATAAACCAGGAGGAATAAGTCATCCACCCGCACTTACCTCTCAGCATCGATGCATGACCTCCACTCATCAAGTGAAATATTTCCATGGTGGAAAGCAAGATCTCAGACTGAAAGTCCCGCTTCTGTTGACTGGTGGCATTGTCTGGAGAAGCCTGGAAGCAAACCCTGAACTAGACACCAGCCACATGGTCATCATGTCCACTCAGTCCCTCTCCTGATCCATATGCTAACACTGCAGCTGCTGGGAGTGTGGACAGCCAACAGCTCACAAGTGCCCCTTCTCTGGGGCATTGCCCTCTGCTGATTAAGTTGCTTCACCCAGGAGGCAATGCCCACTTCCCAGGACAAGTGGTGGTGGGAGGGGGGGCAACAGGTAATGACCACCTTGCATGTACCTCAAGGTGGGGCCAACTCTGGGATGCAGATATAGCAGACCTCAGCTTCCCTTGGAACCAAGCTACTTCTGAAGCCAGGTCCTGCCTAGTTTCTCCCTCATTGTCCTCTACATCCCTTCTCAGCTTTCCTGAGAGCACCGCCCCCAATAAATCACTTCCAGAAAATCCCCACCTCAGACTCTGTTTCTAGAGACCTGGCTAAGACCTGTCCTCATTCATCTCCTCACCTGTTGCTCGGCGATCTCCCTCTGCTGGGGACTGTGGTTCCCCGAAGACCCCCTCCCACCAATCACTGCAGTCCCGGGAGATGTTCCTGACCACCAACCAGCTGGCATGCACATGCTTGGGTGAGCTCTCTCAAGAGACTGGCCCTCGGGACTCTTTGGGCATACCCACCCTCTTAGCACCCACACCCTCCCCGGTCTGTTCCTGCGACACAGGCCTGAATGAAGACCTTTCTAACTCACCTCCAGGAGCACCTCCAGGGGCATCCACTGCTTAGGGTTTGGAGCCCCAAGCAAGAACTCCCTCAAGAGTAGCTGCATGAATTCCTTCAGCTGCTTCCGGGTGGGATGTGACTCGGCAGGAGCCTGTAGACCCTCTGCGGTGTTGTCACCTTCAGCCTCGGTCTCGGGACTGCTGGGGTTCTGGGCAGACTCAGTCATGACCCCCTCAAAGACAAGAGAATACCAGCATGAGTTGCCTGCCCTGCCCCAAAGCACTCACATCTGACATGTGCACGGTGGGATTCTCATCAAACCATTAGCATGTAAGGAAACTGAGGCTCTGAGGAGGTAGGCGGGCTCAGAGGTGGCCTGCTGTGACTTCTGAACCTGTGGTGGGCAGAAGCTGGGCACAGAGCTAGAGAAACCAGTAGCAAATCAGCAAGGAAACCCAGGATGTGTCCCGGGCAAGGCATTTCCCTCCTCGGTGCCATAGTTCCCCATCAGTCAACTGGTAATGATGGAAAGGAACACACAAAGACATGTGGGGATGAGATGAGAAATCTTGCATACAGCATGCCTGGCTCTGGTATAGTCAAGATAGCTGGTTCCCACCTTTCTGTGGGGTCCTCACCTTTACTGCCTGCCAGGCTCTGATGTTGTTGACCCTCCGGTGGAAAGAGAAGTGGGACTAGAGCCAGTCTAAGACCCTGAAGTGCCTTGGTCTTCACTTTCTCAGTTATACATTACAAAAATATTGGGAGATAAATGTGATGGGAGTCATTAGGCCAGATACGTCTGGGAAGACATGGAGATGCTGGGAGGCTAGATGACACACCCAAGGACATGCGGCCAGGGACTCCTGACTCCTGGCCCATGAACTTTTCATGCAGGTTCATCTGCTGGCACCTCCCTTGGCTCATTCATAAAATTAATGCAGCCATTCTTAACTAAGCTGTAAAATGAATTTAATGGCACCTAGGGAGGTGGTTGACTGTATTAATTAGTTCCATGTGGCCTTGGCTGGATAGATGCCATATAAAATCGTAGCAAATGGAAATCCTTTTGGCCACCTGCCTTCTGCACAAAAACAGGTCTGTCACATGTTCTGAGTAACAAAGGACTTTTGGAGCTGACTTGGAGCTGAAAAGAGGCCAGGAGGTACTGGGAAAAGAGTTCTGGAACCAGGGCCTGTCTCATCCACAGTCGACTGGGAGGTGACCTTGGGCCAGGCTCTCCTTCAGGTGGGAACTACTGAGTGTAGCCCTGGGTCAGGGCTCTGTGGCTACTGGCGGGGAGATGGCTGGAACCCCAACTCAGCAGATGGTGAGCCTGGCCTGTGGGCATAGGGGCTGAGGTGGTGATCTGGACTCAGAATGTCAGACCATCAACTTAAGGTCCTGTCCCCCTCCAGGTGAGGGGAATGGTGAGAGGCTGTCTGTAGAATCCTGCTTCCTCCCTGTCTGGCCAGGGGGCGCCTAGCTTCTGGGCAGAGGTCCCACCCCCCACCCCTCCAGTGCTGCCTTTGATCTTTTTTGCATCTTTTTTTTAACTTACTTTTCTAGTATGTTGCTTTAGCTGGTATTAACCCATCAAAACATCTTATCTTTTTGCAAATCTTCTGGTCTTTATAGTTAGTCTTTTTATTAAAACTAAACACTTAAATTTTATTAGGTCATTTATTGTTATTTTAAACTGACTGATGGAAACAAATAGGTTTCAGGGTGAGAGACTGAGGTGTAAATCTTGGCTTAGTCACCTATGAATCACATAAGCTGTGGCATGTTTCATTTCCTCAACCCTTTCAACCCTTTCGACCCTTTCCTGAGATGGGTCTCATGGCCCCACTAACCTGGAAGGGAGCTGGTCTGTGGAGCTTCACCTCCCTGAATCTCGCCTCCACCTTTAACACCTGCAACGGGCCTGTTAGGGGATGTGAAGCACCAGGCTCAGGAGATGGAGGCTGGCACCATCAATACACTTCCAGAAAGGCTTAGCTAAAAGAGCATATTCATCCACTTGGCCGTTTAGCAAATAATTATGGAGCAAACATTACTTGCCCTCATTGTGCTTGGGATGACTTCTGGATCCTCTACTTACCAATATGCCTAACGTATTCCTTTGGATACAGTTACTGATTTGCAGACAGGAATCGATAATTCACTCTCCTTGGTTGGGTCTCAGCTCCTATTCCACCAAGGCAGGTAACGAGCAGATTTCTGCCCTTCCTTCTCCAGCACCTCCCTTCACGCTGGTCCTCACTTGCTTCTCTGAGCTCCCAGATGCTCCACACTCATGAGTCCCCTTGACCAGCTGGGACTGGCTCTTGCTCTCAAACTCACTCATATATCTTCCCATAGTGACCTCTCTACCCCCACACTGACACCTTGTCCTCAAGACGCAGCTGGTCCCTCTGCCCTCCCAGCTGGGCCTCGGCAAGCCCTCTGATTGAAAAGCACCATAGCCTGCAAATAGAACAAGGGTCCTGCAAAGAAGACGGGACCCTGTGGCAGTTCCACCCCTCTCCTAGCCGGGGCACCAGCTGTGGGCTTCCTGGAATGGAATCTGTGGTTTCCTCATGCTCCATGTGTGGGTATTCTGTGTTGATCTGGACTTAATCTACCATCAAATTTCTCATCACTGAGATTCCTGACAACTCAAAAACTTACTGAATCTCAGAACCGAAAATGACTTGAAGCTGTACCTCATAAACAGAAGGAAAACTAGGTTTTGGCTAGGTTGACTTAAAATGTATTTTCATTTGGGGAGGGGTGTGAAGGCATTTTGTCCTTGAAGGGTGATGATGCTCACCCCTGCTCTCACCAGGGCAAGGCGGAGGTGTGTCTTACCTTCTGGGTTCCCAGGGGGAAGGTGACTGCAGCCAAGGTCTGGAGGAACTCTGGGGCTCGCCAGACTGGATCCTGGGGGTAGGTGCCGTGCACAAGGCCAAGGAACTGCAACACACTGGCCGGGAATGTCCGTTCCCAGGCGCTACGTCCAGAACCTGTCGAGGGCTGAGGACATGCTTCGTGAGAGGCAGCACGTGGGGGCACGACTTGGGGCTTCATAGGAGCCAGAGGACTTGAGATCTAGAGAGACCTCCTTTCTGAGCCTCTCAACAAGACACCTTATTGCAAGACTCCTAGTAATAATACGACCTATTTCTTAAGATTGTTGTGAGAATTAAATGAGACATTTTAGTGCTTCAAGCTTATTTTCACAGTGACTAGTACAGGGTAAATATAGAAGAAGCAGGGGGATAAGGTCAGATTCCTGGTGGCTCAGATGGTAAAACATCTGCCTGCAATGCAGGAGACCCAGGTTCAATCCTGGGTCAGGAAGATCCCCTGGAGAAGGAAATGGCAACCCACTCCAGTACTCTTGCCTGGAGAAGTCCATGGACTGAGGAGCCTGGTAGGCTACAGTCCATGGGGTTGCAAAGAGTCGGAGAGGACTGAGTGACTTCACAGAGAGGATTTGGACTTTTGCAAGAATTTGATCAGGCATCCCCTGAAGGTGCTTAGGCAAGGCACCAGGCTGGATTCTGCGGGTAGGTGCCCCAGAATGAAATATTAATGCTGGACACACGTGTTTCCACTGTGCTCTCACCCTGTGATCCTGCCTGAGTGAGTTAACCTCTACAGCATCTATATTTGCACAAGGAAGAAAATGCTGTCTGCTCCCAAGGATAGTTGCACACAGCAGAATGGCTAACATCTGCAAGACCAACAATGCTAAACAACGACAAGGACCTGGAGCAACTAGAACCTTCCCAGAATAAGAGTTACTGAGTGTAAATTGACTCTTTATTTTGGAGACTGTTTGGCAATATCTACTAAAACAAATCATGTGTACAACTTAACCACAATTTCACGCTGGGTATATTTCTAACAGAAAGAAGTGCGTATGTCCAACAAAAGATATGTACATAGCAGCTATATTCATAATATTTCCAAATGGAAACAACCCAGAAGGAAAAAATGCTGATCCATTATCACAATAAAATACTACTGAAAAGTAAAAAATAAATAAATAAATAAGGAACTACGAACACATACAACACAAGCAAATCCCACTCGTGTTGAGTGAACTCAGTCGTGTCCGACTCTTTGCGACCCCATGGACTATACAGTCCATGAAATTCTCCAGACCAGAATACTGGAGTGGGTAGCCGTTCCTTTCTCCAGGGGATCTTCCCAACCTAGGAGATACAGGGGATCAACCTCGTATCTCCTGCATTGCAGGCAGATTCTTTACCAGCTGAGCCACAAGGGAAGCCCTGAGTGAAAGAAGCGAGATGCCAAAGGGTACATATTGTAGGATTCCACTGACACCAAGCTCAAGAAAAGGCAAACAAATCTATGGTTACCACTGTGCAAGGGAATAACAGCAAGCAAAGTAGTTATAAGCAAAATAAATAAACTGAGAAAGATATTCACTGCAATTTTACTTCTGATCTTCTCTTATCCTTTCAGTTTTTGCCTTTTAGATTTTGATGCTTGTCTACCATATTTGGTAAATGATGCTTTCGTGGCAGATAGCTTCACTGAACCAAAGTCTGCCTCTGACTTTGCTTTTGTTATATGTTTTTGTTAGATCCCAGAAGACTGTTTAAGGGTGATGTCTGTTATTCAACAGTTAACCATTTTATGTTTGCTGTTATAAAGTGAATGTTTGGTCTTACTTTTTCACTTCTGTCAGCATACTAGGTATTTTCTTCACTTTAAATGCTTTCATGTTATTTCTTTGGTTTGCTTTTTCTAAATAGCATTGATTCAAAAGGTAATAAACTTTCTATGCTGCAAAACAAATTTTTTCAGGCATCCTCAAATTAACTGCACACTAGGTCTACAAGAGAGCCATGAATAAATTTCCCAGAGATGGAAAGTGTAAAGATCGCTTGCTCTGACTAGGACAAAAACAAACTGGAAATAAATAACAGCAATTTAAAAAAAAAGTTTAACTACATGGACATTGAAAAAGAGGAATCAAAAAGGTCTCTTTTTTTAATAAAAAATTTCTTTAAATCTGCAACCACAGAAACACTAGAAAACAACAACAAAAAATGAAGATGTCAAATATCAAAATTTTAGAACTAGCCAGAAAAAAATGAAGGGGAATGACATATATATCCAAAGTTGTTTTTTATAAATCCACAAATCTTCAGCTCCTTAAGCAATAGGATGGGTGAGGTAAAGAAAGGGCATGAATTTACAAATAACTTATGAATAAGAAGAGGAAAATATTTGCAAAAAAAAAAAAAAAAAAGAGGAAAATAAAAAAATAAAAAAAAGAAAAAGAAAAAAAGAAGAGGAAAATAATCACAAGGAAAATTAAATGAATTAAAGGAGACCATTTATGCAAACTGAATACTTGGGAAGATTTTTTTAAAATATCAGTTACCTAAACTAGGTCAAGGAGATATTTAAAAGCCTAAGCAAGTTGATAAAAGAAAAAATTCAGGCCAAAGCTGTTTCATAGGAATGATTTAAATAATATAAGAGTCATGGATTTAGCATCTTCTTGAATAAAAGAATCTTTTTTTAATAAAACTAGCATAATACTGATATCAAAACTTGACAACATGTGAAAAAAGAAAACTGAAACCTAATATCATTTATGAACATGTCTGCAAAATCATAAATAAAATATTTACAAGCAGAATAAGGAAATATGCTAAAAGAATAAGAACAGAGTGACAAAGTGAGATCTTTGCAAGAATGCAAGGAAACCTATTGATATAATTCATCAGAGGTAACTGGTTAAAAGAAAAAAATGTAATCATCTAAATACCTGCTAAAAGAGTATTTATTTTTTTATTTTTGTATTTAATCTTAATTGTAGGATAACTGTCTTACAATGTTATGGTGCTAGTTTCTACCGTACAGCAACATGAATCAGCCATAAGTGTATATAGATATATGTCCCGTCCCTCTTGAGGCTGTGAGGACCAGGCCAAGCACATTTGTAGAAGACTGTGGGATGTATGTCAAGAGGAATATATACATATAATGTCTATTGCTATCTTCCTGAGAAAGAGAACACGTGAAGTGCACCTTGAACCAGTATCCCACATCCTGGAATTTATACCAAGGAGGTCATCAAACTAGAAAGAAAAGATATCTTCTCAAGAAAGCTCATTACAGACTTTTTATAACAACGAATTTTCTGAGGAACAATACAAATTTCCATCTACAAATATAGATGATTCCCAACAACATGTTGGGGGAGAAAAGGCAAGAGGAAATATGTGGCTTCCCTGGTGGCTCAGAAAGTAAAGAATCTGCCTGTGATGTGGGAGACCTGGATTCAATCCCCGGATTGGGAAGATCCACTGGAGAAGGGAATGGCTATCCACTCCAGTGTTCTGGCCTAGAGAATTCCATGGACAGAGGAGCCTGGCAGGTTACAGTCTGTGGGGTGGCAAAGAGTCAGACATGACTGGGTGACCAACACTTTCAGGAATTTATGCGGTCTGATTCCCTAAGGACATGGTATACTCTTAGGTGTCTGAAAGATATTCTACTAATGTTCACTGTGGTTATCTCTGGTTGGGTGTGCTTCAGGTGATTTTTACTTTCTACTTTTTTTCCCTTATTTTAAAGGTAATCATGCATTATATTACAGAAGCAATTAGGTTTCCACGCATATCAAACCTCCAGTTGCCTTTAGAGTCTACAGAATGAAGCCAGAATTTTTCATGGGTGTTCTTGTTACCTGGTCCACAATTAGTTCTGCTCACAAGCCACACGGCCTTTGCCTTCAGTTCTAAAACAACCTCTCCACCCACCTTCAAGGTGGACCTGGAAGGCCTGAATCAAAGGCTCTCTATGTGACGTCTGCAACTGGCAGGCATCTGTCTTCTCTAAGACAGGTCTCTGTCTGGTGGGTCCCTCATGAGAGGCCCACCTGTCCTGGTAGAGGTGAGCTTCTTGAGGGAAGAGGCCCCTGAAGGGAAGGGACCACAGGGCCCTTGAAACTCTCAACTCAAAGCAGTTGCCCAGAAATGTTCCCTTTGACTGGAGGCCTTAAACCTCCCAGTGAAGAAAGTCAAATGTTTAAACAAATGGAAAACAGATGTCTTCTGGTAAGAACACATAAACTCCACTGGGGACATTAAGGCTGGGTTTCCCATTGAGCACCTAAGCTATCACCTTGCCTCTTCTATCAAAAGTTCTTAATAATACCTGCAAATTATCAGCACTACTAGAAAGTTGCTGGGAAAAGTCAAGGGTGATTTTTCTGAGCCTGTCTTCCCATCGGAACCCCTCTCAGCATGTGGGGAACGGGCCTCACCTGGTTCATGGTGGCTTTCAGCATCTCTAGGAGCAGCAGGGCGCCTTCCGTGCACAGCCCTGCCCGGACGACTTCTTCTGTGTGATGCTTATGCAAGAGCCACTGGAGCATGGCGTCCAGGCTGTCCTGAAAGAGGAGGCAAGTGCTGTCAGAGACCTGTGGGTACCACCAAAGAGACTGGCTTTCCACCCAGTATGCCACATTTCCCTGGGGACCCCAGTGAGAAAGACAAAACAGCACAGGTGGCCGGTCCACTAGAGGCATTTCAGCCCACTGATGGAGCATAAGGGAAACACACATGTCTAAAATAGGCTGCAGACCCACCAGCAACTGGCATTGGGTCTGCCATCAGAAATACTCAATCTCCCAATCAACTTTAATGAATTTTTGTAAATGAGATTGCAGAAAACATGTCAAATTCAAAGGCTTCAGGGCAAGTGCAATCAGGAGCGAGAGCATGGGGTTGACAAGCAGGACAATCTGACTTTGCTTCTTTAAAAGCTGGGCTTATGCAAGCTATTTAGCCTCTTGGCAGTTCAGTCTCCTTCTCTGTGAAATGAAACTTACATTATCTGCCCCATGGGATTGTTATAAATATCAAGTGAAATAAAATATGTAAAACATCTGTCACGGGTCCTGACATTCAGCAAATGTTTGTTTCCTGAGCCAGAGTACGGGAAAAAAAATACAAGTTTTTGATGAATTTATCAGAGTATGTTAAGAACTTGATTTTGAAGTGTGATCTGTAATACTATTAACATATATCAAGATTGAGATAAGTCAAATATAAGGATATGCAAGAAGTGAATTTTTCAGTCCTCAGCAAAGCTGTGCCCCTCCAATGACGTCAGTACAATGCAGTTTAACTCAAGTCTATCAAGACCAAGAAACAATTTCTGAGTCTGTTTATCAGGTGCTCAGGAGGGTGAGCAAGAGGCGGGGTTTGTTTTTGATGTGCTCAGCATCTATGGAGAGAAGCAGCCATAAACGTGCTGGTGCTTATACAAGGCGAAGGCATGATGAGGCTTGAGAGAGAAAGGTTCCCACTGTCTAGGGGGTCTCGGCTCAAGGTCGCATCTGAGTGGAGAACTAAGGAAAGATAGCTTTCCAGGAAGGTGAGATGGTAGAGGGCTCCTTAAAGGCCCAGGGCAGGCAAGGGCAAAGCAGGTGGTCTTACTGGGGAGGTGACTCTGGAGGATCACAGAACAAAGGGCCAATAAGAAAGGAAGATGGGCTGGGAGACAAGTGAGATCCCAATCAGGGAGGGGCTTGATGCTGCCTGGGGACTCCGAACCTGATCCCACAGGAACAGGAGCCAATGAAACCTCGGATTTGGTGCAAGTCAGAGAGCTAGTGAGTGAGAAGCTAGTGTGAAGGTATCCACAGTGAGGGGAGACTCCTCTTTGGAGGAGGAATAGGAGAGCAATACACAGGACAGCAGTTGATCAAAAGTGTGAGCCAAGGGGGGCAGCTTCTGGTTTTAGGTGGGACATAATTTATCATACTTATAGTCAATGAGGAAAGAATCAGTAGAAAAGGAGATGCTGAAAATACAGAGAAAGGATAATAAGGCATGCAGTCACTTGGGAAAGGAGTGGAAGGAACACAGATCAGCCTTGAAAAGGTGACTTTGCCAGTGACAGTGAGAGAAGGTGATAAAGATGGTCTTGGAATACACAAGTGATGGAAGGTGGAGTCCTGAGGCAATGCCCCTTCATGGGGGCTTCCATTCTACCGTTATTTAAGTCATCTGAGCAAAGGGTAGCTGTGGGCTGGAAGACTCAGGGCATGTAAGGCTCACACTAGAATGCAGGGGCATTGCTAAGGTACAGGGACATGTTTCTCTGAAGGTGATAAAATGAGGCTCTATGCCTGCGGTGGCAGCAATTCAACCTCCCCATGTTGCCCCCACCATCATTTGATTTGTCTACCCAGAAGGAGAAAAACTTAAAAGTGGAACTGATAAAAAACAGAGATCTGCTGGCAGGGACAAGGGAGACAGAGGCTGAGGAAGTCAAGGATATTTGAAGAGCAAGCAAGGAGGTGGGACTGCTAGGGAGGGAAGTGGGTCAAGATGAAAGTTGGAAGACATGGAGGAAGGTGAGGAGAGTCTTGGGGGATACAGAAATCAGAAACCCAAGTGTTGTCACTCCATCCTGAGAGCCCCTAGAGCCTACCTTGGGCCCATCCACCAGCTCTGTAAGTGGTGTCTGTAGGAAGAAAGTGGATACGATGAGGTAGACTTCTGGAATATGAACATGGTGGGCCAAAAAGTCACTCAAGACTCGGAACCCAGGAAGCAGGCAGGGGCTTTGGTCAGGCGTTGCAGGATGGCTCTTCAGGTTATCTATCGATCAGGGAGAAGCACACAAAATCCAGTTGAGAACAATTGCTTCTGGTCAACATGGGGATTGGGCACAGGAAGGGATTCTCTCCCACCAACCCATCCTACAGACCTGCCAGATGGAAATACGTCATACATACAGAGCACAAGAATGTGCTCAGTAAGAATTTCTTTTCCTATTTCTGATGTGCTCATTCATTCATTCAAACACAGATGCTTATCTGGTGCCTACCACCTTAGAGGTAGCAAAACCTCTTTGCATAGGCAATAAGAATGTAGTGTTCTGATAAAATATACAGAACCATGGGCCTTCATCAACTACTTACAATGTGGTGGGAGGAACAGACATTACAGAATTAAATACCTAAATAAAAATATGCTTGCAAACTATGATAAACCCTCTCCCCAAAAAAAGAAGTATAACAGAGGTGCCTTAATTGATATGGGACCCTCCTCTCCTGGAGGAAGTGACATAAAATCGATACACAGCCCAGAGAGCCGTGCTGGTGTTGAGGCTTGGGGAAGCACCTCTGCAAGAAGGAAAGGGTTAAGGAGACTTTGAGGAGTGGGAAGAAGTCCCCAGCATCTGAAGAGCAGTGAGGCCATGTGGGGAGGAGTCTGAAAAAGAAAGTTAGAGGTGGGGGAAGGGGTCAAGGTCAAGGTGACGCTACAGCAGGCAATGTGAAGGCCCCCTAGTCCTGGCAGGTCCTCATTCACAGGTGGCACCCTGTCTCCTGGAGATGGCCACACACTCACCCATCACGATGTCCATGCTCTCGGAGCTGCGCTCCACCCAGGAACCTGCAGGCAGGCCGTCTTTAAATCGCCCGCGGAGGGAGGGGCTTGACAAAAAGTGCAGCAGCAGCTTCAAGCCCAGCACCACTGTGCTGGGGTGCACGTGGCCCTGCACGAAGAGCAGGAACCAGTCGGGCCCCAGGTTCAGAAACATCTCTTCCTTTGTCCTGGTGGGGAAGGGGGTCAATAAATGCTATAAATTATCTCTCAGCCCACAAGCAAATGACACGTCCAGAAAATACAAATGACATCCAGCTTCGTCAGTCACCTAGGAAAGGCAGGTTAAGGTTAACATCTGGACATCACTCGGCAAAGTATATATTACATTTTAAAAGGTCGGTAATGTTGGCAAGGCTGCTGCGAAAGAGGTGAATTTGCCTACCAATGACTGAAGCATAAGTGGGCCAAAGCTTTTGAAATATATTGGAAACTGTGTGCCAAATGATAAAGCCCTGCTCACTAATATTCATACTTACACAGTGTCTGACTGGCCACCCACTAATTACATCAACCTAGTCACATAAAAGACACCATGGTTACTTAACCCCCTTTTAAAATACACTGTTCGGAATTAATCTTAATGGAATAGTTCACTATTTATGCATCTTTATCAGTTTAGACAAAAAAAAATGTTTAACTGTCACTTTCAATAATGAGCTTTAAAATGATGTGTCTAGAGAATACAGACTTGCTAGAGGGAACTGGAGGACAGAGAGATGGGAGCCAATGCTCAAGGGCAATTGTTCAGCAAAACCTGAGTCTCCTGAGAGCCAGGAAAGGGTCCATCCTGGCTGGGCAGCATTCTCAGCATCAGTTGCAGATTAGGTGAGATGAGGGCATGGCCACTGAAACCAGGAGTCAAGAGATGGTCCTCTCTTTTAGTCATGACTTCATTTAGTAATTGGATGACTTTGGTGAACTCTGATCATCTTCCTTCAATATGACGATGAAGAGGATGATGGAGGTGACTGTGGTGATGAGGATGATGGAGATGATGTTGGTGGTGGTGATGATGATGATGAGGATGATGGTGGTGACAGTGGTGGTGGTGATGGTGATGGTAGTTAGCTGTTGGAGTTTATACAGTATCCCAGGCATCATGCTCAGAGTTATCCATCTATTAATTTCTGTCTATGGCAGCTACTATTTTTATCTTCACAAAGATGAGTAGAAGAGAGACATAGAGGGCTTAGGTCACCTCCCTAAGGTCCCTGAGGTCAGAGCTGGGATTTGAACCCAGGAGGTGAAGTTGTCAGAGCCCAAGTGCTTAAGCACTACATTATATTCCTTTTCAAAAAGGTGAAAAGGTAGAGACTAGCTCATCTCCCTGGGTCAGGAAGATCCTCCAGAGGAGGGCATGGCAACCCACTCCAGTATTCTTGCCTGGAGAATCCCATGGACAGAGCAGCCTGGCAGGCTGCAGTCCATTGGGTCGCACAGAATCGGACACGAATGAAGCGACTCAGCACGCATGCAGCTCACCTCCAAGGCTCACCTTCCAGCTCTACTATGCACTGATTCTAGAAATCTAGAGACTTTTAAAGCACTATGTACAAGGCTGATTTACTGAGGGGTAACTCCCCAACCCGACGCCTCCCAGCCCAAACCACATACACACTAAAAGGTCAGCTTAGTGAGAGTAGAATCTGGACTGACTTTTTCAGCATGGCATTCTCGGAAGGAGAAACAGTATCTGGCACACAGTAGGTACTCAACAAATAGCTATTGAATTAGTGACCCCAGAGCCGAGATAAAGCAGGCAGTCCAAGAGAGTTAATGGAATTTTATGACTGCATGTTGTTTTGAAAGTTAACTGAAGGCAGATACTTCTTTTTCCAACTTGGAAAAATAACTGAATGGCTAACAGTAAATAGCAGAAGAATTTGGCAAGCCTTTTCCTTGATAGATGTTATTTAGGCTAACCATTTCTCCATTCTATTGTCTGCCAAGTATAGGACATCAAAATCAGTAATTATCACAACTGCCAAGACAATAACAATTACACTATAGCAATGGTGACAAGAAGAGTTTATTGTAATGATAGCAAATCTGTTTTGAGTTACTCATGCCATTTAACATTTGCATCAGAATATCTTAGGGCAAGGTCTGCTTTATTGGGTGGAGAGAATATAATTTTCTTTCTTACTAGCGCAGGAAACCAACTCAGAGATGCTAAACTTTTCATTAAGAATAGGTTTTAATACTGCACCCTGTATGAAACAGCCTTGTGGCAAATCACTCTTTCTGGAACTACTTACTCAGAGGACAGATGAAGTTGGGAAGAAGAGATTACACCAAGCAGCATCTCCAGCAACTGATTTCTGAGCCAGATTGTCTTTCCAGATGTTTGGCTTCCAGCTACGAAAAAAGAAGATTCAGATTTGAGAGAAAACGGATGTAAAGAGACATAATATTTGCTGCAGTAGGCAATCATATTCACCAAATGCTTACTTCTCCCAGGAGTTGAGACATGCATGGGACTTGAAATTTTGGCTTTCAATTCTAGATCTCCATGTAATGCTTAAAAAGAATTTCTGAAAATGTTTCTAAAGTTCCCTTTAACTAGAGATGTTTATGATGCTCCCCATAGCCCACCCTCCCCCAAACAAATCCTAAAAATGATAGGGTCAAATTTTTCTTCCAGTAGAAAGAGTTTTAAAATTATCATGGACTGTAACATTTCCTGAGCACCTACTATGTGCTGGGCATTATGCAAGGCAGTGGGAGCAGAGTGGTGAAGATTATGGTACTCAATCTGGGTCCCTGCTCTAGTCTAGGACTTTTGCGTGTCTATGCTGCACTAAAAAATAGAGCTTGAATTGCAGCAAGAGGTATGTGGATCCAATGGGAGAAGAAACTTTACTTCTGAAGTGTTATTATGACCTTGAAGGACAAACAAATACTGTCTTCATAGATAATTAGCAGATGAAAGTTTTAGAATGGAGTCCCCATGAGAAGGAGGGTTGAGTACATAGTGTACTGTTAGCTAATTACCCATTCATTCAGCCCCTTGGTTGGCCAGTTATTTTACCACCAATTCAGGGCACACAGCATGCTGTGGAAATAGAACTGATGAGGCAGCTTGGAGAAATGGAGTCAGAGTACCCTCTGTTTGGATTCTGGCCCCTACTCTCTTTAAGTTCCTAGTCTCTGAGTCTCTGTTTTCTCATCTGCAAAATGGGAATAGCAATTCCGACTTTACAGGCTTGACCTAAGGATAAGAGATAATTTATCTGGATTGAATGACATTAGCCAAGAGAATCTTCTGTGATTAGAGTGCTCTCTAGCTGCCCTGTCTAATACAGTAACCACTAGCTTCACATGGTTATTTAGCACTTGGAACACGGCTAGTGTAACTGAGGAACTGAATTTTTAGTCACATTTCATTTCAATAAATTTAATTTAAATGGCTACACTTGGTTAGAGGCTCCCATCTTGGACAGAGCAGATTCAGGAGGCCCAGGATAAAGTGGTCAGTAATAGTCCCCTTCACGTCTGCCCCTAGCAGAGGGAATTCGGAACCTGATGCAGCTGCTGTTCTGAATCTGGTTGAGGAGAGAGAGACTCAAAGAAACAAATCACAAGCCTTGGCATGAGAGTAAGCTCTAGAAGCCTAGAGAAGGTGAGCTAACCTGGCTTGTGGGGCTGGGAACGGCTGGCCTAGTGGGGTGAAGTGGGGGTGGGGTGGGGCAGGGGAGGTGATCCTGCAGAGGGAACAGCAGGGCAGAGTGGGTGGACAGCAGACCATCACACATTAGAATGTATAAGTGCTACAGGGTATCGAAGCTGGGGCTCTCCAAGGGAGCCAGGCAGAGGCTGGGGTGTGAAGGCGCCCACCTGCCGATCTACAGGGCGCTGTTATCCTGCAGGACTTGGAAGCCTTTCCAGGTTGTGAAGGAAGGACACACTATTTTTATTTGCGACTCTAATAATATAGCTGTGACGTCAGAAGACAGCACCTGGGAACATCTCGGTTGTGCTGTGGGTGCCTTCCCCTCCCTTCCCGCAGCCTTTCACTCAAACTGGCCCCACTGCATGTGGCTGTCAGGGCTGCTGTGGGTGTCAGACTGGCATCTGGGGAAGGTCTTCTCACCGGGCAGGGAAGGGTCCGGGGCTCCGTCCACACAGATCTGCTTCTCGTTCACCGACGAAGGCTTGAGGGTGTACACCACAAACAGCCCAATTCTTAAGGTAGCAAGAGAAGGACACATTCAACTGTGGGTTTGGCCCATGTCTCCTGAGCACCCATGAATGTTTTCTACACAGATCTACCCAAATGCAGCTTCAAGGGAGGACTTGAGGGGGAATCGCATTACTCTGATCAGTGTGATCTTTCCAGAGACTTCTCCAATCTGTCAGGATTCATCAGAGAAGCTGACTCTGGCTCTGCCAGGTCAGTAGGACAGACATGGCTGAGGACACAACAGCTGAAATGTCCTATCAGCTGGGAAATCTGCAAAAGGCAGGCGTGTTGGGTCACTGGCTGGTGAGGATGGCCGGGCTCATGGAAATTCTGAGTTTCTTGGTAGGTGTGTCTGAGTACCAGGGAGCAGTGAACCCACAGCCCTGTTGAGGAGTCTAGGGGACCCACCCCTTTTTTCAAGCCATGAACAGAGAAAATGTTTCTAGGAGGGTCCAGGGAAATAGAACCTGCTGCTGCATTGAAGGGCAGTGCTGCTGAGCTGAGTGTGGGAAGGAGAGAGCTGGGGTCTACGTTCCCTCATGAAGCAGCCCTGATGCTCTGCCCTCTCTCCCGGGGAGCTGGCACAATACCTGAGCAAGTCCTGGAGGCTGAAGTGGCCCCTCAGCTGACAGCCCAGGATGGCGATGATGGTGGACATCTTGGAGGGGGTGAGGCCTGGCTCGTTGAAGAGGAAGACGAGCTTGGGAATAAGCTGCGCCTGGTGAGCAACTTCAGCATTCCGGGGTCCTTCCCTGGTGAGCCCAGGAGAGAGGCAGTAAAAGCTTTTACTGGAATGAACCAAATTTGCTGTGTTTCTGCTAAAAAAGGTTCCACAGTCTGGGTTTGCCGGCCCTCTGACTCTCATGCTCTCCTGGCAACTCGTCAAGATGCTGTCAGACACCCATCAAATATGTGTCTGCCCAGTGCTCCAGTCGCTGGGGAGTGAGCCTCCCATGCCCTTCCATCCGCAACACCACCCCCACCGGAAACTGCCTTCAAAGACAACCACCAGTTATTGACTTTTAAATTCCGAGCCTCAGGGAAAACTAATGCTGGTCTCAGGAAACTCAGAACGAAAAGAGCAGACTGGAGCACGGCCGCGGAGCACTTCCCAACAGCCGGAACGCCGGCCTCGGCCAGCCCGTCAGCATGTGTGTCTTCCTGCTCGCCCCAAACCACAAAGTGGATGAACACGCCGCTAAGAGTCAAAGGGGAGAGAGATGGGATTCAAGCCTCCGCACCCCCTCCTCAGGATAATCGCAAATACAGTTTCCTGTAAACTACTCCCCCAAAGAAAACAGCTCCCAGGGTGAGTGTCCATCTCTTAGAGAACAACAGGTACAGAAAGACAGTGGAAAGGGGGAAAGAAAGGAAACTGGAGGAGAATGAATGTGGATGGATTGCTCCTTCTTGAGCCGTCTTTCAGCACTGCTGTGTTAAATTCTGCCGAGCCCCATATCCCTGATACACAGAAGAGGTAGAACCAGCCAATTCTGTGTGTGGCTTGCACTCATGGGTTCAGTGGGAAGATGTGCATTCATCACCTATAAGTCTCCAATGTCCTCTGTGGTCTCATCACAGCACTGAGCAGCCTGCTTTCTGCATTCCTTCTCCACAGGACTGTGTCTTGTCCTTCCCTGAACCTCCAGCACTAAGAAGTGGAGTGGGTTATAACAGATAGTCAATCATGAGTGAATGAATGAAAGGGTGGTTGCAAACACCTTCAAACACTAAGGTGCTAATGATCACTAGGACAGTCAATCTCTAAGGAGTCAGGTGGAGGTGGATATGAACAGCCCATTGTGTAAGGAAGGAGGTGGGTTGATAAACTGGCTTCCCTGCCTCCCTTTTCCCTTATTCTGATCACAATCTCTGGTTTTCTTTGGGACTTGCCTCTTTCTAACTCTCCTCCACCCGCTCCAGAGGGCAAGAGATGCTCCTGGCCTGACCACATGACCTACGATGGCTCGTGAGACTCCATCCTACTGCTAGGAGTATTGAGTGAAAAAAAAGCTCTGCTGACTGTACAGAGCTGAGGAGACTCTATGAAGTTGCCCAGCCAGAATGAAACCATCATGGAAGAAAGCACAGACAAGACCAGGGATAGATCTCAGATAAAGTAATATAAGCATCATCCAAACAATATGTGAAGATCTGCCTCTGTTAACTGTATAAGCTAATAAATGTCCCCTTTCTCTGCTTTCCTTTTCACCCTCTATTTCTTTCTTCTTTAAGTTGGTTTGAGTTCTGTTTCTGCCATTTGCTATCAAAAGACCCTTGATTAATTCAAAAAGTAACAATGTGATGGCATTTGGAGAGGGGCCTTTGAGAGATACTTGGGTAACGAGGGTGAAACCCTCATGAATGGAATTAGTGCCCTTATAAAAGAGACCTCAGAGAGCTCCCTTATCCCTCTGCCACTTGAGGTTGTAGTGAGAAGGCAGCAAACTATGAACCAGGAAGCAGGTCCCCACCAGACACCGGATCTGCCAGAGTCTGATCTTAGATTTCCAGCCTCCAAAACTGTAAGAAATAAACTTCTGTGGTTTGTCAGTCCCCTAGTCTATGGCTTCCATTGGAAGAAAAGCTATGGCCAACCTAGACACATATTAAAAAGCAGAGACATTACTTTGCTGACAATGGCATGTCTAGTCAAAGCTATGGTTTTTCCAGTAGACATGTAAGGATGTGAGATCTGAACCATAAAGAAAGCTGAATGCTGAAGAATTGATGCTTTTGAACTGTGATGTTGGAGAAGACTCTGGAGAGTCCTTTGGACTGCAAGGAGATCAAACCAGTCCATCTTAGGACTTCCTTAGGATTTCCTTTAGAGGAAATCAACTCTGAATATTCATTGGTAGGACTGATGCTGAAGCTGAAGTTCTAGTACTTTGGCCAGCTGATGTGAAGAACTGACTCATTGGAGAAGACCCTGATGCTGGGAAAGATTGAAGGCAGGAGGAGAAGGGGAGGACAGAAGATGAGATGGTTGGGTGGCATCACCGATTCAAGGGACATGAGTTTGAGTAAGCTCCAGGAGCTGGTGATGGACAGGGAAGCCTGGCCTGCTGCAGTCCATGGGGTCACAAAGAGTCAGACATGACTGAGTAACTGAACTGAACTGAACGAGCCTATGGTATTTTTTGTCTTAGCAGCGGAATAGACTAAGACAGACCTACTGCCCCCTGGGGACCTCATGCTCTGGGAACTGGAGAAGTCCATAGTTACTGAGCAACCGGCTGTCCTGTCCTCCTAGTCCTATTCTTGGCATGAAACCTTAGCTGCAACCCCCCCGTTGCCAAAGCCCAGCCTACCTCGTTGACTGAAGGATTTCCACTAGATGGGAAAAGAGAGAGAGCTCCAAATTGTCAGCAGCATTCATCCAGAGCTAGAAGACAGAACACAATGAAGTCAAGTGTATGAAGGGAAGGGTTGCCAGGCAGTGTGAGCTGGTGAGGAGCTCGGAGTGGTCTTCTTTGGCTTGGAATCACTAACACAGCTTACCAGCTCCAGAATCATATCAGTTCTCCTGACCACACCACCCCCAGGAGAAAGTGCAAACACCATTCCTGTCTTCCCCATCTCTGCTGTGGTCTGGAGCTTTGCTGTGGATCTAGATTCAAACCAAGGACACCAACAGTGACCATCTTCTACCTGTGTCCCACCCTGGGTCTCACAGCCTGTGCCTCAACACAGCAAATGCATCTCATTCTCACAGGATCCTACTATACAAGGCAAATACCAGTGTTCCCAATTTAGAGATGAGAAAATAGAAGGTAAGATAGACCTTTGAGAAACAGGTCCCTTACCACCAGCAAGTCATTGAACTGGAATTAGGAGCTGAGTCTCACCTCTCAGGTTTTATACTGCAGCAACTATGCATTCAGCTTGTGCATGCAATTTCTTCAGGTCCCCTAGCTATAGAACCTGTAGCTCCTATGCAACAGAATTGTGAATGACACACCCTTGTGAAATGCACTGAGATTCTAAGAGGGAAGTTTATCACTCAGGTTATTTTCTTTATTGTAAATAAAATGCAGCTGCTCCCCATTCTTCTGGGGCAAAGGTGATAGTGTGCCTTCATTCTTATTTCTATTAATACTTCCCTTTAGAGAGCTCTGTTATTCTCATCTAAATGATGACATTTCCTAAGTCCCAGAATCTAGAAAGTTCAGATGTGGGAGTTTAAAGAGTGCACTCTTATAGCAGCAAAAAGAGCTCACACTTACAAATGGTACCATTTGCTGGAGGCAAGAAGGATCGCACAAAGTCCCAAAACCAAATCATTATCCGCATTTAGTAGATAAGAACGGTGAGTCTCAGAGAGACTGAGTACCTTGTCTGGCGCCCATGGTTTTTAATTGGCAGAGACTGGCTTCAAAGCCTGGTCTGTCTGACCATGGAGCCCATACTCTTTCCTTCTTGCTGCATTCCCCCACAGGCATCTCCTGCAGACAGTGACTCAGAGAGTCAATAATCAACCTCACTTGAACCAAGCAAGTAGTCATGGCTCCATCCATTTACTTATGGGGAAAAGTGGAACAACCTCAGTGGCTTTAAGTTTATTATGAAGGCAGAGACTGTCCCTCTCCAATCCGCAAGGCTCAGCATCATACATGCCATGTAGTGACCTCTTAATAAGGATCCACTCCCTTTTTTTTAAGAGTGAATACAAAGTAAACCAAAATAAGACAAGTGGAATACTCTTAAGCCAAAAACAGCCTGACATATTTCCAGCCCCTGAAAGCACCATCACTGCCAGGTACACACAGACGTAGGGCAGCTGTCATTTGAGAGAGCTGGTGTTGATAAATGTGGCTCCTGGGAAGGTAGAGGTAACCAGACACGGCACCCCAACATACTCAAGAGGATGCCAAGAGCTTTGCATACTTGAATTCATGCATTCATTCATGAAGGCAGTCACTGAATAAATGATACACCAGGCTCTGTGTTGGGAACTGGGGTAGCTGAGAAAGTAAGACAGACACCCTGAAGCATACACCTCCCCTGTCTTCTGCTCCAGAACTTCAGAAAAATAAGTTGCCCCAGCACACTTGAGGCTACCCAGCTCTTTTAGAAATTATGTAATGCCAACTGTCTGAATTTTGGAAAACATGCATAACTGAATCTTTTGGTTGTTATTCTATGTCACATAACCCCTGTACTAAAGACTGTATTAAGATGTCTGTATTAAGTTAGTTTGAATATCAAATGAATAATGTGTCAAATTCTGCTCTCTCCCCACCCCTAGGACGACCTCAGTCTCAGAAAGGGGTGGCCTTTTCTGAAGCCACAGGCCCAAGGCATGCATGCTTTCAACTTCCTGTCCCTTTCAGCTTCTTAATGTCCTGCCCCTCCCTGCTGCAAACCAGTCATCAAGGGTCGGCCCCTTCTGTTGTAACCTACTCTCTGCTCCCCAAACCTTCCCTTTCCTTGAAGGATTTGTCCCATCAAGAGTTGATTCTTACACTGGTATTTTAGATGCCCCCTTTTCACTGCTCAAGTCTCCTTAAGTTCTGAAACACTTCTCCTTTAATTTTCTTCTCTCCTTGTCTCTTCTTCAAACACCCACCAACTGTCTCCTTCCAGCCTCCTCCCTGCTCTTCGCCTGATGTCCAATTCCACCATTTACTTTTCCCTGGGCCTGTCAGTGACCTCCAAACACAAGAGACACATCCCTGCCCTGATTTCACTTGACGTAGCCAGCACCGGGGAAATCCTTCTTCTTTTTAAAATTCTCTCCTCTCAATCTTTTAAAAATGTTATGTCATTTCATTGGTTTATTGTGGATTTTTAAAAGCATCTTTTCTGCTTGTTTTTATTAGTTAGTTCCCTATTTTCTTAACCCAAGTGTGAAAAGCACCAGCTCAGCTGAGGGGCTAGTTCATTCAGGGAGGGGATGGGTGGTGCCCATGGTGGTTCCAGGAGCAGGCAGTGGGAGCCAGGTGGGTTCCTGTGTGGGTAATTCCTGGGCTGGGCTGGTGGCAATGATATAGAGGAGCCAAGATGCCTGAGCATGGCCATGGCATTTTAGAAGGGGCAGCAGTGTGGTCAAGGCACACTGACTTGTTTACTAGGGTGGTAAGGCTATTTTGCATATCTGCTTCCTGCTGTGCACTGGGAGCCCATATCCCAGGTCTGGTTGACTTCCCCAACAATCCTTGCATCAATCTCCAGATCCAGGAGGAGAAGGGGACGACAGAGGACGAGATGTTTGGCATCACTGACTCAATGGATGTGAGTGTGAACAAGCTCCAGGAGATGGTGAAGGACAGGGAAGCCTGGAGTGCTGCAGTCCATGGGGTTGCAAAGAGTCACCTCTATCTGCAATAACATCGCTGCAGGTGCCCCAAGCCACATGTTCTCAAATGCCTGTGGTTGTTCTCATCCCTACATGGGAGTCAATGGCATCCACTCCACCTGGAACATTCCCCCACTGAATATGTTCTGCCAGACTCAGCCCCAGAGCCCTGATTAACGAGCTGAGCTGACTGTCCCCTCTTCAGACTCCCCAGAGGTCCTGTCCCCCCCCTCACTGGCACCCAGCACATAGTGGCATCAGCTATGTCCTGTCCTGGGCCCAGATGGCTGTGTGTGGGAGCTCTGTCTCGGTTATCACCATACCTCCAGAACACACCAGCATGTGACCAGCACTCAATAAATGATGCTTTGTGAAAGGATCTACCCAAAGGTCTGCCCAATACTCCTCACTCAGCCTCCTATGTGCCCTCAGGATCTCTCACTCATTCCTTTACAAGAGCATTTCTAAACAGTAAAGCATCATCCAAAGGAACTGGGATGCTTTAATATCCTCCGATGTATGGAAGCCTACAGTTTTAAAATCTTTTCCCAGGTAGTAGCAGATTTGACTCCCACACCAGCCTGTGAGGGAGAGATGATGGCCTCCCTTTCACACAGGAGAAGACTCAAGCTCAGAGAAGTCAAGAGACTTGCCCGAGGCCATACAGCCTATTGGGGGTAGGAGTTAATTATAGAACAGGGACTCTGAGCTCCAAAGCCTTTGTGGTTTTCTCTCTCACTACCACCTTGACCATGGAGGAAGCTGATTCGCTGGGTTTAGAGGAGGCTCCAAGCTTTCTGTATCATCACCTACCTGCTTCTTTAGGGCTAGTGACCAACCTCCAGTTTACCTCAAAATTGCAGAGGATGTGTTGAAAGACACCAACGTTGGTGATTACAGAGGACCCAAAGCCCAGTTCTGCAGTGCCAGTGATAGACAGGATCAGTTGAAAAATGCGATGGTTTAGGAAAGAGGTCTTTTTCCTCAGGAGAAAAGCCATTATCTGCAAAGGTTAAAACACAAAGCAGTTTCCTAGTGAATGCATCATCAGGACTCTCTCCCTCATCCACCTGTTCCTACCAGCACCTTTTGTCAGCCCAGTCTGAAAAAACTCTGCTCTCTCGGACTACCTCATCCATTACCTTTTTCTCAGAAGGAAAACAGACACCAGCTTTTGCGGCTGCTTCCCCACCAGTGTCCACTTTTCTGTACTTATGTGGCTTCCCCTCTCACTGTGGGCCCCGGCTCCTTCCTGAATTTTCCACATTTCCAGAATGCCACGGTCTCCTGGTTTCCTTCCACATTTCTGTGCTTTTCTCATTTTCCTTTATGGGGTCCTACATTCATACCCATCACACAGATGATGCTGTATCACTAGGCAGCCATCAGCTTCACTTCAGGCTGCTGTCTCCAGATGTACCATTCTGCCATTCTGCTGTGCCAGGCCCTGGGAAACTGACAACACACAGACATCCATACCAGGGTCCAGGCACTGGAACCCCAGTGGCCCACACTCATCTCAGAGACGGACTAGGTGGATCTAACCTCGCCTCCTGTCTCTGCTGACCTCAGGAGCACAAAAGTCAGGCTGACCTACCATTCACGTGTATCTGGGTTCTCATCCACTTCATTGAGATTCTCAGCTCAGCTCATTCACAGCTCAGTTCCCCACTCCTGGATCTAACAAAGCCCACCCCCTGTCCTCTTATACATACTCTTCCAGTGTGTCTTCAGGAAGTCTCACTTGTTGTTACTGGCTGAATGTTTGTTTTTCCCGAACTTCATATGATGAAGCCCTAGTCCCCAGTGTGATGGTATTTGGAGGCAGGTCTTTTGGGAAATAATTAGCATTAGATGAAGGCATGAGGGTGGAGCCCTCACAGATGGGATTAGTGCTCTCAAAAGAGTCACAGGAGAGCATTCTTCCTCTCCCTACTCTGCCATGTGAGGATACAATGAAAAGTTGGCCATCTGCAATCCAGGAGGGTCCTCACTCAACCTGACCATGCTGGCACCCTGATTGTGGACTTACCAGCATCCAGAACTATGAGAAAATTAATTTCTGTTGGTAATAAACCACCCAGTCTATGGTATTCTGTTATAGCAGCCCAAACTGAGACAATTTAAATCAGCAAATAGTTTCTTTTCAGACTATTCCAGTCACTTCTTTGGCATATCTACCATTCCTCACTCTGCTACCAGGACATAATTAGAATGGCTGAAAGTTGCATGAGAAAAATCACTCAAGTTGACTGATTTCACTTTACATTAATAGTGTCAAATGTCAAATTGGTATTCAATTTGGCCTGGCAGTCCAATTCTGTTTTTTTGTAAGCTGGCTTTCCTCATCCTACAGATGATGACCCTCAACTCTTCTCCTCTCTCCACAACTTCCCACCACCATCACCCAACCCAGTACACAGTTGAGAGTTTAGAACACAGACACGAACACCCTCATCTCCTCACCACCAAATCCACAAATGCCTGCACTGCATTCCTTCCTGTCACGAGCCGGGTTTCCATTCACCTGCCCTCTGGAACCCACCCCTCGCCTGCTCCTTAGGATAACTCTTCTGTCCTAGCTCCACCCATATTTCTCTTTCTTGTCACTTTGTTCCTGATAAACACGGCAACAAGTACATGTGTGTGTTTGTGTTCAATTGTTCAGTCAAGTCCGACTCTGCAATCCCACGGAGTGCAGCCCACCAGGCTCTTCTGTTCATGGGATTTTTCAGACAAGAATACTGGAGCAGGTTGCCATTTCCTCCTCCAGGGGACCTTCCTGATCCAGGGATAGAACCTGAGTTTCCAGCATCTTCTGCATTGCTGGTGGATTCTCTACTGCTGAGCCACCAGGAACAAGTATATATACATCATGCCAAATGAGCATGCATATTAGGAAAAAGCAAGAAAAGGTGCTAGAAATGGATGAGGTAGAGTGAGGGAGAGGCAGGAGACATAGACTGTGGTCCAGCTGTGGCCACAGTCCAGGTGAGAGGGGGTTGCTTGACGTGACACCAGACAGCTTTCTTCTAAGACACTGACTTGGGTGCCAAAGAGACAAGGAGGCTCTTTCCTGCCCACACTGGGCCCAGAAGGAACCTGCAGCTGTTGTGCCTCAGTGACTTTGTCTAGATTTTGACCCTAGTCTCTGCCTTCCATGATTCCTTTCTTGGATGCCTCTCAGCCAGGCAGGGCACTCCTGGAGGACACTGTCCGTGTCTCACCTGACATTATGAATAGTAAATAGCAATATAATCATGGTGCACACACAAATAGCAGTTACTCTGAGCAGTCATGCTTCTAAGCACTCAGCATATATCAATTCTGTGATCATGATCCTACACAATAGGGGCTGTTATTATCCCTATCTTACACAGAAGAGAACTGAAGCACAAAAGTTAAGAACTAAAGTTGGCCAACATTTCTAGGGCATTTCATCTGGGCCAGACATAATTCTAAGCCCTTCACCTGTATTAAATCATTGAGTCCTCACTGCAACCTCATGATACAGGAGAAACAATAGATCATATTGTACAGATGTGGAAACCAAGACAGAGAGGGGTAAGTAACTCAGGAAAAGTTAAATAGAAAGCTAGGAAGAGGCTCAATTCCAACCTAGCACTCTGGTTCCAAGGTCTGGGTTCTTAGCTGTCATGCTAGGTGCAAAGTAGGGGGATCGCAAATGATTCTTGAATTCATCAGTTGAAGATGCTGGCAGCCACAGACAGGTGAGCATCCCTGTCCTGATCAGAGCCCCTCTCTGGCTGCTGGTCATCTGGCCCTCTGCTCTCAGATGGTGAGGGACCAACGAACTCTCAGTTTCCTTTCTCCAAAAGTCATACTGATAGGAATGTTTACTTGGGCCAGCAAGGCTCCTCCCCGTTCCTCAGGGATGACAGCTTCTTTCTGGGTGGTGGGGGGCATCTGCAGACTCAAGTGGGAGGGTGGACTTACCTGGTACCCACAGATGTGCTGCATCAGGCGGTCACACATGACATTGCTGGTCAGAACCAAGTGCAGGACTTTCACAGCCGCGTACATGCTGTGGTCATCCGTTGCTAAGGAAATGAGGCCCAGGAGGATGGCAGGCCCGCCAATGAAGTCCAGGCTGCTGGCAGCCGGGCTGGAGTGGAACACCCTTACCCCTGTGTGGGACAAAGACTTTCCTGAGTACACCACAGCTTCATTGCAGTGGAAATTCCTCTGGCAGCATGCAAGAGCTGTCAGGGACATCATCCACCTACAGCAGTGGGGCCTGTGCACAGGACAAGCTG
The DNA here is from genome assembly GCF_963930625.1 of Muntiacus reevesi. Lineage (NCBI taxonomy): Eukaryota > Metazoa > Chordata > Mammalia > Artiodactyla > Cervidae > Muntiacus > Muntiacus reevesi. The sequence goes on along the minus strand of NC_089250.1, from coordinate 121,957,391 downwards.
GGAGGAAGCGTAGGGGCTTTAAAAGTTTTAGGTCACTGAGAGATCCTGTGCTGAGTCCTTTCTGGGTCATAGAAGGCTGAAACAGCCCAGGGGATTTCAGACTTCCACCCTCTGTCTTAGTCCAGTGTGCCAGATGAGCCAGCCATCCTCTGAGCTGGCTGCTCTGACAACCCCTGGCTCTTGCTGGGCTCTAGATCCTGCAGCATTGGCCCCTGGCACCAGCTCTCTGGTTTGCTCTTGCCTGATTGCAAGGCACAGTCACCAGTTATTTTTTTCACCCAAACCACCACCACAATTGCCTCTGCTCAGAGGCCCCACTATACTCACTAGAAAGGCTCCGTTGTGCATAGATGCCAGCTTGGTTAGTAGCAAGCTCACTACCAGTTGTCAGATACAGCAAAGTGATTTGATCTGTGCAGGGAAGCTGACTCTCTGGTGGGGTTAACTCTCAACTCTTACTCTCACCATCTGAGCTTCTCAGCCCACTCAGTCTTGCCTACCACCCCAGAATTCCAGACTGCACAAGTGATGCCAGCCACAGGCTCTTCTTCCCAAATAGCAGTAAAAGTTCATACCTAATTGGCCCACAGCAACAGCTCCAATGGTTCGAAGAGAACCCGAGAGGTGACCAGCACAATTTCTTAGCAAGAACACAGGCATGGCACTGTCACGGGATGAAATGTTCATCTGGAGAAATTGGCAACAGTTAGTCCTAAGCAACTTCCCTGGAGAGGAAGAGGTCTTGTTCAGGAGTTCCTGGAGGGCAGGCATCCTGAGGCCTGGCACTCCATTAGTGTAAGCCATTGGATAAGTAAAAACTGAACCAACATCAGAGGGACTGAAGGCAAAATTCAGGTTCTGTCCTGCCTCCCAGTCTTTGGCTTAATCAGAAGGGAGAACCTTTCATTATACAATTGTGCCACCAATGTCCCACATGGTCACTAATTAAACAAATGCTCACAGCGAGCAGCTGATGAGGGTAGGAAGGCCCTGAGGACACTTAGAGGCATTAACAGTGTTGAGAAGGCCAGACCTGCCTTTTTCCTGTCTAGGGTCATCCAGCTTTTCAAGTCCTGGCATCACTGGTCTCCAAGGGCCAGAAGACGGGACCCTGGCCTCTTCTAGCAGAAAACTCTTGTGCTGGTAAGGCATAGTTTTAGTGCTCAACAGGACTTAACCCGTGATCCTGCCTCCTCAGGAAAGGGAGGGGACCCTCTGTCTGTGAGGGTGGCGAGAATATAAACAAATGAGCCCAAATTCATCAACAGTAAAAGCTCTCTTTATGCAGGGGATTAGGAAATAGGAAATCTAGCAGCCTCTTTACCTAACTAACTTGTCTGCTTGTTGCTTTGCAAATTTTTGCTTAAACACAATGACTCAAAGACAACCTTAGGGGTTAGTAGCACCCAAGAAAAAGAAGTTTAATAGTGTTCCCAGTGTCACAAATGTTGTTTAGATATTCCATTTGTTCTTGCTATACTGAAGAGAATGAAGAGTACCTACTTTCTTCTCTGAAAGAAGAGATTTGGTCTTGAGGAGTGTGAATGGGCAGGAGTCATAGAATATTTTCACAAATGAAGTGTGTCTGTCAACACACACACCTAAATGTGAATTAGTGTTCATTTAATCCCTGAAAGCTGCAGCAAGCCATGAGATCTTTATTCCGAAAAGGAGCAGCAAGTAACGTCAGAAGGTGTACCTCTTTGGCAATCAGACGGCTGTCCACCTCATTGTATGTGCTTCTGATGTCTGCAACACTGGTGACGGAGGAGCTGGCTATGTGAAGGCCAAAGGAAACCTTTTCCTCTGCAACCAGGGGTGTCACTTCCACACCAGGATCCTCACCTACAACAACACATCTTCAGTTATTTCTACTCTCACTTTACTGAGTAGGAAATTAACCCTCAGAAGAGTGAGCATCTACTGGTACATGGCAAAGTCATCACTGAGCAATGTTTGTAGCTATTATATGTTATTACATTGTATGTCATTTATCATATGTGTCATTTCTGACACATAGAAAACTGCAGAGAAATCTCACAATATTAACCCTACTACAAAATAGAAGCACTCCAGGTATGAAATGACTAAGTCTTGAGACATCTATTGTGAATGTAACCTCACCCCCAAAACCAAAGTGCTGGGCTGAAAGTCCTATGGTTTTCAGTGAGCTGCATGTCCGTGGTAAACACCTCCCTTGGTTTTAGCACACAGGTGCTCACTCAAGGAGAGTGAGCTCACTCAAGGAGAGCTAGATATGCTACTTGAGAAGCATGGTGTAAACAAAGCGTTGATGACACTTTGGCTCTAGACCTGGCCTCCTCACATTGTCCTTGCCAGTGCTCGTTGCTAGAGGAAATGAAGTTCAAAGAACACATGAAGCCTAAAGACAGAAATGCTCCACAGTGCTCAGTCACCCTTCACCATGCAGGAAAGCATCAGTACATAGATTCATTTATCATTCTTCCCAGATGAGAGTTGACCCCCTCGACTTGGCAGAGCACAGAGAGCAATACTCCCTGCTTGAACAGCCAACAATCAATAATGAAAATGTGGATGTTTTGTCTGCCTGTTTAATAATTGAAGACAACAGTATACTTTAGTTAAAAAGCTTCTTCATTAAAAGGAATGTAACTTATTTATCTCATTCTCTTCCCTCTTTCTTTGCTGATGATATTACCTACCCACTTTTCTCTATTATGAACTCTGGAATTGAAACCTACAGGAGATTGTCATTTCCTTTTCTGTGACATTTTCTACTGGCTTGTAAATATATAATAATCCAGCTACAGAGGACTTCCCTAATTACTGGCCTGTGATGAGTTTTTTCCTTATAAATAAGCTATAAATAACTGGATGTCTTTTTAAAAATTAGAATCAGCAAGGTCATTATAAATCAAAACACACCATACCTTGGACATGCACAGCCTGGAAGTTACCACAGTATCTTGGGCCAAGTTTGTTAATAACTTCCAGGGTTTCCATTGAGATGGCTTCTTCAAAGAAGTAGGTGGGGCCCAGACGCCATATTAGTAACGACTTTTGTTTCCAAACTCGGGGGGTAGCAATATATCCATAAACATCCACAAATGAGGATGGATCCATTGAAAGGAATGGTCCTGGTAAGGCCTGAATGTACAACATCTGTTAAAACAAAAAGGTGGGGAAAAGGGGTAGATGGGACGTATTTAATCTCATAATTAATCAAATAAATACATAAAACAAAAAATGATGTACCTTATTCATTTCTCAAAGTAAAAACTTTGTTCAGAAACTTTATAAAGATAACTCTCAAAGCTGAGAAACACTGCATAAAACAGTTTATAAAAAAAACTCTGTGTGTGAGCTCTCAGTTGTGTCCAACTCTTATGACCCCAGGGACTGTAGCCTGCCAAGCTCCTCTGTCCATGGGATTTCCCAGGCAAGAATAGTGGAGTGGGTTGCTATTTCCTCCTCCAGGGGATCTTCCCAACCCAAGGATGGAACCTGAGTCTCTTGAGTCTCCTGCAATAGCAGACAGATTCTTTACCACCAGCACCACCTGGGAAGCCACATGGGAGTGAAAAACTGACATTGTGCCTTTGGAAATAAATGTGATAAAAAAATATAAAGTGTCACTAAAAGGTTCATCTTTCTCTCCAGTCATTTCACAAAGAATTTTAAAGTCCAATGTTGGCACATTAATTAAGCTTTACATACTAAAAAGGAAGAACTAAAACTGTCTCTATTTGCAAATGGCATGTCCATGTAGAAATTTCTAAGGAATCCACACAAAAAAACTAATAAATGAATTCATCAAAGTCACAGGATATATGTTCAACACATAAAAATAAATTGCATTCTACAGACTAACAAAGAACATGCAGAAACTACAACTGCTCACAAGAAAAATAAATACTTTTTTGTTCTGCAAAATCCCATGTGAAAGAGGATGAAAGAAAGCTATAGATTAGGAGGAATTATTTACAAAATTACATATCCAACAAAGGACCATTATCTAAAATATTTAGATAAAACTCTTAAAACTCAATAGTAAAGCAGTAAACAATCCAATTAGAAATGAGTGAAACATATACACAGACATCACTAAAGAGGATATACAAGTTGCAAATAAGGTTCTAACATTTGACAACAGCTGTTTCATCTCCAACCTAAGTCCATCTTTTTTCTTGCTCAACAGACACCTGCATCTAAGCACAGACCTTATGTTTATCCATTTAAATTTCACTTGCTGATCCTGACCCAACTTGTTGAAATCATTTTGGAAAGTCATCTCTGTCAGTCTTGGCCCTTGGCCATTCTCCATGCCATATTTTGCATATTTTGACATATTCCCATGGCATCTCATCCCTTTTAACCTCCATGCTGACTAACTCTGGTTTAGCAGGCCCCTGAGGTTGGATGCTCATCTATGTGCCAATTCACTAAACAACACATCAGCCTTGTAACTATAAACTCAATACAATTCATCAAGTGTATATTGCATGCTTTCAGTATGCCAGTCCCTGTGCTAGGTGAAAGCAAGTTCCAGATATCAATAGGACAAGGCTCTTAGCCTCACAATGCATGCTGTACTTCAGAGAATACAATCTATTCTATGAAACAAGACTGGATACCAATATACTCTGTGAAAGAGGACCAAAACTAGACCACTCTGTAATTACGCCTAAAGAGATTTAAGAAAAAAAAAAAAAAGACTTTGGGTGACCACAAATGTAACCACACTTTTCATCCTGGCTAACGTGAGTGACCACTGCTCTTTCTCCAGTGACAGTTTAAGCCCTTTACCTTTCTTTCTGCTTCCTGATTAAAAGTTCTGAACATACATAGACACCAAATTGTCTCTCTGACAGCACCCCATTCAGAACTGACTGACCTCCACTTTTTTTAACCCTCCCCAAAATCACCTAAAGTGAGCCCAAATCCTGTTATTTCCTTCTAACGCCTTATTACTCCATGCTAAGGAGGGTAAGAAGGCTCTTGCTACAGCAAGCTTCATAAATGCACCTCTTGTTTTGTACTACATGCATGCTCCTAGAGGTATTTGACTGGTGGGTATGGGCAGTTCCTAACATCTAAAACAATACCTAACATATATATTAGGTGTTCAATAAATATTTAATGTGGGAAGGAACGAAGGAAGAAAGGAAGGTGTGAGGTAAGTAGAATTGTTAACAATTGAAGTCAAAAGTTAACTTTACATTTTGAAGGACTTTTAATACTCTTGATGAATTCTTCCGGTTACCTCTGTGACTAGGAGGCATGGCCATGGGGCGAGCACAGCTTGGGGGAAACATCTCACCTTGGCCGAGCCGACGATCTGTCCATCCAGATAGGTGAACACTGTACAATTCCTTTTCATTTCCTTGGTGACAACCACAGCCAGGTGGTGCCACTGACCACAAGCCAGCAGCTGGCCACACCTGACCCGAAGCTGGCGTCCCGCAGAGGGCTCAGGGTCATCCTCAGGTTCCATGGCATCTGGAAGAGAACGCAAGCACAGACCTCACCTGCAGAGTCAGGGGCCAGCGCCAGGGGCCCTAGAGCCAGTGGAGCCAGCGCTGAGCCTCCCATAGAAAACTAATAGCAGGGAGGTTACATTGCTTTGTGCCAGACACTGAGGTAGGTGCTATCATGATTCCCATGTCACAGAGAGGTTGGGTAACTTGCCTAAGGTTGCATAGTTGGAGTTCAAACCCAGGAGTCAGGCTGGGTCTACCCATCACTAGACTGCCTCTATAGGGACACACATGGGCTGGCAAAGTCCCAGAAGGGAAGGAGCTTAGGTGGCTGGGCTGTGTGTGAAGGACACCAAGCCAAATCCTGGGCCTTCCAAAGTCGATGTCTCACTATGAAACAGGGCACAAAAAACAGGCATGGCCATAACACCCTGGGCTTGGCCATCACAGTCCACTTTGGGCCACTGCAGGCAGGTGAGCTTAGAGATCCAGGTTGAGCTCTAGGCAGCAGAATCCGAATCAGCCACCTACCTATACAGCTGAGGGCAGGCAGGCACCCCAGGCTCTTGGGCCAAGAGCTGCTGACTCAGTCCCACATCCCCCAAGTGTGGGCGAAATCTTACCCAGGGGCTGAAACTCTTTCTCTTCTGTAGACACAACCAAGGAGAGGTCTTCCGGGCAGAGGCTGACAGAGAAGCAGATGAAGGGCTGCTCGGTCCTGGCCAGGTGGCGCACCAGGGTCAGGAAGCGCAGTGGATGGCCCTCCGTGGCTGCGCTGTGCCTGCCGATCAGGAACCAGCAGGAGAAGGTCAGGCCCCCAGGCGGAGGGAAGGACCGGGCAGCACCTGGGGTCAGAACACAAGCACGCCCTGAGGCTTCGTCCTGCTGTGCAAGCCTGTCTAGACTCACGGTGGCTCTGATTCGGCCCAGGGGTGGCCCTGCTCTGTGCCATTACTGGGCCCTGCCTGACCCACACCCACTTCACAGTGACCCATGCAGCACGACGCTCTTGCCTCCTTCCTTAATCATACTCACAGGAATAAGTCATATTCCCTCCAGGACTTGAGCCTAGATCTTCAGAGCCTCTCTCCAATTCTGACCCACCTATTATGCTGCGTTGCTAACGGAACGGAGAGGGAGCACACCCCTGAGATCCATCACCACGTGGCCCACAGGTCAGCTGGTCTAAAGTCAGCCTGTTGTGCTATGTGGGGCAGAGGAAGTCAGACTAGCTAAGCTAAACCTTGCCTGGGGAGCTCTCACTCTAGGGATACCCAGGCTGGCAAAACAGGTGGGGTCCACTGTCCTCACTGAATGGGCAGAATCAGGTTTGGAACTCTGCGCTGATGAGCTGTAAATGCCACGGCTCCTCAGCACCCACCCTCCCACAGAAACCCAGACCCTGGCTCTCCTAACAGGGGGTGCCTGGTCTTCAGCTGAGGGCGGCACTGTACAAAGCATGCCAAGGCCCAGCTGATCCCCACAGGAGTCAAGGACAGGCTTGTTCCTCAGTGGCCATCGGCACAGAGCTCACATTCCTCTCTAGAGTCATCAGGTGGGGTGAGGTGTTCATGTTGGCCTCTGTCAGTCATTGACAAAGGGCATCAAAACCAAGGCTCAGCTTCCAAGTCAGCCGTCTGAGCCCATTGGTGCTCGCTGAGCCCTGATATGTGCAGAGCTGTGGGCTGGGCCCTTGGGATGCACAGTGAACAGGAAACCCCTGGCTCAAGACAGAAACGACCAAAGGGAAGGATGAGTCCTCTACAGACAACGTGGGACCAAGAGGAAGACTCATGCTTTCTGGAAACGCCAAAAGGAAATCTGAAATCAAGACTCCCCCAGGGCTTACTCCCAGGTCAGGGGCAGGGGGCCTCAGCAAGCTAAACCCCCAGGGAAACACATACCTGCCCCAATCCCTCCGGAGATCGAGTACTCGGTACTGGCTCCCATCACCGTAGCCAGGGTCGGAACAAACAAACAGCTAGAATAGGAAAGTGTCTCAGATCACTGAACTGTAAGCCAGCCTCTGACGTGACGTCTGCCCCTCTGTCTGTCTTCAGGGGCTTCACTCCCTCCTAGATCATGGGGCCCCCAGGACACAAAGTGACTGATGCTGGCACCATGGCCCTAAGAAAGGAACCTGGTCTGGAGGCTGGAGGGGAGGGCAGCCTAGAATGCAGACAATCAGAAGAAGGAGACAGTCCTGGCCTTAGATGGCTGGGGATGCTGCCCCTGAAGATGCGGTGTCTGTGACCCAGACATTTTTCACAGCTCACTGTAAGAGCTGATAGAAACTACAATTTGTAATCAACATTATAATTCACCCAAGGCACTGGGACATTAATGAAAGCCTGTCATACCCGTAACCTTCCACAGACATGTCGAATTCCACGAAGGATGGAGCCAGGGCCGCCCTCTGAGGCTGCAGGTTGCGGGGGGAGGTCATGGAGATGAGGCTCAGTGCGGTCTGAAGGGTGATGGTCGAGCTCTGGGATGGCCCCATGGGCCTGAGGGCCTGTGTGCTTGCTGAGTGAGGGCTGGCATCCTTGGGGGCCACTGCAGAACTCTCAGCAGGCACTGGCATCACTGCCTGTGATCCTAGGGTCGCAACCAAGAGAAGAGCTGGGTCTTTGCTCAAAGCATTTCCACTCCTCTTCTGTCAACAGCCCCCACCCTTCTGCCACAGCCCCCAAGGAGGGCTCTGCAGAGCACCAAGTATTCCCAAACCCCCAGGGTGGCCTCCTGGGCCCTCCCACTCACCCTCTTGCCTGGGACCTCTGCTGATGCTGATAACACTGAATCAGTGGTGACAACCTGCTCCTCCTGGAAACTTCTTCTCCCTTTAATTCTATCATTGCCGCCACTCCTTTCTACTACACATTTTCTGTGGCTGTCGTTGGCTTGCCCCATTAGCTGTCCTTCACTGGGGCTTTGTCCTGGCTCTCTGACCTCCAACTCTTTTTCACAACAGCCTGTCTCCTCAAAGGCTCTGTTTCCCACCTCCAGCGGCTGGCCCACTCCTAACTCTCCATCCTTGCTTTTCAACTGGGCCTCCTAGCCTTAACATCTCATGTGATCTTATATTCAGCATGTCCATGGCTTTCTTTTCTCCAAGCTGGTTCCCTGGACCAGCAGCTTGCCAGGTACCAGGCCAATGCTTTGTCCTCCAGACCCCCTAACTCCTTGCTGAACTGTGAGCTGTGTGAAGCTGACCCTGTTCTTCTGTCCAGGGGCAGTGCTGAGAACCCCTGTATATGCTGTGACACGAAGGTTGCTGTGCTCCAGGCGTAGAAAGAGGCCAAGTTCATGCTCACCGTCACCATCTTATATGGGGCTAAGAGTCTTCCTCCTTCCAGATCTGGTCTTTATCTGGGGACCACGGATCTGATCTTTCTGCTCGTCCTCATTTGCTTCATCGAGCAGCAGGCAAAACCACTTTTAAATCTCTCTGCTTCCCATATTCCGTAAAGGATTCCTTACAGGAAATGCATGTTCTCTTTTAAATCCCATTATCCGGCCCCTATTCTCTCCTCTGTCCTCACCTGGGCATCCAGAGTCCCCTCCATGCACATGAGATGAACTGAGTTTTTTCGTTGCAGCCGATGGAGGTGAAGCAATTCCAAGGCCTAGAAACTGTCTGCATATCATAACAAACAAGAGAACCAAGTGATGACATTTTCAACCAAAAGTTTTTTCCAGTTCCATCTGAACACTTGTCCTAGATCCTAGAGTCCACTGGTTCCCCCACCATGCCTTCCCCTCTCAGCCTGGAATCCTTTTCCTCAGGCCATACAGAACCAGGGTGTCCCTGACTGGGCATTCAGACCAGAGAGCTGGTGAATTTAGATGCTTTTGATTTAACCAGTGACCAGCTAGAAGCCCCAGACTGGACCTGGAGAGGAAAACGATTTTGTTGGGAAATAACTTTGCCATACTCTAAGTTTCTAATGGACTTGACTGATCAGCTGAACTAAGCACGGTGGCCTTGTCTGACAGCCCCACGGATAGAGGCGGAAAAGGCTGGCCTGGCCCCTGGGTCCCATACCTGCTGGCTGGAGGGGTTGCCTTTGATCCCCCTGCACTTGGTCCGATATGCCTCCAGGGGTCCAGCAGCTTGTGGCCCTGAGCACCACCCTTCCTACATCAACACCCTCTAGAGCCACAGGTACTTAAGAGGCCCCTGACCTCCCTCCTGCAGCCTTTCTTTCCTCTGCTTTTTTTGTCTTCTGTGTCTGCCCCTCCTTGTGCATCTTCCCTCGCTACTGGAACTCTCCAGGAAACATGTGGCCTCGTGGAGGGTCTACCAGTGAGAAGGCCCCACAGAATACAGTGGTGCTGCCTCTGGCCCCTCCATGTCACGTGTCCCGTCACTGCCCCTTATGCCGGTCAAGCTCCCTGTGGTCTAGTCTTTCTCTTGGCAGCCAAGCCCTCATAACTACCCCGCCACCAGCCCCCACCACCCCTTTCAGCAGGGTGTCTTCACATGCCTGGTTCCCTCCTCTCCTGGACTGGTGACCATCTGCACAGGCCATAGACCTCAGCCACCACTGATCCCTTGAAGCCCCCTCTTTACACCCAAACTCCCAGCTGTGGTCCTTGCAACTCCACAGAGCTCTCACACTGCACTAGCATCCCCTCCAACACTTTCTGAATTTTCCACAGGACCCCTGGCTTATTGCTTCACCCCCTAGACCACCAGCTCCATGAGAGGAGCTACGTCCACTCTGCGGGCTGCACATCGCCCGAGGACCCAAGACTCCAACCTGGGCTTGCAGTGACCAATGCTGGGAAGGCAGGAGGGGCACGGGATACTCTTACTGTCCACCGTGCACAAGCTCGGCTGCCAGGGGCCAGCAAGATTTAACGTGCAACACACAGTACCTTAACACGTCTGGTTCGATGGCTTGGGAAGCAAGCTTTTCAAAAATCCGGATGAGGCCTGAGTGCAAGGGGCTGCTGGTGGTGGTCAGGGCCTTGTGGCAAGAAGTCATGAGGGTCCTGAGCATCCCCGCCTCACACACGACCTGACGGTTCTTCTCCGACTTCACCAGGGACTGGATGTGACTGGCCATGGAGCACTGGATCTCCCTGGAAAGCTTAGAGTAACCAAAGCAAGCAAGTGGTGAGCCCTGCAGGTCAGCATGTTTCGGGGCCACTTTCGTCACCTCCCAGCTAGAGCCTGAGTTGGTGGTAAGGTGAGGAGACTGAGTCCCCCAGAGCCTATTCTCACTGTCCCCCATCTGTCTTGGGCACTCTCAGAGGTACCCTCTTCCCACGAGCTGCCAAATAGGTAGATAGCTTAAAACAGACTGCAATCCAGCAGGTGAGAGCCTGCTTCAGTCTGAGATATGTGGTGGTTGAGCCATATGACATTTCTGAATTGCTAACATTTAAAATACTGGCGATTCCATACAGAAGTTCAGATATGTGGCCTCTCTTAAAAAGTGGAAAGACCTGGTCAGGCCATTTGCCATTGTGAGTCTGTTGAGAAGTAGTTGGAGCTGGGCAGCGGCTATGCCCTCTAGAGGGTCCCACACCTTACCCCCCAACCACTGGCATCTCTCACTGGACAGTCCCGTTTCAGTTGGCACCCCTGGCCCAGAAGGTGGAATCCTGTGGCAGCTGCAGCCTGCTCCATATTCTCAGGTCAAACCACACCAGCCTACACAAGCTCCTGAAGTCACAGCTTCTGTGGAGAAGTCTCCCCTCCAAACCACTTCCTTTGTCTGTCTTTCTGGGCTAAGTGCATTCAGACACACACACAGCTGCCCTCTTATCTTCCCCCTGCCAAATTTCAACTCACTTTACCATCTTTATGCCCTTGAAGCCCACAGGATAGAGGCATAGAGTCAGCCTCATCAGCATTTCATCCAAATACATTACATTATTTTCATAATCTTCCTTTCTTCATAAAAAGATAACTCCTTGGCATTCCCAGCCTCCACTGAAAGGGAATTTCCTTCACAAAATCTCTACAGATTGTCCTCCTTTTCTTTGACTTTGTATGAAATTGTCTGAAATCACCAGGATACCAGTTTGATCTTAAGGGAGGGATCCTGCAGTGGAGGCTATGGGGGCCTCCTTCTGCAGGTGAGAATACCCGTCATAGCTGCCCCTCCTGTGAGCATCAGCTCCCCTAAGTGGTAGCTGCCCTGCTATGTAGCCCCATATGTATCTTCATGTGTGCATACAAGTGTATACATGTACATACACATGCAAACACACATAAAAGTGGGCACACACACACACATATATATACCACCCCCGAATGATAGCCAATGGGGCCATGCCCTTCAGCCTCCGTGGCTGAGACCCCTCACACTTGAGACCCCTGCCCTGTGGACTCATCCTCACTCAGTTGCTTCTCCTGCATCACCCTGCTTCCTTCACCTCCCTTCTTTTGAGCCTCCCTCCACAAACCTCATACACCGGTACTCTGTCTTGGACTCTACTTTGAGGAACACAACTAAAGGCTGTAACTTGCTTTGCATACTGTACACCTTTGCCCTAGTCTCTAGTTTCAAGAAAAGAAAGATCTATGATGAAGTAGGTTATGTCTAGGTTAGTCCACCAATGTAAAGCCAGCAGTCACCATGAGGCACTTACTTTAGGGCTCTGAACCCAACAATCAAGATTACCTTACTCTATCATCACCTCCCTGTGTGTGTAGTCATTCAAGGCCACCCTGCCCAGAGATGGTTCAGAGTATGTCTGTATCACCAAGGGACAGAATTCAATAAGGTGGCATTCTTCCTTAGACTGTGAACAGAGTTTTGTAGTATATATGTTTCAAGGATTACAATGTATGGTGAAACATATATACACAGTTAATCATCAGTTTCTAGATTTTTTTTAAATGAAGGGGTCGCACAGCTCACCCTCCCACCCTTCCACGCCTTTCAGAAGCATGACACCTACAGCTTTTTCCTCAAACTGATGGCATCTGGTGAAATTCCCATTGTTACAATATCTCCAGTAATGTTTTCAACTTCAAATTTTAGACTTTTTAGTTTAAAATGCAAACTACAGTAGAATGGTTTTTCAAGGGGAGTACTTCCAGGTAGGATTTCATCACTCTGCCAACATCACTGATATCAAGGAGAGATCTCATTACTTGAAGAAGATGGTCCTTGCAATGAAATCTTTATGCCTCGCCCCATCACCTCTCAAATTCAGATGTTGAAACCTAACGCCCAGTGTGATGGCATTTGGAGGAGGGATCTTTGGGAATATTGCGTATGTGCTCAGTTATGTCCAACTCTCTGAGACCCCCGTGGGCTGTAGCCCACCAGGCTCCTCTGTCCATGGGATAACCCATGCAAGAATACTGGAGTGGGTTGCCATTTCCTCCTCCGGGAGATCTTCCTGACCCAGGAATCAAACTCACATCTCCTGTGTCCCCTGCATTGGCAGTTGGATTCTTTGCCACTGCACCACCTAGGAAGACCTGAGGGTAAAGCCCTCATGAATGGGATTAGTGGCTTTAGGAAAGAGACCCCATAAAACTCCTTTCTCCCTTGCACACTGTGAGGATACAGCGAGAAGAGTGCATGAGTGAGGAAATGGGTCCTCACCAAACACTGACTCTGCCAGTACCATGATCCTGGACTTGCCACCCTCCAGAACTGTGAGAAATGAGTTTCTGTTGTCGGTAAGCCCCTGGGCTATGGCATTTTGTTATAGCAGCCTGGATGGATGAAGACAATCCCCTTCTCTGTCACTGTGGTATCTGCACCGCCAGTGTGAACTGCAAGAGGGACACGTAACCCAACAGAGACCAGAAATGGAAGGAAGAAATGCCAGATCTAAGTTATACTAAATGATTCCATGACTTTTACTTTAAGACACTCTTCCATGTGGAAATCTACCCAACCTCCTTGACTCCCTTCCCCAGATCTTCCTTCTGATGTTCTAAGCATCCCTTCCTGCATCCATGGAGCCTGTACCTCTGCTTTCCTTCTCCTCTGCTCGAAACAGAAGAGCTGCTTCCATCCTCTTGCCTAGAACTCTCCCTCTCCAAGAACTTGATTATTTGGTAACTGCAGTCTTTTAATTTGGGGTGAGAGTTGGGGAGACAGTCTGCATGAAGCAAGATGCAAAAATAACAACACAATGTATTATTAATAAGAATTAAAAACAAATGTCTACAATCTCCAATTTTTATTACCAGCACTTCACTTATTGCTTTGGGAACTTTTGGCTTTTTTGTTGTTGTTTTTGCTTTTTTTTTTTCCCCCCACCAGAGCTGGAATACTGAAAATCTAAATATGCAAAAAATAAAAAGTTTTCAAAAGGGAAAAACAGAAATGCTGATGTTGTCTAATGATGCCACAAGTTTACTCCAAAATTGCTCAATACCCCATAATGGAGGAGGGAAAATTGATCGTCCTCATTATCGCTGCAGCTCTGTCAATACCAATATTGCCTTGTTTTGAATAAAAAGGGCTGTTTTTTTTTCAATGTTGGTTCCAGTAAAATGGGGTTTTAGTGAAAATATGAGCAGTAGCAGGAAACCAGTCTGGTTTCTCCCTCTACAAATGGATTGATTTTCCTAACGCACATTACTTCCAATGCAGGAAGGGGATGGTGGTTCAATTAGGACTCAGTGGTAAGCGCTTAGGGTCACCAGCGGACTGGACCTGCAAGGCAAATTATCACAGAGAGAGACATGTGGGGCTACCTGTAGGAGTTTTCTGCTTTCTCCACTTAGTAGCTGAGTCTTTATGTCTGTCCTTGTCCAGTTGTGGATGTTTAGTCTTTATGTGTCCCCCACCCGCCTCTTTCCTGGTCCAGATTGATACAGCAGTTCCAGAGCCTAGTGAGGGCCAGGTCCTGATGGAGTCAGTCCCTCCAAGGAGGTGTGGGCTTGGAGTACCTTAGTCCAGAGTATGTCTTCTGGACATTAATCACACAATCCTGACACAGACTAAAAACCATCAGATGACCAGCGTCTCCTTCCCCCAGACACTTAGAAAGAACTAGGGACTTCTACTGAGTTACTTCAATTTGAATTAGTTGCTTATTCCAATTTGGTTGTAGTGTTCTTTATTTGATAATTTTGGATGACAGGGGATACACTTTAAGTGACTTCAGCTCTTCAGAGATATCATCTGTAAACAGGACCCACAGATGTGTTTTATTTGACAAATTGTTGTGCTTTTCGTCTTGTTTGCTTAGAATTAGTGCTCTCTTTACATGGGCATAAACTTTTCATTTTGCACAGTCCCCACCAGCCTGATACACTCATTTGTGGTGTCCACAAAGCCTTGTAGGTATGGGAGGCTGTGATCTTGGTTTAGGTGTAAGAGGGTCCAAATTCCAATGAATCGGTAGGATCCATGTCTAAAGGCATGGCTTCATGGATGCACTTGTATAAATTTGCAACAAAGACCAAGATGCATATGGGTGCCTGCTCTAAATCTTCTGTTTCTTTTACAAATTACATCCATACGATGGCCAATATTTCCTGATAACAGGAGCCTTGGATCTTATAAAATATTAGTTTCTTTTCAATGTTACTTCCCAACATTCCTTTTGGTCTACCCTGTACTCTACGCCAGTAACATCCTCACCCTTGAATACTTTTTTGAGTAATGCCCAACACTGAGACTGCCCTTTCTAATCCCATCCCTTTGATGAGGTCCTAATTATTTTTCAAGAGACAATTCACATGTTCTTTCACTTAATAAAACTTTTCTGATTATCCAAACCAGCACTGTGTCCACACTTGAATCATTATAAACATCACACTATGACAGGCTACCTACGTATCTATGTCCTATTTATCAAGAACTGTGAACTGATGCCTGAGACAATGGCTCTTCATCCTTGTTTCCCTAGCACATCTCTCTGTGTCTCAAACACAAGAGCCACCGAGTTAGCGCAAGCACAAGGGCATAGGGTGTAGTAGGACACAGCAGGTGCACCAGACCCAGAGGGCTGAGAAGGTGGTCAGAAAAGGTGATGAACCAACTGAGTGTTGAAGGACAATGAGGACAGAGCCAGGTCACCAGGGGAAATGATCTCTCCAGAAAAGGAAACAGTAGGTGCAAAGGCCAAGGGGTGAGAGTGAGTCTGGCCTTTCAAGGAAAACCTGGGGATCACAGACAGTTGCCAGCCAGGCTCGATCACTCTCTGCCCCACATCCCTCCCCAAGAGTGAGCCTGTGGTCAGCCCTGAGATATCACATGAGACCATCACCGGGGAAACCAGCTGATAAACATCCATCTGGGAAGATCCCTGCATAGTCTGAAACTTGAAACATTTGTGAAGAGTTTCCATCACCTTGGACACACACACCCTCACCCCACAATAATTAGGTCAGTTAAGCAGAGGAGCCCAACAGGGCTCCATGAGACCCAACATCAGCTTTGTGCCAGAACCCTGTGGCTGGTACATCCTTAAGGAGCTCAGGAAAGGAGGAATTAACTTACCCTGAAGATTCCTATAGCTTTGGCCAAAGTACTTACTGACACAACTCTTTCAAGATATACTTTTTAAACAGAATTTTTGTTGTTCCTGTTGTTAATAGATTTCCATACATGATTGCCTGGAGAAGATTCGTCGAACAAGACTGCAGAGTACACAGTCTTTTGTAAAGATGAGGGATCCATTTCCAAGCAACCTGGGGTTCCGGCCCTGGTATGCTGCTTTTGAACTTCCAAACAAACATTCACCCTTCCTTCATCATCTTGGCAGAGGGCACTCAAATACCTACCCAGAAGTAGGGACTCATATTGATTTGATACTAATGGGAAACTTGGGCTAGTTACTTACTTTCCCTAAGCCTCAGGTTCCTTAGCTTTAAAATGAGAATATTGAAAATACCTCCCTCATTGTCTGTTGTGATTTTGGGGAGAGTCAACCAGAGTTGCATCTGTGAAAGTACTTTTTCTTTTCTTTTTTTTTTTTTTGAAAGTACTTTTTCTTATAGGATGCAAGTGTTTTCAGAATATTGACCCCTTTTACTTGCAGTCTATCAGTAAAAGCCCTGATTAGTTATCAATTGTATTCATCAATTACTTTACCAATTGTATAACAGAAGTTGGAAATATACCTAAAATATATGCAAAATATATTATCTTACATTTAATATTTCCAAAATGTTATATACTGTGACTTAGCGTCCTAGAAGCACAACATCACAAAAATCAGAAGAGAAAGACAGAAAGTATGATAGCACATATTGTGTGCCAGGTAAGGTTCTAAATACTCTCCAACTATACTCCCCACTGAAAAGGTTACATCAGTTTCCTCAAGTGAAGTGCCAATGAGTCGCAGAACTGGTACCGCAACCCTGGTCTTACGTCAAAGACAACGATTTTAACACTATGTAATGTACTCATTATGAGGAAGGGAACTCATTATCTCATAAGAGGCATACACTGAGGGTCTGTATAAATGTTTTACTTGGCCGGGCAGTTGGCTTGGCTTCTGTTTAATTTCCCCCTAGCTAGATGTGAGTACCTTTAGGCTGGGCAAGTACCCTTCCCAATGGCCACAGACCTCACCATTCCCTACTGTTTACATCCACACATTTACTTTACACTTCTGGCCCCAAGACACTGTGTCTGCAGCCCCTATGATCTAGGCCATATCTGAGTAGCTGAAATTGATGAGCAGAGAAGGGAGGTGGCCCATATAAGTCATATAAATAATGATGGTAACGGACTAGAAGCAAAGTCTCCAGATAATTGGACCAGAGCTCAGCCTATCAACTTCACTTGCACTCCGTCATTCTATGTCCACTGTCGTTTGCTTTTAAAGCTTTTCATCTCCATGCAAGATTATGTCTATTTGCTCTATTTAAGAGATAACCCCAAGAAGTATCCTGGATTTTGACTAGAATGTGACATTTTCCCACTCAGGAACGATAGAAATACGTGAGGGTGGGGTTCAGAATGAAAAAGCATAAGAAATATAGAAATTCAACACAGTTGAAATTTCTATTGTGTTGTAATTTGACAAAATAAGACTCCTACTTTGCCAATTTCCTTGTTGAAGGAAATGACTCTTTTCGGATAGCTTGCCCTTACATAATCCTACCCAGGACTATTAATGCTGTCGATACTTTAGTTATTTGAAACCTGTATGATTAGTTCAAAGTGTCTGAAATACAGGCTAATTCCAGAAAATGGTGCCCTTTCTAAACTGAGGCACACATCAGTCGACAGATGAACGCAGCCCAAGCCTGATCTTCTTCCTGTCCTGTCACAATGAGGAGGAGGCTTCCGTCACAGCAGAAACAAACACGCCCAGCAACGAGGGGAGGTGCAGACTGGTGACAGCCTAGTCTCTCTAGCATCTGATCACGTCCTTGCTTTCCAACTGCCTCCCACCCATAAGGAAGGCAACGTGGTACTAGGGCAGGAGGCCCCAGGGCCTTCCATCAGGCACATCCACCACCTACCTAGGATGTTAACTCTGTCAACTCACTGCTACAAGCTTCCAGTCCTCATCTGCAACATGGGAATACTGCTGGGTTATTATGAAGATCAAATGATAAAATGCTTGTGGGGTTTTGGAAACTTATAGCAAGAACTACACCAGTCAGCAAGTGCTTCCCATGGTGCCAAGTATGTTCTGCTCACTGTGCTAAGTGCTCCTGCATTGCTTCAGCCGATCCTCACAATCATGCCATGAGGAAGATGGTATTATTCCCCCCTTACTACAGCAAAGAAAGTTAAGGGTCACAGAGATTAGATAATTCCCCATGGTTCTGTAACTGCTAAGTGGTACAGCTGAGATTTGACCCAAATCTGTTGTCATCAGAGCCTCATAGAGTGGTTTAGGGAAGCATAGTGGTAATGATGACAACAACAGTAATAAAGGATGGTAATCCAATAAAATTCATCTGTCTTAGAATGGTACTCAAGGTCCCTCATGATGTGGCTTCAACCTACCTCTCCCACCCCACTTATAGTCTATAGTCTAGCCATATGGCTTATCCTAGTCCAGCTGAACTATTCAGTTCAGTTCAGTTCAGTCACTCAGTCGTGTCCGACTCTTTGCAACCCCATGAATCACAGCACGCCAGGCCTCCCTGTCCATCACCAACTCCTGGAGTTTACTCAGACTCATGCCCATCGAGTCAGTGATGCCATCCAGCCATCTCATCCTCTGTCGTCCCCTTCTCCTCCTGCCCCCAATCCCTCCCAGCATCAGGATCTTTTCCAATGAGTCAACTCTTCACATGAGGTGGCCAAAGTACTGGAGTTTCAGCTTCATCATCAGTCCTTCCAATGACCACCCAGGACTGATCTCCTTTAGGATGGACTGGTTGGATCTCCTTGCAGTCCAAGGGACTCTCAAGAGTGTTCTGTAACACCATAGAAAAGAAGTCACCAAATGGGCATCTTTATGTGTGCCTCTGTCTGTGTCTGAGTGTCCTGTCTGTCTCTCCTCTATCTGATCTGACATAGACAGGTCTTTTCTTTAAAGCCTGACTCCAGGATTGCCATCTCTGTGTGACTTACCCTTCCCTCTCTCCCAAGACCCTGTGGGAAAACTTTTATTGCTGTTAGAGTGTTGTCTATCTTCTCCATTCCTCTGAGCACCCACCATCAAATTCAGACTATGCATTCTGGTGACATTTGTCTCTGAATCCCCAGTGGAACCTAATAAGTGTTGAGTAATTATTCACAGACATTCACGCACAGCATTGGCTGCCCCAACACAGGCTGAGCTCCACCTCTGGAAGACTGGATCTGGCTACCCAGCCTCTGAGGTCCTGTTGTCATGAACATAGCAAATAACCCTCTGCTAAGACCCAAATGGAAGTGCAGTGATTGCTGGGGAGTGGAGAAGCCTCCAATATTAGAGTTCTAGTCCAGAGCTACATCCCTATGCAAGGCCTACATGGTTGTTGAGCATCATGAAAGAGTAAAGGCTTTTCTTCTCAATGAGTTATTTCTGCCTGGGGCCAACTCAGCTCCAAGAGAACTGAGCTGGACTCCATTTCTGCCTTGTGCTTAGGCATAATAAAATTCCTATAGTCTAATTTTAATACTGCTACAAGAGGCAAGAAAAAAAATCAGCTGGATTATCTGTTTCCAAGAGCAACTCGCAGAGCTAGCATTTTGGAGAGGGGGAAAACAAAAACCCTTTTGGTCTTGAACAGAACACATGCCATGTGGCCACAATTAGAAATAAACCAGACAACCCCTATAAGTAGTTAAGCAATTGCTTTCTGAAATGATACCTGTACCTTGGAAAGCTATCAGTTTCTCACCCATAAGGTAGGAAGAGCCTCTGAGGAACGTACAGTGGGTAAAACTATAGGGACCCACCAGGCCCATCTAAAGAGAGTGGGAACTCACAGTCCATCTTTCTAGTAACACTGCCATCTACTGAAACTTTCTGCTCCTTTCTCTGTCTCCGACATCTGCAATCCCGCAGTTAGTTTCATTTCAGCATTTTCTTGCGTGGGTCTCATTTCACATCTGATTTACTATTCTATTTGTTGCCCTGAGGTTTCCCACCCTCCCTTCCAGAAATTAATTACTGTAATTATCCAACTTTTAATAGCTGCTGATTTGGCATCTGCAGGACATTTTTGAGAAAATGCACCACTACATTTCATTTGCATATTTGAGAGACAGTGCGTGAGAATTAGAATTTTCCTAAATTACTTACTGTGACCTGAATAGAGAAAAAGTATCCTACCAAGTGGAAGTCTCATTTGCATACTTAATTTGGCCAATTACCATCGCAGGGTGAGAGAAAGTTCTTCCCCACACACTGATGTGACAACTCAGGGTGTTTATCGGGATCCCAGGCTCATCCACAGAGTCTTCATATACTAGGAGACAGAAGGACAGGCCACTGTCTGCTCTGCATCACTTCATCAGTCATCCTCACGGTGGAGACTTGCAATAACCTGTTTATCAGCAATCAGTTTGATTGCTAATCACCCAAACCACAGGCTTGGTTGCTCCCTTTGCAAGTGCCTTGCATGGTATGAAATACAGACATCCTCACAGTAAGGCAAATGCCACTGGGAAAGTGTACAATGCCAAGATGCATAACCTCACATCAAGAGCTGCAGAGAGGAGAGGTTTATTCATCAAACACAACTTGACTTTGGGCCTGAAGTGAGTTTTAGATCTCCTCTCACCACCCCCATAATTTTAGGAAGCTGCACAACTTTCTTGAGCTTCAAGCAACTACAAACTGGGGAGAATTTCATGTACTTTAATGACTTGTTATGAATACTGATTAAATAATGTTCCTGGAACAGAGGTAACCCTCCCTGTGTATTAGTTTCCAACATGCTCCAGGCAGACTCTGTCCTGAACACTAATGTAAAGAAAGTGAGGTCCCGGGCTTTAGATAACTAAATGACTCAAAGACATTTGGTTTAGGGCTCAGATAATTTTATCCATCAGTTAGATGTCTGAGGCAAGCATGGTGGCTGGTCTTTAAAGATGCCCCCCAACAATTTCTCCTTTAGGACACACAAGCCACCCCTCACATTAGTAGAAGAGACATATGTCCCTTCCTGCCGAGTCCAAGCTGAACCTGTGATTCACTTTGACCAATAGAATGCTACTGAAGCAATGCTGGCCTGTTCCGGGCAGGGGTCTCTGGAAGGCCTGGCAGCTTCTGTGTTTGTGCTTTGGGAACCCTGAGCTGCTTCTGTGTGACCTGCTAGAGAATCAGATGTATGGATACAGGTAGAGGCCAGATGGAGAGAGCTACATGGAGGAGAAGTCAGGATCCTCCCAACGGCTTAAACGAAGGACAAGGCAAAGCTGGACCTGCATCCCTGTCAACTCCCATTTTCCGATAGAAGCCACAGCTGTGCGGGGAAAGACCAGGAGCCCTGGCAGTAGGTAGGACCACATTTAACACCAGGTCCACCAACTCAGAATCATTAAACAGCATGTATGTTGTCTGAGACTCCGTTTGCCACTGGATGAAGCTAGAATAATTATACTCCCCACTGTGGCACTAGCGGTAAAGAACCCGCCTGCCAATGCAGGAGAGATGCCGGTTCGATCCCTGGGTCAGGAAGATCTCCTGGAGGAGGGCATGGCAACCCACTCCAGTATTCTTGCTTGGAGAATCCTATAGACAGAGGAGCCTGGGGGGTTACAGTCCATGGGGTAGCAGAGTCAGGCATGACTGAAGCCATTTAGCAGCAGCAGTCAGGGGAAGGGGGTAACACTGGGCCTGCTACATGGGAGCTGCTCAAGTCAAGTCCTTTCCTTTCACCTGCTGCTAATTCAAATGTACATTCTCCAGGGTTTCCTCAGCTTCCAGTTTCTTTCTTAGAACCTCTAGAGAATGTGTTTTACAAATTGTGAGTACTTCCTGAGAATCTGTCTTGTTCTGAGGCTCAACGCTCTTGCTCATACAATCACGGGCCATCAGTGAGGCTGGGTCAGGAGCTGAGAGATGCCTTGCCTTCCCCATCGTCCCATTTCCTGAATCCTGTTCATCTCAGGGCCTTGAGTCTATCTCGCAATAGGTCTCCTGACTCCTTGCTCTTCACACTTTCCCACAGACGCCACCTTAATTGGGCTACCACCACGTATCATCAGACTGTGGACAAGGCTCTCTAATTCCCCAGGCCACCCTCCAGGCAACAAGAGAGACTATAACAGAAAAACCTGATGGCATACCCCTCCACTCGAGAGAGACTTCGTGTTGCCCGTGGGGTAAAACCTGCCCCTCGGCAGGGCTGCACCTTCCTCTGCCCACGCCATCTGGCCCATGTTCAGTTCTCCTGTTCTCACCCCAGCTGCCTTCAACAGGCTCATCCCCACCTGGATAATCGCTACTCATTTTTCAGGGCTCTGCTGAAATGTCACTGAGAGATGGCTCCCTTGACCTCTGCCCCTTCATCTAGTTCAGTTGTTCAGTCATGTCCGACCCTTTGCGATCCCACGGGCTGCAGCACGCCAGGCTTCCCTGTCCATCATCAACTCCAGGAGCTTGCTCAAACTCCCGTCCATTGAATCAGTGATGCCATCCAACCATCTCATCCTCTGTCATCCCCTTCTCCTGCCTTCAATCTGCCCCAGCAACAGGGGCTTTTCAAATGAGTCAGTTCTTCATATCTTTAATTAGGTCTTCCCCCCACTTCCATTCCCATTATTCATGCTCAGCATCCCATTTTTCCCCCTTAATATCACTTGTGACAAATTTTAATTGTATTTCATTCGTGAGCTTAGTTACTTAGTCCGTCTGCCCCACCACCACCTCCACACCATCAGTCCCCACGATAGATGCAGGCTTCTTGGACAGTGCTCAGTGCTCATGCCATTAGCTCTGCACATCTTACACAGCATTGAGCCAGGGTAATAGCCAGTATCCAAGTGATGAATTAATAAATGGGAATTGAAGGACTTCTAGTCCCACCAATGCCCAGTGCTATGTGCATCACTTATATTGGACTTGCCTCATGAAGGTACATCATTTCGTTCAATTTTTGGTTGGTTGTTGTTTTTAGATGGTCACTTCATCAACAGAGCAATCTGTTTAGAGTGGCAATGGAAGGGTGGGTAGCACTCAATCAAAGGTCTCAGAACCACTGATACTCCCCTACAGGATCACTTCATGAGGGAGGCTCTGCTAATACAGAGGACCGGGGGCAAAGGCAAGAAAAGGGAAAGGGAGCCTCTGGCCAGAGGAGCCTAAAAGATCAGTCATGTGAAAAAGACAAACCTGTGTGTTCATCAACAAGTACCTGAGGGTGATCTCCGTGGTACAAGCGAGGCAGCAGCCTCACCATGATGCACAGGACCCCGGGGTGCATGATCACAGCATCACTGTCATCTGTCCTGCTGAGAGAGGGAAGCAGGGCATCAGACATCATTTCTGGATCTCTCTAAGACAGGCCACTTGCAGCCTACCATTTATTATCTATATACTATGTTGTGTTGCGCTTAGCTGTCAGTAGTGTCCAACTCTTCGCGACCCCATGGACTTTAACCCACCAAGCTACTCTGTCCTTGGGGATTCTCCAGGCAAGAATACTGCAGTGGGTTTCCATACCCTCCTCCAGGGGATCTTTGGAACCCAGGGATCAAACCCAGGTCTCCTGCATTGTAGGCTGATTCTTTACCATCTGAGCCACCACGAAAGCCCAAGAATACTGGAGTGAGTAGCCTATACCTTCTCCAGGGGATCTTCCTGACCCAGGAATCAAACCAGGGTCTCCTGCATTGTAGGTGGATTCTTTCCCAGCTGAGCTACCAGGGAAGCCTATCTATATGACCTTGAACTAATTAATCTGAGCCTAACTCCCCCTAACTGTACAAGAGCTATGCAACACCATACTTTCTGCATAAAGTCATAGAACAATGCCATTGTGCGCTAAGGCACAGCGCCCAGCACAGAGCTGATGTTCAATGGAAGTTAGTTTCCAGGACCCCTATCCTCTCTCCACATGGGTGGGAAATGGAGAAGCTCTCATTCTTTATTAAACACACACACACAGAGCACTTCTGGCTTCCTTCAAGATGGTGTAAGCACTGTCCCACCCACTGAATGCAACTTAAAACCCACATAGAAAGCATGAGCAGCTCTCCAAGGACTGAAAAGTAAACCGCAGCAGAGAAGGAAACCAAACTGAAAGCATCATGCAACCAGTGACACATTTCCTGGGGCTTCCCCATCCAGCATCCTCTGGAATGGGCTTATAGGGAGTAAGAACTGTGTAGCAAGTGTGGACAGGACAAACTGAGCTCTAAGAGAAGGCTCTATTTCTGGTCTAAGGCATGGGAAAGGAGGCTTCAGCAGGTCACAGAGCATGGAGGGGAATCCCTGGAATTTTCTTTGTTGGACTTCTTCATCCATTCTTTCTCACCCATCCTTCAAGAAATCTCACAGCAGCAGCAGCAGTCAGACTGGTATCTGAAATTCTTGGGGAGGGGAACCCTTCTCTCTGACCAGAGGAGTTCTGGTCCCAAAAGTCAGGCACAAATCTCCATTGCTTTTATATCTCTATTTCCTCTCCTGACTTGGCCCCAGAGACAGATGCAGTGTGTGGCAGAGCAGATAAACTAAAGCTCTAGCTTTCTAGACAGAGGAGCAAGGAAGGGATCCCAAGGAGCCAGAAAGTGTTGGGGAAATGATGAAGAAGAAGAGACTTAAGAAAGTGAAATCATTAAGTTGTGTATCAACCTCTGGGTTCAATTCTGAGCTGCACATGCGTGGATCTGACCCTAAACCACATTCCAAAGACTTTGAGAACTGAACTCAGGGATAAACTACCACCCAAGACTGGCATGGGACAATTAGAAGGTACATCACCCTGCCCAGTAAAATCTTTGAAAACCAGACTGATACTGGACACATGGTCCAAGAAAGGTGGATAAGAATTTGCAGCTTGAACCTCATCGGGTCAGTTCCCTGCTAAAACAAAATAATCAACATTCTCCAAAATATGACAATGAGGGCCAGATTTCATAACATTAGAAATGTCCAGGATATAATCTGAAGTTACTCAGCTTAGAACAAAGAAGGGAAATCACAATACCTCACATGGAAAAAGATAACAGATGCCAAGTTGAAGATGACACAGTGGTTGGAATTATCAGAAAACAGCAAAAATCAGTGAAACTATAAATTGAAAAACAATAGAGGAAAAATGAAGTAAAGATCTAGTTATTTGAAAAAATTTTAGAAATTGAAAAACCACCAACTAAGTTAGCAAAGAAGGAAAAAAGACACAAATAACCAATACTAGAAATGAAAGAGAGACTACCAATACATACCCCACAGACATTAAAAGGATAAGAAAACATCACAAATAACTCTGTGCACACAAATTTGACAACTTAGATAAAACAGACCAATCTCTTCAAAGCTACAAAGTAACAAAAGTAAGCAAGAAGAAATAAACAGAACAGTTTTACAACTATTACAAAAACTGAATATGTAGTTTAAAACCTTTCCACAAAGAAAACTCCGGGCCCAGATGTTTCCACTGGTAAATTTTACCATACATTTAAAAGATAAATAACACCAATTCTATACAACTTCCTTCAAAATATACAAGAGAACACTTTTAAATGCATTTTATGAGACCAGTATGACTCTGATATCAAAAGTAGACAAAGCCAGTACAAGAAAAGAAAACTACCTGCCAACATCACTTATAAAAATAGGTGCAAAATTCTCAACAAACTATTGCAAAAACAAATATGACTATACATAAAATAAATGAGGCATTGTGGCCAATATGCCTTAACCTGCAAGACTGGTTCACTGGTCAAAAATGAGCCAATATAATCTATTATATTATTAAATTAAAGAAGAAAAATATGATCATATGCAGAAAAAAACATTTAAAAAATTCAACATCTGTTCATGAGTTTTAAAAAAAACTCTCGGTAAAATAGGCATAGAAGGAATCATCCATAACTTGACAATGTACATCTACCAAAGAAACTTAGCTAATAGAATAGGTGATGGCAAAAGACTGAAGACCTTCTCTTCAAGTTTAAAGAAAAGGCAAGCGTGTCCTCTCTCACCATTCCTATGCAACACCATGCTGAAACAACAGATTGCAAAGGGAGGCATAAAACTGTCACTATTCGCAGACGGTATGATTGTCATATAGAAAAACATCCCAAGCAATCTATTTAAAAAAAAAAAAGCTCCTAGAAAAAATAAATGAATTAGCATGGATGCACAATGACATACAGAAATTGATCACACTCCTATACACTAGAAGTAAACAATTGGGATACAAAACATTTAAAAGATCATTTAAAACCATACTCCCAAAACATAAGAATAAACCTAATTTTAAAAATGTGCTTGCTCTGTATGCTGAATACTATAGACCTTGATTTTTTTTTTAAATCATAGATTTATATAAATGGAAAAACAGTCTATGTTTATGGATTGGAATACTCAATGTAGCTAAGGTCTTAATCCTCTCCAAATTCATCTATAGATGCTTTTTAATACAATTCCAATCAGAATCCCAGCAGGAATTTTGTAGGCATAGGCAAACCGATCATTAAATTTCAATCTGTGAAAGACACTTTAAAAATGAAATGAGAAGTTATAGACTGGGAGAAAATATTTTCATCCACACAGTGGAATACTACTCAGTAATAAAAATGTAAGAACTACTGATACAACAAACTGGATCCATCTCAAAGGCCTTGTGCTGAGTTTATAAAGCTAGCTTCAAAAAACTACATACTTGTGCTTATGTTTATATGTTATTCTGAAAAAGACGAAACTAAAGGAATAGATCAGTGGTTGCGTGGGATTAGGGGTTGGGAAAGGGTTTCATTATGAAGGGACAACATTCGGAACTATTTGAAGGGGTGGGACTGTTTGTTCTCTATCCTGAATGTGGTGGCAGTCACGTGACACTACACATGACTTAAGACCCATACAACTCTACACCAAGAAAAAGGCTTTAACTGCATGTTAATTGGGAAAAATAGCAATAAGAAGAAAAACAAAGGAAAAAAAATCACAAGACTAATTCTGAATCACAAACACTTGATTTTCAAACATCTTGCCTCTAGTATTGCTTTTACAACCTACAATGATATTGTTCTTGGCACCACCAGCCCTGAAAAATGTCTAAGGTGCCAGGAGTGCTTCTAACACTTGGTGTTAATTTATCCAGTTCAGTATTGAACAAATATTTGTTGACCTACGTATCTTCCTGGCATGTTGGATACACCTATAAGCTAAACAAAGTAAAACCCATACCAGATAAGTGAGAAGAAGGGTATAGACAATAAAGATAAACATAATAAATAGGTAAATTACAGATAATAAAAATTACTATTGTTATATAAGTTATACTATACTATAAATAGCATTGTAAAACATAAATACATGTCATATATTATTATATAGTATATTTAATAATGTAATAGAATAATAAAAAAGAAATTACATATTATGAAGAAAGATGATAAATGTTATGTAAAAAACAGAAAAGAAAAAGAATTTAGAACCTTGGGTGTAAGAGGGAAAAAACTGACAATTTTAACTTGGGTGGTAGAATTGGCTTCTTTGAAAAGGTAACATTTGGATGGATTTGACAAAAGGGATGCAGATATCCAGAGGAAAAACATTTTAAGCAAAGAGTATAGCCAGTGCAAAAGCCCGCAAAGTGGGGGTATGTCTGACCTGTTTGAGGAGCAGCAAGGAAGCCCGCATTATTCCTCTGCTACTAAAGCCACACAAAGAAAAGAAAATTACAGACCAATATCCCTCAATATACGTGCAAAAAACCCTCAGCAAAAAACTAGCAAAACAAATCCAACAGCCTAGGATTATATAACATGATTTAGTGGGATTAATCCCAGGAAAGCAAGAGTGGTTCAACATTAAAAAAACAATCAGTGCAGTACACCACATTAATAAACAAGGGGAAAAAGTGATCATCTCAACTGATATAGAAAAAACATTTGACTATATTCAATACCCTTTCATGATTTAAAAAAAAACACTTGACCCAATGCCCTGTCCACCTTCTCCAGACCCACACTGTGGACTGGCTGGCCAAGAAGTACGTCATCCATCCCAGGTAGAAGGACCTGGTAAATACCAGAGAAGGTCAGCATGATTAATCACCGTGGCAGCTGCCATTTATTGAGCTCTACTGTGGTGTGTGGTGTTGTGTGTTTGTGTGTGTGTCATGCATGCTGTGAGGGGGGTGGTGGGTGTGTTTCATGGGTACTATATATTCTGTATTTTGGAAGTCACAGTATATATTTGCTATTTATATAATATATATCTTCTATTTTGTAAAAAATGTTACTGCATCATAGTTGTTATATAGATTAACTAATGCTTCTGAGGGCTTCCCTGGTGATTCAGATGGTAAAGAATCTGTCTGCAATGGGGGAGATCTGGGTTCGATCCCTGGGTTGGGAAAATCCCCTGGA
The DNA here is from genome assembly GCF_963930625.1 of Muntiacus reevesi. Taxonomy (NCBI): domain Eukaryota; kingdom Metazoa; phylum Chordata; class Mammalia; order Artiodactyla; family Cervidae; genus Muntiacus; species Muntiacus reevesi. The sequence goes on along the minus strand of NC_089250.1, from coordinate 121,929,055 downwards.
GAAGGAAATGGCAACCCCCCTCCAGTATTCTTGCCTGGAGAATTGCCTGGAAAGAGGAACCTGGTGAGCTATAGTTCATGGGGTCGCAAAGCATCAGACACGACTTAGCAACTAACACACATACACCCACAATGCTTCTGAAGAGCAAAGCGCAGCCTCTGGATACAAATGCTCAGTCAACAGCGGCATGATCACCGGGACTAAAAACAGCACCGTCTCCAGGGCTCAGCTCACAACAGCCCTCCATGTGGATACTCTTACTATCCCTGCATTCAAATTGAGAAATCGAAGCACGGTGAGATGAAGTAAACGTCTCAAGGAACACGGCCACTGAGGTGTAGAATACACAGGCCTGAGTCCAAGGCCCACAGCTTTTGTCTTCCTCCTGGAGACCAGGGCCCACTGCATAGACAGAGCTGAGCCAAGTCACTTGCCCAGGGGGATGCCAAGGGTGGTGGGGGGCACAGATGGGCACCCTGTCCCCATGTCCAGCCCACTGCCCTGTCCTTTACCCCACAGACTCGCTCAGAAGAGGCTGGGGTTTCACTTCCTCTTTTCTAACCATTAGGGAAGGTCAAGAGTGACGTATTTATTTTAACGAGAAAAAACTGTTCTATTTATGAAATCTGACTCTCATACATTTAAAAATTACTCATTATAAAATCAGGATGACATTTGACAAAAGAGTTATCTATAAAGAATCAGGCCTGATGCCATCTACAAGTTAATGCCCAAACTTTAAATTGCAGGCTATTGAGTCAGAACATTTAGCAAATCGTCAATATTATTGTGGGAGTATCCAGAAAAAGCAGGACAAACGCACACATACCCACATACCCACACACACACATGCAGAGGCTTTGAAGGTAGACACCATCACCATGGTATTGTGAAAAGCTCCCTTTGTTTCTCTTGCTTCAGTAAAACATCCATACCTCTACAAAGCTTCCCGTGCTCATCCCACCAGGATGCTGGAGAGATCCACACATCTTTATATCCGAAGGTGAGTGAATTGGGACACACGGAGGAGGCAGTGTTAGTCACTCAGCTGTGCCCAACTCTGTGACTCCATGGACCATAGTCCACCAGGCTCCTCTGTCCATGGGATTCTTCAGGCAAAAACACTCCAGGGAGAGGAGGCAGAACCAGGGACAAAGGCAGTGCTGGGATCCTGGCCCCACCACCACAGCCACAGCAGCTGAGCCCATAGCTTGAGTAAAACTGGAAGCAGCAACAGAGGTGGCACATAGGACATAGACCCCGACAGCCACAGGGAGCTGGGCAGCAACGGTGGTCGGACCCATGACGCTGGTCCCTCCAGCCAAAGCTGCACCCACAGCTCCAGGCTCCCCTCCTCCCAGCAGCAGCACTTATGAACGCAGCAACCCTGGAAGCGGTGAAGACACCAGTGACCCTGGTTCCTCCCCTTCCCCACAGTGGCAGCAGTTCCCATGACCCAGGCGACCCCAGACATGGCAGAAGTGCCAGTGACAGCAGCAACCCTGGCGGCACCCAGGTGCCAGCCACCCTAGAGGAAGAGTGGTGACAGTGAGTCCACAGGGGCACCCCTGGCAGACGGACTGCAGGGTGCAGAGTGCTGATTTTAAATATAGCCAGAGGCCACCAAGAGAAACCAAAAACTTGGGCTACAGCACCACCTACTGAAAACCAAAAGAAAGGCCTTCTAGTTGGGAACTTGAATTGTCAGACTCAAAGTAAACAAAACTTCACCTAAATATGAAAGACATTTCCTCCTTCAAATGCACTGGCAGAGGAACAACTCGTCAAGCACCACAAAAAACCAGGATAACACAGTATCACAGGAAGAAAATAACAACTCTCTAGAAACTAAACCTAAAGCCTCAGAAGATTGTGATCTAACTGACAGAATTCTAAATAGCTGTCATGGAGAAAACTCAATTAACTACAAGAATACTCAGGAAGGCAACTCAATGAGTAAAGAGTAAAATTAATAAATAGAAGGAATACTTTACCAAAGAGATTGAAACTCTTAAAAAGAACCAATGGAAATTCTGGAGCTGAATAACTCAATAAATGAGATGAAGAATGGATTAGAAAGCACTAGAAACAAAGCAGACCATATGGAAGAGAGAATTAAAGAGCTCAAAGTTAGAAATCTACAAATGATTTGGTTAAAAAAGTAAGAAAATAAGATTTTTAATGAAGAAACTCTATAAGAATTATCCAATTTGATTAGAAAAGGCAACTTAGACATAATGGGTATCCCTGAAGGAGAAGAGAGTTTACTTAAAGAAATTACAGCTGAGAACTTTCCAAATCTGGGAAGAAACTGGATATATAAGTCCATAAAACTAATAGAACTCCCAATTATTTCCCAATACAAAAAGATCTTCTTCAAGACACATGACATTAAAACTGTCAAAAGTCAGTGATAAAAAAAAAAGAATTTGGAGGGAAAAAAGACAGTAACCTATAAGTTACCCCCTTTAGATTATTATATTTCTCAGCAGAAATGCTCTAGGCCAGGAGAGAGTGGAATAATATACTCAATATACAGAAAGCTTAAATGTGTCAAGCAAGAATACTCTACCCAGACAAGTTATCCTTCAGATATGAAGAAGAAATAAAGTCTTTCCTAGACAAATAAAAGTAGAGGGAGTTCATCACTACTAGACCTGGCTGATAAGAAATGTTGAAGGGAGCTCTTCTACCTGAAACAAAGGAGCAAAAGTCCCCAAAACTTTGAGTAGGTGATAGACAGAATCAGAAAGCTGCAACTCTGTATCAGAATAAGTTGTTAAGCAATTAGCCCATACAGGTCAAAGGGGGGATAAAAGCATTTTAAAAAAATAACTACTTCAATTTGGTAATAAGCTCACAACACCAAAGGGAATAATTTGTGGAGACAAAACTAAAAGGGAAGAATAAAAAGATAAAATCTGTATAAGCGAATAAAGATGACAACTTTTCAGTAGAAAAAGAACTATGCAACCTATGAAATGGGTTTCCCAAGTGGCACAGTGGTAAAGAATTTGCCTGCCAGTGCAGGAGATACAAGAAACACAGGTTCAACCCCTGGCTTGGGAAGATCCCCTGAAGTGGGAAAATGGCAACCCACTCCAGTATTCCTGCCTGGAAAATTCCATGGACAGGGGAGCTTGGAGGGCTACCGTCCAAGGGATCACAGAGTCGGACACAGCTGAGCAAGTGAGCACACACACAGCACAGCAACCTACGGAACAGTTTATACAAACCACACGGTAACCATAAAACTGAAACCCAGAGCAGAGACATGAAACACAAACAACAGAAAATTTAGGAAAATGTCATATACAACCACCAAACTGAAATGACAGGCAAGCAAGGGAAAAGAAACTATGAAGATACAGAGCAACCAGAAAACAAAAGGTAGGATGGCAATATTGAGACTTCGTATATCAATAATCACCCTAAATGTAAATGTGTTGAATTCACCAATTGAAAGACAGAGTGGCTGGGTGGATTAAAAAACAAGACCCAACTATATGCTTGCCTCCAGGAGACTCATCTCAGCTCTAAAGACAAATATAGGTTCAAAGTGAAGATATGGAAAATTATACTCTAGGCAAATAGCAGCAAAAACAAACAAACAAAAAAACAGGTGTAGCCATACTCATAGCCAACAAAATAGACTTCAAGCCAAAAAAGATAACAAGAGAAAAAATGAGGATAATCCCTCAAGTAGACATAGCATGTGTTAATATACATGGGCCTAATCGTCGGACACGACTGAAGCAACTTAGCAGCAGCAGCAGCAGCAACATAGGAATACCAACATATATGAATTAATTTTAACTAACCTAAAGGAAGAAATTGACAACAACATAAGAATAGCAGGGGACTTTAATACCCCCACTCACATCAACAGTTAGATTATTTGGACAGAAATTCAATAAGGAAACACAGGGCTTAAGTGAAACATTAGACTAGACAGACTTAAATAAATACAGAACATTCCATCCAAAATCAGCAGAATACACATTCTTTTCAGGTGCACTTAGAAATTCTCCAGGATAGACTATATGTTGGGACACAAGCCCTAATAAATTTAAGAATGAAATCATATCAAGTATATTTCCAACCACCTGTATGTGTTGATTACAAGTGAAAGGATGGAAAAATCACAATATGGGGAGACTAAACAACATGGTACTGAACAACTATTGGGTCAATGAAGAAATCAAAAGAGAAATAAAGAAATACCTAAAGACAAATTCAAATGAAAATACGCCATACCAAAATCTATGTGATGCAGCAAATACAGTTCTAAAAGGGAAGTTTATAGCAACACAGGCTTACCCCAAGAAATAAGAAAAATCTCAAAAAAAAAAAAAACAGTCTAAGTTTACACCTAAAGAAGTAGAAAAGAAGAAGAAACAAAGCCCTAAGTCGGTAGAAGGAAGGAAATAAAAAACTTTAAAAAACAAAAAACCTGGTAGAAATAAATTAGAGACTAAAAAGACAATAGAATGAAACTAAAACCTGGCTCTTTGAAAAGACAAGCAAAATTGACAAATTTTTAGCTAGACTCACCAAGATAAAAAGAGAGAAGGCTCACAAAAAATCAGAAACAAGAGAAATTATTTCAGATATCATAGAAATACAAAGGATTGTACAAGAGTACTTTGAACTGCTATACATCAACAAATTGGACAACCTAAAGGAAATGGATAAAACCTTAGAACAAACAACTTCCTAAGACTGATTCATGGAGAAACAGAAAATCTAAACAGACTGATCACTATTGATGACTGAAACAGTAATCAAAAATATCCCAAAAAACAGAAGCCCAGGATCAGACAACTGGCACATTTTACCAAACATTAAAAGAAGGATATCAAGCAAAAAAATTGAAGACAAGGGCATGTTTCCTAACTCACTTTATGAGGCCAGCACTACCTTGATACCAAAACCAGACAAGAACAAAACAAAAAAAGAAAATTATAGGCCAATGTCTTTAAAACATAGATGCAAAAATTCTCAACAAAATAGTAGCAAACTAAATGCAACAGCACATTAAAAGGATTATACACCATCATCAAGTGGAATTTATTCTAAGGATACAAGTGCGAGTCAACATCCACAAACCAATCAATAAGATACACCGTATAAACAAAAGGATACAAATCATATGAGTATCTCAACAGATGTAGGAAAAGCATCTGACAAGATTCAACATCCATTTATGATTTTTAAAACTCTCAATAAAATGAATAAAGGTTATAAATAACATATGTCAAAGCCAGCTAACATCTTACTGAACAGTGAAAAACAAAGCTTTTTCTCTTGGATAAGAAACAAGTATGCCCACTCTCACCACTCTTACTTACTATAGTATTGGAAGAATTAACATTGTTAAAATTTCCATATTACCAAAAAAATCTACAGCTTCAATGCAATTCCTCTCAAAGTCTGAACAATATTTTCCACAGAAATAGAATGTAAAAGTTCTAAAATTTGTATGGAACCACAGACAGCCTTGAATACCGAAAGCAATTCTGAGAAAAGAAGGACAAAGGTGAAGGTGTCACACTCTCTAATTTCAAATTACACTACAAAGCTATAGTAATCAAGACATATATAAAGAACTCATGCAACTCAACAACAAAAGAACAAATTTTTTAAATAGACAGAACCCTAAGTAGACATTCCAAGAATTACATGCAGGTGGCCAACAGGCACCTGAAAAAATGTTCAACATTACTAATTATTAGGAAAATGCAAAGCAAAATCACAATAAGATATTACCTCATGCCCAATAGGGTGGCTATTATTAAAAAAAAAAAAAAAATAGGCAGTAACGAGTATTTGCAAGGGTGCAGAGAAAAGGAACCCTCATACACTGTTGGTGGGAATGTAAATAAACATCATGGAGATCTTGCAAAAAATTAAGAACAGTACCACCATATGGTCCAATTATTCTGCTTTTGGGTATTTATCCAAAGGATATGAAAACGCTAATTCAAAGAGATATATACACTGTTACATTCACTGCAACTTTATTTACAATAGCCAAGATAAGGAAATGATCTAAGTGCCCATCAACAGATTAATGGATAAGAAGATGTGATACACATGCACATACACATGCACACATACACATACACAGTGGAATACTACACAGCCATAAAAATATGAAATCTTGCCATTTACAATATAAACGGACCTTGAGGGTATTATGTTACTTGAAATGTCAGATGGAAAAGATAATGTATGATTTCACTCATATGTGGAATATAAAAAGTACAAAAATAAGTGAATAAATAGAAGAAAACCAAAACAAACCCATAGAAGGAATTCCCTGGCTGCCCAGTGGTTAGACTCCATGCTTCCCAACCAGGGGAACTGAGATCCCATATGCTGTGCAGCCAAAAAAATTAAAAATGAAAACAAAATAAAAACATAGATACAGATAACAGATTGGTGGTTAGAGGAAGGGAAGAAGGGTTTCAGGAGGGCAAAATGGGTAAGATGGATCAACTGTATGGTGATGAATGGAAACAAGATTTTTGGTGGTAATCACACTATAGTATATACAGAAGTCGAATTATAATGTTGTACACATGAAACGAATAGCTATAAACCAGTGTCACCTCAATTTTTAAAAGGTGCAGAGTCTAGTAGACTTTTGTCCAAAGAAGACACACAAGGAGCCAACAAGCACATGTAAAGATTCTCAATATCAACAGCCTTCAAGGAAATGAAAATCAAAAGCCCAGTAAGATACCACATCATCCCCATTAGGAGGGCTATAGTCAAAGAGAAAATGACAAGAGTTGACAAAAAGGTGTTCAAACTAAACCCTCACACACTACTAGTAAGAACATAAAATGGAGCAGTCAGTCTGGATAATGATTTGTAGTTCCTCAAAATGTTAAACATAGAGTTACCATACGATTTAGTCATTCTACTGTTAGGTATCTAGCCAAGAGATACACAAACATGTATCCACAACAATCTTGTTCATGAATGTTCATAGCACTATTATCCATAATAGCCCTAAAGTGAAAACAACCCAAGTGTCCATCAGCTGCTATGTACACATTAACTGTGGTACACACATTGGAATATTATTTGTCAATAAAAAGAATTAAGTACTGATACATGCTACAACATGGATGAACCTTGAAAACATTATGCTAAATGAAAGAACAAGAAACAAAAAAATCACATACTCTACTATTCTGTTTATGATATATCTAGAATAGACAAGTCAGTAAAGACAGAAAATAAATTAATGGTTGCCTGGGAATGGAGGTAGGGGTGGAAGAAATGGAAAATAATGGATAATGGATATGGAGTTTCTTTTTGGTATGATAAAAATGTTCTAATCAACCGTGGTAATGATCATATAATTCTGTGAATATACAAGAAAAGCATTCAACTGTACATTTTAAATGGGTAAATTTCATGCTGTTATGTCTAAATAAAGAAGCTGCTCTTAAAAAAAAAAAAAAAAAGAATAAAGAATAAACTTTCTCACAAGAAAACATCAGGGTCCTGAGGTTTTACTGGCAAGTTCTATTACATAGCTAAGAGGGAACACCGCCCAACTGATTAGACTAGCATAAATTTGACAGTAAAAATAGTGAAGAAAGTGTGAAAGGCTGAACTTTCTCACAAACAAAAAATGTTTTTAAAAAGTCAGCAAATCAAATCCAGCAATAATTAACATCATGAGCAAATTCTGAAGGAATGCAAGGTCAGAAAACAAACTGATTTACCAGATTAGCCGATGAAACAAGAACAATCACGATTATCACAGTGGTTGGAGAACTGACATCCGACCCCCTCACCACCAGCTCCCAGTACTGCTGTCTGGCTGACACACACGGTGCTCACTTTGGACAAACACGTGCAATGAAATGTCTTTCAGAAGAGAATCCTGTGGTGTTAAAGGCAACGTGACCTGAGAGGTGGAAGGCAGGATAGTTTACGGCAATATTAATTTTTGTCTTATCATTGATGCTTCAGAGGAATGAAAAAAAGATACCAACTATTCTGTTGCTTTGTTCTTTCATTTTCCCCCACCTGATCCAAGGGAGGTGGGCGGTTTTTTGTGATCCCTCACTTTAGTGAAATTCTGTGTTATAGGAAGGAAAGTAAAAACTTGTTTATCAAAGTCAGGTCCTTGAGAAGATTGGCCTGCAGAAGAGATGTCCTTGTTAGGGGAAATGGAAGCAGCAATAAAGAACAAGAAGAGTCCCATGATTGGGAAGGATGCTATGGTTTGTGTCTCACAAGTCAAGGACCTCAGCCACGCCCTGGCCGTGCCTTGGCAGCAAGAGACACCATCTGGGAAGGCAAAGGCTACTCAGCACACCAAAGAGGCTGGGCCCAGGCACCTAGGCTCCTAGGCATCAGAGTTGCCAAAGGAGAAAGTGAGCCTGTGCGCAGCAGAGCTCTGCCCTCGGTTTCCAAGATCAGGTAAGCATCCCTGGTTCTCGTGGGACTCATCAGCATCCCCTGACCCTGAACTGAGTCAGACTGGTTTTCTGCCAGCTCTCAGGGTAGGGGCGTGAAGTCAACTTGATTTAAAGCAAAGAAAAGACAAAGTTAACCAAGACAGAGTGAACTTGATTTAAAGGAAAGAAAATCGTGCTGTCACCAGCAAAGCCCACTGGGATCCCCAGGAAACATAAGATGGAATTATACGTATAACTCTATGGCTGATTCGTATCAATGTATGTCAAAACCCACTGAAATGTTGTGAAGTAATTGGCCTCCAACTAATAAAATAAAATTAAAAAAAAAAAAAAAAGATAAGGTCTAACATCTTCCTTTGTGCTTAGTCTAGTTTCACGTGTTCATTGGTTACTGCATGCAGAGGCCCTGCACCGGGCAGGCACTTCAGACCGGAGTTCCTGGTGCAGGACACGACAACCTGCAGATCCGGGGCAGAAGCGAGGTGCGCCATACTCGATTCAAGGTGGTGGCAGTGGGCCATGTTCAGTCGGTGCGCCCAGCACTGCGGTCTCCTCCCCTCCCCTCTATACAGGGTCCCTAAAGGCAGCCCCGCCCCAGGCTTGTCCAGAGAGCAAGAGAGCTTGCAGCTCTCCGTTCTCTGTTAAAAGAAGAAAGGTTTCCTTTGCTTCTGAATCCGCTTCGGTCTCCTATTGGCTTAAACATCAGGCAGGAGGGCCCTTGCTGGAATGGACTCAGGAGGGTTAGTAGCAGTGTAACTTTCCGCACACCCACTTTGTACTACGCATGCGCAGGATTTGTGCATGGGACCCAGGAGACAGACACACCACGGACAGATTAGGGAAGCAGGCGGCAAAGCTCTACCTCTCTTCCGGGTCTGGCCACTGCTTGAAGTTTCCCTGGGGGTCACAGCCAGGTTCTCCCCTCTGAGGGTCCACCACTAGCTCCTGCCTGGTCCTCGGGGCATCCTTCAGGTCCCTGCGCAGGTGGAGGGTGCCTCGGGCCATGCTGTCCAGAAAGCTGAGGACCTGCAGGCAGCTCTGGATCTTGGGTGGGAGCAGGCTGGCAGAGGAGAAGGCCGCACTCAGCAGGTCAGCAAACGGCCTGGCCTTTGTGTCCTCCCAGGAGGGCGGAGGGGCGTCCTCTTCCTCCAGGGCCCCAAAACAGCCCAGCAAGCAGAGGTCCTCGGCCAGCTTCTCAAAGAGCCCGGTCCTCCTAAAGAAGTCACCGTTGACAGGGTCCAGGTACAGTGCAGCAGACAAAGCACAGAGGGTGTGCAGGACAAGGTCCAGGGTCTGGCTGGGGGACACCGCCCCCCACGTCTGCAGTGGGGGCTCCTGGAGAGACCCCTCCAGGTCAGAGAGGAGGGACAGCAGCCCGTTGAACCCACTGGAGACTCGGAAAGCAGCGCGGCCTTTGGGGGTCTCCAGGATCCGGAGCAGAGACTGAAACCAATGAGAGAAAAGTGTGTGAGGTCCAGGCAGCAGATCTTTAATGCTGGGCTCCAGCCCAGCATTGCCAGAGCATTCCTGATGCTCCTCCAGGATCCATGCCAGAGGAATAGCGAGTTACCCAGGGGCAATTCTGAAATACTGGAAGGTCAGTACTGTTCCTCTTTATTTTAGTTTCGGGTTGCCCCTCAGCCTTCCTCTAGATTGAAGTGACATGAAATCAGGCTTACTCACTGCTGTGGATTGTGGCACCTACTTAATAAATACTTGCTAAACTCATGGAATGAACCACTTTCTATATTGCAAAAGGAAACACAGTGAAATCTATATAAAGCAGTTTATTACTATTTACCTTCCTCTATGTGCAAGCGCAGGTTCTTCTAATAAATAGAAGATAGTCAAACAAATCTACTTAAAACCTGGTGTTAATATACAAGGGAATTAAGGTGGAAAAGAGAAATCCTTAATGGAGGGAAACATATAGGTATAGCATATAATATAGACCATGTGTGGAGTTTAGGCTGTTAGAATGCACATAGTAGAATCTACCTTTGCAAGACTGCTGAGGTTTTTCTGGACAGTCAAACTTTTAATTCCCTCTGAAATCAAACATTTACTAAGCCCTTCTGATGTACTATTCTTTGCTCTTAGTATCCATGATATACACTAGGTGCTCAGTAAATGTTTTACAAGGAAAGAAGGACTGCTGTTAAGAAGTTCTCATTCTGGGCTAAAGTCTCACAGCTAAGAGTGAAGAATGGATGGATGATTTTAGATAAATATCAAAAGCCTCTAGATTTTGGTATTTAGCTGTTTATTATTCATGAAAATTGAATGGGACTCCATCAAACACCCAGGTTTCTTAAGCGTGTTTCCCAGAAAATGACTAGTCCCTGTAGTTTAGCTAGTAGGTGCTGGAGGAGCATTTGAGTTCTTTCATCCTTTACGATGTTTAATGTTCTAGTGACAGGAAAGAGAATTTTCTTGGCAGGCACAACTTAAAGTCAATTTCAGGATGCTTGAAACAAGGTTCAAAGAGAAAAAAGTAAAGAAGAAAAAGTTCCTAATTTGGGAGAGAGGGGTGAAGCTGTGTCTTAAATACATGGCTTAGGGTGATAGTCTGTGGCATAATACATGAAAATCCAACGACAAAGAGAAAATTGATGGGTCAGAAAAGGGAGTGAAGGGACTAGATTTCTAAATTCTCATATAGAGAAAGTCAAATAGAAACTCAGTAAAGTTATAGGTAAATATGAAATATGAAGTCATGTACTTTGCGGGGGAAAGTAATTTTCTAGTTCTATCTCTAAAATGCTGATAACTCTAGCCTAACACTAGTGTTTGTCTGAAACAATATAATGTGTACCACTGGAACCCAAATTTTGTTATCTAAGATCATATTCTGCTACAAGAAGCTTGCACTGCTTGGCGGACGGTGAACCCAGGCATGCAGTAGGAAAGTGTGAAATGAGCCAGAACTAAGCTAATGCACACAAGCAAGGACTCTTTCAAAGATGGAGAGAAATGATGACCGAGAAGCTGCTTAAAGTGCTCCCATTGCCCCATCAATGACATTTCAAGTAAACAAAACAAAGACTGTAGAAACTAGGAGGATCTATACAAGGCCAAAGGTCACGATTATGCTCAAAATGGACAAATTATCATATAGAGTGAGGTAGAAAGATTCATCCTTACCAATGTGGGTCAATTGATCTTTTCCCAGTTATAGGAAAAGGAAATGCATGACTTATGGTGGTTAGATCAATCATTGCCCACCGCAGCTCAGGGGGATGGCTGTGGGGAAATTGAATTATTTTGTTCTTTAAAAGAAACCCAACATCAGGGTCACCCACTTACAGGGGATCAAATCAGAGTCATGGGATATGCTTCAGGGAAATGGGCTTTCCAGACTGTCTGACAGATAGAGGCAAATTGAAACACTAAAGACTAGTATTTCTAGTGATAGCTGCTTTCTCCTCCTAGGTGAGGATATGACTTAACTACTTCTGTTTTTGTTTAGTCACTAAGTCATGTCCGACTCTTTGGCAACCCCATGGGCTGTAGCCTGCCATGCTCCTCCATCCGTGGGATTTCTCAGGTAGGAATACTGGAGCGGGTTGCCGTATCCTTTTCCAGGGGAGCTTCCTGACTCAGGGATCAAACCCGTGTCTACTGCATTGGCAGGCAGATTCTTTACCACTGAGCCAAAAGGGAAGTTCAACTACTTCTGTATTTGGCTCAAAACTCAGGAAGGATTGCATTTATAGACAGGTCCTTACAGAGAAGATTATTTGTAGACTATTAGAACAGATTCTCCAGGATAGTAATGTTGGTGAATGTAAAAGCTTATGGTTTAGCAGCAGAGTTCCCTAGACTAGGCAGGGACTTTCTCTGAATACACAGCATCACCACAGCTGCCTTCCCAAAATCCCACCTCCAACCCTGGGATTCTGGGGCCAGTTGTCTGTGCCTGCCTTGTATGAGCAACTCACTCTGGACAGAATTAACACTTCTTTACCAAGGTGGAAATGCACTCTAACCTTCAAGTATGCTGAGTGGTGGTAGTCTCTTCCTGCCATCTGATAATCCACACGAAAGGCTGACTGACCATTAGCGTGTGCTTCAGCACTGTCTATCTCAACCTGTCTCAATGTGACTAGTGCCATAAAAAGTAAATAAAGTACCAATACATCAAGAAATCTGAGGCTCTAGGGTGTTAAACTGTCTAAATTTATGTGAGTGCTTTCAATAGCTCTGAAAACCACTATTACGTTATTCAGGGCAAATGGAATGAATGGAAGTCTTCTGCTTATCACATGACACATGACAAAATAAACACCCAAAAGAGAGAATGATTAACAAATAAAACTAATCAGATTATAAGCAATTGTCTGAGTGCTAGATGACCACTAAAACTCCCCTATTCCCTTAAGAAACCACCTTCCAATTATCCAGTTTGATACCAAATATTGCTCAACAGATCTCCGTCATTCCGAGTGCTGAGGGCAGATGTTTTAAAAAGAGATCAACACAATAATAGCTATCCTTATGATCTGTGTCTCTCAGAGGGTCTATCCCCTTAATTCCTAGATGGCACTTCTCTCCTCCTATAGGGAGGGGGGAGGAAAAAAAGGAATGGCTGTCCTTAATTGTTGCTTTGTTTGATTTATTAAATTCAGAGTCATTATCTAAAATGGGGGTAATGTCATTAGAACTCAGGCTTCTCTATTATTTCTTGGGATGGGGTTAATTTCATATTTGCAGAGTCATAAAGTAAAGAGTCCAAAATCTAATTACAAAGACTTAATTTCATAGCAACTAAAGAGAAACATTTCTATCATAAAGGAAAATAAATACTGCACTACTTCGGGAAACGATTTGTCAGGAACTGGGGGCCTAGGAGGAGGGTCTCCATTACTGTCATTCAACTTTGCATGATAATGCATCACCTAGGCTTGCAAGTCTGCGGAAGGGAGTAAATTTAATCAGCTGAAGTCAAAGTAATCAGGCTAGGGTTGACACATTTCAAGAAAGGTCAGCGTTAAGCACATTTTCTCCTCCTTAACTCAGTTACCATGTCATCGTCTCTGAGTTAGTATTCCTCCAGCTTGAATCTATAAAATGGATGTCTGCTGCAAAGCGCTAACTATGTTAGGACTAACAGGATTTATTTCACATTCTATTATTTGTTATTCCTCATAATTTTCCATGTGTCATGCTGGAAGACGGGTGAGGTAATGCAATTAAGCTCAGAGTTGAACAGCTAAATGTATATTAGCAAATCAATCTGAATTTGTGCATAACCCAATCATGGTCCCACTGGCCGTGGAGAGGAAATTCATTTGCTTACATTATTCTTTAACTTGGTTATCATTTGCCAGAATTAGGTGGTGAAGTCACATGTGCTTCTGTATTGGTATGGAAGCACCACTGGATTTTTGGAAGCAACTGCCTTAAGTCACATGTTTCTGGAGGAATTTTCTCCTCCAGGGCAGCTGGCTAATTCTCAGGGAAAGGAAGAGAGGGTGGCACCATGATGTGAGTATACTTCAGAGATGGCAAACCTTTATCAGGTGGTGGGGTGGAAGGTCCTGCCTTTGAGGTTCCCACATTCCATCACTTCCCCTTCATTTTACATCTGACCCACTTTGCAGGCACAGGGCAGGCACACTCCCAACGACCAAAAAGGGAAATCTAGCCAGAACTAATTTTACATCTTTGTTTCCCAAGGGGTTCCCAAACTGATTTAGAACAAAGGCCTATCTCACATCAGATTCCAGCAAATGTTGGCTAGTTGCTCACAGGACTCGATGGTGGGCAAGGCTGGAACAGGCTCTGGGGTCCAGTCCTTCCCCACAACCCACCAGAGCTTCAGTGTGTTATCAGCCTGGCCCCAGAAGAGCCGTGGAGGCTCCAGGCACCCTCCTCACTGCCCAGCAGTAACTTGGTACCCAGGAAGAAGACAGCACATTGAGCGCAGGGTGAAAGTGAAGGTGAAAGTCATTCAGTCGTACCTGACTCTTTGCAACCCCATGGACTATGCAGTCCGTGGAATTCTCCAGGCCAGAATACTGGAGTGGGGGTAGCCTATCCCTTCTCCAGAGGATCTTCCTGACCCAAGAATCAAACCGGGGTCTCCTGCATTGCAAGTGGATTCTTTACCAACTGAGCTATGAGGGAAGCCCAGGGTATGACTGTGTTTAAAAAGCTCACACAGTATTCATCCCTAATGTACTCTCTTGGTAGTGTGATACTGAAATGATATTGAATCTGTAAAACACCATGGCTTCACATTGCTAATTCTGGAAATTCAGCCTTATTACCGAAGGTCTGACACTCTAGTAAGGTGCCTCTGGGCTATCAGATAAGCAAGATGAACTTTGGAGCAAAGCAGAGAGTTTTTCTGTAATAGACACAAAAACACTGTACTCTCCAAAACTTTCCTCTCCATGGATCTGTTTGACTATAAATGTGAAAATGCCAGGTACAGTTAGGGATTCCAATTATTCATCCAACAGAAAATCAAAGTCCTGACTGCCTTGCTGCCTGCCTTCCCTGCCCCTCATTCAAATTAAGGTGAACAGAGACATATGAGAAAAAATTCAACAAAGAGCATGGTGAAGAGAAAAGATCACCAAATTTTTAGTCACTAGTCTTAGGCTCAAATTCAACTTCACTGTTAAGTATTAGAATCTCTCCAGGTCTGACTCTACTGCCACATCAGGACTGGATCACATGAAGCCAAGGTGCTTTCCAACTATAAACTCTCATTAATTCTTGCTATCTCTCTCCCTTAATCTCCCCTCTACATGCTCCCTTCAGACCTGTTACTTCACATAACCATGGAACTCCAATATCTTTCAAAAGACCTTTAATTTTCCTTTTTTGTTCCATTACCTTCACTGACTTTTTGACTCTGTGATTAAATCACTGTTTTGGTTCTTGTCATCTATGAAATGCACAATAACTATAGTCAAAATGTCACTTTTGGGTGGTCTTCTCCTGACACATTGGCTAAGGTGAGCTCTACAGGCTTAGGTCACCAGATTACATGAACACAGCTACATCAGTGCCTGACACTGGCTTTGCTGAGAAATTAAGTAGGTAAAATAAACGAAATGTCGTTCTCTAACTGTTAAGATGGCTTTGTACTGAGATAGTCATGGCTAAATATGGTTGAGTGTTTAATTTTGGAAGTGAGAGCAACTTTGTGTTATACAAAATTCACCAGTGGTCCAGTATAACATGGTAATGAAACAGGAGTATGTATTGCATACAGGGTTCTTTTGCACATAGATGTGATAGGTCCCCAAATCAGTTCCCTGGGGGATATTTGCATTTCAGTCTGCTTTTCTCTTAAACAGCCATAAACAAAAGATAGGGTATTTTAGTTAAAGGTATAAGCCCCCACAGACAAAAGAAATGGAAAAGCAGGAACAGAAAGAAAATTGTGAGAGCTGTAAGGCTGATGATACTTACTATCATCTTTAACTATTTTAAGACAATTTGATGATGGTTAACAATATTATAAAAACAAAAATATACGCTTTTCTTTGTTTTCCAAAGGTGACACCCTAGTTTGACTTCTCCTTGTGTAACCACTGTTCCTGTGCCTTTGACTGCCTTTGGCTTCCTCTTCCCAGTTCAGACGTTTGCTCCTCTGTGACCCTTCCTCAAACATGCAAGGCAACGCTGGTTTCTACTTCTCTGTTCCCATGGCAGCCTGCTTTCAGCATCTACCAGGGCATAGCCATGCTGCATCACCATGATTGCTTATTTAATATTAGTCCTAGTCTAGAGCTACCAGTAAGCAAAGGCTGAGTTTCATTCAACTGTGTGTCCTGGGCACTCAGCATCAGGCCTGGTAACTGGTAGATGCTCACTAAAGGCTGGACAATTAAACAAGGCAGCAGCTTGGCCACCAGCGATTCGGGCTCCACGTCCATAGTTTACAGTGTGGCTGGGAAGTAACTGCCCAACCAAGGGCTACATTTCCTGGCACCTCATGCATCCGGATGAATCCTGCCCAAGGAAAATTGGACACACACCAGTTCTAGGCCAGAAAAAGAATGTGTGTCATTTTCTTTGCTCTCCCTTCCTTTGTCTGCTCACTGGATTAGATGCCTAGGTGACAGTAGTCCCTGAATGACATTCCTCCCAGTTACTGATTGGACCATATGTAAGAAACCTCTAATATGCCAGGCTATTGAGTAGGTGGGATTTATTTGTGACAGCAGCTAGTACTACTCTACCTGTATGATAAGTGACCAAGTGAAGGAAT
The DNA here is from genome assembly GCF_963930625.1 of Muntiacus reevesi. Classification (NCBI taxonomy): domain Eukaryota; kingdom Metazoa; phylum Chordata; class Mammalia; order Artiodactyla; family Cervidae; genus Muntiacus; species Muntiacus reevesi. The sequence goes on along the minus strand of NC_089250.1, from coordinate 121,912,378 downwards.
GAATGCATGGGCAAATGCCGATCACTTGCTACATGTCCATAGGAAAGCCCATCACAAAGGAGGACGTGACATCACCTTCAGGAGATCCAGTTTCAGCTGTATTTCCCCTTGAGTGGACGAGCACAAAGCACCCACAGTGATGCTCATGTACTCCTCAGCGTTGATGACTGAGAGCTGCTCCAAGATGCTGAGTGAGGCTCCCCGGTAGCACTCATCATCCAGGAAGATCTTGATGAAGGGCACCATGCCGTGGTCTTTCAGGACAACTGGGGACCAGACAGACAGTATTGCTAGAGTGATGGGTACCTTGGCACCTTAGTTTCAATTATAAGGACAGCTTTACTTTACAATTTCCAAGTTTGTTTGGCTACATATGTATGTGTTTTTTCCACCCATTAGAAACTTTTTTTTTTCAAAATCAATTCTTACTGTTAAAATAAGAAGAGGAATAGAGAAACTATGTAGCTGAGAATTTAAAAAAAAAACAAAAAAACGCTTACTTCTCTAGTGAGAATTCTGCTTTTGAAACCACACTCCCCCCCCCCTTTTCTAAGTAATATAAACTTTAATTGGACATACCTCTGACACTTATTTCCACATTATTCCCTAATCTAGTGAAGTGAGTGAAGTTGCTCAGTTGTGTCCGACTCTTTGCGACCCCATGGACTGTAGCCTACCAGGATCCTCAGTCCATGGGATTTTCCAGGCAAGAATACTGGAGTGGGTTGCCATTTCCTTCTGCAGGGAGTCATCCCAATCCAGGGACCGAACCTGGGTCTCCCACATTGTAGGCAGATGCTTTACCGTCTGAGGGCAATTCTTATCTTATCAATTCTTATCTCTGCCTAAAGTCTTATTAAAAGCAAGCCAGAATTTAAGAATGAATTTAACTCATAGGCAGTTTCTTGGGATGGTGGGGGAGCAGAATCAAAGAAATATGGCTAATGGTATGTTTTTTGTTTAAAAGTAATCTTAAGAATTTCTTCCCCAGGATTGATCTTTGGAGTAATTACATGTAGAATAAGAACCAGGAAGTAACTGGATCATTCAAATGGCATGATGTAGATTTGAGCTGGTCAACTCCATGAAGCAGGATTTCCCAATTATGAGCCAAGGATTCCTTACATGGAATCACCTAGGGGGTCTGTTTAAAAGTAGATTTCTGGGCTCTACCTTGACCTGATAATTAGATCTCTGGGAGGGAGCCTAGGAATATGTATCTCCCTTTTAACCAGAACCTCCAGGAAATCTTTTATAGTCTCACATTAGAGATGTTCTCCCATAATGAAATAGTCATTCACAGTTGGTATAGTTGACTGTGAGGGCCCCAGGTAAAGATGCACCAGATCACCAAAAACCCACTCATGTCACTTTTTCGATGCATCTGCTTCATAGTATAACATACATGCATGTATTTTTAAACATGGGAGCCACATGATCTCAGGAAGCTAAATTATTTTTTTAATGAATGAAGCTACTAAATCCATCATGGGCTAGAAGCACGTCAAATTATATCTCTAAAAATGATGACAATATTTTACAATTCGAATCTTTTTATAAAAGCAACTGTAATCGGTGCAGCAGGATATTAAAAGATTTTACTGGAGAGAAATGGGGTTTCTGTGGTCTCATAAATTTAAGATAACTCTGACTCACAACCTTATTTAGCAACCTAAACAGTAAAAAGTGTCAACTGATGTGTCTACCAATTTACTGATGATCACCAGACATAAAGCAGTAAATGGACATTAGCCACAGCCATAGTGTTGGCTATTCTTTGGATATAGCCTTTGAACACTGACATAAATCATCAGGAAATAGTCAGTGTTTCCCCAAGCAGTCACAATGTGAATTTGGTACCATTCTCACCTGCATTCCTAACTGACCCTTTCAGAAGCGTGACCACAGTTTTCAGCATCACACAAGTCAGTTCTCTTTCTGTATCTTGAACTCCAGGATTGAACTCTTTGTTTCCTGCCATATTTAAGAAACAATGAAAAAAAAAATTTAAGTACATATGATATGGCCCCAAATCTCCAATTCTATTACTTTTCTATCCTCTTTGTTGTCATTGTTCAGTCAGTAGGTCATGTCCAACTCTGTGATCCCATGGACTGCAGCACACCAGGTTTCCCTGTTCTTTACTGTCTCCTGGAGTTTGCTCAAACTCATGTCCATTGACATGTCCACTGTCTATCTTCTTAAAGAAAGATGAATATCATGCTTCCGTTGTAAAGGAGTGTGCCTCCCAACTTGTAAGATGTGACCCTACAATCCCTACATCAGAAGCTCTCCAACTTGAATTGCATCAGAGTCCCCTGGAAGGCTTATAGAAAAATCCAAGGTATGTATATGGGGCATGGTTAGGCAGGAAAAGAACCAGGCCAGCACTCTTGAGGCAGAGGTGAGGAGATGCTGCCAAGAAGCCATGGGTATACATACAACCCAGCAGGGCACAGAAAAGTGTGGCCAAGTTTAGAGGGGCAAGCTGGGCCAGCAAGGCCCTGGTTGTTGACCTCTGTTCCGAGTGGGAGATCACTGGGACCTACAGCACCGTGTGAGCAGGGTAGACCCCAGAGCTGATCCCACACCTTTCTCCCACCCAGAGCTTCAGGCCTCTCTTCAGGCCTTTCCCTTTTGCATTCCTGAGGTCCTGTCGTGTTGTTGCCCCATCTACCCATCTATGCAGGCAGACAATAACTGGTGCAGGAGGTATCTGATAGCTTAGAACTCATCAGGCCTGAGTTAGCCCATGGGTTGGCTTAAAGTTACACCTAGCCCTCTCAACTTATCATGGGGAAGAGCAAGCAAGTTACAGAAAACAGGGAGGCTGCCTGCTCTGTGAAGCCACGTATCCCAAGGGTACTCTCTCTAACCTTCATGGCACCAGGCGACTCTTGCACACTCACTTCTCTCTGTTATGTTGATGGGTGGTGAGGCTGGCATACAGACCAGGCCCAGCTAACACTGACCCCGGCCCATTCCCCACTTCCCCTCCTGATGCTCCAGGGAGGCACCTGACTTCCTCAGGATCTTGGCCTGCTTCCGCAGCTGAGCCAGCAGCAGACCCAGAAGCCCCGAGTCCCGGAAGATGTCAGTGAAGAGCGGGTCGCCACCAGCAATCCTGAGGATGCTTTGCAGGGCCACGAGGGTACAGAGCGACTCCGGGCTCTCCTGGATCAGGCGCTGCACCTTCCGCAGGATCTCATGGGGCACGTAACGCAGCTCAAACACCAGGGCCTCCAGCATTTGGAAGAAGTGCCTCTGCACCAGGGTCGGCTTCAGGGGCACGATCTCCACAAACTGCGAGATGGGCTGCAGGGTCCACTCCAGCAGGAAGAAGTTGCGGGTGTTCCAGGTCCACATGGTCCTAATGGATGACAGGACTTTGGTGCAGAGGATGGGGTCGCTGACTTTGTGGAAAACATTCTGCAGGACTTGAAAGGCCTGAAGATTCTTCACAGTCACCCCTGAAGATGCAAAAAGGAATCATCCTGCAAGCCATTTCTCCTGACTATGCTTAGAAATATGTGGTTGAATTATCACGAGGATGTGCCATTTAAAATTTCTACTTTCTAATTCCTGTAGTTAATATCTATCACAAGTCCAGAGAAGCCATCTGCATAAGGTATGAGTAAGGTTAGAACTGCATTGTCCAAGATGTGCTGGCTAATTAAGCATTGAAATGTGGCTACTGTGAACCCAGGCATGCCTGAGTTAAAAATACACGCCAGATTTCTAAGACATAGCACAAAGAAAAGAACACGATGAAAAAAATCATTAACGGTTATTTATATGCTCACATTTTTGATGGAAATATTTTGGCTATATAGAGTTAAAGAAAATACATTATGAAAAATAATTTAACCTGTTTCTTCTTAATTTTTACAATTTTGTAATTAGAACATTTAAAATTATGTAATGTGGCTCACATTATATTTCCATTGGGCAGCACAGGGCTGGAGGACTGGTTTTAATTAGCTAAAATCAAATGATGTTAAAGATTACTAAGCAAAGTCAGTTTCATTTCTAGACAAGCTGTTAAATAAAAAGACCATCCCCCTTTTTCTCTCCAGATACAAGGTCAAGTCTCATTCTATCCTGCCCTTGAGACACTTCCTCACAGAACTCACCACTTCCAGCTCTCTCTGCCTCAGACACTCGAAATGTTTCTGAAACTCCTCTCTAATCCACACACTGCCCTGTATGTCTGCTGGAGTCACATCCAGTGGCTTTCCCTACACTGGCCCCACAGCTTTTTACCCTCCACTTCGTCCCCCTCCTTCCTTCCTAGCCCACCCATCCTTTGCCTTGAAACCTCTCTTGAATGAGACTCTCTGTACAGTTTCCTGACTGACCCAGGCAGAGCTAAACCTCACCCCTAGTGTCACCTCTGTTCTTATTTTATCAGTCAGTTATTGAATAGATTATAGCTCAGGATTTATGTGACAGTCTCTGTAGAGCATCTTTAAGGCAGAGACACCTGGCCTGTTCACCGTGGTTTCCAGCATGGTGCAGAGTGGCTGCTGGACAGAAGCATCAGTACATGTTGATTGAATTCATCAGTCAATCAATCAATCAAAATATCATAGAACTAAGGAGGCACTGACTCTGAGCCTGGGTTGCTATTCCAGGGCCATCAGCCCCTGTTAGACAAGCAGATGTCACAGAGTAAGTCACATCAGAGGTGAGAATGGAAATCATAGACTGTCTCCATTATTTGAGCAAACATATCCTCTAAGTCTCACCCAGGGCATTTGGGAAAATGTATAAAGGAGAGATTCTAAATACATAGGTAATCCCCCAAAGGCGTGACAGAATCAGACCCTGCTGAGTCACTGACAGGTGCCACATGTTTGTTTCTGCACAGAGAATCAGGAAATGATCTGCATAGCCTTGTCAGGGCACAAGGCACCCAGAGATGCCCAGAGACCCACCAGAAGCCTCGTGATGGAACTTGAAACCTTCCAGCTGCGGGTAAGTGATGCTGTCGAACACCTTCAGCTCTGACCTCCCACAGGTTGTCAGCCATACCACCAGCCCGAAAAGCTCCTCCAGGTGGGGGTCAACCTCGCTCTGGGTTAGTCCGTCGTACCTGTGGGGACAGACGAGACCAGCTCCCTGGATGTCTTGGACAGAACAGCCAGGTTTGCTCAAGATGCTCTTCACAGGGAGATGGAGGCAATGAAGATCACAGTGCTCGGCATGACCCCAAAGATCTCCACCAGTTTAGCACCAGAAGGCATGATGGTGGGTGGGGCGGGGGGATGGATAAAAGTCACTCTGTTTGCAAGCATCAGCCCTAGATCTAAGGACTTGCAGAGATACAATACAGAGAAACCTGTGAAGAGCCACAGCATCTGCTCACAGGAGAGCTGCTTTCCGTGGTAGGACTCCCAAAATGTATGGGCTTCAGGCACCAGCAGGGCAGGAGCACTCCCAAAATGAGAGATTTGATATTTCAGAAGAGCAACAATACAAACCCCATGGGAAATAATTGGACTTTATTAGATTTCTTCTTGCTTATTTCAAGGGTGGGTATTTCTTTCATTTTCAGCTACTTATGTGTAGTGGGCTGCCTTGCTCTTCTCATGGAGAATGGTCTCTTAAGTCTCATTGTCATGTCAAGGGTAAAAGTGTTCGCAGTGTGACTTCCATTAAGGCAGAAAGGAAAACAAATGAGCTGATTTGGGTCTTTTCTGACATTCCCTGAACAGTTTATTTTCCCTCTTGCCTTCCACAAGAAGTCTGGGGAAAACCAACCAGCCATTTAACCAAAGAGATATTCAGGAACTGCTATGACAGAGACATCCATGGTAGCAGTCACCAGTCAGTGATGGTCCAGACTCGTGTAAAATATGGCATTCTTGTAGAGACGTTCCTTGGGCTTCCCTGGTGGCTCAGACAGTAAAGAATCTGCCTGTAATGCAGGAGACCTGGGTTCCATCCCCGGATTGGTAAGATCTCCTGGAGAAAGGAATGGCAACCCACTCCAGTATTCTTGCCTGGGAAATTCCATGGGCAGCTACAATGAGCTATATAGTCCATGGGGTCACAACAAGTCAGACACGACTGAGTCTGTTTAAGGCTAAGTGAGTCTGACAGACTAAGCACATAGAGACGTTCATTCTGTGTGTGCCTTTGGAGGAAGGTCCTCTGGATGTTGTCGTCTAATCCCATTCCTTTGGGATTTCAGTCCCCTTATCCGAGTCATCCCTCTAGACTAAAAGCCTGACTGTAGCAAAATCTGTAAAGCACAATGGTAATCTGCACCCTACAGATGAGCAACGCTGCTCATATTCAGAGCTAAGCCAAGGGAATTTTTGTGGCTTTGCCCTTACAGAGCTTCCCCATAACCAGTGGAAGAGTTTGGGCCATCCCCAAGTTTCTTTCACTTCCATCCCTTGGTTTATCAAATCCCTGGACCCAACTTGAAGAGGACATAGCAATTCAGAGTGGAGGAAATTAGTCCAGATTTTGCTGAGTCACATCGTTGTGTGTTTCCCATGGATGAATAATTTGAGAATAACAGTAGGGGAAAGGCCCTCTGAGACAGGGAATGGAAGGAAGCCAGCACAGCAACATTACCAAGCAAGAGCAATTGGAGCTTAGTCCTCCTGGGGACTCTGAAGGCAAAGTAGAGCTATCCCACCCAAGGGGCAACTTTGCTGGGTGTATATCCATCAGCTTCTACCAGCCATTGGCAGAGGGCTAGTCCTGGTGTTCGCTGATCTGTGGGCACTTCCTGCCCCTCATCACACTGGCAGAGCTCGTCACAGCCATCCTAGAAAGCCTTCCAAACAGGATATAGACCTGACAGGTGACTGTCAGAGCAGCAGGCGTGCCGGCAGTACCTGCCACCAAATGGACTTGGTAAAACTATTATTGAGATCACCCACTGGTTTCCTAAAGAAGTAGCTTCAAACTCAGCTGCACATTGTATTACTTTTGCAATAAAAGACTCTCTGGACACCATCTATGGAAATTTATATTTCAGAAGACATTCTGAGAAGCCTCAATATCTTTCTCCAGAGCATCATATATGGTTCTGAGGGCCTCAGCTTCCACTGCACAGCCTCAGATCCCACCAAGCACAGCCACTTACCGAAGTAACACTTTGAGCAGCAGAGGGTAGCCCTCCCCCGTCTCAAACTCCAGGAACAGAGCTGAGGAGATGGGATAGGAGTCCTTCACAAAGCCCAAGACGAGGCTCACTACCTCGCTCACCTCAGGAGCGGGGAGGGTGTCAACGAGCCTGGAGAGGTTTTGGAGGCAGATCTTGATGCAATCCATGGCTGTAGAGGGAAACACACCCATGCTGAGTTCAGAGACAATAGCTTTGCTGCCGGGGTCATTCCCTCCCCACCTGACTTTAAATTGTATGTCAAGATGTGAATAACAATTCATCCAAAACACTTCTGCTGACTCCTGGATCAAGAAGCCTCCTCTCTGAGAAGTGTCTTCCTGAGAGCCACGCTCTGGGGCCCAGATGGAGAGTAAGTTAAAAAGGAAGAGGATGAAAGTCTCTTAGCCCTCTGCCCCTAATTTCCAGCATGCAGAGGGATCCAGGTCTGTTAAATAACAAGATGTAAGACACAAGACCTGAGTGTCACAGGAGACCTTAAGGAAGCAATGCTGTGCAGAAATTAGCTTGATGAAAAGTGCAGGGAAGGATATATGAAAACGTGGGAAGACGAAGGGCAAAAAGATGGTGTGTTTCAGCTGCTAAAGAATTCAGAGGGTTGGAGCCTGGAAGTGTGTTCTACAAGGTAGAAGGCAGAAGACAGTCCAGCTGGTATGTGGCCTGCTATGGAATGCACTGTTTACCCCAGAGCTATGAGAAGCCAGGGGAAGAACTGAGTCAGCAGAAAGATGCCATTGGGTTTGCATTTTGATGGATCACTGTTTTTAGGGTTCTTTCATTAGGAGAAGCCTCTTCTGAATGCCAGGAAACCCACGCCAGCGTTCAGAAAAAGTGTCTCCCAAAATTTGAGATAAGGCATGTTCAGTCCCTCACCTGTGAGGCCAAGGACACGATCTCAAGACTGCATGCTGGGCAGGGAAGCACTGAGAGTTGCTGGCTTGGCAGGGAAACACCAGCCTAGTCCTCACTTCCTGGCCTTCTCTTCAGCCTATAGGCCCATGGAAAATACTCATTCCCTGCAGGGGCCCTGGGCACAGGACTCTAGGTGACTAGATCTCCATAACATGGCTTTTTTTTCCAGCTGGGAATAATGACTACAGTGAGAGACCCCTGCCAGCGAGGCAGGCAGCTTTTTCTCAGGGGTCTCCGAGAAACCCCTGTGTGGGGCTGGTCTGTGAGGGGTGCATGGGCTACTGAGCACCTCAGGCCTGGCTCAGCCCTGCACTGTTACCACTGGACCATAGCTTCATCGGGAAATTTCAGTCATGAAATTGGGGATGATGTTTCATCCCAGGGCTCAGTTACAGTCAGAGGGGGGACTTGTATGTGCCCAGCTCTCACCCCCTGACATAAGAGGGGGTGAGAGGTCCCAGAAAGAAGACAAGTCATAGGACAAGTGCTTATGGACAAGCAGGTCATATTGGCAGGCTCAGATCCTTTGGAGTTAACCCAAGAGATGGATGGTTGTGTTCCTAAGAGGTACTTCAGCTGGTGAAGCTGAACAACAGTGGTGGGAAGGTCAGCTGAAGACTTTTGTTAAAACCTACTCATCCAAGTGATCCTTGCAGAGCCTCCCTCCCTGCCCCACGGTGGGCCAGCACCTGAAAGGAGACCAATACATTTCCCCAAGATTCTGCAGGTCACAGTGGTGTCTGTGCTTCCCAGCATTACCTGAGTCCTTGGGAGACAGACAATGCTAAGGGAAGTCCTGGGACAGCTAAAGCATTGATTCCCTCAGGGTACAGCCTTTGATCACAGCCAAGTAATGATGCTGGGATGCTGACCAACGGGGCATCCACTGCCAGGTGTTATCTGAGGGCTTCAAATGTGCCAACTCATTAATGCATCACAACAATCCAGTGAGATCAGTGGGATTGTTATCTCCATCTTACAGACAAAGGAACTGAAGCACACAGGCGTAAAGTGCTGACGGTCACTCAGCTAGGAGGACAGGCCAGGAGCCCACAGCCTGGCTGTCTAACCTCAGAATCTAAGTCCTTAACTTTTACACACACTGTCCAGAGCAGAACCTAAGGCACTGGAATTGGGCATCTCGGGTTTAATATGTGATTCTGTTCTTCACTAGCTGGGGAGCCTTGGCAAATTCTTCTGTCACGCTTAATCATCTGTTTCCTCACTACAAAATGGCATTACTCATCAATATCTAGCTCAAAAAAATTAGATAATATACAAATGAGCTCAGCATAGTATGTGTTTGACAGTATGTGTAGTAAATAAGTTGCCCTTTCCCCTCCCTTCCAATGGATCATCAAAATGAACAGTAAAAGCCCTGCCGTAAATGGACCTAAGTAATAGAGGGCCACCTACTAGGCATAATTGGGCATCAGTGAAAACCCTGTTTGTTCATCTCTTTTCTGATCCCTGGAGTCTATGCTAATGCTGCCAGGGCATCCCAGAGTCTTATTCTAGAAAGTGTGCCCACAGACCATCCCTGGTCTCCCAGGGACAAACCGTGTAGGTATTGGATGACGCCGACATTCTGGGCCTTGGAGATGGTCTTCAGCACACAGAAGGTGGGCTCCTTCCAAAAGTAGCAGCTGTGCTCCCGAAGACACGTCGTGGCAATCATGAGAGACTGGAGCTCATTTCCTGAGAGAAGTCCCTCCAGACCCTGAGCCTCACCGCAAATGTTGAGCAACATCTGAGGGGGAAAAATACAAAGTCTCTGATTAGGAAGCCTCCTTCCTGTAATGCATTTCTTCCTTAATTTTCCTTGTCTCAGCAGGAGAGAGAAAATTGTGGATGATCACCCGCTGCCTGAGACTGGTATGGTCAACAGCCACCTATAAAAAGGTGGCAGGGTGAAAATGTGGACTCCTAACCCAGTACAAGCAGTGGTTATCCTTTCCACGCCAGAATAGCACAAAAGTGTTTGACTTAGAGAGGTGTCTTATTATAGAGAAATGCAGAAAATGCCACCTGTGATTAAAATACAGAATTAACGGTGCTATTTAAAAAGAGAACCATGTTCCTGAATCCCTGGCTGGCACTCAACCTCTACTTCTCTGTAAGATTACGAGCGTTATCCTATAACTTCCTAGCTGGACTTCTTGCCCCCACCCATCCCATGTTCCTATGGTTACCTCCTGAAAACCTCCTGTGCACTGGCATGGAAACCAAGCACTCTAATATGGCTCCCAGAGCTCTGCATGGCCCAGCCCTGCCTCTTCCATCACGTTATCCTACGCACTCTCCTTTTGGTTCTTGGTGGTCTTGCGGGGACCCTCTTCCACTTTGGCGAATATGGAAAGCTCTTTCTGTCCAAATCCTTGAGCCCCTTTTTGTGCAGTGATGGAGTCTCAGCTGGATAGTCATGGAACTGAGGACAGGTCCCCTTTTCTGGTCTCCCCTGAAGATGGCAGGTGATGGTGGCCATGTGACCCTTCACTTGGCCAGCCGTTTCTTCTCCTCTCCTGTCTCCTCCCTTCTTCACATCTCCATCCCAACCTTCAGCTCCCTGGTTCAATGCCATTTCCTCAGAAGTGTCTCCACCTATGCTCAACCATAAGTCAGGTCCCCTGGCTCTCGTTTCCCAGCACATCTCTCAGTTTTCCATCAGAGCATTTAAAAAATTGGACCCTGCTCCTTTATTCCTGTGATTGGTCTCCCCAGTTGGCTTCTCCATCTCTCTGTCATCTCTATGAGAGGGTGTGGGTCTAATACAGAGATGCACCCAAGAGGAGCTCTGTATATTTTTATGGAATGAAATAAGGAAACTCTGAAGAACCTTGAGGTGGTATCGCTGTGGCTCACATTCTGTCCGTACGTAGAGAGGACCACTGAAGACAGGGCTGCATTAACTCCCTGAAGAGCACGTGGAAACCACACAGTAAAGACTTGTTTCAGTACCCAATACTGTGTCCTGACCACCACTCAAAATATGATTTATATGTGGGCAAATGAGGCCTAAATGTCTAACAAGTGAAGCTTAGGGGACAGCCCTGAATAAGTGGAATCTGGCAAAACTCATGAGATACCCACTGGCAATGAGGATTCTGGCTTGAGCATTGGCCTAACCTGGATGCAGATGTGAATATGCATGTTCAGTGGACAGCGGCACTGGCAGTCCCCAAATGGTCCCATGTACCTACTCCATGTGATACCCTAGCCAAGGCACAAAGAGAAGTAAGACAGACAGCACCCCGCCTCCGCTAGAGAGGCAAGAGAAGTTTTCTGGAGAACACAGCACACCAGAAGCTGAGAAAGCAGAACTTGTCGGTACAGGGGTAGGGGAGAGAGGTGAGAAGTTACATGAAAAGTCTCTGCCAGTTAGAGAAGATAGGAGAGATGGGTAATGGCTTGAACACACCACATGTGATAGTGGCCTGAAATGGTGTCTGAGAGGAGAGATGGAGGTGACCCCACAGAGTGGTTAAATGCAGACTCAGAAGCCAGATTCCCAGGGTTCCAATTCCTGCCCCCACTCACCTCCTCTATGACCCTTATTGTTGTTGAGTTGCTAAGTTATGTCCCACTGTTTTGTGACCCCACGGAGCATAGCCTGCCAGGCTCCTCTGTCCATAGGATTTCCCAGGCAAGAACACTGGAGTCAACTTCCATTTCCTTCTCCAGGGGATCGTCCCCACCCAGGGCTGAACCCATGTCTCCTGCTTGGCAGGTGGATTCCTTACCACTGAGCCACACTTGGACTTTGGACTCGTGTTTACTCACCGTACTTTAGATTACACTGAATGAAGATGACAATACCACGCACATCCTGTGATAAAAGAGAGGACTCAGGGAGGTGATGGGTGTGAGGTTATGGCACAAGGCTGGTACATAGCAAGTACTTATAGAGTTACATAAGGGGGGCTTAGCGAGTTTGTTCTCAGAGATACAGGGGCCAGAGACAGGAGGTTCCAGGTGCCCAGGAGGGCAGGCAGGACCCTAGAACACAGACTGGAGGACAAGAAGTTGGTGCAGCCAAGCGGAGGAGGAGGAGAAGCACACTGTTCTGGAAGAGAACAAGGGCAGCACAGAGGTACAAGGAGGTGGAGAGAAACTCTGTCTTCCAAATGCACGGGATTCCGCAGCATTTGCAGAGCCTAGGGGCGAAGGGGTGAGCTGGGCCCTCCAGGAGAATAGGGGAGGCTCAGAGCTAAGGGTATAGAGAGACCAGAGGAGGTTGGAGAAGCAGGTTGGAGGACCAAGAAGCTTGGTCTTGGCCCAGGAAGCCCAGCCCTCCCCCTACTCACCTGCACAAACATCCTCTGAACTTGAACATCACTCTCCAAAACCTCATCCTTTTCCAGAGGAAAAACAAAGAACAGGTAAAGGCACTGGAGGAGCAGGGCTGGGAGCCCAGATTCAGCAACTCTGCCCAGCGTCTCCTGCAAGGGAAGTTCAGACATTACCCAGGGCTAAAGAGCACGGCTCCAGACCCAGTCCAGAGAGGTCAGCCACGAACTTGGGGAAGCCACTTCCTCTCTCTCGGCGACACATTCTCAATTAAGAATGGAGACAATTTGAGGGCCAGTGGGATAGCTGTGAAGATTAAGTTTACATAAAGTGAGTATTGTGTGCTAGGTAGACATATCTTTTACATGATAGAGAGATGATAGGAAGGATGGGGGAGGGGGAGGGCTGCTGCAGAGCAGAAATCAAGGGCATTCCTGGCAATCACACTGCTGATTTTGACAGGTTTCCTCCTGATGAGGGAACTGGGAACTCAGTCAGGAAGCAGTCAGGCTGAGAACAAGTTCAAGCATCTGAATCAAGGACGTGATCAGGGCCCTTTCTATCCCCTTGCTCAGATCCAAGACCTCATCTTGACCCAAACAGCCCTCTAGGTGAGGACCTACATAGGTGAGCCACACACCTCAACAGCCCCAGGGCTGCCGGACAGAGAGGAGACAAGGAGTCAGAATAGAGGGGTCAGCCTGAGTGTGAAGCCTCACAGGGCCTTTCTCCACGGGCTCTGCCTGCAGCTCCTCCGCTGTTACTGCACGGTAACCTCTGCATGTGTGTGTGCACACGTACATGCTCATGAGAGAACACATGTGTGTTCAACATAAAGTGCTCAATATCCCACCCGACTCACTAATCTGACAGACAACGGTGGGTACATTAGAAAAGAGAAAGGAAGACTGTACAGTCTGGGCCAGCACCAGTCTGCTGGTGCCTAAAAGTTTTCACTGCAGGTAATGTCTGTCCCCTGTATTGGACACGTGTCCCGGCGTGGCCACGCTCAGGGTGTCTCTCCCTGTCCTCTGAACTGCACCATCTCCCCAGAAAGCCAACAGCTTCCTCTCTCGCTGCTTTGCAGGCAGGCTCTTCCCAGCAGAAAACAAGGCTTTAGGTTCATTTTTACTGCTCACGCAAAAAAAAAATAGTCCTTCCTCAGGGAGTGAAGAGCCCCGGCGCTGTGCTCCAGGTCACTGTCCCTGATGGTGGTCCAGGCAGCTCACAGAGAGGAAATGTCAGGTGGGTGATCCTCCCTCTGGTGAACAATTATTTGCCATGCTCCTCTCCCCGTTCCTGGTACTATCTCCAAATGCCCATCAGATGCCTGTGTTCACCATTAGACAGAGGGCAGCCACCGCCCCAGCCTGGTTCCCTGCTGTTCCTAGTCTAGGCACCAGGATACTCACAGACAGGCACTCTCGCTAGACAGAGGCGCCTCTGGACCTGCCCTGCACAGGACTTTGGGTCATTTATGCTGAAGCCACAGCTTCTGGGGGCTGCTTCTGCCTGAGAGGCCATCAGTCATCGGCAGACCACTCAAGGTCCCCAGTTCATGGTGGGATGAATACAGCCAGGATGGGGCCTGGGTGGTAAGAAGGAAGAGTAGTCATTTTCATCTCTGGTGCGGCACAGGGCAGGTGCCTACAGGCCTGGCTCCTTTAGTCTGAGTTCAGCAGGAGGCGGTAAAGAGCAGGGGCTCAAAGCGTGGAGTCAGAGAGGCTGCACATCACAGGCAGACCTGACTGCTGTCACCAGTGCCGCATCACTGTACTCTGATTCCTAGGGCCTTGGGAGGATTAATTGTACAATGCATGGCATGCCCCCAGCTCCACCCTGACACGCAGGAAATATAGTCTACACACATCACCCATCATTGATCCTCACACTAACCCTAGAACGGAAGCATTATTATCTCTAATTTTAAAATTAACAGCACAACAGAAATGCAAAGAAATCAAATAATTTGTTCAAAGTGGCACATAAGATGGAAAGGCAGGATGTGAATAGGCAGGATTTCAGACTCTGAAGTCCATGTTCTTTATCCAAGAGGGCGTAGAGGAGGAAAAGCAATAAATCAGTTTCGTGGATTGAAAGCACCCTTGAGAAATTCCACTGCCCTGTGCTTGGACATGGGTGAAAAGTGCCCAGGCAGGGAGGCGGGGCCAGTGGGGCCTGGAACTTACGGAATCTGTCCCCGTGAGCACGTACACCGACTTCAGGAGTAGGTAACCATCCTGATCCACGTCCACATCTCCCTTCCATCGCAGCAGCTTCCCAGCTGCTACCCGTGCTTGCTCTGGCAACAGTGTGGGGAGGAGAGAAAATGTCACCAGCAAGGCGGTGCAGTGGCCAGGTCACCCAGCTTCCCTCCCCTTGGGCCCCTCCCTCCCTAAGGTATGCCTTAGCATCCTTACGGAACTTCCACCTCTTGCACGCCCAACAGTGATGCCTGTATCTGTACCAAACATTTCATACTCTGTCAGCATGAATCTCCTTGGAGGATAACTCTTATTATGCCACCATCCCTGTTCAACAACCATCAGTGGCTCCCTATTGCTAAACAATAAGAACAAGCTCCTCAGCAATTGGACTTGCCACAATCCAGTGTCTTCTCCCCACTTTCTATGTCACACAGCCCCTTTTGTCACAGGGATTCCTCCATCTACACCATGCTCAAGCTATTCCTTCTCCCTGGAATCTCCTTCTGCTATCAGCCTTATAGCCCAGGCTCTGGGGGTCCAACTCCGTGAAGAAAAGGATGTGAGCCAGGACCTATAGCAGGAAATTTGCTTGACTTTGGTTTCGTGTGTGTGTGTGTGTGTGTGTGTGTGTGTGTGTGTTGGTGGGGGCGGGGGGAAAGGAGTAGCGTCTGTGTGTGTATGTGTGTATATATATCACACACATATATATAGGGTAGGGTCAATGATATGAGTGTGTGTGTCTGTGTGTTCCTCCCAAGAGCAGCAAATTTTCCCAAGTCCCCCTTCTCTTCCCTCTTCTAGCCTTTTCCTTTGTTCTCCAGGGTCCTCAGTGTCAGAACCTGGCCTGCTGTGCATTTTCAAAGGCTCTACTTTAACTCCCCTAGAAAGCAGGGAGGGGCTTAGCCAGAGGCCTGGGAGGGGCCCAAAGAGCTGTTTTGCTCTCCATGAAGTTCTCCAGAACAGCTCTTCTCTTACCTGCAGGCTTTCCCACAAGTGCCTTCTGTATTTCTTGGGCAAACTGGTTGGAAACATCTTCAGCCAGCCGTTGAAGACTGGGAAAGCAGATGATCCCCACGGAGTGTTCCCAGGCCTGAAGTGCAACATGCAGGATTCACTCAGTGATGTCAAAGCTACAAAGCTAGGCATCAGAATCACCTCCCCGCCAGCCTCAGTCACTTTCCCAGGTTCACTGGAAAGCCACTGAATCACCTACCCTCCAACTCCCACTGTCTCCCTACACTAGTGCTTATGAAGTCTTCAACTTACTGCTGAGCTCCAAACACATCCAGCTTTGACTCTGGACATCTCCCCTGAACTCGTGCTCCTGAAACCCCAAACATACTTTACTGAATCCATTGCCTTCCCCCAAAACCCAGTGTATCTTGTCTCAGTGATTGACCCTACCAAGCACTCACCTGCTCTAGTAGGAAATTTCAAGAGTAATTCTCTAGGTCCCTCCTCCCTCCCCTTCCTCACCATCAATTGCTGGGTCTCACTGATTTTCCTCTTACACTATTGTCAAACCTCATGCAGATATTTTAGTTTAGTAGTGCAAGTATTTCTTTCAGATAAATTCTAAAAGATGGAATTGTAGGTTTAAAAAAGTGGGATTTTCAACTGTTGCTGTTGTTCAGTCGCTCAGTTGTGTCCGACTCTTTTTGTGCAACCCCACGGACCACAACACACCAGGCTTCCCTGTCGTTCACTATCTCCTGGAACTTGTTCAAACTCATGTCCATTGGGTCAGTGATACCATCCAATTAAAAGAGTGTTTTCCCCCCCTTTTTTAGTAAATTGGTACCTATTACTATTAATAACTACTAACTCACTCTTCAGAAAAAGTTTAACAGATTAGCCTCCAACAGCTCTCTGGAAAAGGGCTGATTTCTTTCCACCCACATCAATATCAAGCACTGTGGTGCTTTTTCATCTTAAAACTTACAGAAGAAAAAATATCTCATTTCAGTCGCAATCTTTGGGTAACTAGAGTGGACAAACACTTTTAATGCCTTTTGAATTGTTGTTCTTACTCTCAGCCTATTATTCTATTGGGGTTTTCATTATTTTCTTATTTATTTAAAAAATCTTTTTATGTACAAAAATCATTAACCTTTGGTCTATAACATTATCTCAATTTTTCTGAATCTGTCATTTCATCTTTAAATTTGGTATTGCTTGGTAAACTGTACAGAAATCTGAAATTCCTATGAAATGAAATTTCTCAGTCCATTCCTTTGCTTTCTGGATTTAGTTCCAAGATTAGGAAATCCTTTCCCAGTCCAAGTTGTTGCTGTCATTGTTTTTAGTCTCCCGTTTATTTTAACTTCCTTAAAATCCTCTCTTATCTGTCCCTTTCATCTCTATCCCATCTGGTCTTCTTTTTCCTCAGACTTTGCCTGATTATTGTTAAAAATGCTATTTAATAGAAGTCTTACAATTCTGCTTGGGAGGCCAGGCTCTTTCCAGAATTTCCCACAGTTCCCGCAGTGATCCTGTTCCTGGGTCTGCTTTTCACATGAGTCCTTTCCCTCTGTTCCCCCATGTTGTCACGGGCTGAGTACAGAGCAGAGTGACTATCTTGGCCCGAACTTGAGTCCCTGGCGATTCCTGACCCCAAGTTCCCACCAGGGAGGTAAGCTGTTGTGCGCATTCCTGGCAGTTAGTGGCCACTCTGAAATGCAACTTTGCTAGATTGTTGTCCACTACTCCCACTCACCAGCCGTATTAAATTATATTCCTGCCCAAAGGCCTGACCAATTTTTTTAAGCTGAGATCCTCCTAGAAAGGGTGAGAAAGACATAAAATTTCCAAAGGAAAATCATTCTCAGTATGTTTCCTTGCAATAGATACTATGTTTGTTTAAAAGTAAAAACCTGTAAAACTCTTCTTGATATGAAAAGACACTATATACAAAACAAGGATGCAGACTACAGATTGGGATAAAATATTTGCAATGCATGTAACTGACAAAAGGCTGGTATTTAGACCCCCTATAAATTAATTTTTAAAAAGACTGATTTTTAATAAACAGGCAAATGAAGCAACAAGAAACTTATTGAAAGATAAATAGAAAATTACTAATAATCAGGGAAATGCAAACTATAACTGCAAGAAGATATTTTCTACTTTTCTGGTTAGCAGAAATGAAAAAAAATGACAATACCAAATGTAGGGAAAGTGAGTAATCATGAAACCCACATACCCTATGCTGGAGAGTTACTTGAAAGAACCTCTTTGAAGAAGCATTTAACACGATTAAATAAAGCTAAGGGGGCACATGTCCAACCTCCCAGCAATTCCAGTGCTAGGGAGAAGTCTCTAAGTATATCCCTAAACAAGCTGGCATGTGTGCCCAAGGTGACATGGACAAGAAATATTTATGCAATGTTATTTTTGATTGGGAAAATTTTAACGTTCATCAATAGGATAATGAATGATTTGTGACAAATTTATATAAGGATATCACATAGAACCGAAAAAGAAAAAAAAAAAAATAGAGCTGAATCAATAGAGATAAATCCAAGAAACAGAATGTGTGGAAAAAGCAAATTGTGAAAGTATATTACAGTTTGAGCTACAAAAACTTGTGAGACTATACATAAGTTACATGATAGTATTACTTATGGTTATAAAAATACACCCATATTATTGTATAATTTACATAGCTTTTTCTTCTTTTTTTTCATTTATTTTTATTAGTTGGAGGCTAATTACTTTACAATATTGTAGTGGTTTTTGTCATACATTGACATGAATCAGCTATGGATTTACATGTGTTCCCCATACAGTTTTATAGGTAACTTAAAATGATACCATAATATACTTTTACCACTTGCTGTCTGTTTATATATCATTTCACACAGGGCATGTTAATTCAGCAGGTTGGGAGTTACCATTGGGAGTGAGCGGAAGGGGAATAAGTTCTTGAATTTATACACAGGTGGCTTTAGTTTATCTGAAATGCTTTATTTCTTTTATATGGGTGGTGCATGTGTGCATGCTAAGTTGCCTCAGTTATGTCTGACTCTTTGCGACCCTGTTGATTATAGCCTTCCAGGCTCCTCTATCCATGGGATTCTCCAGGCAAGAATACTGAAGTGCCTGCCTTCAGGGGATTTTCCTGACCCAGGGATCAAAACTGCATCTTACCTCTCCTGCCTTGGCAAGCAGGTTCTTTACCACTAGCACCACCTGGGAAGCCCATATGGGTTGTGAGTACCTGGCTATTTATTTTGATTTGAACAAAACTTTGTATCTGAAATAGTTTAAAAAATGTTAGCCCTATAAATTAACATAGTCACACCTCTCCTTTGTAAATAAAATAAATAAAAAAACAGTACATCAGAACTTTGCTAAAACTACAAAAACAACTAGGTGAATTTTAAGCCCTATTTTACATAGTAGACCTCCAACAAATATTTAATAAGTGAACATATGATGATGGGACCCACGTTATGCAGAATAATGGCCAAATGTGTTGCTGGTTTTGTGTCAAACACTATGCCAAGCACTGACATGCACTGTTTTCACTAATCCACGTAACATACCTTTGGGATTGGTATAATTATTATTCCTACTTTACAGAAACTGAGGCAGAACCACACAGTAACCTGAGATAACCAGTTAAGCAGCAGAGTAAAAAGTTGAATCATCTCACACATACCGAAGTAGCATGTGCATGTCTAAGAAATGTATGGCTACCACCTGGAAACCAGCTATCACCTGGAAAAGTTAATCTCGGGAGAGAAAAGTCAGCCCTTCTGGCTGGGAATTTCAGTGGTAACATTATTTTCTTCCCCAGGACTGAGAACTCTATGATATCTTCCTAACAAACGCCTGTGCCTCCTCCCAGGGCTGGCAGACCCCCGAAAGGCTGATTTGCAGGCAGTTGACTCAGAGGCACTGAGATTGTCTTTGAGCAGTGGGACTCCAGGAGGCACTCTACAATAAAGCAAATTGGGCCACTGTGAGCTGAACAGTAATTGTACACTCAGCCAGATTCTCCCAAGGCTCACACTGCTTCCTGGGACCATGATGGCTACTTCTGGAGGCCCCATGAACTCTTTCAGGCCACTGGGGTGCTATTTGATGCACAGAGGCAATCATTTACTGAATGGTACCATGGAGACCCCAAAGAGTTAAGGCAGCTTTCAAAAGGAACTAATTTTTTCCCCAAATTGGGATTTGCATGCTGGGAGAATATTGCTCAATATTTTTAAAAAATTTTATTTACTTACATTCTCTAAGCTGCACCATCATGTCTTATGGCTGTCCCCTCACATGGAAGAAAGAAAAAGAAAATGATGCTCTGGTCTCCAGAGCATAAGGAATGACAGAAGCTCTAGAGGAAATGAGAGAAAACCTGGCTTTGAAAGACAGAGAACCTGGTTAGTTTTCACATGTGACTGCAGTATCGCTATTTCTTCATTGCTGCAGAGTTTGATGATTTGGCCTTTAAGTAAACTCAAAACATTTCAGATACTTTACATGAGTTTCACCTGCTAACTAATTCTCTCCTTTGTAAGCAGAAAAAACTGATGCATCAAAAGTTCATTAACATAACAAAAATATTGTTCCCCTGAGAAGGGAATAAACCATGTTGCAGGCCCCATTCTGAAGTGGATTAGAGCCAGAGATGAACAAGAAGGAGTATTTATCCTCACCATCCCCTCTGGATACCACTTGGAAATAACTCTTGGTTATCCTTGCTATTATATTTAATGTCACTTCTCTCTCTTCCATAGTCAGTTGAGTCCATGCTGGGTTTATATAAGAATAATTGACTACATTCAACAGTATAAACTCTGTACCACTGGCCAGGCAGTTAGCCTAAGAGTACCTATGCACACCTGTGTATATGCACACCTGTGTACATGCACACGTATACACACACACACACACACACACACACAAATACAACTGACTTGGTTTTAATTCCATTCCCCTAGCACTAGGAAATAAATGGATTCCTGCTTGTGTTACCCACTGTTCTGATTATCTATTGCTGTATAACAAACAAGCCCAAATTGAGTGGCTTAAAATAACAGCAATCATTATTTTTCTCATGGACCTGCAATTCAGGCAGAGCTCAGAAGGAACAGCTTTTCTCTGCTTCACTCAGCTGGGGCGGTGAACAAGGGCTAAGAGATCCAGGATGGCACGCTCACATGGCTGGCAAATTGTTCTGGCTGTCAGCAGCACTGCAGCTGCAATGTCAGGAGCTTAGGTTCTCTCCACATGGGCTTTTACTCAGGGCTGCCTGTGCTTCCTCATAACGTGGCATCAGGGTTCTAAGAGCAAGTATTCCAAGTGACAGGGAGAAGCTACAATTCTCTTGAGACCTGAGCCTGGAAATGTCATTTTTGCCCTAGTCAATTAGTCAAACCATCACAAACCCATCCAGGTTCCAGGGGAGGGGACACAGATGTCACCTCTTGAAGGGAGCAGTGTGAACCTATTGGCAGTATCCCTAATCTACCAAATGCACAGAGTTGCCTTTTTCCCCAGGTCATCCAACCCCTGAGACTGCCTGTCCCAGACAGGGAGGAATTTTACACTAATTGCCAAGGAATCCCTATCATTTAGCTGCCTGCTTTCTCTCAAAGTACATATTCTAGGGACAATCTACAACAACTACACCTGTAACTCTAGTTTCTCCATATATTATTACCCAATATCTATATGCAATGAGAGAGTGTAAGCAGTTCCCTTTTCCCTAAAGCAAAGTCAACTGGAGGCCAACAGGACCTGCCCACTCTTGTGAGAGGAAGGCCTTCTCTTGCTCTAAGAGCTTATGATAGGAAGGTTTCAGAAAGATCAAAGCCCAAGGCTCTTGGCAGGGAAAGAACAATGGTCCATTGAATCCTTACTGCCAGCACCACTCTGCATCCTGGGAATTCATTGGCTCTGTGCTGCTTCCTGCGTGATGCAATAAAAACACCTCTTTGTCTGCAACATCCTGGAGTCAACTCCCTAAACAACACAAGTGCAAGGGGTGGCAGTCTTTCTGAACTCAAGGAGATATAGGAAAGTCTTGACTGGACACATGCCACAGGAGATGGCTTTTTAAGTCCTGATACTCCTAAGAGGGTTCTTTGCAAACAAACTTAAAGAACTCTGTTTTATGAATATACAATTCAGAAGAGAGTTTTTACAAGCTTGACTTCTTACATTGTAATCCAATGGCCATCCCCGAGCTTCATCTACAGCTCAGATTTTATCTGCACTAAAACCCCTCCCCCCCCCCCAAAAAAAACAACTTCCCACCTTCCCCATGTTCCTTTCTGCTACCAATTCTTAATTAAGAAGCTTGAGAGCTATAGTTCTGGCAGGATTTTATTGGTCGAAACTTAATAGGAACAACAGGTTTGTAAGCGTATGGGCCTTAAAAGAATATAGATTTTAAGAAAATTATAAAAAAAAAAAAAAGCTGGTGATAGTCTGCCTCAGAGATGGGCTCCAGAGATCCAAAACATAGCAGATATTGTCACCTTTCTCGGGGATCATGGTAACTAATGGAATTTCAAACTGCACATGTGCAGTCAGTTTCCAGGAGACTGGTGGAAAGGAAATGGACACCATGTCTACTTTCCATGTGCTGTGGACTTTACAATCCTCATCTGATCTCACCCTCACAGTATCCTAGCAAATTGGTATTGATTCCACTTTACAGATGAGGAAACTGAGGCTCAGTAAAATTTAGTAGCTTGCTCAAGGATGCTCAGCTAATAAGTAATGGAGCTGGGACTGGAGCCCTACTGTTTGACTCGAAATCCCATGTATTCAACAATAGGACCATCGTTCTTCCCGTAATTAGGAAAGGGTTTGGGAAATATGAACCAATATCGATGTTAGGTTATAATAGGAACCACTTGCTATTCGTGAGGTCAGTGTGTATATAGGGTCAGATAACATAAATCAGTGATGTGGATTGGGTGTATTAGGGAGTGAGGAACTAGGGTAAACTAAGAGACCAAGACCATCTTCTGTTTAAAGAAGTGCCCCTAGCCATCTCCATCCAATTAGCACTACTGCAGCTACAAATATTTTCAAGAGGAATTTGAAATCTAAGTCTCACATGAAAACTTTCCACTTTGAAGAAATGGCACCAATTCATTTTTGAATGAATTCAATTTTGAGAGTCCCTTGGACTGCAAGGAGATTAAACCAGTCAATCCTAAAGGAAATCGGTCCTGAATATTCATTGGAAGGACTGAAGCTGAAGCTGAAACTGCAATACTTTGGCCACCTGAAGTGAAGAAGTAACTCATTGGAAAAGACCATGATGCTGGGAAAGATTGACGGCAGGAGGAGACGGGAACAATAGAGGATGAGATGGTTGGATGGCATCACTGACTCAATGGAAATGAGTTTGAGCAAGCTCCGGGAGTTGGTGATGGACATAAAAGCCTGGTGTATTGCAGTCCATGGGGTCACAAAGAGTTGGACATGACTGAGTGACTGAACTGAATTCATTTTTAATCCCTAGAAGTCAAACAAACACATTTTAGGTCCTACTCAGTATCCTCTGCTCTGGACAGTTACAGGTAAAACCTCTATTGGTCTTCCTTACTTTCATAGCACCAGGCCCAAAAGAGGCTATAGGAGCTCAGTAAAGAGCTCCTCTGTCCATGGAATTCTCCAAGCAAGAATACTGGAGTAGATAGCCATTCCCTTCTCCAGGGGGTCTTCCCAACTCAGGGATCAAACCTGGATCTCCTGCATTGCAGGCAGATTCTTTACCATCTGCGCTACTAGGGAAGCCCAAATATTTGTACAACAAAAGAATGAATTCTCAAATCAAAAATCTGGAGAGAGGCAAAAAGGTATCAAGCCCTGGCTCTCAGGTGCAGAATCCTTTCATCAGAGCTAGGGCTGCTCAGAGGGGTGGGAAATATACAGTGCTATTGCTGAATCCATATACTTTCCCAGTGACTTGGTGGGTGAGAGGCAGTGATTCTCACGTTTCCTTTTATAAGGCAAAGTTGATCTGAGAACTGGGTAAGACTGCCTCCCAGAAGTTGGGGTCATCAGAGCAGGAGGTGCTGGGAATGAGAAACCTAAGTGGCCTCTCTGTATCTAGTTGCTCTTTTCCAGTAAGTTCCCTATGCACCAGTTATCCAACCTGTGAAATGGGATATGTGGAGCATACCAGTCCAAAACATGGAGAAAATTATGAATTCATAAACAATAAGTTACTTGGCAATTTTTTACAGAAAGGCATGCCTAAGTATTCAATGCATCCTGTAAATATGATCTCAAGAAAATTCTGAGTCATCTTTGGAAATCATTACGTATTCCTGGTTAATAGGTTAGATGAAACATATTAGCAAAGGGATTTTCCAATAAAAATCTGCCAAAACCTCCAACTGGATATCCAAGTTTATTTTCAAATGTGAAAATATCTCATATTCTCCATACTTTGAATGTTAAGTACACGGATTTTGCAATAATGTCCCAAAATCAGTGGTCAGGCAAAAACTAAGTTTTCATAAAAAGAATGCTTTTCTAACTCTACGATTAGATTTTAACATACTCACCTCCAAGGCAGACCTCACTGGCAGGAACTTTATTCCAAGACAATAAAGGAAATTCCTTGTACCAAAACTGTTCCCAGGTGCCACCAGCCAGAGTGCCAGCCCAGTGGACAGGCTGGGCTTCTCCTGTGTATCTACAACCAAGGAAGGGAATACTGCTCTGCTGCTCCCCACTGATTATATCTCAGTTTGCGTATTGACACAACTTATGTTCTAACTCTCCCAGGCCCTGGTGTTGGAGTTACCAGCCACTCTGCCACTCACATGTCAGGACACAGATTCCTTTCCTAGTTTCCAAAGAAGCAGGTTTCTCCTCTGGCTCCTAAGCAGGTATTGAACAATATCATTGTTGAACAATGTCCTTTTTTAACTAAAGAGACAATAATACTCAAGAGCCAAATGTCCATCCTTTCCAAGTCCATCCTTTCCAAGTCCATCCTCACCCTGGAGATAAGCCTTGCTGCTATCTTTACTAAATAGCACAACACTCTCCTCTAAGCAACCAGTCAGAGACCACTCGTGATGATATTAAAACCACCGACTCCAGCTTCCAATCATCCCAGAAAGGTCCCCAGAGTGCTGTATCATCTTTTTACAGTTTCAAAAATGAGAATACCAACCTTTAGGAACAGCGGGAGAAGATTCAACAGGCTCTTCTGTTGCTCAGCCGGGCTCCTGGGAGCCAACTGCTGGTATTCCAGAAATTTCCTTTCTAGCATCTCCCAGAGGGCAGTGGGGCCAGGGGTCTGCCCTCCTGGAGGGAAATCAGGTTGTGCAGCATCAGGCTGGCCTTTATTTTTAGAACCTGGATCCTCAGCTCTGTCTTCAGCCTCTGAGACATCTTTCGCCTCCATGCCTCAGCAAAGCAGATCTGAATTCAGAACAAACAAGAAAACTGAACAGTCCCATCACAACACTTTCTGATGAAGCTGATTGTGGAACGAAATATCATCCTCATTTAGTCCAGTTCCTATAGCAGATGGTTCCTCTAAGAATCTGAAACTGACTAAAATAAGGAACACTTCTGAAGAAAGAGATTCCAACTTAGATGTGACTCATATTGACAATCTAACATTTGCCAGGCACCATTCTGGGCTCTTTACACAGACTCCCTCACAAGAGACTCTTATTTTCTCTATTTAAGTAAGGAAACTGATGATCCAAAAGGCACCCAGACAGTGAAACGTCCAGCTGAAATGTAAACCTTTAATACCAAATCTGGCTTTTTTTTTTATTATCTGACACTATTCCTCTTTAAAAATGCTGAGTAAATAGAAGAAACATATAAATGTCCCTCAATATTTGTAGAGGCATGTAATTCCATATCTTCTATTTTAACTCCATCACAAGAGACTAAAAGGATGCAAGTTCTTCATTCTCAGCATTATTAGCTTCACACTCAATATTTTTAGAGAACTTTACCCTCAAAATGACTCTTGAAATCCCCAAGTTAACTTAAAAGAACTTCTGTGTTAGTACACACAAAACCGACATTTACAAGCTGGGAAGCTGGGGGCAGCAGGCCTGAGGACAGGAATATAAGCCATGTGTGCATGCTCAGTCGCTCAGTCGTGTCTGACTCTTTGCACACACATGGCCTGTAGCCCCCCAGGCTCTTCTGTCCATGGGACTCTCCAGGCAAGTGTACTGGCATGGGTTCCCGTGCCCTCCTCCAAGGGATCTTCCCTACCAAGGAATTGAACCTGTGTCTCTTGTGCCTCCTGCATTAGCAGGCAGATTCTTTACCACTAGGGCCACCTGGGAAGCCCATAAAACTAGCCAAAGTCTTATTTGTCAGATAGGTAGCCTTAAGAAAGTACCGTTATTTGTGTCTGTGACTTTTCAATTGCCATACTCTGTAGCTGAGGCAGGACAGGCTCACAGCACAAGCGTTTGTTTGTTGTTTGTTTGTCAGGAGTGTTGGAAACTCTGAGCAGAGACCAGAGTGTCAAGGTGCCCTGCAAGAAGCCCTCCCCAACCATGATGTCACCATGTCACCACATAGGTGCCCACCCTGGAATCCAGTCAGCGACTGACAGCCACCAATCAAGGGATGGCAACCAGACAGATAGACACAGAGGTTGGTCCACAGTGTTTTGCTCTGGGCTAAGAAGCTGAGGAGGTACATCATGCTTTATTCTTAGACCAAACACAGAATCCTTGTAGGCTAGAATTCCCACTAACTAAAGATCACATGGCCAGATGAGCCATCCTTCTTTGAAATGTTCTCACCCTTTAGGTACAAAACTCCTTGGGCCCCTGCTCTTCTTCTATCAAACATACTTTTTACTCTCAGGCTTCATTTGCAAAAGTCACTTTCTTATACAAAAGTCATGTACATTCAGCATCAAAAATTGGGAAGGAAAAAAAATATCAGGAAGAATATCAAGCAGGCCTACATCTAGAAAGCTAACCATTGATATTCAAGCTTTTCTTACAAATATATTGTTTAATAATATCATTGGAACAAACTTTTTATTTGTACTTTTGCTTTCATTGGTTGGTTGGCTGGGATTTCAATGGGGTTTATTTATTTCCATTTGGGGCTTGACCCCCAGTTGCCAAGCTTCCCAGGTAGCTAAGTGGTACAGAACCCGCCTGGCAATGCAGGAGACACAGGAGATGAGGGTTCAATCACTGGGCCAGGAAGACCCCTGGAGGAGGAAATGGCAAACCACTCCAGTAATCTTACCTGGGCATCCCATGGACAGAGGAACCTGGCGGGCTCTGGTCCATGGGGTCGCAGAGAGATGGACGGGACTGAGTAAGCAAGCACTCAGCACCTCAGGGGCAGGTGGCAGTTGCCTCACACCATCTCAGCACCGACTCCTTCCTGACCAGGTGTTGACTGTTTATTCACTTTTTCCTAGACTCTTCATCCCCCATTCCCGTCTACCCCACCCCACCCGGCCCACCTGCTTGATAGCATGGGTCCTTATAAAACATGGCATGATTTCTGAAGGCATTTTAATTTCCCCAAATGGCTTTTTGCATCTTTTCCCAACTTACTTTCTCACTCAACATTATGACTTCAGACCCAAGCATGTGGCTCTGTATTTGTCAACCTCGTTTCCCCTAACTGTTGCTCCATGTTACACACTGGGCATCATGTGCCTGTTTGATTTGTTCACTCCACAATGGATGGTCAGATTGCCTGAGGTTTCCTGTACTGTCCTCCTTCCTGTCCTGGACATTCCCACCGCACTCCCCTCACGGGGCTGCATGTGACTGGCTCTGGGTACAAACACCTAGGCAGGAATGCTGAGTCAATAAGGTATGTCTCTTGATTCAACCAAGTACAGTCGGCTAAGATGCCTCCAGAAAGATGGCACCGAGTCACACTCCCCCACCTCCAAAGTGTCCTCTGCCATCTCCTCCACACCCCTGCTTGACATCACCCTGCCTTCTAATATTTGCCCATCAGATTGAAGTAAAGTGATCCCTCATTTTAATTTGCATCTCTCTCACCAATGAATCTGAGCATCTCTTTATATGACTCATAGTCTTTTGAGTTTCCTCTTCTGAAAAATGACCACTCAAAATCTTTGCTTATTTGTCTTTGCCTATCTTTTTCCTGTTGCTTTGAGAGTATATTCTAAAAACAGATCCCGTGTTGCCTTTAAAAATCGCTAGTATCTTCTCTTAATCCATTTCCTCATAAATTAGTTCATGACTTTCTCATGTCACAAAAAAGTATCATGACTACTTCCTATGTTGTTAAAAATCCCCTACATCTTCATTTTTAATGGTGTGTAGTGCCTGTAGAACCATGTTGATCCTTTATTTAACTAACCCCCTACATGTAGGCATGTAAGTCATTTCTAATTATTCACTGCTGTAAACAACATTGTGACAATAATACTGATGTCTAAGCCTTTCCATCTAGTCATGACTAAATAACAGTTTGCGGTTATTCCAAACTTTTGGAATATCTTTTTCCTGTTGCTTCCAAAAAGGAAATAGCTGGATTTAAAGATAGGTAAAATTTTTAGGCTCTTGACATGTATTTCCAAACAGGTTTTCCCAAAACACCTCATTAATGTACAGTCTTCCTACCAAGCATGTGCCAGATTTGACACTTCCTTAGTTACTGGTTTTTTTTTTAATTCTTTCTGATTTAGTTTAAAAGCTGATTAAATGGCATCCAACAGGCACATGAGAAGAAGCTCACCATCACTAGTCGTTATGGAAATGCAAATCAAATCCACAATAAACTATCACCTCACACCTGTCAGAATGGCTAACATCAAAATGAACACAAATAACAAATATTGACAAGGTTTAGAGAAAAGCAAACCCTTGTAGACTGTTAGTAGAAAAGTAAATTGGTGTAGCCACTGTGGAAAACAGTATGGTGGTTTCCCAAAACACTGAAAATAGAACTACCTCATAACCCAGAAAGTCCACTGCTGAGTATGTATCAAAAAACTAAACAATAATTTGAAAAGATATATATTCAACCCAATGTTCATAGCAGTATCATTTACAATTGCCAAGATACGGGAGCAACCTAAGTATCTGTCAACAGATCCATGGATAAAAAAAGATGTGATAAAGAATATTACTCAGCCATAAAAAAAGAATGAACATTTGGCATTTACATCAACATGGATGAGCTTGGAAGGCATTATACTAAGTGAAGAAAGTCATACAGAGAAAGACAAATCCTGTATGATATCACTTATACATAGACTCTAAAAAATAAAACGAACTAGTGAATATAACAACAACAACAAAAAGAAATAGACTCACAGATACAAAGAAAAAACTAGTGGTTACCAGGAAGGAGAGGAAGAAAGGAAGACAATATTGGGGTAGGAGAAAAATAAGTATAAACTATTAGGTATAAAATAAGCTATAAGGATGGGGCTTCCCTGGCAGAGCTAGTGGTAAAGAACCCACCTGCCAATGCAGGAGACATAAGAAACATGGGTTCGATCCCTGGGCCGGGAAGATCCCCTGGAGGAGGGCGTGGCAACCCACTCCAGTATTCTTGCCTGGAGAATCCCATGGACAGAGGGGCCTGGCGGGCTACAGTCCATGGGGTCACAAGGAGTTGGACATGACTGAAGCAACTTAGCAGCAGCAGCAAGCTGTAAGGATAGGCTGCACAACATGAGGAATATAACCAGTATTTTATAATAGGCATAAATGGAGTATAACCTCTAAAAATTGTGAACCACTGTGTATCTCTGTTGTATCTCACTATGTATTTTGTTAGATGTGTTTTTGTCTGTCTGCTATTCAGTGTCCTTAACAGGCTCCTTGTGGTGGTTTTCTGGTGTCAGGTAGATGCCACATGTTCTCATTTCAAAAGTTCCCTGTAGGGGAATCCCAGCTGTTCCCCTGGCATTAATTACCCTCAAGAGCCACATATCCACTAAATGTTAGCTTTGTGAAAGAAGACCATTGCACCTTCATCAGCTGCTACTGCTGCTAAGTCGCTTCAGTCGTGTCTGACTCTGTGCGACCCCATAGACAGCAGCCCACCAAGCTCCTCTGTCCCTGGGATTCTCCAGGCAAGAATACTGGAATGGGTTGCCATTTCCTTCTCCAACCTTCATCAGGGGTTGGCATGAAGTAGAAGCTCAATAAAATATTACTATATACATGAACAAATGAATGAATGAACCTATATGCTGATGGCAGCCAAATCTCTCTATAGCCCAGATCTCTCTTGTAATAAGTCCTTTTTCTACTTGGATTTCCCCCAGACTCTGAAAGCCATTATATCTCAATCAAACAGACATTCTCATCATCAACAAAACCAACCTAAGTCCAGCACAGACATCCCAGTACACAGGATGGAGGCTACAGTCGATCCATGCTTGGCTGTATCACATAAAAGTCATCATGGGGTTACATCTGCAGGTGCTACTAAATGATTCATTCAATAAAATGTATCAGAGGTCCTGCTAACCCACCACATTTCTAGGATAAGCAGGTGAGAAGAAAAAGTGAGTTTCAAGCTGTGAAAATGTGATCCTGGGGAACAAAGCGGAAGGCCCAGGGGAGATATCAGAGCCCCTCAGATCTCCCCTGAAGTTAAGAAGCCACTTTTACTAAAGTGTTCCCTTGAAAAGACTGAGATTTTCAAAAAAACAAGAATTTCTAACAAAACGGGATCCGTGAATCATGTGGAGAACTTGTCTGACTCAAATATCAAGTTGTGGCCTTCTCTCCTGTCCTGTCGATCTGCTTCAGTTTTGTTTGTAAAAGGAAGGAACTGGGGAGCAGCCTGTCAGGGCTGTATGAAGAACAGCAAGAAGAAACCATTCTAATCCACTCTGTTATCAGGAGTGTCTTCTTTCCTCTGTAAACAGGTGCGGGCATCAGCACAGACCCTGGAGCCAGGCTGCTCCAGTTTGAATCTCATGGGCTTAGACCAAGTGAAACACCTGTCCCAGCCTCAGTGTCTTCATTTGTGAAATGGGATAATCACAGGGCCCCTCAGAGGGGATTGAGTCAGAGCTCTAGGGTGGCATTTATTAGAGCCTCCTTGGTACAGGATTTACCTGCATCCCTTCATGTAACCTTCCTGCCATCCAGCGATGTCAAAGCTATCAGCCTTTTTTTGCAGATGGTACTAAGGCTCGGAGCAGAGAAGTGACCTGCCCGAGGTCCCACTGTGAGCCAGTAGCCCAAGGTGGGTCCACCCTGGGTCTATAGACAGCTCTGCACACCAGAGGCTGAGCTCAAACAAGGGCTCACTTAGGGCGCAGGGAAGGGAGGGGGGCTTGGCCAGGTACCATGCTAGAAAGTGTTTTGGAGAAGTAGAAGTTTGGGGAGGGATGAAGGGAAAGATGACCTGGCAAGATGAGAAGGCTGGAGGTTACACGGGGTCCCAGGAGACTCCAGGGAAAGACAAGGCCCCAGTCTGCGCCGACAAGTTGTTCCCCAGTTCAGGTCAGGCTCAGGGCGTGTGATACGTAGTCCAGCTTAGTCATGTCTCCTCCACATGCCTCACCAGGCAGACTCGAGGCCCTGCCTGCAGCCTGCATGTGGCTGTGAGAGAGAGGCAACTGTGCCAGCACCTGCCCACTCATGCCACCCCCAGGCAGCGGGGGGCTGCAGGGCTGAGACGGGAGTCAAAGGCCTAGAGTCCAGTCCCAGCTGGGTGCTGTGCTGCCTCAAGCAAGCTACTTCCCCTCTCTGAGTTGAGGTTTCTCCTCGTTGAACTGGCCCCGGTAATCTCAGTTCCACCCTCTGGCCTTTACGCACTGACCACAGAAGAGATGCAGGCCAGTGAGTCAGAGCAGAAGGGCTGGAGAGGTGCTTGAGTGGGCTGAGAGCCTGTGGGGTGTGTGTGTGAAGGGTGCAGGCCAGCTGTTACGTAGGAGCCAGATGACAAGTCTGCAGTGACCTAAGAAGGGGAATTCCCTATGACCTCAGGGACACTGGTGCTGGGAGTGTCCACCTACCCTGCATGGATCCCTAGCATCATCGAAGCTTTATAATGTCTCAGAAGCAGAGCATCCAGGGCATCCTGCTCACAGCTGCTATGCAGGAGGCCAACATCGGGAGACTGAAGAATCATCTGGGTGACTGACGCTTGGGCTTCTAAACCCACCTTCAGCTTCATCCCTGACTTCCTGTGGAATGATTTGCCAATGGGTGGAAGTCTCAGGATGTTATATTTGATTTAGCAGCCCTGGGAGTTAAAATGCCAGGAAGCTATTCTGGAGGAAATGGAGCAAGAAGGTGTGTGGAGCCACCCTCCAACAGGGTATGTCAGAAGAAACCTGGGACTCACTGCATTCTATGTGGAAGCGCAGACCTAGTGGCAGAGTTGCTAAGATAAAATTCAAGACTGAAGTGCCCCCCACTTCTTGTCAGCCTGTACGACTGTTAACCCTTTCTGGATTGCACACCCCCCAGTGCAGAGGCACACCTATTACCATCCACATCACGGGCATGGTCCCCAGGTCCCGGAGCTGGGGGAGCCTCTAAACCAGGTGACAGAGAACAGAACAGCAACTTTCCATGTAACTGCTGCAAACGACCTGCTTTCCTTTCCATTCAAAAGTCAGTTCCTCATTGTATGTCAGCAGATCCAAATGCTCTTGCTCCTGTGTCCGCAAGAGCCTGGCCTCAACCTGGAGCTCTCAGGGGGAAAAAATCACAAAACCAATATTGTTCCAAAAACAGTTTCAGGGTGGGGCTCAGCCTCACTTCCTTCCCCACCATTTCATATTAACAGGAGAGCTTACAAGCAAATGAAAATAGGGAGGGGTGGGCAGAAGTTACAATAACAAGGATGCTCTGTTCACTCCACAGCCTACTGTTAATCAAAAGCACGGAGGTGGATAAGAACATCAGCTTTAGAGAAAGGTAGACTAAAACCACGCTGATATACCAGGACACATCTATGAGAATGTCTTTAAAAAACAAACAAAATCGGTAAGTGCTGACAAGGATGCAGAGCAACCGCAACTATCACTCTCGCTGCTGTGAATGCAAATGGTGCGGCCACTTTGGATTTCTCAGCAATTTCTGAGAAAGTTAAACATATTCTCGCCCATTACCTTCCGGGGTATTTACCCTAGAGGAATGAAAATTGATGTTTATATAAAAACCTATACATGAATGTTTATAGTAGGTCTATTCATAGCTGCCAAAACTTGGAAATACTGCAAAATTTTTATCAAGGGGTGAATGAATAAAGAAACACATATCTCTGTATGGTGGGATGCTTCTCTGCAGTAGAAAGGAACACACTTTAGACCCACAGCAACCTGAATGGGTCGTGAAGACCTTATGCCAAGTAACAGGAGCCAGACCGCTGCACACGGCCTTACCTCATTTACATGCCACTCTGGAAAGGCAAAATTTCAAGGACAGAAGATAGATCCGTGCTTGCCAGGGATTTCAGATTGGAGGGCGGCTCCAAAGGGCAATGGGAATGTCTGGGGTGGGAGAAAAGTTCTATATCTTGACCTCGGTGGTGGTCACACAACTGAGTATGTGTGTCCAAAGGGCACATTGCAAGGGGTAAAATATTGTATGTAAATCACATGTCCATCAAACTGACATGAAAAAACACATATGTGGAGATGTTCTGTTCAGTTCAGTTGCTCAGTCATGTCCAACTCTCTGCGACCCCATGGACTGCAGCACGCCAGGCTTCCCTATCCATCACCAACTCCCAGAACTTACTCAAACTCATGTCCATCGAGTCAGTGAGGCTATCCAATCATTTCATCCTCTGTCGTCCCCTTCTCCTCCCACCTTCAATCTTTCCCAGCATCAGGGTCTTTTCAAATGAATCAGTTCTTCACATCAGGTAGCCAAAGTGTTAGAGTTTCAGCTTCATCATCAGTTCTTTCAATGAATATTCAGGACTGGTTTCCTTTAGGATGGACTGGTTGGATCTCCTTGCAGTCCAAGGGACTCTCAAGAGTCTTCTCCAACACCACAGTTCAAAAGCATCAAATCTTTGGCACTCAGCTTTCTTTATAGTCCAGCTTTCATAACCATACATGACTACTGGAAAAAGCATAGCTTTGACTAGACATCTTCAGCAATACATGAACCGTGAACTTCCAGATGTTTAAACTGGTTTTAGAAAAGGCAGAGGAACCAGAGATCAAATTGCCAACATCTGCTGGATCATCAAAAAAGCTAGAGAATTCCAGAAAAACATCTATTTCTGCTTTATTGACTATGCCAAAGCCTTTGACTGTGTGGATCACAATAAACTGTGGAAAATTCTGAAGGAGATGGGAATTCCAGATCACCTGACCTGCCTCTTGAGAAATCTGTATGCAGGTTAGGAAGCAACAGTTAGAACTGGACATGGAACAACAGACTGGTTCCAAATCGGGAAAGGAGTACGTTAAGGCTGTATATTGTCACCCTGCTTATTTAACTTATATGCAGAGTTCATCATGAGAAACACTGGGCTGGAGAAAGCACAAGATTGCCTGGAGAAATATCAATAACCTCAGATATGCAGGTGACACCACCCTTATGGCAGAAAGTGAAGAAGAACTAAAAAACCCCTTGATGAAAGTAAAAGAGGAGAGTGAAAAAGTTGGTTTAAAGCTCAACATTCAGAAAACTAAGATCATAGCATCCGGTCCCATCACTTCATGGCAAATAGACAGGGAAACAGTAGAAGCAGTGGCTGACTTTATTTTTCTGGGCTCCAAAATCACTGCAGATGATGACTGCAGCCATGAAATTAAAAGACGCTTATTCCTTGGAAGGAAAGTTATGACCAGCCTAGACATCATATTAAAAAGCAGAGACATTACTTTGCCAACAAAGGTCCATCTAGTCAAGGCTATGGTTTTTCCAGTAATCATGTATGGATGTGATAATTGGACTATAAAGGAAGCCGAGCACTGAAGAATTGATGCTTTTGAACTGTGGTGTTGGAGAAGACTTTTGAGGGTCCCTTGGATTGCAAGGAGATCCAACCAATCCACCCTAAAGGACATCAGTCCTGAGTGTTCATTGAAAGGACTGATGTTGAAGCTGAAACTCCAGTATTTTGGTCACCTGATGTGAAGAATTGACTCATTTGAAAAGACTCTGATGCTGGGAAAGATTGAGGGCAGGGGGACAAGGGGACGACAGAGGATGAGATGACTGGATGGCATTACCGACTCAATGGACATGAGTTTGGGTAAACTCCAGGAGTTGGTGATGGACAGGGAGGCCTAGCATGCTGTGGTCCATGGGGTTGCAAAGAGTCAGACACGACTGAGCAACTGAACTGAACTGAACTGAGACGGACCTTTGTTGGCAAAGTAATGCCTCTGCTTTTTAATATGCTATCTAGCTTGGTCATAACTTTTCTTCTAAGAAGCATGACTTAATTTAATTTCATGACTGCAGTCACCACCTGCAGTGATTTTGGAGCCCAAAACAATAAATATGCAGATAGAAGGAACACCAGTAAAGAAGTTAGAGGCTAAGGGTTTAGGCCCTTCACCTACTCCTTCTACTGAGGCTGCCACTCAAAGAGGGTTTCACCAGCATCCCAATCTGATCTGTACAAACCAGACTAAAGAGTATGACCAGAACCCTGGGCTCCCCAAGCTCCATGAGAGCAACAGAGGAGTCCCCAGACAGGAGAGGGCTGAATGCAGGCATGATGGGAAAATCATGCTTTAGCCAAGTTCTACTGGCTGACACAGATGTGGAGTTCTAAATAATAGATCTTAAACATTTAGAAAAGGAGAACACAGCAACATGAATCTAGAATGGTTATTCCTAGCTGGCATAAGCCAGACTTGGAACAGGGAAAGACAAGAGAAAAGATGATCTCGCAGCAAGGACTAGTGATCACCTTGGTGTGGCCCCCACCCTTTCCAGTTAGCAAGAGTCCCCTCCTCTTACATCAGCCAAGGGTGAAGAGTACCAGCAGGTGGAAAACAGCAGAGCCCTGGGCCCTATCTCCTGTGTCATATGACTCAAGAAGAGAAGAAGGCCACTCAGGTTATTTCCAGAAGTACAAGAATTCCCTTGAAGACTAAGATGGGGACTTGACTGGCAGGAATCAGGCAACTGAGGCAACACCTCCCATGGCTCTCAACACTTCCTTTTTTTTATTCCACTCCGTGCACTCCTGGCCAGCACACACCTCTGTGGTTTTTGCAACAGCAATAAAATATAGGAACTCACAGTGTACTGGGGAAGGGACCTAGTTTTATATCTCGGTATGTGTACTGACTTCCACATTACCAAAAATGGCCAGGGAGCAGTTCCCCTGAGCAATCATTGCCAGCACAAAGATGTGGGCTGGTGAATAAGCAGCCCAGTTCCTGTAACTAGGAGCCTCCTCAGCGAGGGAGTTTATCTGTGGCTTGTCCTCTCCTGGAATGTAAGGAGATGCTGCCTAAGTAAGAAATGGCCATAACTGAGTGAGCATCTAACAGGCCATCAGAGTTCCCTAATCTTAGAAAATCTGTAAAGGAAGTATTATTATGTCCATTATACAGATAGGGAGGGCAAGACTCAGAGAAAAACAGGTAACTTATCAGACATCAAACTGCTAATAAGTGTTAGAATCAAAGTCAAATGCAGGCTTTTTTTACCCCAAAGTCCTCACCTCCTTTCATCACTCTAGGTTGGCTTGACAGTGGTAACAGTGGTAACAGTGGCTAACAGTGGTAACAAGAGACCTCAGGGGCATCTCAGGTACTCGCTAGACACTCTTACTGCCAGCACTGCAGGGGTGCTCTGGCTGGTCTTGCAGAGTTGCCACTGACCCTTGGGCATAGGAGGTTTAGCATCACACTGCCATCTGGCCCCCTCACATTACAGGTGAGCAGGCCCAGAAGGGGACCCTCTGGTTTTGCCATCTCCCCAGGGTAAAGCTACTCTCTGGGAGCCACAGTTTCCAGGCACACCCAGTGTTAATCACTCAACCTCCAGGCTAGCCACCAGAGCTGCAGCTCTCCTCAGCTCTCTCTGCATGGTGGGCTGTTTGACTGTTAAACGTACAAGAAGCAGAATCACCCCTGGTCCACACCCTGGTCCACCTCACAGTCAAGGAAGCACTGAGGAAGCAGACAGACACAGCAGGGTAGGAGCTGGGCAGGGAGGTGCCTGGCTGTGGGGCACAGAAGAGGCTCATGGCCCAGCCCAGAGAGGGGTGTGGTGGCCTGGAAGGGCTTCTCAGGATGGACTGCACCCGGGATGGGTACTGAGGGATAAGGAGGAGGTGTACCTGAAGCAAAGCAGATGACCACTCCAGGCAGCATGTGTGTTCAGGGATGTGGGTAGGGTTCAAGGCTGCATCACAGGGAGCAGGGATGGGGTGAGGGTGTATGTTGCAAAAGGACCTCTAATGCCAGTGTAGACATGGACATGGCCCTCATCCCATGCAGTGTCATGGGAGTCCCTGTGGAGCTCTCAGCAGGGAGCATCACAGATGGCATACAGAGACTCGCTTCTAGATGCTGGGCCTGCCCAAAGGGCCCAGCCCCTGCCCCTCCCCCAAACCCGGTGCTCAGAGCGTGTGGGGAACAGGAGGCAGGGAGCAGGATGCTACGATACGATATCTGAAATATATCCTTTGGAGCAGGCATCCAGCACTAAGGGCACAGAGGAAAGGAGCTGGTTATCGGGGATGATGGACAGGCGGTGAAGGTGGGAGAAGCAAGAGAGTGTTCACAGAAACAGAGTCTTGGGAGAGGGAACATAAGGGAAGGAAAAGCAAGACTGTGGAGAGGCTAGAGAGAATTGTTCCTGGGGAAGGGCACACGAGGGGACGAGAGACGAGAGACGTGAGGCTGAAACATGGGTGGTTTGTGCCACTGTGAGGGATGCAGGGTAGGAGTAGGGTGGAGAGTGTGGGCAGAAGCTAGGGCACAAAGGTATCCCGATCCTGAGCTGTCCCCATCCCATTCCTCACCCTCTGGACTCCCTGGGGGAGTGACATCTCTGGGGACTTTGCGGAATCCTTATTCTCAGGCTACATGTTCAGGTGAGAGATGAAATATTTCCAGGATTGGTCAGCTCATATAATCGGCCTGTTTAGCTTATTAAATTTTAAGTATTATTTGGTCAGAAAACAAACACAAAAACAGCTCATTAAACTTTCAAACATACCTGGAGGTATGCATTCCTGACTTGTAAGAAATTAAGCATCTCTTAATTCTCATGGAATTCATTTAATAAAAAAATTCTTTCAAGGATTACACAAACAGATGGAAAGATATATACCATGTTCTTGGTTTGGAAGAGTCAATATTGTCAAAATGACTATACTACCCAAGGCAATCTACAGATTCAATGCGTGTGTGTGTGTGTGTGTGTGTGTGTGTGTGTGTGTGCACGCGCGCGCGCTAAGTCACTTTAGTCATGTCCAACTCTTCCCAACCCCATAGACCGTACCCCGCCAGGCCCTTCTACCCATGGAATTTTCCAGACAAGAATACTGGAGTGGGTTGCCATTTCCTACTTCAGAGGATCTTCCCAACTCAGGGATCAAATCCACATTTCTTGCGTCTCCTGCTTTGGCAGGTGAATTCTTTACCACTGCGCCACCTGGGAAGCAAACAGTAAGGTACCAGCGCAAGAACAGAAATATAGATAAATGGAACATGATAGAAAGCCCATAAATAAACTCATGCACCTATGGTCAATTCATCTGTGACAAAGGAAGCAAGGCTACACAATGGGAAAAAGATAACCTACAGATGAAAGGGGAGCCTGAGAGTGAAAGTCACTGTGATCAGACATGATTTGTGAGGTCAGACAGGGGAAAAGTCCACATTATGTAATTCCCAAATTCATCATTTTCACTCAGTACCTTTTGCCTGTAACTGCTGCACTTACCACTTTTCTCCTTGTGTTGACCTTATTTATGAAGACACTTTCTCCTACTCATTCCTGCATTTCCTCAATTTTAAATTTTTATCCATATAAAAATGCCACAATTATTTAATTCATGTTGGGGTGGTATTAAACACACACATCAAAAATGATACTATTCAGACATTTAAAATCACGTGAGGAAAGACATTTTTCTGGGGCGGGAGGTGGTATTGTGGCCAGGTTTTGGGAGAGGGGTCCCTTCGCACAAGGGGAAGCAGTAGAATCACTCTTCAGGGTAACTGCACTCCCACGCTCACCCCAGGCGCAAGACGGAGCCTTGGACCCATTTCAGTTCCCCTGGTGTGGTAAATCTGTCACTTATATAATGGAATGCTTCCGGGAGACAGGTGCATGCAAGGAAAACCTGAAGTAAAATAACAGACTGTGGGTTCTGATTTTTTTTATTTCTTTTGAACGTCTGGATATTGGCCCACCCTCATTGTCCTGGTTCTTTTCTCCCCCTTCGCTCTACCCAGAGGAAGCCTGCGCAGGACGCCAGGCTCTCCGGCACCCTGGGAGCCTCCGCACCTGCGGAGGAGCCTGGAGCTGCGTGACTCCACCCTCCCCAGCTTGGGTTGCTGCGCCCTCTTCATCACTGCCTTCCACCAGCTTCTAAAGGATGCTTCATGTTATTAGGCCCTGCCTTTAATACACTTGTCTCCCAGCTGCCCCATCCCTACTACCCCCGCCCCGGGGACCACCTGGTTTCTGCACCTGGCGCCACTCTCAGCTTCATCTGGTCCATGCTCAAAGAAATCGGGGAAAGCCCTGTGCGCTCACGGTAGCGTTTCAACATTATTAACTCCTGACATGCTCTGACCATCCTATAACACAGTTTCTTCGTGTGTGTGTTTCTCTTTTTCGTCTTTGACAGTACATCTCTTTATATCATATTTTGTGCATATCCTTTAAAAAGTTGACATTGGGGTGCTACTTGGGCTATATTCTTATTATTGAAAATACAAATCAACAAGTGTTTCCTGCCCTTTTTTTTTTTTGTATTCTACTTTTCACATCCAAGCATATGTTACTTGTAATTTATGTACAAAGTCTTAATGCAGTAAATGCCTGTCATCATACCATAAATATATTCTATGTTGCCCTTCTCCTTAAATTATGAGGTTTAATAATGGAGAAGGATTCTTGGTCAATTCCCCATAACTGATTCTCTTACTCTCTATGAACAGGATGCTGAGGGCATCTCCACTGTTGCTATGTGCAGGGCTGAGAGGAAAGATCCCCTCACAGTCTTTTTGTTTGCTGTAAATTATCTATGAAGATGAATTTTCAAGAGAAGGATTAGCTATTGCCCAAGAGAGAAAAGCAGTTTTCACACTTCTGCCACACACTGACTATATCTTTCTAGAAGTGTTCCATCGGCTTTTCAGTGGTAGCTAAGGCAAAGCACACACACTTTAACATCTGGTG
Organism: Muntiacus reevesi; assembly: GCF_963930625.1. NCBI lineage: Eukaryota > Metazoa > Chordata > Mammalia > Artiodactyla > Cervidae > Muntiacus > Muntiacus reevesi. The sequence goes on along the minus strand of NC_089250.1, from coordinate 121,872,533 downwards.
GAACTAGGTTTAAATTCCAGTCAAGGCATTTAATATCTGAGGGTAAAACACTTTGCTTCTGAGCCTCCATTTTCTCATCTGTAAAATGGGAGTAATGAAACTGATCTCACTGCAGGGATCAAATGAGATTGCAAATACCAGTGCCCTACCCAATGTCTGGCTTATTGTAAGTACTAAATCCATTCTTCTTATCCTCCATACTTTCTCCTTGGAATTATTTAGGATGAGGGACTTTTCATTTCTCTAATTTCCCATCCTTCTTGAACCATTTTCCTCATGACAGTGTTAGCCATGGAACAAGAAGTATCATTTCCCTGAAGGTGCTTCCCAGCAGAAATATAAAACCAACCACAAATTCAAGCCACATGTGTAATTTTAAATTTGGGGGCAACCACATTTAGTAAGTAAAAATAAATAGGTTAAATTAATTAAACCTCTTTATTTAAATATATTTTAAAATCTATTTTATTTAAGGCAATATATCTGAAGTATTATCATTTCAGTATGTTATCAATATTTTCAAGTAAAGATAATCTATATTTCTTTTGTTTTTTGTTTGTAATATCTTTGAAATCCAAGGTGCATTTTATAACTTATAGCGCATCTCAGCTCAGACTGACCACTTTTCAGGGATGACTGCGGGCTATTGTATTGGATTACATAGATCTGGACTTTGCGACTTAAGTGTTTAACAGATGTTTGAAGGGTGTAGAAATGTTACCCAGAGACATCATTCCCCATGTAAAATGCAGGGACATTTTGATAGTTTGCAGGACCTTTGGAGGGAGACAACCAAAGTAAGGCCTTAGTTGTAAATAAAATGGATGTGAGCTCTACAGTGTGACTCAAGGACCTCTGAGGTGCTCCTCTTCCCCCTTCCTCTCCTGCACAAAATATCTCGCCTCCTGAAACTGAGTCCCCTTAAAATCAAGTTCCTCTGATGAGTTTACCATTAACCCCTTTATCCAAAACTTTATTTGAAAGAAAATAAGAAAGATCTTGTCCAGCACCTGTTCCCCTCAGGACTGAAGAGTAGCAAATGAAAAGGGGAATTGAAACCAAGCAGGACCCTACAGGGCCCTATGGGTAAAGAAGACCCTCCATGTCTCTCGTTTCTTTTTTACAGTGAGAAAAAAGACTTTATTCTCCTAAGCCTTCTGTGTGTTCCAAAAAGCAGACTCACGCAGTTAATGATTAGGCAAACTGAGTCACAGGAATCCAAGTTCCCCCGAAGAGAAATAGATAACAATCTGATGCATCTCTTTGACTTGCTCTGTCGAAACTAAGGACCGCCCCCCCCCCAGGTGGGGGATGGTAACCACATGCTGGGCATGTAGACCCCAGACTGGTTCGAACTAGAAAGTTGATGACTGAGATGTTCAAAACATCATCCTGTTACCTCACCACCAGCCAATCAGAGAAGGTTCATGAGCTGATCACATGTCCTGCTACCCTCTCCCTTTTACTTTTTTTGCCTTTAAAAACCTTGTGCCCCAGCCAGCTAGCAAGATGAATTTGAGACAAGCCTAGAACTCCTGTCTTCTGAGTGAGCGCCTCCTTGATTAATAAACCTTTCTCTGCACTAAACTCCAATGTTTGTTTGTTTGATGTAACAACAGCTCTTCTCCCAAGTGGCCACATGGCCTTGATTTCTACCACAAGGCCACTTGAGGGAGATGGTGCCAAGAATTCATTCCTCCACTTGATGTCTAATTGGCATCCCCATCTTTATATGTTCAAACTGATATTCTGGAATAATCACCACCTTGCAAATATGTTCCTTGACAATTAAATTCTCTCTGTTGCTCTAGACTCATCTTTAACTTCTCTCTTCTACACCCAACACTTGCAACATTGTTAAATCTCTCTCAAAAAATATCTAGAATCTCATGACTCTCATTGCTGCTCATTACCACTGTTACTATCACTTGGCAAACCACTGTTACCTTCAGCCTGGGTTATAACAACAGCCTCTTAACTGATAATATTTCTTCTTCCTTTGTTACCCACAGAAAGTGATTTTTCTTCAAGGGAGCATGTATCAGCAAGAGTCAAAAAAACATATTTTTGAATAATATAAAAAACAAACCAATTAGGAATAAATCTAGGCAAAGTATGCACTGATTTTATAAAAGAGACAAATAATATTCATGAATTGGCAGAGTCATTTTCATAAAGATATAACTTCTCTTCAAATTATATTTCTAATAAAATCTGAACATAACTTTTTTGTTGAAACTGAGAAGCTGTTTCTAAAATTCACATTAATAAAGAAGGAAACAATATGTCAAGATAGAATGAAAGAATAAGAAAAAATGAGGTGACACTTTCCAGATAGCAAAACTTACTATAAGCTTCTAGTTAATAATATTATTCAGTGTTGGCAAAGTGTAGAAAAACAAATTGACAGAAGAGAGCTCAAGAACAGACCCACTACACATGCCAACTTGATTTACAACAGAGTTGTTATAGATTAGTGACTAAAGAATGGCTTTTTGACTTATGGAGCTAACACTCTTGGTTATCCATATGGAAAGGACTAAGTAAAATAAAACACAACCCACTACCTCACACCCAACAGAATAATCATTTCTAAGTAAGACTAAAGACTAAATATGAAAGGCAAAATTATTTTTTAAATTTAATAATAAAAGAGAATAATTTTATGACTTTGCAGTGGAGGAGAATCTCTTAGATAATATACAAATATATATCATAAAAGAACATATGGGTAAATTAAGCTTGTTTGAAACTAAGAAATTCAATCATTGATAGAAATCACAAATAACATAAGGAGACAAGGCACAAACAAGAGAAAAGCATTTACAACATACATAAATAACAAAGAATTAACATCAGAATATGTACTGCATTACAGAAAACCAATAAGATAAAAGACAGATGACCCCATAGAGAAAAAGATTTGAACAGGAAAAAGAATTTAGAATGGGCAAGGAGGATATAAATAGATGACCAAACTTAGTATTTCAGAAAATGCAAATTTAAAACACAGAGGGCTTTTCATTTGCTCTGAATCGGTATAAAATTCCAACAAGATCAAATGTTGGTGAAGATGTAAAGCAAGAGAAACTTTTACATACTGCTGATGGGTAGGTAGTGTTACAATCAACTTGAAAGAGGTTTCACTGTTATCCAATAAGGCTGAAGATTTGTATACCCTACAACCCACCAATGCTACCTCTAGGATATGTACCCTAGAGAATTCTTGCACATGCACCACAGGATATATGCACAAAGGAGAGTCCCAGCAGTGCTTACTGGTGCTAACAGCACCAAACAACTTATAATAGAAAACAAGAACAAACAAACAAAAAAACCCTAGGGGTATCCCAAGCGCCCACTGCAGTATACTGAGGTATATTTGTGGATAACAGAATACTATCCAGCAATAAGAGGGCTTCCCAGGTGGTGCTAGTGGTAAAAGAACCCACCTGGCAATGCAAGAGACATGAGTCACAGGTTTGATCCTTGGGGTCGGGAAGATCCCCTGGAGGAGGACATAGAAAACCACTCCAGTATTCTTACCTGGACAATCCCATGGACAGAGGAGCCTGGCAGGCTGCCGTCCGCAGGGTCACAAAGAGTCAGACACAACTGAAGTAGCTTAGCTCATTCAGCAACAAACATGAATGCATTAGAGACATATTCAATAATATGAAGAAATGTCAGACACATAATGTTGATGAAATTAGCAAATCATAAAAGAATATTTAATTACTATCAATAAAGTCCACAACCATGAGAAAGCAAATAACATATTTAGCAGTTTAAATAGACAAGGTCGAATTGAAAGGAAAAGCAAAAAGAACAATAAGCCCAAAATTCAGAACCACAGTTTTCTCTGAATAGAGAGAAGGATGAGCACGCAGATGGCTTCACAGATGCTGGTGCTCTTTGAAACAAAACTAAGGTGACAATGCACAGGGCCATTTTCATTCCTTACAGCTTACATACGTTCTTTAAATTTTCCTTTCTATCTACTCATTATTTCAAGACTTCCCAAGTCTGGGGGACTACTGCCCAGGTTCTCACACCGGACAGGAAGGCCCTCCCTGACCTGACCGTACCCCAGCTCTCTCTGGCTGGGTCACGTGGCATATTCCTTACCCCTGTCTGCCACTGTGGCCTCCACCAGTCCTCCGCCTCTGCACCTTGACCTTCTCGGGTCCCCCTGCCAAGAGCACAGCTCAGAAACACACTTGGCTCAGGCCCTCCCTTCCTTCAGGCCTCCACGTAGAAGACATGTGCCTTCCTGGGCTTCCTGATCCCCACTCCCTACCCTCTGCTCTCCAACCCACTGGAGCCTGCGGAACCCAGCACCACCCACCCCTGACCACTGACCTAGCTGTCTTTAGGAAGTGGCTGGAAGCCGTCTGGCAGGAAGTGGCTCTTCATAAATATTTGTTGACCAATTAAATGGATGACTATGCAGAAAATCATATCAAAGTTGAAACTTTATGGAAAAGGTAACATGTGAACTTCTTAGTTAGCAGAGTAACTCCTCATGGTTCAGAGAGGTTGGGACAAAGGATTGGCTGTGTGTTCTATAAGATGCAACTTTAGGTGGGAAAAAAAGATTTAACTCTTGAACCCCTGTGGTCCTGCTGATTCAAAAATACTGATGTTTCTAAGGTTTTAATGTGGTAAATCAGGTGAGGAAAGGACAGCCCCAAGGGGCACCTACTCATCAGACACCTAGGAGTAACCACAGGGCCAGGTCGGAGCCATCTCTCTTGGTGACCAGTCTGAAGTGACCCCCACTGTTCAGCATCTTTCAGAGGCCCACACAGCAGGTGGACAGAGGGTCTCATGGCCGGCCCTCTCACTGCAAATTTGGTCCACACAGGCCCGTATCCAGCCTCACCTAGGTGTGGGAGGTCATGTTCCTTAGCAGAACCCTGAGAATGGGCTTGACCTGAGGTAGGAGGGTGAGGAACAGTGCTGGAGCCTGGCCCAGCTCAGCAAAGCCCAACAGCGACAGACACCCCAACAGTAAGACATCCCAACAGTGGGACACCCCAGTAGACTCAGACATTGGAGGAGCCCTAAGCATATGTGCCCCCTGTCCTACACACTTCCTGCTCCTCAGCTTATCTCCTCTCCCACATCCACAAACTCAGATCAGGCACTGTGGTCATACGCGCTCCCATGCTCAGCTTTCCAGGAGGCGGCCAGTCGGCTTGACCTGGAAGACAGAGCACCCATGCCCACCTCTAGGCTGGCCTGGCAAGGCCAAGGACAGGGTTACCTACCTGGAGTGTATCCATCAGGGCCTGCAGATGTCAGATGGCATGGGCGCCCCCATACCTCCCCCTCAGGCTTAGGGGAAGAGGACCCAGCTCAGAATCTTCGGTCTTTAACTGCGTTTCACTATGAATCACTGGGTTTCTGCTCATTTCCTGGAGAAAGCAGAAGTGGAGAGTCGGCAGATGCCTGACTCTGCCCACTTCCCAGCCATCAGCAGCGTTGCCTGAGTTCTGACTGGTGACTTGGGCCTTGCAGAAAGGCCACTTGGGGCAGTATGGTTAAGCAGTGCTGGGCGGGGCCAAGGGCAAAAAAGAGAAAGCTAGTAAGAGTAGACCAAGAGTTCATTCAGCCCTGCGCTGTGATGCTGGGCTTTTCCTCCTTTACTTGGCCCCACTTCTCCTCTCTGAGCCTCTGGGAAAATAAAGATAGTAATGGTGTTTCATGCTCATGCTTAGTCACTCAGCCATGTCTGACTCTTTGCGATCCCATGGACAGAGGAGCCTGGAAGGATTCTCCAGGCAAGAATACTGGAGTGGGTTGCCATTTCTTTCTCCAAATAATGGTGTTTAGGTAAATTTAATTAGAAGTGTGTCTAAAATACATCTGTGGACATTGCATCAGTTCATCATCTTCCTCCCTACGGCTTTCAGGCCCAGAAGGAGCTTCTTACTTGGATTCCCTCCTCCTCCATCCTCAGGGCTAACTTGGACCACCCATCAAGGGAGTCCTTAGATGATCAACAGTGAGCATCATTAAAGTGATGCGGAAAGAAAAGTTTAAGTAGTAGAATAACATTCTCTAGGATTCAGCATCAAGATTCTTATTTCTTTGGGATTACTAGGTTGAATCATTTCATATTATTTCTCCATAGCATCATCCATGCAGGACTAGCCAGTATGTCCATTCAAACACAATGTCTCCCTGAGCCACATGGGCAAGAGCAGTGGTTAGCATGAATGCCTGATCCTTAAAGCTAGCTCATCACCTGATTCTAGTTCGCAACGAACTGACCATTTATGACTAACTATAAGTGATGAAACATCATCTTTTATGGGAGGCAAAAAGGCTCTGAGATGGGATAAAATAATGAAAACATTTGTAGTAATATCTCAACTCTTGCCAGTAAAGATTGACAGTAGATAGTAACCAAACTAGGAGACTTGTCCAGTTTAAGTCCTTAGTCACATGCCCATGTTGACCTTGTACCCATTCCCCAACAGTAGTCATAGGTACCAACATCTCTGTTCAAGTTCTCATTTCTCATTCCACCATTCATGAGTAGAAAGGAAGCTAGAATGAAGACTAGAAGGGTTGTAGATAGGAGGGCATCACAGATGACCCTGAGACACAGAAGAGGTGTGTGGAGCAGCTTAAGTATCATCTTGTCAAGCCAGAATGGGCTCCAATTTTTTTAGCAACCAATTAAGACCCATGGTTATACTATATGCAAGAGCCATTGTGCTATAGTATGTACCATTATGAAGAAAAGTGTTAATTTTTTCAGCATCTGGTGCAAGACCCTTTCCTAGGGAGATATCTGCTTTTGTTGACTAAAATGATAAGTAGAGTCTAGGCTTCTGGGTAAAAAATCTGGGTTGAAATTCTCATTGCTACTCAAAAGGAATTAATATCTTCAAGTCTGGTTCTTATTTGTGGAATGGAGCCAATGCCATGTACAGAATAAATGAAGTAATATTTGTAAGAGGATTTTTTAAATGCTAAATATGACTATAGTGGGGACTTCCCTGTTGGTCCAGGGGTTAAGACTCCACACTTACAATGAAGGGGGTTTAAGTCCAATCCCTAGTTGGGGAACTAAGATCCCACATGCCACATAGCCAGAAACAAATAGTAAATAAAAATGGCTGTACAAATATGTACTATTATTACTGAGAGAGTTGCCCATGCTTAGTTAGGCACTGAAGCTGCCAGGACAACCATGAACTGAACGTGTACATACATGTAAATATGTATTTTTGTTGAGGGGAAATGTGAGATTCTGTAGTTTTTAAAAATATCTAAAATTAGGAAGGATATTCTGCTCCCAGTTATGACAAGAGATAACCTCCCATTGAAGGCTACTCTAAAATAGGACAAATATATGGGACAATTGGTTTCAGGCATTGAATAGCAGGCATCATAAGACCAACCCTTGAAATAAGAAAAACAAAGAAGGTGAGCCTGTTGCTCTGACTTTCTTCTTATGGGTGCTTTTCTGCCATGGTACATGGAGGTGAAGCCCCAGGGGCAGTTGTATGCTTGAACTAAAAAGATTTAAGTCAGAGAGTTCCAGGTTTCCTAAGAAGCTAGAGTTTTCAGAGCAGGGCCCTGAGAAGAATGTGTTTTATGGGAATTCACTGTGTATGGCCTCGACCAAGGGTTGTTTATACATGCATGGGGTGAGACACCAAAAGACATAGAGGAGATCACCTGCTCCAAGGCTGAGAACTGAGGTAATAGAGATCGGGCACTGTTAGCTATGCTAGTGTTCCATACCATCCAGGGTGGCGAGACCTCCCTGAGCATCTTGAGATTTCATCTTATACTCCAGAAAAGCCAAATCTGAAAACTAAGAACTAGAGCCTAGTGTAGGAGTCATGAACTAGAACAGTTTCTTAATTGAAACAAAAGAGCACTGAAAAGAAATGTGAAAATGAAAGTCGCTCAGTTGTGTCTGACTGTTTGTGACTCCATGGACTATAGGGTCTCCAGGCCAGAATTCTGGAGTAGGTAGCCTTTCCCTTCTCCAGGGGATCTTCCCAACCTGGGGATTGAACCCAGGTCTCCCACATTGCAGGTGGATTCTTTACCAGCTGAGCCACAAGAGAAGCCCAAGAATACTGGAATGGGTAGCCTGTCCCTTCTCCACTGAATCTTCCTGACCCAGAAATTGAACTGGGGTCTCCTGCATTGCAGGTGGATTCTTTACCAACTGAGCTATCAGGGAAGCCTGAAAGAGCAGTAACAGAGAATGAAAGCAAGTCTGGCAAAACCAAAAGAATATTCCAGTTACTCAACTGTCAACCAGGAAAAAACTCATCATTCTTTAAAGGAAGAAAGCAGTGCAGCAGCCTTCCATGTGGCATCCACACTGTCCAGCAAACAACTAAAGTTAGTAGAAATCTGAAAGAACAGAAAAATGTGACTCATAAGAAGAAAAACAACTGTCAGTAGAAATAGACTCCAAGATGAATCAGATGTTGGAATTATCACATAAGGACTGTAAAGCAGCCATTGCAAATATATTCAATGACTTAAAAGATGGCCATAATAATTGAAAGGTGGGATATTTCAGGAAGTAGATAGAAGGTATAATAAGAAGATTTGGATGTAAATTCTGGAAGTGAAAAACATACCTGAAAAGAATATTTTACTAATAGCCCAAGAGTAGATCAGTGAGCAAAAATTTTAAAAAAGAAAAGTTAAAGAAATTGAAGACTGATGAACAGAAATTATTTGAACATAACTATCTGAACAAATATTTGAACAAACAATCTGAACAGAGAAAAAACTGAAGAAAAATAGACACACACTCAGTTGTCTTTGGGACAATATCAAATGGTATAATACATGCGAGTCCCAGAGAGAAAGAAGAGAGAGAACAGAACCAAAAAAAAATTTTGAAGAAAAATGTTTGAAATTTTCAGTTTGTTGAAAAACAGCAGCTTGCAGATATAATAAGCTTAGCAAACTCCAAGAAGAACAAAATGGATAGTTCCTGAACATCAGAAATTTTAAAAAATTATCTTAACAATCAGAGAAAAGAAATCACACATTGGGGAACAAAAACAATATTAGGCATATGTTTTATCAGAAACAATGGAAGTCATCAAACAATGGATAGCTATCTCTTGTATACTAGAGGGAAAAAATTGTTAACCCAGTTATCCTTAAAAAAGTGAGGATGAAATAAAGTTATTTCCAGATTGATGACAGCTGAAATCATTCATCTCCAAAAGATTTGCACTACAAAAAATTCTAAAGGAAGTTGTTGAGGCTAAAGGTAACAGATGGAAACATGAATCTACAGAAAGGATAGAAGAACACTATTAACGGTTGATATGTGAGCAAATATAAACTATGTACTTTTTCTTGTCTTAACTTCTTCAAAAGACTATAACTGCCTAAATCAAAAAGTGTAACACTGTACTTTGGAATTTATACCATCTCCAGTTCATATAAATTGTAGGTGAAACATAGATGACAACAATTGCACAAAAGATGGAATGAATGGAAACAAGCTGTTGTGAGGTTTTCACATTTTACATGAAATACTACTTTATTTAAAACTCTAAGTAATAACAAAACTGTGGTATTTATAACTTTGTGACGAAGGTATCAAGAACGTCAAAGTTCAGTTCTAATCAACAAACTCACACTGAGCATCTATTCAGAGCCAGATCCCAGCTAGATCCTAGAGAAACAGAGACAGAGCAATCTTGAATGAGGCAAGCTTAACAACAGTTGTTCAAGTGGGCAGTCCAGTAATATGTCAGCCTTAACCTACTATTAAGGGAGAATGCATTTTGGTAGGCTATCAGTCTCTGTCATACTCTGTCATATTCTTTTCAAAGACATTATGAACTATACTATGAACAACATACAAAAAAATTAATAACATTTTTCTGACTTTTAAAATAAGTTATTCTAATTTTATACATGATACAAAAAAGTATAAGAAATAGAGAATAAAATAAAAACTATTAATACTGTAAGTATCCTAAACAGCTAAGTGCTAGCCATGTTGAGAACAGCTTAACATTTTTCCATGTTGGCCAAAGTGTATTTCTTTGATCTCAATTTTTTCTTAATAAATTTAAAATTATGTCTTAAATTATACTTCATAGCCTATTTGGTCTTTTTTTCACTTAATTCATCATAAACTCTCTGCCATTTCATTATTACAACATATTTTTTACACCAAGTTAGGATCAAGAGGAAGGAAGACTGTTTACACAGCAAGGGGGTATTTTTTTTAAAAAACCTGGAGAGAAAGCAACTTTCTTGAAACTAGTTGTATTTCCACATTCCCCACGAGGACTATGATGAACTCCAGAAAAAGAGAGTATTTCCTCAGAGATGAAGGGTATGAGTCCTGGAACAACAGGAAAATGCCTCCATGGAACACCAGGAGCCCATGGGAACAATGCTAGCTACTGCTGCTGATGTGGGGAGACTTGGAGAAGGGAGAGAGGATTGGAAAACTACAAATGGGCAACTAATCTTCTAATTTTCCAAAACAGCTGGAGGTTGGAATCTATAAATCCTTTCTGCAAAGGCAGTACTGGCATAATACTCAAAAGGAGCCCATCAAAAAGATCAAGAAAAATTATAAGATATGATTCAGTTAAATGCAGGCTATTCAATGCACTTCAATCAGCATAACAATTTGCCAGGATTAAGTCCTAAACTGGATTAAGTTCTACAGGCACAGATGATAGGTAGCAATGCCTTCCCCAAGGAGCCTTCAAACCAGGAACAACTTTTAGGCTAAACTTACTTATATTTCTTTAAAAAAAATTTTTTTTTATTAAAGTATAGTTGATCTACAACTTTGTGTTAATTTCTGCTGTGCAGCAAAGTGATTCAGTTATATATATATACATTAAAAAATTTTCCATTATGGTTTATCATAGGATATTGAATATGGTTCCCTGTGATATCCAGTAGAATCTTATAGCTTATCCATTCTATATATAATAGCTTGCATCTGTTAATCCCAAACTCTCAATTCATTCCTGTCCGATTTGCCTTCCTTCTTGGCAACCACAAGTCTGCTCTCTCTGTGAGTCTGTTTCTGTTTCATAGGTAGGTTCATTTGTGTCATATTTTAGATTCCACATACAAGTGAAATCACCTAGTATTTATCTTTCTCTTTCTAACTTATTTCATTTAGTATGATCATCTCTAGTTCCATTCATGTTGCTACAAATGTAAGTTTACTTATCTTTGGTGGATGAGAAGACATTGCATCACTGTGGGTGTGAGCTTCTGTAAGGCATTGGTTAAGGCCTCTCAGGGTTGACACTTCCATTTATTCCACCTCTGTCTCCTCAGCACCACCATATGACTGACACTGTGCAAGCTGTTGGGGTGGTAAGATCCAGCCTATCTTTAGGGAATTTACAGATATCACACACACACACACCATACAGATCTCAGTCACTATGCACAGCCACACATCTGTCACGCCAAAACGGTTTTATTTTGGGGAAGTAGGAATAGATGGCTGAAACTTCAGTTTAATTCTGAGTGACTTTATGCCCTCATACCATTAAAGTGCCACTAACAGAAATTAGGCCCTCCCTAAAGATTTTTGACTTTCGGGGAGATCTCATGGGACCAGAGTGAGAGCATCAGGAAGAACCAGACTTGAAACTGGAGTTGACTGTAGCTTCTGGCAATAAGGAAAGTGAAATACTGTTTTTTGAAAAGATTCATGAGTAATCCTTTTCAAGAAACGGTATAGAAACAACATGAATCTCCATGACAAAAATAAATCAGTCTCATTCCTACCTCATACCATATAGGGAAAAAAAAAAAAAAATCAAGGTGTTTCTTAGATTGAAATGAAAAGGCTACAGGCTTCCCTGGTGGTCCAGTGATTGAGACTTTGCCTTTGAATGCAGGGGGTGTGGTTTTGATCCCTGGTTGGGGAGCTAAGATTCCACATGCCTCCTGACCAAAAAACCAAACAATAAAACTGAAGTAATATTGTAACAAATTCAATAACCACTTGAAAAATGGGCCACCATTTAAAAAAAAAAAAAAAAAAACTTGAAAAAAAAGGAAAAGCTAAAACTCTAATGCTCCTAGGAGAGTATCTAGGTAACCTGAGAATAAAGTTCCAAGCACTTCGAAGTAGTCAGGAACACCTCTCCTGGCACCAAGAGGACAGAGACTTCTGGGAGATGGCCCTGGAGGCCCCTCTTCCCCAAGAAGCAGATGGGCAGGAAGGGGGAGACACCCTGAGGAAGGGTTCTGGGGATGTGCACGAGGCCAGTGTTCTCAGCGTAGATATTATGGGAAGCACTGGATGGAACCATGCTCAGCTCTCCCGGGTGATGACCAGTAGGATGAAACAGACCAGGGGCACCCAAGGGTCTGATGTGCACCCTCAGAGGCCAGGCTGAGAACTAGGACTGACTCCATGGGCAAATGCTAAATGAGGATGCTGGTGGGCGGTGGTGTCTGGGCGTGGTGGCTTGGACTTCTTGGAGGGAGGCTGGAGCAGAGAATGAAGAGAAGTTTCCCGAGATAAGACTTTGCCCCACTCTCCTTAGTGAAGCTTTAGGAATGGTCTGGATGAGAGATGAGTCCTCAGCACCCTGACCCCTCAACCCCCACCCAGCTACCTGGATTCTTGGTGCTTCTTCTACACAACTTACTGGGTAGGTTTTTGGTGGGAGGCACCAAAAGAGCGGCTGGCTTGGTCTTCGTGAGCAGGAGGTGCTGTCCTCTCACCCCCCACCCTTTGCATCTTTCCACATGAGGGACTCTGGCTGGCTCCCTCCCTGGCTCACAGCACTCACAGCAGAACACAGCCCCATGTCTTCCCCACACGAGGTCCAGCCTCACAGAGACGCTCTCTACTCTCCATCTCTGTGTGGATCAGTGAACACCTGGACCAACCAAATGTGGCCTGGATGGGACCTGAGAAGTGACTGCGATTAGGTCACTGTGGGCCAGGGGGTCAGGCCCCTGGTCAGAACAATCACTGTTGGTGCAAATGCCCGCCCAACTCACAATGAGCAAACCTGGCTGCCCAGCTACAATGTCGTGGAGGCTGGGTGGGCGAAGGGGGTGCAGGGGAGGCTGTCTCATCTGTGACCGCCAGATGCTCACACCCCGCAGCGGCCATCTGCAGCCAGTCACTGCCAAGACAGCCAAGCATGTTTTCTCCTTGAGCTGGAGGAGATGCTGGGTGACATGCTTCCGTGTCTGACTCTGGAGGGAGAGGGAGCCCAAGGCCTGGGAGGCTGAGGCTGGTGGGTTCAGAAGGGCTGGGTGAGGTTAGCAGCACTTCCCCACCCTTCCCCCAAGAACATCACTGAGAGGCAGGGCGGTGGAGCAGAAAGAGCAGAGCGAGCGAGCGAGCTTCCGTTCTTGGAGGTGTGAACTCTTGTCTGTCAAGGTCGGCTGCCTCTCTGTGGAGGAGCCTCCCTCCTAGTTCCTGCCAAGACTGCTGAGATGATGTAAAGTCAGGGAAGCAGCTTTATCGCGTCCCAGGGCCAGTCCTGGGGTCCTGTGTCCTCTGTCACGGGGCGCAGCCCCCAGTGCTTCCACAGCCTTCCTGGGGGCCCCTCTGCTTTGGCACAGCCCGCTCCGCTAGGAACTTCTGGTTACAGTGGACGAGGCGGGCACGGGGTACTGCAGGTGGGGCTGGCTGCACGCTTCAGCAGCCGCGCTGCCAGGTGGCCCGCGGCCCCCGGGGCCTCCGCTCAGGCGCAGCTCCCGGACATGCCCTGCAGAACAAGGCCTTGCGGAAGAGATCAACGTGAGCGCCACACTGCAGCAGGCGCAGGGCGGCCACATGTCCCACCAGAGGCTCTGAGCCCACACGGACCCTGCGCTCTCCCCGACCCCCACCCCCACTCCCAGAGCATTGTTCCTGGGGCCACAAGGCCTTCCCGAGGAAGGGTCGGGTCCAGGACCAGCCACACCGTGCTGGGGAGCGGATGGGGAAGCGCAGCAGGGAAAACGCTATCACAGGCTGTTTCCTCATCTGAAAATGAAGACAGTTACAGCAATGTCATACGGACTGTGTGTTGATGAAAATTAAATGTGCGTCACTGCGTAAAGCTGGCAGGTCAGGGCACGCTCCCCTTCCCACCAGGGCCCTGCTTGGGGTGACTACAGAGAACAATTCGAGGGACCAACAAGGGGCCGGGGGGTTCCTTCCTCGCCCAGCCCTGCCCCTAAATTTCTGGGCAACAGCCCCCGCTCCTACAGACTGTATACTGCCCCCTGCTGGAGGTCCTGTGACCGCGAGATTCTCTAAGGTGGGAACCTTAGGCACGGACTTCTTACTTAAAAGAGAAGCACCGCATTTCCTGGAGGGGAGGAGGGATGACGAAAACAGGAACTTGCCATAATAAGCCGCCAAAACGTAGGGCTCGGGGTAAGGAGTCTAACCGCCCTGGACTTTCCTTTTCATGCACATGAACTTAGGGTAATGAAGAATAATTTATAAGAATGCATCACATGGCCAAGTGCAATGTGCAGCACATTGTGAATATGTGTGGCCACTCCTCTGTGTAACAAGAGAATCCCCCTGGCTGGCAAGCAAAGGTGGAGCCCATGGAGACTGGAAAGAGGGATTAAATATGACTTCGGGCCTTTCGGGATGTTTGCATATGTGGTCGAAAGCAAACTATACTGTAAAAGGGATTACCTCAAAATATATAGGGTCCAGGCCAAAAGTTGCTTTTTTTTTAACAGTGCAAAGTGATGGTGAAAGTCATTTAGTCATGTCTGACTCTTTGTAACCCCATGGTCTGGAGCCTGCCAGGCTTCTCTGTCCATTTCCCAGGCAAGAATACTGGAGTGGGTTGCCATTCCCTTCTCCAGGGGATGGAACCCGGGTCTCCTGCATTGCAGGCAGATTCTTCACCATCTGAGCCACCACTTTTAACAGTACTTATGTTTTTGTTTTTTTTGTAATTTTTACTTATAAAATTATACCTACACATGGAAGTAAAATTCAGTTTATAAGAACATAAAAAGTAGTTTCCCTTTTGTCTATGACCATTCTCTCCTTTGCCCAAATAATGACTAGAAGCGATTGCTTTTCGATCTTGTGATAGTTACCATTACAACTTTAATACTTTTCCTTTAGGAATAATTTTAGACTGTACCTGCAGACTTGAAAAATAAGAAAATTAGCATGCTTACACTATTTTTTCCCCTCTCCTATATGCCTTCCTGATTTGTAATTATATTTTTATTTTATTTCTCTAAATGTTGCCTTTCTAGCTTTGTTCATTGCATGTTTATAATTCCCTCTAATAATTTCCTTTCTGACTTTGAATAGTATATTCACTTTTCCATGTACTCAATTAAGACTATTTACTGCTCTGCAAGACAAGGATACTAGCTTAGCTATTCTTTCCTCCTCCCCTTATTTTTGTTTCTTATATCATTGTTTTCATATCATCATGGTTTAAAATATTTCTGTTAGCTAACTAAAAGAATCTTACTTGCTTTATCAATGCATTGACTCTGAAAACTAGAAAATGAATAAACCACATTGACAATATTGTGGTTTCAAATATAATATTCACTCTAGAACCAAAAAACATAATTGACTCAGAGAGAAGGAAAATATTCCTGTTATTAAAACTTCACAGTTAATTACATGTTATATAAACTTATCAATAGACAAATTATATTTAAAACAAAGATAGTAAGTACTCAGAATCAACTCACTTAGTTACATTTTGCTTTTGGTTCTGTTGAGGTCATCAGTACCTCACACATCTGTGAGGTGGACATGCTTTATAACGGTGCCCTGATGCACAGCTCCCATCTCTGCACTTATTGATGTCATGCTGGTATTTTTTAAACTGGCCATGGTGGGAAAATTTACACTATGGAAACTGGAAAATGCTATCAACAAGTGCTTAAATTATTATTTTGTTGACTGACCTTAATATGGTAGTGGAGAAAGCGTTAGTAATGTTGTTCAGTTGCTTGGTCATGTCCAACTCTTTGTGACCCTATGGACTGCAGCACACCAGGCTTCCCTTTCCTTCACCATCTCCCAGAGTTTACTCAAACTCATGTCCATTGAGTTTGTGATGCCATCCAACCATCTTGTCCTCTGTCATCCCCTTCTCCTCCTGCCCTCAATTTTACCCAACATCAGGGTCTTTTTCAATGAGTCAGCTCTTCGTGTCAGGTAGCCAAAGTATTGGAGCTTCAGGTTCATCATCAGTCTTTCCAATGAATATTCAAGGTTGATTTCGTTTAGGATTGACTGGTTTGAACTCCTTGTTGTCCAAGAGACTTTCAAGAATCTTCTCTAGGACCACAGTTCAAATGCATCAATTCTTTGGCTCTCAGCTTTCTTTATGGTCCAACTCTCACATCCATACATGACTACTGGAAAAGCCATAGCTTTGACTAGATGGACCTTTGTCAGAAAAGTAATGTCTCTGCTTTTTAATACACTGTCTAAGATTGTCATAGCTTTTCTTCCAAGGAGCAAGCATCTTTTAATTTCAGGGCTGCAGTCACCATCTGCAGTGATTTTGGAGTCCAAAAAAATAAAGTCACTCACTGTTTCCATTGTTTTCCCAACTATTTGCCATGAAGAGATGGGACCAGATGCCATGATCTTAGTTTTGGATGTTGAGTTTTAAACCAGCTTTTTCACTCTCCTCTTTCACCTTCATCAAGAGGCTCTTTAGTTCTTCTTGGCTATCTGCCATAAGGGTGGTGTCATCTGCATATCCAAGGTTATTGATATTTCTCCCCGCAATCTTGATTCCAGATTGTGCTTCATCCAGCTCAGCATTCTGTATTAGTAATGTAGATTAAAGTTAAATTGTGCTGAGTCTATAGCTATCATGTTGTGAATAGCACTTAAAAAATGGAGAAAATATTTTTCCAGTGTCTGAAAATGATTATCCAATTCAACAAAGTCACTCGGAACATTGGCAATGGAGAAAAGTTCTGACATACATAGTGCTAAATCTGAAAATTGTTTAAGGAATATAATCTGTATGAGGATGAGAAATAGTTTTACATGTTAGATTTAATGACTAGAAATTATTTGGTAAAGCCTTGTATATCAGGATGCAGCTCCATTTGTCAAATACTGGTTAAACTGAGACTATACCTTGGCTACATAGTCAAGAGTTTGGCAAAAATTAATGAGGGTTTTCTATAAGAATCACTTGGCCATATAGAATTTGCAATAGAAAATCATATATTTCCTTATTATTTCTAAATGATATGCTACACATCAGTAAAATTTATAATAAACTTAGGCAGATAAAGTGTTCAAGAGCCAGTTGTTAGCATTTACCAGCACACCACTAACTCAGAGGCTCGCTGATTCCACCATTATATCACATAGGAAATTAGGAGGAAATGGAGAGAAACGCCTTCTCCTCCCATGCTTCAGGCCGGTGTGGTCCCAGGGACCACAGCACTCATCAGAAGGACAATCAGGACTCTTCATGGAGGACAGGGAAATAAAGGCTGGGAAACAGCAGTGCTAACAGGGCAGGTCATGCCTCTCTGAGCCTTCACCCACACATCTCTAAAAAGGGGCTGCTGATCCCACCCCCTTGGCCTGCTGGGGCATCTGTGAGTATGTGCAGGTGCAGTGGAAGGGCTTGCTTCTGAAGGCAGGTGTCCCTGTCCCCACCACCAGCTACCAACAGAACCTGTAACCCAAACAACACAGGGTCACCCACTGCCAGGCTTCCCCAGAGGCCATGGGAAGCTGCCAGCACCGGAGCCATTGCAGAGGCTGGCCTGATTCTGAAGGAAGAGAAAGGGACGGGGAGGCAAGGCCACTTCTGCTTTCTGCTCACACCCACTGAGGTAGCAGCCCAGGGAGCACACTTGAATTCTCAAGCCTCAGCTGCAGGTTCACCAAGTTCTGAAGGAACACTGACCGGCAGTTCCATCACAGCTCACTCTGCAGGGTCCTCTGAAGAGGCACCTTTCTGTCCTTCTGGAGAAGCATAAAATGTGGGAATGATTGCTCGCTGATGGGGTGGACATGACTGTGTGACTATGACCCACAGAGACTGCCCCTTCCCTTCAGACCTTCTTTTCAGAAAACCCCAAACTTCATTTTATTTACCCTTCTGTGAATCTATCCTAAGGAAATGACCCACTATTCAGAAAAAATTTCTTATATATCTACCTCAAATCTTTCTAAAATAATGGAATAAGGTGGAGACATAAGTAAATGCAAAAGCAAACGTTTGTGTGAAAATATGCTCTCTGCATGTTGGAAATAATGTGAAATGTTTGATTACAGAAGACTTTAAAACAACCTGTTATACAGTTATTAATACACCATTTCAGATGTTATTTTTAATACCATGATGAAATGCTTGATTTATATGTTCAGTTAAGGAGCAAATTGGGGCTTCCTAGGTGGTTCAGTGGTAAAGAATCCACCTGTCAATCAGGAGACGCAGGTTCAATCCCTGGGCCAGGAAGATCCCCTGGAGGAGGACATGACAACCCACTCCAGGATTCTTGCCTGGAGAATCCCATGGACAGAGGAGCCTGGAGAGCTACAGCCCATGGGTCACAAAGAGTCGGACATGACTGAGTGACTTAGCACACACACACAGTGACCAAACAACAAGCAGCAGATTGGCAGCATTATGGCTGTGAGACCGGCCCTGGGATCAGTGCACCTGGGTTGAGTCCTGCTTCCACACCTCGTTAGCTGCCTGACCTTGGGCAAGTCACTTCAGCTCCTTAAGCCTCAGCTTTCTCATTGTTACAAGGGACCCCAGCCATACCCTTCTTCATGGGTGGGTGCGAGGACAATGGGGATTCTCAGCACTTGGTTTATGGCAAGTCTTCAGCATTATCTATAACCAGCATTATTGTTGCATTCATGGTAAAATCTGTCCACATAATATACTAAAGTGACATGTCACAGAATGCCCCTAGAAGTTATTGCAGGGTGGAGCAACAGGGAGAGATGTCTTATCCCCATTCCTGCCTTTCTGGGGTAGGATTCTTTCTCCTCCCCTGCCCCCTATAGCACCTTACACTTGCCCACTGCATCTCTTCTGCAAATCGCTGTTAGCGTTGCCTCCTTGCTTTTCCGGTTTGTGAACTCTTGAGTCAGGGACTCTTTCTTGCTCATTCTGTAGCCCCCGCCCCAAGCACAGAACCTGGCAAACAGTAGGTGCTCAATCAAACATATAATTGTCAAATGTTTCCAAGTTTTATTGAAGAGTGTCTCAGATACCCACTGGTGTGTGACAAAATAAAATGGCTTCAAATAGTAGCTGTGTATTGTACCTCACGATTCCATGGGACAGGAAGCAGCCGGGGCTGAGCTGGGCAGTTCTTTCACTCCACATAGTGCGGCCTGGGGGCCACTACCTGCATTCACTCGGGGGCTGGGAGGGGCTGGAATATCCAAGAATCTTTATTCACAAGACTGGTACTTTGGGGCTCCTGGCAACTTTTCTTTCCCCACATGGCCTCTTCTCACTCACTGGACTAGAACACAGGCTTTTAACCACAGGGCAGCTGGACTCCCAGGGAGAGAAAATGAAGATGACAGATTTCTTAGAGGCTATGTGCAGAAATTTCAGAGCATCATGTCCCACCTCTTGATGGGAGAAGGGGAATTATATATACTAATTATCATATGCATTTTGCCTTTTGATCTTTAGAGAAATCTTTAAAAGGATGATAAATAATATACATTAGCAAACTTTTAACATACTAAGATGACCTTTCTATGTACATACGTAATAAATTCAGTTCAGTTCAGTCGCTCAGTCGTGTCCGATTCTTTGCAACCCCATGAATTGCAGCATGTCAGGCCTACCTGTCCATCACCAACTCCCGGAGTCTACCCAAACCCATGTCCATTGAGTCGGTGGTGCCATCCAACCATCTCATCCTCTGTCGTCCCCTTCTCCTCCTGCGCTCAATCTTTCCCAGCATTAGGGTCTTTTCCAATGAGTCAACTCTTCTCATGAGGTGGCCAAAGTATTGGAGATTCAGCTTCAACATCAGTCCTTCCAATGAAAACCCAGGACTGATCTCCTTTAGGATGGACTGGTTGGATCTCCTTGCTGTCCAAGGGACTCTCAAGAGTCTTCTCCAACACCACAGTTCAAAAGCATCAATTCTTCGGCACTCAGCTTTCTTCACCATCCAACTCTCACATCCATACATGACCACTGGTAAAACCATAGCCTTGACTAGATGGACCTTTGTTGGCAAAGTAATGTCTCTGCTTTTAAATATGCTAGCCAGATTGGTCATCACTTTCCTTCCAAGGAGTAAGCGTCTTTTAATTTCATGGCTGCAATCACCGTTAGGAATGTATATAGTTGCTTTTAGTGAGTATTCACTATTTTATATTCTATGTTTTAAACTTTTCATTTTGAAATGATAATAGAGTCACAGGAAGTTGTAAAAATTATCCACAGTTCCCACATACCTTTTCCCTAGTCTCCCCCAATGACTACATCTCAAGTAAATATACTACTGTATCAAAACCAGGAAACTGGCACATCTGATTGCTTTTCTACCTCCCAAGCTTTGCTATTAGGTGTTTATAGTTTCAAGACTTTTGCATCTCTGAGACTTGTTGCTCTTATCATCTTGTGTTGACAATCTTTGTCCTCAATAAAGCTCTTTCCTATTCATTTGAATCAGTTCTAATGAGATGGATGGAACTGGAGCCCATTATACAGAGTGAAGTAAACCAGAAAGATAAAGACCATTACAGTATACTAATGCATATATATGGAATTTAGAAAGATGGTAATGATAACCCTATATGCAAAACAGAAAAAGAGACACAGATGTACAGAACAGACTTTTGGACTCTGTGGGAGAAGGCGAGGGTGGGATGTTTCGAGAGAACAGCATCAAAACATGTATATTATCTATGGTGAAACAGATCACCGGCCCAGGTGGGATGCATGAGACAAGTACTTGGGCCTGGTGCACTGGGAAGACCCAGAGGAATCGGGTGGTGGGGGGGGAGGTGGGAGGGGGGATCGGGATGGGGAATACATGTAACTCCATGGCTGATTCATGTCAATGTATGACAAAACTCACTGCAATGTTGCAAAGTAATTAGCCTCCAACTAATAAAAATAATTGGAAAAAAAATAAATTTAAAAATCCACACAGCAAAAAAAAAAAGCTCTTTCCTTATTCTATTTTATTTCATATTAGTATTACTACAAAGTTTTCTTGTAGCTACTATTTGGCTGGTGTATCATTTTCAGTTCATTTATTTTCAATATTTCTGTGTTCTTAGAGCTTAAGTCTCTTGCATACAGCTATAATTTTAAAATCAAACCTAAGTATCTCTAGCTTTTAATATGTGAGCTTAATCTATTTACACCTACTATGATACTGATAGAGTTATACCTATATTTTACTCTCTTCTTCGGGGTTTCCATTTGCCATGATTGTCCTTTCAAGTTTTCTTTTTTCCTCCCTTTCTTCCTCCTGTTGAATGTATTAGTCCTTTTTTCTGTCTTTATCTCCCTCTACTGGCTTAGAAGTTACACATTCTGCTTCTTCACTTGTTACTCTTCAAATTTTAGCATTCATATTTGACTTTAAAATGTCTAGTGCCTCACTGTACAATACAGTAGGGCTTAGCCTCCTTTGGCTAATTAGCAGTTGAAATGGGATCAACCAAACCATTAATTTTTATTTTAATTAATTTAAATTATTATTTTAAAATTGATATACAATACAGTTATTGAAAAGCTTTTGTAGATGTTTGGAGCAATTTGGATAGATGAATCACCTCTTTAAACACTAAATTTTGTGAAATCTAAATATAGGTGAAATATTTCCAATGGAAATTTAGCATCTAAATTGAGATTTACATTATAAATGTAAATAACATACCAGATCTTGGAAAACTTAGTTATAAAGAGTATAAAATCATTCAGTAGTAACATTTATATTGATTACATGTTGAAATAATAAAATTTTGCATATATTGCATTAAATAAAATATATCATTAAACTAATTTCACCTCCTTCTCTTTTGAAGGTGGCTGCTAACAAAGTCTTGATTACACGTGTGGTTCACATTATGTCTATATTGGACAGTGCTCAACCAGAGCTAAAGCCCAGGTACCCAGGAGTCTCAATGCTCTGATTCTCCCGTCTTGTTGCAGATGTCACTGTGTTCACTATTGTCTATCATGTCATATGTGATTTTGTTTCCACCCTGTTCTTCAAACCCCCACCTTAATTTTCTACTCTCATTTCTTTCATACATAATGATGATTCAGGCTTACCAAAATGTTTGCTGACTTCTTCCTTCACCATACCTGACATCCTATGCTTTCTTCACTGATGAGCTCTTCTCACTCAGCTTCCAGGGGCCACACTGCCCACTGCTTTGTTTTTCTCAGTGTCATCAGTGATCCCGAGGACTCAGACCACAGGCAGAGACCCACCTGCCACAGCTGCCAGGGCCGCTGTGCTTCTGTTAGAACCTAGCTCCTCCTCTATCTCAGCGGAGTCGCAAAAGCCTGCAAGTCAGGGGAGGGGCCTCCGGGGCGGCGCTCTGCGCAGCCACCACGCCCTGCTGACCTCTGCTTGCCACACTCACACGTGCCTCTGACTCGAGTGGGATTGCGGATAGGGCAGCTCCTTGTGCATTCCTCTTAGTTCCCTCCCCGAAAGTACATCTGATGATGCTGGCCATACCCTGAGGACAACAGGCCTCAGTGCCCCAGCTCCAAGAGCTATAGTAAAGCATCCTCCTCTGTGCTATGGTCTTGGGGACCATTCCCCAGTGCCCATGTTGCTACTCACATGCACATCCCAGCTCCGTAGACCCAGGGCCTGGATGTTCAGTTCAGTTCAGTCGCTCAGTCGTGTCTGACTCTTTGCAACCCCATGAACCACAGCACGCCAGGCTTCCCTGTCCATCACCAACTCCCGGAATCTACTCAAACTCATATCCATTGAGTCAGTGATACCATCCAACCATCTCATCCTCTGTCGTTCCCTTCTCCTCCTGCGCTCAATCTTTCCCAGCATCAGGGTCTTTTCCAATGAGTCAGCTCTTCACATGAGGTGGCCAAAGTATTGGAGTTTCAGCTTTAGCATCAGTCCTTCCAATGACCACCCAGGACTGATCTCCTTTAGGATGGACTGGTTGGATCTCCTTGCAGTCCAAGGGACTCTCAAGAGTCTTCTCCAACACCACAGTTCAAAAGCATCAATTCAGCCTGGATGAGGGTGAAGCAAGTGAGGCACTCACAGCCTCCTTAAATTTTGTACCCTAGATGCCTCACTTGCCTTACGCTAGTCCCAGCCCTGAACTCCCCCAGAAGTATGTGTCTCCCTGCATAATAGGTGCTATGCAGGTGACTCCTCTGAGCTCCCTGAGGCCAACAGAGCCTCTCCCACCCCACAGAAGGGCTCCTCAGATTGGTGGCGGCTCACAGCTGAAAAACCCAGGAATGCTGAAAGTAGTGTGTGGAGACCGCCATCTGGTGGCTACAGTTGCCAATTACAGTCAGGATTACTCAGTACCCATATTATAATTGGGCTTCCCTGGTGGATCAGTCCGTAAAGAATCTGCCTGCAATGCAGGAGATCCGGGTTTGATCCCTGGGTCAGGAAGGTCCCCTGGCGAAGGGAATGGCTACCCCGAGCCCTTTCACATTATAATTAGCTTGGTGTTTCTTTCTTTCTTTCTTCTTCTTCTTCTTTTTTTTTTAGTATTTGTTTGTTTGGCTGCACTGGGTTCCAGTTGCAGCACATGAGGTCTTCAACCTTCATTACGGCACGTGAACTCTAAGTTGTGGCATGTGGGATCTAGTTCCCTAACCACGGGTTGAACCTGGGCCCCGTGCATTGGGAGCACAGAGTTTTAGCCACTGGACCACTACTATCTACTAAGCTGGGATGTGTATGTGAGTAGCAATGTGAGCACTGGGGAATGGCCCCCAAGACCTTACAAGAGAGGAAGATGCTTTACCGTAACTCTCAGATGGGACCCTCTTGGTTGGGGCATGAATGCCCCTCATCCCAGTGTTTCTTCTACCTAATACTGGGAAACCTCTTCAAAAGAAGGTGGAACCAATCTCTGGGCTCCAGCATCAACTTCAATAGTTAAACTCATAAAACAATACATAGCCTTCCTATGCTTATAACTTATAGCAACTAGAAAAACCAAACAACTTTGCTTGGTAAAAAACAAAAAACCCCTAGAAACTCTTAATGAAATGTGACTTACAGCGTGTTTCTAGGTGAATTTGTGACTGCTGGGGTTCACTGACTCACTGAACAGAGGCCACCAGAGGATTGTTGTGTGGCCACCCTGATTTCTGGGGGTTTTCAGGCCCACAGAGCCCCTACACAGAACCTTTCCTTTCGTGGAAGCCAGTTAACTCAGTGATGGTGACAGATTTCCTGGCGAGGCTGTGGGTCCTCACCCAGTCACCCAGGAGGTCTCAGAAAAGTCCCACACTCTGGCTGCTGGCTCCCCCAGAGATCCGCTTCACAAGGCCCAACATGCTAAACATTACAGACAGATGCATTCTGTGTCATCTGCTGCCAATTTGATTTTAAATACAAATTCAAATTCAGGCATTAAAATGACCTGGGAGAGTTTGACTTTAAGGTGCTAATCCCACCTTCTAAATAAAAAATTTATTGTGTTAAATTACAATACAGAGTTTCTTAAACTGTGCAGGAAACCCAATTTAAGAACTAAACACTGCTTTAATCAATGCTGCCACTGAAGATGGAGGAATATGGAGGAATCCAGCCCTTCATGGGCCCCTGTTCAGTGCTGAGGCCTCATGGCCATGAGAACTAGCACCAGCAAGTTCTCTGCATGACTTACCTCCTCAATCCTCACAACAGACCCTGGAGTCAGCTACATTATTATTCTTATTTTACAGATTGGGAATGAGGTGCAGAGAGACAGCATAACTAACCCAGCTGGGAAGTGTCCACGGCAGGGCTCAAATTCAATGGTACTTGACTCCAACACCCTCATTCTTTCCATGCCAGCTCTACTGCCTCCCCCAGAAGGCCTGGACAGACAGTTAGCCCTCCCCAGTGCAAGCGCAGAGAAGGCCCTGTCTGCTGTCTTCCATCTGAGTCCTGCTAGGAAGGTCAAGAGCAGGACATTACGTCTGGCTCCTCAGGATCCTGAGCTCTGGCCCTTGCATCAGGTCATGAGCCTCCTTACCTATGACAGCAGTGCCTCTCCACCATGGCCCACCCCGCCCCCTCCCAGCAGTCCCCAAGGGCTGGCAAGAGGTTATCACAGTGCTTTGGGTGAGTGATCACCCGGCTTGGCCATCATCCCCTCCCTGAGCCTGGAGTGACAGAGCCTCCTCCCTAGCCCCTGCTCTGCCCAGACGCCAAATCAGGCTTTCCAAGGCTACCAGTCCACGGCCAGTTCCCCTTACCTTGGTCAGGGAGGACAAGAGTGAGGGGCCACTCTGACCCCAGAAGAGGGGAAGGTAGCTCTTTGCCTACCAGAGCCCCACTGGGAGGCAGGAGACTGAGGACCACGTGCCTACTTCCCTCCTTAGCCTTGGTTTTCAAACGCTTTGCAATCAGCCGCAGACCTTGGTTTCAAGTCTCAGAGATGCAATCTGTCACCTTGGGAGATGGACTGAACGTTTCTGACCTGCTTCCCAATCCACAGACTGGGGAGATCTGGGTGATACTGGAACTTTGGGAAGTGGCTCAGCTCCTCCCTTTGCAACCTGCGGGCTCCTCCCCTGCTAATGACTTTCCAGCCCCAACTTCCTCCCCTCACTCCAGACAGAACTGGATCAGCTGCGCGCAATTCAGCTGCTCTGCTTGGAGGAAGCCTGCACAGGAAGCCCCGGGAAGGCCGTATACCCTGCCAGCCGCCTCTGGCACCCGGAAAGGTGAGGCTACAGATGAGGGTGGGGCGAGTTGGCATTTGCGGGTCCAGAGGCCGGGAGGGATGCAGAGATGGGGCTGCGAGGGAGAGGTCCAGGGGCGTGGGAAGCAGTGCGTGAGGGTGCCCACCAGGGGGCGCGCTGCACCAAGTCAAACCCCAGGCTCGCGACCGCGAGCCGCCCTGCCCCATCCTTTCCTGGCAGAGGTCAGCCTCACCCGTGGAATATTTCCTGAGCCGAGGCTCCGGCAGCCTCTTAGCAGGCCAAGGACGGCCATCAACGCACCATCCCCAGAGGCCCCGAGGAGCCGGGGAGCCTGGAGCCGACTGCCGATGTTCGTCCTGGGCAGCTTCCTCCTGGTCCTGTCCGCCTCCCCTGCCCGCTGGTCACATGGGGTCTGGGGGCAGGGCCAAGGCCACGGAGGGCCTCCGGGGTGACGAGAGGGGGCAGGGAGCCGGCGCTTCCTCCAGGCAGTGTCTTAAAAAGAGGGAACTCCGAACAGGTTCTGGGAAATGGAGGCGTCCAGCTCCCCCATAGCAGGTGAGCAGACCCTGGCCTGGCAACACCCAGGCAGCTTTCCTGGAAACCTGGGCCAGCCCCTTGCCTTCTGGGCCCAGGTGTCCTCCCGGTGATGGGTGTCGTGTACCTCCTGCTCACACCCGCTGGCAGCAGGGAACCCTCTAGGAGATGAGTGAGGAACCACAGGGTGAACACATGGGGAGGCCAGTCTAGGACCATGAAGAACGGGACGGCAGGGAATGCAAGAGCAATCTGGGTTTGGATCCCCACACCTTCACCGTGTTAAACTCTGACCTGGGGTGACTCACAATCCCACTGAAACATTTACCTCTGAGTGCTGTCACCTTTATGAGTTTGGTCTTTAGCCACTGCCTTTTAAGTGCTAGCTGTCATTATTAGTAATGCCTGTGGGTGAGGTGATGCCCAGGGACAGGGCACAGTGGCCTGAATCCAGGAAGACCCGGTGCTCCCAGACCCACCCCTACAGTGAGCCTATTGGCTCTGTGGCTGGTGCCACCCAGAGCTGCTCCTGGCTGAGACATCCCCCAGCTTGCTCTCCAGGACTGTTCTTCAGGGCACAGTGCCACAGCCAGGGGAGCTGTGCCCCTTCTGTGCTGAGCTTAACTGGGCTGTCGCCTGCCCTGGAACACAGCTGCCGAGAAAGGTAGGTGAGGGGCAGGCAAGGGCTGGGGTGGGTGGTTAGCGAGTAGTTCTCTTGCCCCTCTCCCCCAGCTGGAGAGCAGAACCCACCATACCAGCCCTTCCACCCATGTTTTCCTCAAAGCAGATGCCCATGCCCCTGGGCCTTGTCATTCCGCTGCAGGCTGAGGTCAGTGAAGGTCATGCCTTCAACCAGAGCCCTCATGATGCAAATCATGCCCCCCACACTCATACACGTATACATCCCCCCATGGTGCAAGTGGGCAGTGAGGGGCAGGGTGGGACAGAGGCCCTGCTATAGGCTCCCAGGGAGGCCTCTGTTCTGAGATAGCAGAGCTGAGATTGGGGCATAGACTTGGCCAGAAGAAGGGCCATCAACACATCCAAGAGGAAGAACTGAGGTTATTACACACACACACACACACACACACACACACACACACACACACACACTCACACACACTCACACTCACACACTCACACGGGGGTCAGTCTCATTACCTTACCCTTAGAGTTAGAGCACCCTGCAGGGGACATTGTATTTTTAGAGCCCTTCTCCCCTCTTCTTGATCACAGTGCCCTGGCATCTCTTTTAGCATCTTCCTCTGTTCTGTACCAGCCCAGATGCATTGTGTGAGCCAACATCACCCAGCAGATGAGACCAGGTTGCTTTAGGCAATCGACGCACCACTTTCCACAACCATCAGGATTATTTCAGGGATGGATTGTTTGCCCAGTCAAGGTCATGAGGGAAGAGATGTTTGCAGAAATAGAGAGGGAGAGCTTCCCAGCACTTCTGAGAGACTGACTAGGGGACATGTTTTTTCTTCCTGCTACACATGAAGGAGGAAGTATTAGCTCCTGAAGTTGGTGCCCAGCAATTTTTTTTCTCATCAATAATCTTTTATTGGTTATGTGCTGAAATTATAATATTTGGAAGAAAAAGTAAAGTGAAAGTGTTAGTTGCTCAGCTGTCTCTGACTCTTTGCAACCCCATGGACTGCAGCACACCAGACTTCCCTGTCCATCACCAACTCCCAGAGCTTGCTAAAACTCATGTCCATTGAGTCGGTGATATCATCCAACCATCTCATCCTCTGTCATCCCCTTCTTCTCCCACCTTCAGCCTTTCCCAGTATCAGGGTCTTTTCCAATGAGTCAGTCCTTCGCATTGGGTAGCCAAAGTACTGGAGCTTCACCTTTAGCATCAAGTCCTTCCAATTCAGGACTGATTTCCTTTAGGATTGACTGGTTTGATCTCCTGCAGTCCAAGGGACTCTCAAGAATCTTCTCCAGAAGCACAGTTCAAATGCATCAATTCTTTGGCACTCAGCCTTCTTTATGGTCCAACTCTCACATTCATACATGGCTACTGGAAAAGCCATAGCTTTGACTAAATGGACCTTTGTCGGCAAAGTGATGTCTCTGCTTTTTAATATGCTTTCTAGATTTGTCATAGCTTTTCTTTCAATGAGCGTCTTTTAATTTCATGGCTGCAATCACCATCTGCAGTGATTTTGGAGCCCAAAAAGTAAGTCTGCCACTGTTTCCATTGTTTTCCCATCTATTTGCCATGAAGTTTTGGGACCAGATGCCATGATCTTTGTTTCTGAATGTTGAGTTTCAAGCCAGCTTTCTCACTCTCCTCTTTCACTTTCATCAAGAGGCTCTTCAGTTCCTCTTTGCTTTTTGCCATAAGAGTGGTATCATCTGCATATCTGAGATTATTGATATTTCTCCTGGCAATCTTGATTCCAGCTTGTGCTTCATCCAGCCTCGCATTTTGCATGATGTACTCTGCATATAAGTTAAATGAACAGAGTGACAATAAACAACCGTGACATAGTCCTTTCCCAAATTGGAACCAGTCCGTTGTTCCATCTTCGGTTCTAACTGTTGCTTCTCGAGCTGCATACAGATTTCTCAGGAGGCAGGTCAGGTGGTCTGGTATTCCCATCTCTCTTAAGAATTTTCCAGTTTGTTGTGATCCACAGAATCAAAGACTTTGGCATAGTCAATAAAGCAGAAGTAGATGTTAGGGCTATGCTTCATTTTGTGTTAGTTTTTGTGTATGATATTCGTTCTTTTCCTTGTGTCTATTTTTTTCCAATGTCATTTATGAAAAAGACTATCCTTTTCCTGCTGAATTACCTTGACATCTTTTTAAATTGAAGTATACTTGATTTACAGTATTGTGTTCATTTCTGGTGTACAGCAAAGTGATCTAGTTTTATGTATATGAATATACATATATGTATACATATATGTTCTTTTTCAGATTCTTTTCTATTATAGGTTAATACAAGATATCAAATATAGTTCCCTGTGCTATACAGTAGGACCTTGTTGTTTATCTACTTTATATTTAGTAGTGTGTATCTCTTATTCCCAAATTTCTAATTTATCCTTCCCCCCAACTTTTCCCTTTTGGTAATAACCGTAAGTTTGTTTTCTATGTCTATTTTTATTTTGTATATAAATTCATTTGCTTCATTTTAGATTCCACGTATAAGTGATATCATATGAAATTACATTTCTCTTTCTGCCTTACTTCATCTAATATGATAATCTCTAGGTCCATCCATGTTGTTGCAAATGATATTATGTCATTCATTTTTACAGCCAAGTAATATTCCACCATATATATATGTGTACAGAGATACACACATATATATGGTACAATCGTGCCCCCTATACTCATGATGCAGGTGGGCAGTGAGAGGCAGGGATCTGCCCAGGGCACTTGACACAGACAAGACAGAGGCCCACTGTCCTGTTTTCTTTATCCATTCATCTGTAGTTGGGTGTTTAGGTTACTTCCATGTCTTAGCTATTGTAAGTAGTGCTGCTATGAATGTTAGAGAGCATGTGTCTTTTTCAGTTAGAGTTTTCTCCAGATATTTGTTGAGGAATGAAATTGGTGGACCATATGCTAACTCTATTTGTAGCTTTTTAAGGAATCTCTGCACTGTTTTCCATAGTGGCTGTACCAATTTATGTTCCCACAAACAATGTAGGAGGGTTCCCTTTTCTCCACACTCTCTCCAGCATTTATTATTTATAGACTTTTTGATGATGGGCTTTCTGACCAGTGTGGGGTGGTATCTCATTGTAGTTCTGATTTGCATTTCTCTAACAGTTAGTGGTGTTGAGCACCTTTTCACGTGCCTGTTGGCCATCTGTATGTCTTCTTTGGAGAGATGTCTATTTAGATCTTCTGCCTGTCTTTAAGATTTTGGGTTTTGTTTTCTTTAATACTAAGATATATGAGCTGTTTGTATATTTTTGGAAATTGATCCTTTGTTGGTCTCATCATTTGCAAATATTTTCTCCTATTCTGTAGATTGTTGTTTTGTTTTATTTATGGTTTCCTTTGCTAAACAAAAGCTTTTAAGTTTAATTAGGTCCAATTTGTTTCTTTTTCCTTTTATTTCCATTACTGTGGGAGACAGATAAAAAAATATTGCTGCAATTTCTCTCACAGAGTGTTCTATGTTTTCCTCTAGGAGTTTTATAGTGTCTGGTATTACATGTAGGTCTTTAATCTATTTTGAGTTTATTTTTGTGTATGGTGTTAGAGATTGTTTTAATTTCATTCATCTACATGTAGCTGCCCCATCTTACCAGCACCTCTTACTGAAGAGACTGTCTTTTCTCCACTGTACATTCTTGCCTCCTTTGTGAAAGATTCATTGTCTGTAGGTGTATGGATTTATTTCTGAACTCTGTATCCTGTTCCATTGATCCATATGTCTGTTTTTGTGCCAATACTGTGCTGTTTTGATTACTGTAGCTTTGTAATATTCTCTGAAGTCTGGGAGGGTTATGCCTCCAGCTCAATTCTTTTTCCTCAGAATTCCTTTGGTAATTCAGGGTCTTTTGTGGCTCAATATAAATTTTAGGATTATTTGTTCTAGTTCTGTGAAAAATGTCATGGGTAATTTGATAGGGATCTCTTTAAATCTGTAAAGTGCTTTGGGTAGTCTGGCCATTTAAGCTATATTAATTCTTCCAATCCAAGAGCATGGGCTATTATTCCATTTCTCTGAATCATCTGCAATTCCCTTTATCAATGTTTTATAGTTTTCAACATGCAAGTCTTTCACCTCCTTGGTCAGGTTTATTCCTAAGTACTCTTTATGCAATTTTAAAAGGAATTTTTTTTTCTTACTTTTTCTTTCTCTATTTTATTGTTAGTGTAAAGAAATGCAAGGTAGTTCAGTGGTAAAAAATCTGCCTGCCAATGCAGGAGACGTGGTTTCGATCCCTGGGTTGGGAAGGTCCCCTGGAGAATTAAATGGCAACCCACTCCAGTTTCTTGCCTGGGAAATCACATGGACAGAGGAGCCTGGCGGGCTACAGTCCATGGGGTCCCAAAAGAATCAGAAAGCAATTTATCAACTAAACCACAACTGCTACTCTGTCTTTTGTTTGGAGCATTTAGTTCATTGACACTTAAGGTAATTATTGATAGGTATATGTTTATTGCCATTTTAAAACTTGCTCTCCAGTTGATTTTGTATTTCTTCTTTGTTCCTTTCCTTTTCTTTTTGTTTTTCCTTTTGTGGTTTATTGGTTTTCTTTTGCATTATGCTTGAGTTCTGTTCTTTCTAGTTTTGCGAATCTATTATGTTTTTTATTTATGGTTATTCTGGTTTTCAAGTATGTTAACACATTACTATATCTATTTGGCTTATGCTGGTAGTCATATAAGCTCAAACACATTCTTTAAAAAAAATTTAATTTTCTTACTCTCTTTCCCCACATTTTATGATTTTACTCCTATTTTATATCTTCATGTTATCCTTTTGCTGTTCATTGTAGTTATAATCACTTTCATAAAAATTTTTAATTTTTTAATCTATGTACTGTACTTGCTTTTTAAGTGATCTCTATACAATCTTTTTTTATATTTGCTTTTCCTGATTTGATTTTTCTCTTTCCTATAGATTTTTGCTTATTTTCTATTTAGAGAAAACTTTCAATGTTTCTTTTATTAATACAATGGGTTTAGTATTGCTGTATTCTTTTAATTTTTACTTACCTGAGAAATTCTTTATTTCTTCTTCTGTTCTAAATGGTAATCTTGCTCGTTAGAGTATCCTGACAATATAGGTTGCAGGTTTTTCGCTTTCAAGACTTTGAATACATCTTGCCACACCCCTCTGTCCTGCAGTAGAGAAATCAGCTGAGAGCTTCCTTGTTACTCTTTGTTTTTCTTTTGCTGCCTTTAGAATCCTCTCTTTGTCTTAACCTTTGCTGTTTTCAGTCCCCTTTCTCTTTTTTCTCCTTCTGAAATCCCTTATTATGCATAGATTGGCACACTTTATATTATCCCATAAGTTTCATATATTGTGTTTTTTTTTTTTTAATTTGTCTTTCTATCTGCTATTCTAAATGGGTGATTTCCATTCTTCTGTCTTCCAGATCACTTATTCATTCTTCTGTGTTATTTAGTTTTCTATTTGTTGTCTTTAGCTTGGTTTTTACCTTAGCAGTTGTGTTTTCTAATTCTGATTGGCTCCTCTTTATAGTTCCTTGTTTCTTGTTACACTGATCAACATTTCCATCAATAGCTTTTCTTAATCCTTTCAGTATTTTTATTACCCTCTTTTGAACTCAGGGTCTGGTGGACTGGAAAGGTCTATTTCATTGTTTCTTTCAGGGGATTTTCTTGTTCTTTTATTGAGGTACTTCCTCCCCTTCTTTATTTTTCTTATATTTCTCTGACTCTGAACTTAGGAATAACAGTTATCTACTGTGGTCTTGAAGGGCTCTTTTTATATGGGAGTCTAATATTTTAAATATTTTAATATTAACAAATATTAATATCTTAATATTTGCCTACATGAGTCTAATATTTTTGGTTCAAGGGCTGTTTTTGGTTGGATGCTTGCCATGTCTTTTCCTTAGGGTGTGCTGGTCATTGACCCCTTGGTCGGGGATGTGATTGGTGTTTTGGTGAACAGAGTTTGCACTGGGCATTGAGTGGGGCCTCCTCTTTGCCCATTAGGGCAGAGTCTGCTCCCCAGTTGAATTAGAAGCCCCCAGATCCAGTTCTAAGCTGCAATGTGAGATAACTGGGACTGGAGTCCCGCTGGGGGTGGAGCCGCTGAGTATTCCTCCACAGGAGCTGTCCACTGGGACACATGCTCTGTGATGTCACCCGTCACTCGTGTGTGCTTACAGAGCGCGCTGTTGTTGGTACTGCCCCACTTCAGCCTTGAGAATACAGACCATCCGCCCAGATGTCCCTCAGACACTGTGCTGAGAAAGCCACTGGTGCAGACCCACCAGCACCCACCACAGTCGTGCACCCAGACCCTCCATGGTAATGCTGGGAATCAGCCCAGTCCTCAGCCCCTTCTCTGAGTAAGTGTACCCTCGAAACCCCACCACTGCTCATAGGAGACCTGCCCCAGCCGGGGGTGGGCCAGTAATCCGCTTGGATGTCCCGCAGGTGCTGCACTCACATATTTCTGCCTAAATCTCGCAGGCAGCCACAAGAAATCAACTCAGATTTCATCCCCACTTTCCAAGTTGTGCACCCATGGGGAACTGGCTCAGATTTCAGCCCTGCCTCCATATGCGGGCAATCTCCCTGCACTTATGCGCTCCCAGAGCCTCTGATGGTAGAGCTGTGCCCGCCCTGAGCATGCCGAGAACAAGGCTGGTATGACAGGGCCGAGTGCCCCCTCCGTTCACATGTGCTGACAGTGGGCTCCTGTGGCGGACCCAGGATCCGTGCTGCATACACCCCCAGTTGCAGTTTGCACCCACTCCAGGCCCTTCCCGCTGTCTGTGCAGCCAAATCAGGTCCCCTCCCCTGGTCTGTCGCTGATGCCTGAGTTTCTGCATCCAGCCACTGCACACACTGGCAGGCGTGCGTCTCGGGCTGGGGAGTGCAGTGAGATAGCCAGGACCACTGTGCTGGTCTCTCTCTGCCCTACCCGCCACAGGCTGGCTGCTGCCCTCACCTCTGAGCCTCTGAAGTCCCCTGTCTATCCTAGCTGATCTCCCAGCTGGTGAAGGGCATTCCCAGGATGAGGGAACCTTTCCTCTTCCACAGCTCCCTTCTAGGTACACAGGTCCCATCCCAATTCCTTTTTTTCCTTCTGTTCTCCCTAGTTATATGGTAATGTTTTTGCGGCTTTGGTTTTATGAGGTCTTCTGTCAGTGTCCAGTGAGTATTCTGTGAAAACTGTTCTACATGTAAATGTATTTTTGATGTTTTTGTGGGAGGAGGCGTGCTCCAGGTCCTTCTATTCCACTTTGATCTCCACTTTAGCATTTTTTATTAAGGCAGCCTTGATGATGATGAAGCAGACACCTCAGGAAGCAAACAAGAGGATGGGGGCAGAGGGAGAGTCTGACTTGGTTGACATTGTCAAACTGCTGGATCTAGCCATACCTGAAATCCATATCATGAGAACTTTCTCAATAAAGAAACCAAAATACTCCTCTTATCTTCTAAGCCAATTTTAATTGTCTTTTTTGTTTCCAGCAACTGAAAGAATCTTACCTAATCATCCTCTTTTGACCAAAGCTAAAAATGGATACTCAGAAGGCATATGGTTGCCAGGTAAAATATAGGTCAGAGTTAAATTAGAATTTAGATCAGTTACTAACAATGAATAGCAACAGTACCTTTATAGTAGATGTTATGTCCCTTGAAATATTTGTAGCACATTTGTACTATATAACAGGGCATTCCATATTTTTATTTGCTAAGTCTGGTAGCCCTGTTTCAGCCACACATCCATATTTATACTACTTAAAAAAAAATGGGCCTGGACACAAACCCAGAGTTTTTAATTCTAAAGCCACTACTACACCAGGTCTTCTTGGTGGTGTCTTCAATGGGCGTCTTCCTCTCACTCCCCACACCCTCCATCACCTTGCCAGCCTTGTGTGCTTAGAGGGTGTGAAGAGATGTCACTTTGTCCCCAAGGTTCTCTGAGGTCTGTCCCAGTTCCAAGGTCCTCGGGCTTGACACGCCTCTCATTCCTTGGCTTTGCTCTGTCACTGCCTCTATACTTTAGGCTCCATCTCTCTTCTCACTCTGCTGTTTACCCTGACTTCCCTTTGCAAGCCAAACCACTGTTCACTTGGTCCCAAGGACATGCTGCCATCTCTGGTTGGGGCTTTGTTGTTCTCTTCGAGCAGTTTCACGCTCACCCACCAGCTTCTGTGCCCAGCTTCCCCAGGTCAGTTCCCCTCTACAGAACTATCCCCACGCTCCCCTGAGGGCACCAGAAGCAGGAGCTGTGCCTGGTCACCAAGGCACGGAGCAAGGCGACCTGGCCCCAGTGCAGCCCGCAGCCCCGGAGTGGAAGGGATACACCCACAGTGAGTGCTGGCTGTGTGGTTCTATCTGTAGCAGTGACTGGGGGACTTCCCTAGAAGTCCAGCGGGTAAGACTTTGCCTTCCAATGCAGGGGTTGTGGGTCCAATCCCTGAACAGGAAGCTAAGACCCTACATGCCTCAAGGCCAAAACACAAAACCAATATTGTAACAAGTTCAATAAAATAAATTTTTAAATGGCTCATATTTTAAAAATCTTTAAAAAGAAACAGTGATCGGTTCTATAATCACAAACATGAAGCAGATTCAACACAGCCGAGGCAGGGGAGCAAAGGAGACAAGAAAGGCGGTTGAGAGAGTGTTCTGTTGACTTTCCCTCCTGCCAGGAGTTGTTCTCAGTCTGCATAAACTCCCTACATTTTTAAATAGGATGACATGCCCCCTGCCCTGGAGCTGCCTTTCCGTCGGTTGCCAAGACCACAGTGTCAGTGATGTTGAGGGCTACATAAACGTCACTTGGCTGTTTTCTAATCAGGATTTTCTTTTTCATTTTCCACAGCTATAAAATATGCAATAACGAGGCTAAATTTCCAAAAATAGAATGAGATGCCATGCTGTTAGCAGCAGTGTACCAGGGTGAGGGTCTGCCGTGGGTGCTGCTGGGGTTCTGTTTCTCCATCTGGGTGTGGGGTCCGTGTCCTTCATCTCCCCACTAACAGGACTGCTGTGCATACCAGGTGAGGGTTTTGGAAATCACATTTCACATTTGCAGGTTACTGTTTGTAGCTGTTTTTGAGGCTCTCTGGAAAACACATCTTTTAAATCGAGGCCAGCTGATTGAAAAGATCAGACATAGTATCTGACATGTGTGAAGGGCTTTGCCATTTTATACCATCTTATTGACCCTCCGTTCACTATGAGGTGTGGTTCATCACTGTTCCCATTTTGCAGATTTGAGGAACTGATACCCAGTGGTCTGTGACTTGCCCAAGGCCATTCCACAATCCCTAGTATGCTTGCATTTAAAGGACTAATTCCTCATAGAGAAGCTTCTTGTTTGAAATCCAAGAAAGCACCAGATAAAGGGCATTCTAAATATATTTCTTTTCTATAGATGCTGATCTCCTGTTACTGGAAAACAGGAATTAGCCTGTCTGCTTGAGGATGTGGTTGGTTCTTTATAAAAAGGATATACAAGAAAACTTGCACGTAGACTGCCAGCTTCGTTATGCTACCGACAGCTTCCAGCAAAAGAAGAACATTTGCAGCCAGATATTTCGGTAAGAAGTTGATTTTATTCTATGTAGAGTATGATTACCTTTGTTCTTAGCTTCTTGCTTGGGGGATGGGGTCACTTGATGCCACCCAGAGGAGCTGTCTTGGTCTTATAAGCTGACGGAAAGCATGTAGGGGTGTCTGTGGTCAGGGCTCGGGCACTGACTGATGGCCTAGCCCTGACCCCTGAACTCAGGAGCTGGTTCATGTCTGCCTGAAAAATAGAGCCTTCAACATGACCACGACTGTCAGGGGCCCTGGCTGCAGTGGCTCAGGGCTCTGATGACAGTCAGATTCTGTAAGAATCTCTGTGCCCACAGACTGCAGGTGCAAAAAGTCATCACAAGGAAGGCATCCTGAGGCTGCCCTGTATCTTGCTTGGAAACAGTCAAGCCTAGCAGTTAATTCAGAAATGGCAAAGACGGTTCAGTAGTCTTCTAGAGGCTGCCCAGGAGATAACTTAGACAAAGTAGGACAACTGCTAGGTGGTCATACACTCGCTGACTCGGGGGGGGGGGGTGGTTGGGGGAGTCGTACCTGCCTGGCTGAGTGGCTGTGTAGTGACATCTTTTGTTCTCTGGACCTCAGCGCCTTCAGGTGATGATCGAAGTCCCAGATGCTAGACAGAGAAACACAGCCAGTGGTACTCAACCTGGCTGTATGTTAGAATCATGCCGGAGTTTTTAAAAATCCCCAGGCATTTTTGAGGCGGGTGGTGGAGTGGGTGGGGGGGGAATTGTTTGCACTGTGCAACATGGGATCCCAACCAGGGATTGAACTCATGTCCCCTGCAGTGGAAGTGCAGAACCTTGACCACTGGCCCACCAGGGAGGTCCCTCCCCGGGCATTTTTGAATACTGGAGATCAGGCTTCATTGGTGTGCAGTGGGTTGTGGGCATCAGCAGTTGCCAAGTGAACTTAGTCTGTAGCCAGGCCACCAGACAGAGCCCCGAGAGGCCCCAGATCACAGGGCAGGCAGCCTTTGCTACGGTCTGCACAGGGGTCCACAGGGATGCGGAATCAAGTCCTGTGTTCACAAAGCCAGGTCCCGGGGATCCCACCCTGGGCTGGACACATGCTGCGGTCCTTGTCACATGTTTAACTCCTCCGGAGCTTCCTTTTTACAGTAGGGGGTGGGGAGCAGCTGAGATTAGCCTTGACCTCTGTTCAGGCCTAATGCATTGGGTTGGGGGGGTGGGGTAGGGGATGCTGTAAAATCTCCAGATATTTTTCTCTCAGATGGATTTAGGGGATCATCTCTCTCACCCTGGTACATTCTAGAGGAGATTACTGGGGGACTTGAGCTTGCTTTTAACTGAAATTTTTGAAGACTGAGGCAAACAGAAACTTACCACAAACTTACTTCTTTGAAAGGTTCCAGCTATCAAATTTCCATGGTGTGGCAGATGTCCCCTGCCTTCAGAGGATGCTCATTCTTTGAGAAAACGGCAAATGAACTCTTGCCCAAGATACCTAAATTTAAAGAATTTAATTTTTTCTTGTGATGGACTTCATATAAAGCTAACCATTTTAAAGTGAATAATTAATTCAGTGGCAATTTCAAGATGTCCCACAACTATCACCTCTCTCTAGTTCCAAAACATTTTCATCACTCCCCCAAAAAACCCATCTGCATGAAACAGCTGCTCCCCACCTTCCCCAGCCCTGACAACCACTAGTCTGCTTTCTTTCTTTGTGGGATTACCTATTCTGGATACTTCTTATAAACGGAATCATACAGTGTGTGTTCTTTCATGTCTGGCTGCTTTGACTTGGTGTAATGCTTTTGAGGTTTATCCACATTATAGCATGCATTGGAACTTTATTCCTTTAGATTGAATTAATTTTTAAAGTATTATCTGACCACAGCTTGGCAGCTTCGTATAAAAGGAACAGCAATGCTATTCTTGGGAAGGCTTTGGAAAGGACAGAAGAGTCATCCAACACAGGGGACGTGTTCTCCACCCCACCTCTGGTCTTTCTGTCAGCCCTGTCTCTTCTCCCTCTCCCTGTTTCTCTCTGTCTGTCTGCCTGTCTTACTCTGACCCTCCTTTTTCTCTCTCTCACCTGGATACTTTCTAGAGGAAATTGATGGAACTTGAGCTTGCTTTTAACTGAAATTTTCAGAAAATTGGGGCAAATAGAAGATTCTTCAGGGTTAAATTGAGCTGCTATACTTCACTTAATTGTGTTGCCCATAAGTTTACCAAGTTGTGTACCTGCTGTGTAGCAGGAAGCCAGAGGCCAGCTTCTACACAAGTCTTGGCCTTTCACTTGGGGGCCCTGTGCTAAAACTCTCACCCAGGCATGGGCACCACCCTTAAATCTACCTCTTGTGACCTTTCCCCATGCCGCCGTCTTGCTTGGTCAGATCAGCTACAGTCTCTTTGCTTCCAACTTCCCAAATACCTGCTCAGTGAGCTGCCTGGTTCTCTCTCCAAGACTGGTGACTTCTTTAAGCTGATCCTCCATGAATAGCCACTGGGCATCTGAATCATAGTGGGAAGCAAGATGATGGCCTCTGCTCATACCAGCCAGAGAGTCCACAGAGAAGGAGAAGGCAGGCCTGAATCTAGCCATTCCTACAGATCCCCACTTTCCCTGCCCACAATCTCACCTTCAGGACCAAGGCCAGGGGGCAACTTGGAATGGGCATCCTCTGTCACACCCCTTTCCCAGGCCTTTCCAACTCTGTGGCTTTGCTGACTTGTCCTTCCTCTGGAGCATACCATTACCCCGCCCCGCAGTGATACAGGGTTTGGAGGAGACCACAAGAACCTAGGTGGGAAGGCAAGACCATGTCCTGGGAGGATGGGACACTCAGAGAGAGGGGAGCTGAAGTGGTAGGAAGGGGAGTGGTGGGTGATGCAAGGGGAAAGGTAGGTTGATGTCAGTTTGAGGAACTTGGGCTCTTTCTCATGGGAGGTAGGGAGCTATTGAAAGTTGTAAACATAGGACTGATCGGAATTGTTTACAGGAAGAATGACATGGCAGCTGGGCATGAATTCAGCTCTCACCTGGGTTCTTATAAAGGTCCGCTCACTGGTCTTCCTGATTCTGCCCATGGCCTGTCCATCTCTTCTCAATATTACAAATGGAATAAGCATTTAAACCAAATCAGATTAGATCTGTCATCCACTCAACACACCCCAGTGAATTTCCATGTCACGCTTCCACCTGGCCCAACGTTACTCATCACCTCCTCTCCTACATAGCCCATTTGCCTGGCACCAGCAACACCAGCCTCCTTGCGATTCCTCGGACATACCAGCTCTTTGCTGTGCTCTCACATCTCTCTGGAGCACCCTTCCCCCTCAGATATGTACATGACTCGCAAACTCACTTCTCAGATTTTTACCCAAATGTCACCTTCTCTTGAGGCTTTCACTGACTGCATTCCTGTGTCACAGTGGGATAGGTTACACCGTAACTGGGTCACATGTCCTCTTCCCATCACAGTAATTCAAAGGCCCAGGCTAATGGAACAACCTTTATCTCAAGTGGTGCCGGTAGACAGACCAGATGGCAAAGGGAGACATTGAGCTCTGGAAGGGTCTTATGTCAACAATGAAATCCTCAGTCTGGAAGCCACACATGGCTCCCTCCACCCACAACTCCTTGCTCTGGCTAACCACAGGGGGTCCAGGAAGCATAGTCCAGCTGCGTGTGTGAAAGGGAGGACTGGAAGTATTTGGCAAATCACACACCAATTGAATCCTGCCCTGACGTTCCTGTCCTACTTCTTTGCTTTACTCCTCTTCATAGCATCTATTATCTCACATATTTCTGTGTTTTAACAGTTTGTGGACATGTAGGTTACATAGCATATAATTCATTCATTCTAAGTTCTAGAATAGTTCATTCATTCATTCTAGTTTATAATTCATTCATTCTAAACTAGCAATTAAATAGTTTTTGGTAAATTTATAGACCTATACAACTGTCACCATAATCCAGTTTTTAGACATTTCTGTGGCACAGAAAAATTCCCTCCTGACTATTTGCAGTTAATCCCACTCCCACCCCCCAGCCTGGGAAACCACTGATCTACTCTATGTCTCTGTAAACTTGCCTTTTCTGTACATCTTATGAAAATGGAATACTTTGTGGTCTTTTGCATTAGGCTTCTTTCATTTAGATTCAGGGTTCTGAGGTCCATTCACGTTCTTGTATGTATCAGTAGTTGTTCCTTTTTAGCTGAAAATACTTCATTGTATGGATGTGCATTTTTTTATCTGTTCACCAGTTGATTTATTATTTTAGGGCATATCCTGAAGGATGTTCCAAATGTATATGAAAATAATGTATATTCCACTGTCATTATGAGGAGTGTCCTATATATATCAATTCAATCAAATTGGTTAATAGTGTTGTTCAAGCCTTCTATATCATTGTTGATATTCTGTCCAATTGTTCTGTTATTTACTGAGATGACAATAAATGACATTATTGACATTATGACATTCCCTATTGGTGTAGGGAATTCTCCAACTCTTATTATTCGATTGTCTGCTCTCATTTTTTTGCTTCTTGTATTTTGAGGCTGTTTTGTTAAGTCTGGGTATGTTATTAATTGTTATGGCTTCCTGATGTATTCAACTTGTATCATTATAAAATGCTCCTCCTTGTTGTAATATTTCATTTCTTAAAGTCTATTTTATCTTATATTAATATTGCTGGCTCCAGCTGTCTCATGGTTCCTGTTGCATAGCATATCTTTTCCCATCCTTTTCCTTTCAACCAGTTTGTATCACTGAATCTACAGTGTATCTCTTATAGAGAGCATATAATTGGATCTTGCTATTTCATGAAGACAACCTTTGCCCTTTGAATGGGGGTGTTTAGACCACTCACATTTAATGTAATTACTGATATACTTGAGTTTACATTTTCCATTTTGTGATTTGTTTTCAATATGTCTCCTCTATTTTTGTTCCTCTGCTCCTCATTTATAATCTTCTTGGTATTCTATATTTTCTAGTATACTACTTTAATTTTTATCGATTTTTTTTGCTATATTTTTGTGCCATTTTCTTAGTGTTTGCTCTAAGGATTGCAATATGCATTTTATCTTAATCTATTTCAGATTAATATTTAATTCCAGTAAAATATAAAAACTTTGCTCCAAGATAGTTCCATTTCCTCTCTCCTCCTTTGTTTTATCTTTGTCATGTACATATTACATCTATGTATTATAAGCCCCAAAGACACTATTATAATTATTGCCTTATACACACTTAAGTCTTTAAAAGATGCTAAGAAAAGAAATGAGAAAAATATACTTATAGAGTCTTTCATATTAATCCACATATTTATGATTTCCTGTGTGCTTCATCTCTTCCGTTGGATTCTGGTTACCACCTGGTGTTACTTCCTTTCAGGCTGAAGAACTTCCTTTGGTGTTTCTTATAAGGCAGGTCTGCCAGCATGGAATTCTGTTAGTCATTGTTTATCTGGGAATGTCTTAGTTTTGCCTTCATTTTTGTAGGATAGCTATTGGGACATAAACTTCTTGGTTAGCGGTTTTTATTTTTCAGCCCTTAGAATATGACCTTCTACTTCTAGCCTCCTTGTTTCTGATGAGAAGTCAGTTAATCATGTTGATGTCCCCCTCCCTGTCATGAGTCATTTTTCTCTTGCTGCTTTCAAGGTTTTTCTTTATCATTTCAGCAGTTGAATTCTAAAGTATTGAACTATGTATCTCTTTGTATTTAAAACTGCTTGGGATTTTTAAAGTTGATTACATGTGAAAACTGATACTTTTGGCAACTTTTAAGTCACTATTCTTTTTAAATGATTTTTCTATTTCTCTCTTTTGTCTCCCTCTAGAACTTGCATTACACAGACATTGGCATGTTTGCTGGTACTTGACAGATTTCTAAATGTCTGTTCTTTTTCCTGTTCTGTGTTTCTCTGTATTCTTCAGATAGGGTAATCTCTGTAGCTCTATCCTAATGTTCTTGTATTCTTCCTTCTGTCATCTCAAATCTGTTGAACCTGTTTAGTGAATTTTTCATTTCGGTTATTGGACTTTCAACTCAAGAATTTCCTTTTTTTTTTTTTTTCCTATCTCATTGAGATTCTCAATATGTTAATTCATTGTTATTGTACATCCCTTTAGTTCTTTAAACATGTTTCCTTTAGTTCTTTAGATGTATTTACATAGATTTTTTTGAAGTATTCATATCCTAAATACAAAAATCTGGGAATATTCAGAGAGTTTCTGTTGGCTTTTTTCCTAAGTATGGGTCACACATCCCTTTTCCTTTGTACATCTCATAACTTTTTAATTAAAAACTGGGCATTTGGTAACGTATTGTAGGAACTCAGAAGTATAATTTATTCACCTAAACATTGTTGTTGAATTATTTGGTAACTTGCTTGGGATAAGTCTGTTAAATCTGTCTCCCCCCACAATA
This sequence comes from Muntiacus reevesi, assembly GCF_963930625.1. Classification (NCBI taxonomy): domain Eukaryota; kingdom Metazoa; phylum Chordata; class Mammalia; order Artiodactyla; family Cervidae; genus Muntiacus; species Muntiacus reevesi. The sequence goes on along the minus strand of NC_089250.1, from coordinate 121,829,481 downwards.
TGTAGTCACTAATATCTCTGGTTTTATTTGTTTTTTATTCTTCCTTTTCTTTTTAAACTTGGCTTCCTAGAGGGGTTACCCGTTTCTGTGTAATTCAGTAGTCAGCCAGTGATTAGACAGATACTGTATTCAAACACTAAGCCAGTAGAGCTTCCATCCTCTGCTAATAGATATGCAGGAGGTAGGGAAATGCTATCAAAGTTCAGATTGTTTTCAAGTTTTTCAGGTTTGCCCTGGCTTTCACTTTCTGCTGAACTCTTCACACACCCACAGTCTTAGGGTTGGCAGGAGTATATGGGTGCCCTCAGCCCTCTCTGATCTCAGCTGTACACACATGCAGCCTAATGGCCACATCAATGATTGCAAACTCAAACACAGTCTTAGTTCTCCCTGTACACTTTGTTGCCAAGATCGTCTATTCCACCGACAATGACTCTGGGTGTGGGCATCACCCTTTAAAAATTGAATGAACTGCTTTTGACTTCATCAGCAGAGTTGCTGGTCTCCATGATGTATCCCACCCTGGCAGAAACTCTGCTGAGAACTGAGCTACGGAAAGTGGGATAAAAGCACCCCTTGGCAAGAACTCCAGAGACTCTCACTGTTCTTAGCTAAAGTAGAGCAGTCTTCCAAGCATAAGTGATTTTCATTTTGCTGAATTGCTTTGGTCAGTTTCAGAGTATGGAAATGGTTCTTTTGTCAGTTTTGTCCAGACTTAACAGTTGCATTTGGAGAAGAGGTTTTGTTGACCTCATCATTCAGACATAGTTGGAAGCCCTGCCTCCTGCTTACTTATTTCACCTCTGATCTGTCTCCCCTCTCCCATCAAGATACAGGCTCTATTCTATAGGCTTTATTGCCACTACCCCTTTGGTTACTATTCAAGCACACTTAGAGTAAGGAGGGAAAGTAAAGTTAACATTGGAGCTGTTTTCACAGTGCCTAGAATGATGTCTGACACACAGTATATGCTTAATAACTGTTGAATGAATGAACAAATAGCAGGGAAAGAAGATGAATGGAGGTCAGGTGGCCTGCTTGAGGATCCAAGTCAGTAACAATATGAAAGGGACAGTGGGCTCAAGAGATGATGGAGAAAAAAGATGGACAAGAAAAGTACTAGACAGGTACGGCATTGTGGATGTCTATGCAGCTGGTTTTGGTGTTGTAAAATACTTCTGCAGAGTTCCAGCCCTTTATCACAGAGCTAAAGACATACGTGGCCCAGTAGTCAGAGAAACTAAGAGGTTCCATAGGAAGGTGGGACAATGGCAGGCCCAGCTGCTGCTTCCTCCCAATGAGGTGAATCAGCTTATCAGCAACAATGCCCATAGGCTACAGAATGGCTGATGCTTTGTTTTCAGTCTCTCAGATCCCCCAGGAATCTCCCTGAGGCCCAGCCTATGGGAAACATACAAGAAAGGGGACCCTGGAACATGTCTCTTAGTCTTGCCAGGGACTTGCCAGTCTTGCCAGAAAGCCGTCATGGGTTCTTATTCTCTGGTTTTGAATGTGGGAAGCCAATGAAAGATGTGAAGCCATGCTAAGATTCTAGCAGGATGACTCTGGGAAGGGAAGCTGATGAGCAGGAGAGAAGAGGCTAAGGCTGGGAGACATTTCAACAGTTCTGGGAAGGGCTGATGAGATGCTGGGCCGATAGAGTGATGATGGTGAGAAAACAGCCTAAGAATATGAACTGCACAGAGCTGGGTATCTGGCTCCTGTGGAAGCTTCCTGAGGAAGGAGAAAAGTCAAGGCCTAACCTTCTGCTTGGGCATCTGGGAGGGAGGAGGTGCCATTGTTGGGAGGGGGACAGAAGAAGGGACAGGTATGGGGAGCGCTGCTTGGTGCCATCCCTAACTGACCCTTCTAGCATTCTCTGTCCTCTAACTGTCCCCTTTCATCATGCATGCCTGCATCCATCCATCATGTGTGCCCTGTGGGCTGCTCTGGACCATACCTCTGAATGAAGAAAGACACCTACTCCCCAGCTTCATACAAGCAATGACCCATGGTACCTGCCCCCTGCACCCAATACCATGCACACTGCACTAGGGCCTGTCTCTATCCACAGGCAACTTGACAGCATTCAACCAAAGGTCTGGTTGGCTTCTGAGGCCATCAGCTTCCTGGAGGCTGATCTGGTAGGGATGGTGGCACTGTGTACATAGAGGGCAGCTTCTCTGACTGTCCCCCCACCCACTCTGGCCCTTCATGCCAGAGGAACTCTCAGAATTAAACTAAAACTCCAGTCAACCTGATGCTGTGTCGAAATCTGTCTTCCCCAAAAGCAGAGCCCAAGGGCTTGGGTGCCGGTGGTTTATTTGGAAGATGATGGCAGGAAACAGGAATGAGGGGATGAGGGTGAGACATGGAATGAGGGAGGGCCTGTCTGAAGGACATTATCAAGGTCATGCCGTCAGCAACAGACCAACTTTTGCAGGAACCTAAGAAGAGTGTGGAATGCCTCTCACTCCAGGTGAGAAGGAAGGGCAGTTGTGATTACTGGGCTCAAGCTCCATAACAAAGGGTGGCAGGCTGGGTGGCTAAAACAACAGCAATTGACTTTCTCATAATTCTGGAGGATTAAAGTCTAAGATCAAGGCATCAGCAGGTTTGGTTTCTTCTGAGGCCTGTCTCCTTGGCTTGTTAGATGGCCATCTCCTCCCTGTGTTTTCACAAGGTCTTTTCTCTGTGCAAGTTTGTGTCCTGATCTCTTCTTCTGAAGATTCTAGTGATAGTTGAAATAGGACCCCTGCTAAGGACTCATTTATAACTTAATCACCCCTTTAAAGGCCTCATGTCCAAATACAGTCACATTCTGAGGTACTGGGGGTCAGGACTTCAGCATATGAATGTGGGGTGGGGGAGCACAATTCAGCCCATGAGAGCAGAGGAGAGCCCTCTTGCTTTCCTGGACTCTGAGCTGAGGAATAGTGAGGCATCTGTGCCCCAGGAACAGGGAGGCTCGGGAGAGGCTGGGCAGAGCCCTCAGCCAGTGTCTAGAGAGAAACTCTGCCAGACACCCTGCCTCTGGGAGCCAAGCGGAAGCCCACACTTACTCACCCCAGCAACTGAACCAAATAGAGACTGAGTCAGGGGCTTCCTTAGGGAAGCAGTTTCTTATGCTGATTTCTGTTCCTGCACATTTGGGAGAAATGACTCGACCCTGAGAGTGGTTGCGAAATGGCAAAACCGCAAGGGGGCTCAGAGCTCTTTTGCACTCCCCTTGGTCTTGTTTACCACTGCCCCAGCTCTGTGGGGGTGGAGCAGCTCTCCCTGTTGGCCAGATAAGAAAGCTGAGATTCAGGAAATCCGGTGAGTCCCAAAGGCAGCCCGCTACTGAGCAGTAAAGGCAGGACTCAGCCCAGATCTGAGCTGACCCCCTCTACTACTCATTTGTAGGTGTACCTCTGCCTTCAGGGACATAAGCTGCACCCCTTGGCCATAGCCATCAAGTCCCCTACCCACATCTGGAATGTGTATCCATCCGGCTTTCCAAAGTATGACTGGGTTAGTGGTACAAATGGACTTCCCTCAGCATGTTTAATGGCTGGCATGTAAGACTGCCAGCCAGTTACCATAGCGGCATCCTGGTAGCCTGAGTAGAAGGTGAGGATTAATATGGAGACAAAGATGCTCATAGCATTCACTTTCTCTGATACCTGCCTTAAATGCCATCTAAGAATCAGTGCATCCTAAAGACCAGCTCAGCCTAGTGTTCAGCTGAGTAATATTCTTTTTTATGACTGAGTAATATTCCTCTGTGTGTGTGTGTGTGTGTGTGTGTGTGTGTGTACCACATCTTTTTTATCCATTCATGTGTCATCCATTCAAATGTCATCTGTTGGTGGACATTTAGGTTGCTTCCATGCCTGGCTATAGTAAATAGTACATTAAAATGAATACAACATTGTAAATAACTATACTTAAAATAGCATTCTGTAAAAAAAAAAAAAAAAAAAAGCATTCTGTTCCCCTTCTCTGTCGTCCAACAAAAGAAACCATTTTCTGTCCTCTACCCAGACATCTTCTTACCCTCTCCTCTTCTTAGCCCTATGTCATGATCCAGTCTTTGTTAACTTTCCAGTGAATGGGGAAAGTCAACCCTCCCAACCTGACACTAGCATCATTTTGCCAATTCTGAAAAGATAAGTATAGTCCTTAAAGAAAGCCAGAAAATCAGACCTAGGTGTAAATCTTGGTTGCACCAATTACTTGCTCCATGATCTTATTCCAATGATATAATCTCTCCACTTGGGTTCCTCACTATAAAGGGGAGATGATGATGGGCCACTAATCTAATGGGAGGGTCTAAAGCACCCTCTGAAGATCATGTGGATCACAGGCCTCTGGGAGGTGAATCAGGATTATCTAGGGATGGGGAGGTGGGAGATGTAGAAGAAGTTCTTTAAAAAAGAAGTCATTATGCAACAGCTACTAAAATGTAAAGATCCAGGTTTCTGGTTTTACCTTTGATATGTAAAAAACTTAAACATAATCACTCCCACCCTTACAGCAAGGAAGAAGCCGAATGAACTTAAAATCAGTGACTTCTTCTACCCATCAGAGAACTGAAGTCACAGACCAAACCACTACCCCAAATCTAGAGTCATAGGGGAATTCAGAAAATAATAGCCAAGATATGGCAGCAATTTGGGGATTATCAGTTAGATAATTTAAAATAACTATGATTAGTATGTTAAGGATGCTAATAGAAAAGGTAGTCAAACATGCAAGAACAGATGGCTAATATAAGCAGAGAGATGGAAATTCTAAGAAAGAATAAAAAAGAAATTCTAGAAATAAAAATCACTGCAACAGAAATGAAGAATGCTTTTGATGGGCTCACCAGTAGGGTGGACACAACTAAGGAAATAATTAGTGAACTTGAAAACTTGTCAATAGAAAATTCAAACTGAATGCAAAGGAAAAAAAGAATAAAAAAGCAGACAGAATATCCAAGATTGGTGAAATAATTTCAAAATGAGATAATTTCAAGATGAGGGCCTTCTGATAGTATACACCCTGGCAGGCTGGGGCTGAGACACCAGCTTAACCCCTGGTAGCTGGGGATGTGGTACATATAACACACGGCCTCTGAGCCTCACTTTCCTCTTAAGTGTTGTGTGTGAACAGTGGTGATGGGGCCAGGTACTAGGTGGGTGGTTAAGAAAGATAATGCTAGAATAATAAAGATGGTAACAACTAGAGTAACGGAAATGTTGCCCCCGGGCAGTGTGCTCCTTGACATGTCAGGGCCTCTTCTAAGGCTGTATGTATACAGGGCTGAGAAGGCAGGCCCATCCTCAGCAGAGGTGCCTGGACAGACACCTCTGGACCCTTGCAAAGAAGAGCCTAGGCCCCATGTTAGCTCCCATGGTGCCATCTCTGGCCATTGTCCACCTTTCTCTGAGCTCCAGAGTTCTGTGTGCAAGCCTTGGGGCTGACTCTTCAGGCAACTCACAGTGCAGGACAAGAACTTTGAGTCTGGACAGTGCCTTTCTCAAAAGACAAAGTTGGCCCTTCTTCCGGGCTGAGCCAGCTGCAAGATCAGACTTGTTAAGCAGAGCATACACCTGTGGCTTATTAAGCAGCGCACCGCTCCCCATGGTTCTTCAGCCAGGTGTACAGTTGATAGGGCCTAAAATGCCCAGCTCCACCTATTGGCCCTTAGTCTATGCCCAAAATTATCAGGTTGGGATCTTCCTAAGTCCCTTGGATATCAGTGGAGACCGAAATTCACAATTGAAATTTAGAAAGAAGAGCAAGATGCCATGGGCACAGGCTGGAGCTCCCCTTCACTGCCTTACCCAAGGACAGAACAGGACACGCATGGTCCCTTGTTCCTTGCCCACTCTCAAACTCAGTCCTGAGCCTGGGCCCAGGATGGGATGCAACAGGCCCTGCCTTTATTATTTTTTCTTGCCTAATTTCCCTGGCTAAAACCTCTAGTAGAATGTAGACTAGTAAGAGAAGATATTTTTAAAAATCTGTTACCTACTTTGTGACCTAACGTTTGTCTACCCAAGGATGTGTTCCCAGTACCCTTGAGATGAATATGTTTAGGTGCTGCTGTCGGGTAGAGATGTATATTAGATCTAGTTGGTTTATAGTGCTGTTCAAGTTCTCTGTTTCTTTGTTGATATTCTGTCCATTACTGAAAATAGAATATTGAAGTTTCCAATTACCATTGTTACAGTGTCCATTTCTTCCTTGAGTCTATCTATTTTTGCTTCATGGACTTCCCGATGCTCTATTGTTAGGCAAATATATGTTTATAATTGTTACATCTTGATGTATTTGACCCTTTTATTAATATATTTTGTCCTTTTTTCTCTCTCATAATACTTTTTGGTCTTAAAGTCTGTTTTGCCTGATTTAAATATAGCCATACAGCTCTCTTTTGGTTACTGGTCTCATGGAATATCATTTTAAATCCTTTCACTTTCAACCTGTTTGTGTCTTCAAAACTAAAGTAACACTCTTTAGAGAAAACATTGTTGGATTTTCTTCCTTTTATTTGGAGAGTTTAATTCATTTATACTTAATGTAATTACTGATAAGAAAGGACTTAGTCCTACTATTTTGCTATTTTTTCCCTATGTGTTATATCTTTTATGTTCCTCACCTCCTCAATTACTGACTTCTCTTGTATTAAATGTATAATGTCTGTCATATTCTTTTAATCATCTTGTGTTTTCATTTACTGTATATTTTGTAGGTTATTTTCTTAGTTGTTGCATTGGGGATTACGTCTTAATGTATGTCAATCTAGTTTGGATTAATACAAACTGTATACAAAAACTTTTATTTTTTATTGAAGTATAGTTGATGTACAATATTATGTTAGTTGCTGTTCTTCAGTTGCTATGTCGTGTCTGACTCTCTGTGACCTCATGGACTGCAGCATGTCAGACTACTCTGTCTTCCAGCATCTCCCAGTTTGCTCAAATTCTTTTCCATTGAGTTGATGATGCTCATATAACTTATTATGTAAGTTAAAGGTTTGCAATATAGTCATTCACAATTTTGAAAAGTTTTTCTCTATTTACAGTTATAAAATATTGGCTATATTCCCCATGTTGTACAATATTTTCTTGAGCCTGTCTTACATCAAAGTTTACATCTCCCACCCCCCACTTTTATTTTGCCCCTCCGCACCCCCTACTGGTAACCACTAGTTTATCCTCTATATCTGTGAGTCTGTTTCTTTTTGTATATATAATAGTTTGTTGTATTTTTTAGATTCCACATATAAGTGATATCATACAGTATTTGTCTTTCTTTGTGTGACCTATTTCACAAAGCACAATGCCCTCCAAGTCCATCCATGCTGTTGCAGATGGCAAAATTTTTATTCTTTTTTATGGCTGAGTAGTATTCCATTGTATATATACACCACATCTTTATGTTCATCTGTTGAGCAAAAACTTTCATATTCTTCATCATCATTCACTATAGCTTTATACTTTGTGTGCTCATCAATCAACACAGGTTTATCATTTTTATGATGTTATTTTTTTAAATCAGATAAGAGAAAAAGAGAAGTTACAAAGAAAAATGCATTGATACTATCTTAAATATTTACCTATACCATTACTTTTACTGGTGTTCTTTATCTCTTCATGTGGATTTGAATCACGGTCTAATAATTTGAATCACTTTCATTTCAGCCTGAAGGACTCCTTTTAACATTTCTTACAGGGCAGGTCTGCTAACAATTAACTGTCTCAATTTTTGTTTATCTGAGAATCTGTTAAGTTCTCTCTCACTTTGAAGAATGATTTTGCCAACTGTTGAATTTTGGGTTGACAGTTTTTCATGGAGCCCTTTGAATATGTTGTTGTGCTGCAGGCAGAATCGAGGCAGCATTTGTGCAGCAGACCCTCACCAGGGTCAGAGGTGTATACCCAGACAGGAGCTGGATTTGAAACAGATGAGAATGAAGCCAAGGTTGGGAGGAAAGAGGAGTTTGCTGGAGTGGGAGGGCCTCATCCAGCAGTACCTTTGGGGGGAACTGTGAGTGCTGTCAGTCATGGAAACATGAAAATAGGCTGTAGAAAACTAGAGTCATGGTCTGGAAGGATGGCTGTGGTTTCCAGTCTGAGACTGAGCTTGGTGGCATAACTGGGGAAATAAGGAAGGAAACACCATCCGTGAGAGAACAGACAATTGGGAGATCAAGTCATCTGTGCTGAGTTAGGAAAACTAGAAAGTGAGAGAGGAGAGCCATGTGAAAACAGGGGCTAAGAGGCATGATATGGACACCAGTTAGAATTCTGTGCGTTGCAAGTCACAGAAAGACAACCTAAGCCAGCTAAAGCCAGAAAAGGGAATTTATTCAAAATGTATCAGAGATTTACAAAAATCCTTTGGAAGCTGGAGAACCGGGCTTGGAAAAGAGCCCCAAATGATGGTGGCTCCAGGGAGCCTAAAAATGAGGAGCACTTCTTGCAGGGATGGCATGGTCGGGACATCTATGCCTCCACCATATGAGAAGGCGCCAGGCTCACAGCAGGCTGTCGTACTCCTCCTCATGCTGGGAAGTCCTTTTACCCATCTCCCAGTCTGTTCATGACATGCTCAAGATTAGACCAGACCCAGGCAGGACCATCTGATGGGCTGAGCCTACATCACATGGCCACAGCCAGTTGCCTACAGGGCTAGAGCAGACCAAAGAGGGAGGTGGGGGCAGGGGGGCAGGCGAGAGGGAGTCATTCCAAAACAGGAAGACCTGAGTGTGTTTGTCAGCTTAGAGAAGAGAACCAATGAGAGGAGGAGGGATTAAAGATGCAAAAGGAGGGGAAATGTTTGGAGGAGCAGATGAAGGTTGTGTGCCCAGGGGGAGGGGCTAGTCAAGCACAGGAGGAATCTGGACTTTGTGGAAGGATGTGAGTTGGGAGAGAAGGCGCCTGGGAAATTTCCATTCTTTCCATCTGTTCCAATCCCTGCCATTCCACAGCAAGCAGGTGTTCTCACTGGGGAGAAGACTTGTTTTTCAATAATGCAAAACTGACTCGAGTGGTGATTCATCATTTTCTTTGGTGGAGGGGAAATCATTTTAGACCTACTTCCTTGTTGGACCTGGGTGAGGACAGAGGCTGCCATTGGAACCTGGGCTGGCTGATGCTGGTGGGAAGCCCACCTGTAGGTCCCCCACCCTCTGCCGGAGAGGAAGGGTGACAGCTCCTCGGAGCCTCAGTACCTCATGTTCCCAGGACCCAGAAACCCACTAACGAAGTATCATTTCCCTCTTTCCTCTCAGCCTCTGACTACCAGAAGCAGGAACTCAGCAGGGGGACCCTGCCTGGCCCAAGGTGTCAGGCTCGGTGGGCTGCGGGCCCTGCTGCCACTCCCAACAGTGCCCCTCGGGGACTCCACCTGCTCCCGCAGGGCTTGTCCCACTGCTGGCTCTACACAGCCTCTAATGGAAGCTGTTTTCCCTTCTGAGGAAACCACAGTGAGACATCGCAGCCGAATAAAACTTTATCTGAAAGCCGCCTGGCTAAATGGAGCAGAGAGTCTTAGGTGAGTAGAATTAGTTTTAACCCAGTTTTTACAGAGGCCTAAAAATGAGGCCTGCCAGGTTCATAGGACCCCATCAGGTACACACAGCTGAGCTACAGCCTCTTCAGGAAAAGACTTGCTCCCCCAGCTGCAAGGAGTGGAGTCAGCTGACACCGCCAGCTGTTGGCTCTTTTAAGGTCAACTTCAGTTTTTGAGCCAACTTTATGTTCTTCTTGGGTGGCTCCCAGCCAACGACTGTACAAGGCAGTCGTAGCCAAGGTCGCACTCCTTTTCGAGAAGGCCCTGAGCCAGTGACAGCAGTACATGAGAAGAACCACCTCCACCCAAAGCTAGACGCCTCTTCTGGGCCATCTGCCTCAGAGCCCCAGGTGGGCTGGCAGAAGCTGTCAGGTATGCACATGACTCAGACCCACCTCTCCCTCCCCACTCCTGCCTCCTCCCCTTTGCTGAACAAGTGTTCATCCCTCATAAAACTCTCATCTCTGCATCTGCCACTGGAGAACCCAGCGGGTATTCCACTCACCCATCTTCTCAGCACCAAGCCCGCCTGCACATCAGCTGTCTGGCCTCTAGCTGCTACAAAGAGAAAGGTGATGGGTGACCAGTGGTACAATGGAGGTTCAAACCAAAGGTTTTGTTCTCTGAACCAGCTTATTTAATTACCCTAAGCCACCTTTCCCCCTAATCCAGGGCTGCAGGACTCAAGAAAACATGCCTGAGGCTACGGGTCACAATTAAGTGACTTTTCCAAGCAAAGCCTCTGTATTCTGGTCTGAATGCTCTTACTGGCCCAGTGTGTCTGATGATTTTCCAATGCCCAACCCTGGATTCTGCCTCTTTGTCCTTCTGACTTTCTGCCCGGGATCCCAGGATACCAAAGACTCAGAAAAGTAAGAGTCCAGAGCACTAGACCCATTCTGGGGGCCTGGGCCATATATGAGAGAGTGTACCATAGACTGTCGTGAGTGGACAAGACTGAAATTAAAGCCAAGCTACACATCTGGAGGAGGCATTGGGCCAAAGGACAGAGACGGATTTCAGGCCAAAGGCAACAGGACTAAGGCCAGGTACAGTGGGCCAAGAGAGAAGCCCTGCCCTCTTCCCTTGGGGACATAACAACTTGCGGAACCCAAGTGCCCAAAGGTGAAGCTAAGGCCAGCAAGTTAAGGCCACAGTGTAGGAGAAGGTTCACCTCAGATGAATTCCTCACAATTTTGTGATTAAAAAATCTAGAAAAAAAAATCTAGAAAGAATATCTCAAAGACAGCATACTATAAGTTTTATTTATAGTTTACATTTAAATTCTAGGTTATAATATTTAAATTATGGGTTAATTTTTTAATTATGGGTAATTGTCGTTCAGTTACTCAGTCTGACCCCTTGCGACCCCATGGACTGCAACACGCCAGGTTTCCCTGTTCATCACCAACTCCCGGAGCTTGCTCAAACTCATGTCCATTGGGTTGGTGATGCCATGGTCCAACCATCTCATCCTCTGTCATCCCCTTCTCCTCCTGCCTTCAATCTTTTCCCACATCAGTGTCTTTTCTAATGAGTCAGCTCTTCCCATCTGGTGGCCAAAGTATTGAAGCTTCAGCTTCAGCATCAGTCCTTCCAATGAATATTCAGAGTTGATTTCCTTTAGGATTGACTGGTTTGATCTCCTTGCAGTCCGAGGGACTCTCAAGGGTCTTCTCCAACACCACAGTTCAAAAGCATCAATTCTTCAGTGCTCAGCCTTCTTATGGTCCAACTCTTAACATCCATACATGACTACTGGAAAAACCATAGCTTTGACTAGACAGACCTTTGTCAGCAAAGTAATGTCTCTGCTTTTTAATTAGCTGTCTAGGTTTATCACAGCTTTACTTCCAAGGAGCAAACATCTTTTAATTTCATGGCTGCATCAAAATCTGCGGTGATTTTGGAATCCAAGAAAGTAAAGTCTGTCACTGTTTCCATTGTTTTCCCATCTATTTGCCGTGAAGTGATGGTATTGGATGCCATAATCTTCGTTTTTTAAATGTTGAGTTTTAGGCCAGGTTTTTCACTATCCTCTTTCACCTTCATCAAAAGGCTCTTTAATTTCTCTTCGCTTTCTGCCATAAGGGTGGTGTCATCTGCATATCTGAGGTTATTGATATTTCCCCCGGCAATCTTGATTCCAGCTTGTGGATTGATTGATTCCAGCATTTTTCATGATGTAGTCTGCATATAAGTTAAATAAGCAGGGTGACAATATACAGCCATGATGTACTCCTTTCCCAATTTGGAACCAGTCTGTTGTTCCATGTCAAGTTCTAACTGTTGCTTCTTAACCTGCATACACATTTCTCAGGAGGCAGGTAAGGTGGCCTGGTATTCCCAACTCTTTAAGAATTTTCCACAGTTTGTTGTGATCCACACAGTCAAAGGCTTTAGTGTAGTCAGTGAAGCAGAAATAGATGTTTTTTTGGAATTCTCTTGCTTTTTTTATGATCCAACAGATGTTGGCAATTTTATGGGTAATAAATATGAGAATTTAAATTATATATATATAAATTATGGGTAAGGGCTTAATAGGGTCTGGTGAGAGAAGTTTTAGAAGGTTCATGTGGCCTCAGGTGGGGGTGATAAGGGAGATATAAGAGGTTCAGAACTCTAGGCATGAGGCTCTGATAGGCAGGTGATATTGAAACAGGGTCCAAACGGATGCATCAAAATCTAGGTGGTGAAGAAAGACAGGTAGAGTGTTTATTTGGTGGGAAGGTCAGGTGTAGTAAAGAAGACTGACTAAGTAATGGCTCTTCTGAGTTGTCTGAGATGGTTCTAGTTGACAATGGGGACTGGGCTCACTCAGTCACTTAGGGACCCAGACTATGGGCCTCTGCCCTCTTTTACATGGGGCTTCCAAGGTGGCCCCAGAAAAGGGAGACAAACATGGAGGAGTGTTGAGGGGAGGAGTTTTGTGGGCCAGACATCAAACTGGCCACAACTTATCTGCTCATGAACAATGACTGGAGCCCAGCCACACCAAACTGCAAGGTAGCTGGGAAATCTGGAGCATCTGGGTGTGCCCAGGAGAAAGGAGAGAACAGTTTGGCTGGAGAGAAAGCACACCCTGCCCACAGTGGGGAGTTGACAGTGCCTGGGGAATTCAGAGCAAACCTGGTAGGGAATGATCAGAGCTATACTAGCAAATGTCTAACAACTGGCTCTATGGAAGGAAAAAAAATGTAAGCCCTGATTTTGTCAAACAGTAATCAATATTGAGGCTGCAAAGAACAAAGAACTTTATTTGGGCATCTTATGAATTGCAATTTGAGCAGCACATATTCCAAAGAGTATTTCAGGGAAGAGCAAAAACAGAAGCTTATAAAGGCAAAAGCCATGAAGCTATGTTCTGACACTGAAAAAGAAATATTCATCCTTGAGTAATAAGCTGTCATGAATTATAAGAGGGTAAGGGTCTGATATGTATCTCAAGTTTCTAGCAGGAGTTCTGGATGTCTTTTTTTGAACAATATGTAGCATTTGCTGATTTTCTTGGCATAAATACTCCCACCACCATTAACTTCTAACTACCAGCATACCATCATGATCGGTGAACAAGGAGTTGGGAAGAGATGTGTAGTAGCAGCTCAATATGTAGTTGAATTAGAATTCTTCAGAGAAACAGAACCATATATATAATACATACATACCTCAGGGACATATGAAGTGTTTGATTATATGTATATACAATGGCGTGATGTCCCAATAAACCCATTGTTAAGTAAAAACATGCATTCAGTACATCTAACCTACCGAATATCATGGCTTAGCCTAGCCTATCTTATACATGCTACAGTTGGGCAAAAATCATCTAATACAAATTTTGTTTTATAATAAATAGTTGAATATCTCATGTAATTTATTGAATACTGTACTGAAAGTGAAAACACAGAATGGTTATATGGGATGTAACCCATATAATAGAATGCCTGTAAGTGTATCTATTCTAAGTTCCTGCCCATGATCACCTGGCTGACTGGGAGCTGCAACTCGCTGCCACTGCCCAGCATCATGAGAGAGTACCATCTGGTGTGTGGTTAGCCCAGGAAAAGATGAAATTCAAAATCTTGAAGTACAGTTTTCTACTGAAAGCATATTGCTTTCACACTATCACAAAATCTAAAAGTCCTAAGTTGAACCATCATAAGTCAGGGACTGTCTGTGTATATCAAGAGATTTATAATGAGGAATTGGCCCACACAATTATGGAGGCTAAGTTCCAAGATCTGTAGTTGGCAAGCTGGAGACACAGGAGACTTGGGGTAGTTCTAGTTCGAAGACAGGAAAATACCAGTGCCGCAGCTCAAGGTCTTCAGGCCCGAAGATTTCCCTTCTACTCATGGGAGAGTCAGCCTTTCTTTTCTTCTTGGGCGCCCAACTGACTGGATGAGTCCAGCCACCTCCAAAAGGGCAATGTGCTTTATTTCATCTACAGATTCAAATGTTAGTTTTGTCCAGAAACACCTTCACAGAGACACCCAGAATAATACGTGACCAAATGTCTGGGCAGTCTGTGGCCCAGTCAAGATGACATAAAAATCAACCATCGCAATAGTATTTTCTTTTTTTTTTTTTTCACAATAGTATTTTCATCATACAGATAGGGTAGGGAGAAATAATCCTAAGAATGGAAGTTGTTCAACAATAGGGAAATGTTGTCAGTAGTTAGAAAGTCATGTCTGTTGAGTATGTATTACCTTTGTGTTTAAAAGAGTTTATTAATTGTAACTTTAATTCATAATATAATTTCTAATGATGTCTGTGTTAAAATTACAAAATTCCTAAAAATTCACCAATCAGTTTTCAGGGCTATTGGGACCAGCTGGATGGTCCAGCACACCCAGGATGGACAGATGTGGTATGCTAGGGAGATGGAGTTTCAGCTTCCTGGCAACAGAGATTGTGAGTGCCGTAAAGTGGGAGTCTGGGGACACTGGGTACTGGTGACCACTGAACAGGCATCTCAGGCTCAGGGCTTTCCTATCTATATGACATCTTGGTATAAATTAGAGAAAGGCTTGCCCTTGTCACCATGCTAGAACACACGACTTTGCCAGCAGAGCCCAAACCCAGTCCTACTCCCCTTTCTATTGATACTTTTGCACAGTGTACAGCTTATATAACAGTACCTATAGCTCTGCGTGGAATGGAGCTGTCTCATGTTAAGCCTTGAGATAGAGGCCCATTTCCACTTTCTAACTGAGACTGGTTGATAAATGTGCCCTTCCCTCAGAAGAAGCCTCCCTGAGGCAAGAGCAGGCAAAGCCTATTTCTGGTTGCTTTGGGCTCATGGATATGTAATTATCTAATAAAGCAGTGGTTCTCAACCCTGGCCACACATTAAATAATCGGAGGAGCTTTTATAACTCCCAAAGACCAGTGTCCACACCAGATGAGTTAAACCGGAACTGATGAGGTGAAACACAGAAACTAGTTTTCAGAATGCCCCAATACACAGCTAAGGCTGAGAACCAGTGACTTGAAGCTATCCTGGCTCCGGGACAGTGATGTTGGTGGGTGATCATCCCAAGACGTGTGCATTTCTGCCGAAGCCTTCTGGACAGTTCTGCCCTCCCAATCCTTTCCACTCGCCTTGCAGTGCCCAGAGGTGCCTGACCCAGAGGAGCCCCTTAGAAAATGATGCAGAAATGATGCAGGACAGGGAACCAGCAAAGGGAGAAGCAAGGACCACTGCTGGGAGGTACAGTGCTCTAAGGACAGTGGGTAAGGGGGCATTCTCTCTGTCTCTACGCCTAATTGAGGCCTGTATTTCTCCTTGGCCTCAGATTACTGCCTGTGTAAGAGGACTGGAGTGGTCCCTTCAAATAAAAATTTACTTAGGAGGTCCTCCTCTTGTCCTCACCTCACCCCTTCTCCCAGTGGTCTCAAAGGGAACTGGAGGGCTCCCAGGGTCCTGCGGTGTAAGGTTTGTAAACTTTAGGAAGGAGAGGGTGCTAACGTCCCTTCCAGCTGGAACACATGGATCCCTTCATCCAAAGAAGTACTGGGTGTGTGGTCTGAGGACAGAGAGGAAAGAGCTACCTAGCCCCTGTCCCGCACCGCCCCCCCACTCCCACCAACACCATTCTCTGGTGCAGAGTTCAGATTAGCTCTGCCATTTTCCCAGCTTTGATTCTGGGCTTGGGCTTAGAGCCTCTGTGGTTTTGCCCAATTCCAACACAGATCCCCAGAAAAGCAGGCGGGTAAGCTCAGCAGCTAAATATCATCCAGGGAAAGAGCTGCACAGAAAAACTGCCTGGGAGTAGTTTCGTAACCAAAACAAGTGTGAGTGGACCCAAACTAAGCCTTTGGGGCATTTTTCCTGCCTCTGGTTTGGAGGAAGTGGTCCAGGCTGCATTACTCACAGGCTTTCGTGATTGCTCAAGACCTTGTCACTGGCCACGGGACCTCCCTCTGCAACACTGATGTCAACCTGAGATGTTCCAGCTCTGTATCCTTTCCTCTCCTGCTAGATGGTCTCTGTCCCACCCTGATCTGACCTTTTCCTGGCCCCAAAGAAACAGGAGGGCAAGGCTGGCATTCAGTGGTGTTTCTCAAATCTACACATCAAGCCAATATTCCTCATGAGGTTCCTGGCCTGAGTCCTACCTGAGGCTCGGGGCTTGTTGTGCAGGAGGGTCACTGGGCGGTCTGTGGCACTGAGGAAGTGCGTGTTGGTGCCCCTTCTGGAGGCAGAATCAAGACAGTTTGGGAGACTTGCTTAGAATGATCAGACTTGTGTGATGGGAAACACACCCCAGAGAAAAGGAAGTGGGAGCACGCAGGAGCAGGGACTGTGCATGCAGAGGGTTGTGTGTGGCATTACAGGAGAGGTCACAGAGGAAGTATTGGCCAGTACCATAAAAGGCCTTGGATGTCATAGCAAGTTTACTTATACTTATTCATCCCTTCTGAGGAGCATCTGAGGGTCAGAGTATGTGACTAGATGCTGAGTAAGACAGCTCTGTCTCTAGGGATACTGTCTCTCCCTTCGCCCTGGGGACTTGACTCGCCACATCCTGGTGAGTCCTTAACCTCTCCCATCCTTCCCTCCTCTCCACAGTCCATATCCTGTCCTCTCCCGCATGGACTACTGCACTGGCTCCCAGTGGACCCCCCAGCCTCGGGATCCTCTTCCCTTCCAGCTGCTAAAGATTACACGTCAGTCCACCATTTGGGGACCAGTGGACATAGGGGCACTATGAGGATTAGGGTAGGAGCATGGCCAATCAAAGCAGAGGGGACCCTGTTCAAATCGCTCATCTTCTACCTATTCAGAGGATACCACACAGTACCCAGGCCCAAAGAACCCAGCCCAAATGCCTAACGGGGCACCTGGGGGGGTTTCAGGAGCAGGAAGGCTGGTCCGTACCATCCAACAAATTCACTGAGGGCTCTCAAGCCAGGAATGTTCACGAGAAATTACTGGAATCACGGTACTTAGACTGGCATCACAGAAAGGCATGAGCTGCAGAGACAGCGTCGGTTCAGGCCCCAGCCCTGACAGGACTGTGTGGCTCTGGGCAAGATACATAACATTTCTGTGCCTTATTTTCTTCATCTGAAGAACCGTGACAAAGGCTTCCCTGCCTCAGGGAATCTGAGAATTGAAACAGATACAGAATATAAAGCTCCAACCTCAAGGACACATAGTAGGTGCCTACTAAATAACAACAATTACTGTGATTGCATTTCTTGGGCACTTTTTAGGATCTTGAGCCTGAACCTTCCCAAAGCCCCGCTACACACTGTTTAGAACTCTGCTAGTATTAAACTGATGGCAGTTGGCAGAGATTCACTACTCAGTGAAGATCCCCTGGAGAAGGAAATGGCGACCCACTCCAGTCTTCTTGCTTGAAGAATCCCATGGACAGAGCAGCCTGGCAGGCTGCAGTCCATGGGGTCCCAAAGAGTCAGACATGACTAAGAGGCTTAGCACTAATTACTTACTATATGTGGGCCCTAACCTAAGTGTTTCACAGGATTCTTACTCCTTTCACCCTATTTAAGTAGCAAAAAAAGTTAACATCTCTAACCGGCTTTGCTGGGTGAGTCCCCTGGGACTCTGAATATGCCAAGGCTGTACCTCTTTCTAAGACACACCTGCCTTTCCACAGTTGGAACTGTGATCTTATAGACAGCCTCCTGGTCCCTCTTGGCAGGAAGCATGGGGCAGAGCAGGTCCCCAAGGACAGACCGCTTCCCTACCTCCGGCCTTGGCAGTGCGTGCGGACCAGGGACCCAGGGCGGCCAGAGTCCGTGCATTTCCTGCGGCCTCTTGGAATCTCTAGCGGGCGGCGAGCACTTCGACGAGCCCTCCCCACGCAGAGGGCGGATCCGACCCTGGAGCCCGCCCGCCCTCGGGGGCCTTCGGTCCAGCTGGGACCGCGCGCGCTCCGCCTGGCTCCTCCAGCCCCGCCCTCCCCGCGCCTCCGCCCGGACCACGCGCCGCTCCGCTCGCAGATGGGCAGTGCCGCGTGCTCCCTGGCCAGGCGGAGGGACAGCCAGGCCGCCCCGCCCTGGCCCAGTGATTGATCAGAAACGGTTACTGAGCCTCTTAATGGTTTACTTGGATGGGAATTAATTCTAAGATGGATAAATAATGCATTGAGGTTTACGTGGTCCAAGGCAAGCCGTCGGTCCGGAGCCGGGAGAGGCAGCCGAGGGAGCCTTGCTGGTGACGCCAGCGGCCATGGGGGCCGGAGCGGGGCATGGGGGGCAACTGGGCGAGAGGAAGAGAAAAGGGAAGTGGATGACAGCATGATCAACCCAGCGATCCCGTCCAGGTGGCGGCAGGAAGATGCTGAGCCCAAAGATCAGGCAAGCCAGGAGGGGTAAGTACGACTTCCTGCGGCCGATCTGGGCACAGTGTGGTGAGTCTGTTGGCAGATGGGCGCGGATACTCGGCTGGCTGCATGCTGTGGTCACATGGGGCGGGCGTTCCGGAGGCATCTTGGTGACAGACAGCCCCTAATAGGGAGGCTCCTGGGGTCTGTGGGGGTCAGACCTGATACTGTCAGAGGGAGATGGCCAGTTTAGCGCCCCGGTGGGCGTGCAGGTTTGAGCTCACTTTCCACGTTTTACAGGGTCCCTGGCTTGCTCAAAGTGATGAGGTGACAACTTTGGAAAAACTTTATTTATTTATTACTAAAAGGGAAATGGCTGAATGCTTAAGATCTGCCCTAGCTGCTAAGGCAAAAGTAGCTGTCATTAGGAAAGGCAATGCCCTGACTTCTCCAGACAGTCAGGTCCCAACCACAGCTGGGCTGCAGAAAGCAACTCCTCAGGCAGGCAGGCAGGGACTCTGTCGAGGAGAACTCCCAGAAAGCAGCAGGGTCTGGAGTTGCTGGTGTTGGGGGAGTGGATCCAGAGATAAGTAAGGGATGCAGGTGAGCCTTGAGGGGTGATCTGCAGCACTGGGCTAGCACCCCAGCCAGCATGTGGCCCTGCAGAATGGCCTGGGGCCCCAGGACAGGTCTTGGGGCTCAGAACAGCATCTGCCTGGACAGCAACTTCTAGGCCAGTGCAAGTGTCATGTTAGATGACAGCATCCTGTTTTAAGAAAAATAGAATGTGTCTTTTCATGTGACCAGCATTTGTGGAGGGCTGAACCTTCCTTGTGAGTAAGGAGCATGAGGAGAGTGGTTTGGAAGTAGGTGGAGCTTCTGCCCAGGGAACTTGGAACCAGTACTTGTCTCACCCAGTGTTTGTATATTGGAGGCAGGGATCCTCTGGGCTTTCGTGAGTTCACAGGCACACACCC